>NC_138534.1:31262783-31899337 GCF_964234715.1 Podarcis melisellensis
AAAAAGCCCCTATCACAACACTGCTAAAGTGAAAGGCTTTTTGTTCGTTTGTTTGTGCCATAGCCAAGAGTTCAGGGCTAAGAACCCCAAAACTCTTCCAATCCCCTGCTCAGTGCAGGATCATTGATAATAACAGGAAGATAGTGCAAGTCTTCTGAAAAAGGAAGGATTTTTGCAGGCTTCTGATTGAACAGGAAGGAGCCAGCCAGGTAGGCTTTCTGCAGTAATTCCCATAGAATTCCAAAGACAGGCTGCTATGTTCAGTGCTACGAATCACAAGTACAGCATTACATATTGACAAGCCCCAAGTTTACAGAGCTCAGTAAAAGGCTACCTTTCTCTGTCCCGCTGTCACTAGTGAGGGGACAGTACTGGAAAAACAAAAGACCACCAAGCAAAGCACAATCTAAAGCAAGTTTCTGTTCTCCTTAATTACAAACAATGGCATGCTAGAATACCAGAAATGTGAAATCTGAAGTAAATATTAAATTGGAGCAGACTTGCCCTTGTGCTAGCCCTCATTGTCAAATACGGCAGCCTCTAGAAAGACAAACATGGCACATTTATTTAAAAATCCTGAACCAATGATCAAACAGCAACAGAAAGAATGTAACGTTAGGGGAGAAGTAACAGCAAGAGGCTGAATTCATATAGGTTTAGATTACCTATATAGATCTAAACAGGGCTGGCCCTACTATTAGGCAGAGTGAGGCAGTGACACGAAAAGGCACTTAAATTGTTAATTATCTAATTCCTTTTACTGTATTTTTACTTCCAGGGAGAGGCACTTGTCTCAGGTGCCAAAACAACGGGTAGTATGCAGCTCGACTTGGGACAGGGCACCATTTGCTTTCCTTGATTTGTGTGGAGGGGGGCATTTGTTGTCCTGCCTCAGGCGGCAAAATGTCTTAGCCGGTCATGGATCTAAATATAACAAGCTGTCCTTCCATTTTATTAGCTGGCTGATTTTCCCATTCAGCTGGATGCTAGCAACACTGACTGGCAATGACACTCTCCATTTAACTTTTAACACAGATGATGGGCATTTTAAAACACACGTCTTACTGTGCAGCGGTTGGAATGCTCCATAAATTCTCAGCAGCTCAGCTGACAGCTTGCAAAGCTCTAACCTATAATGCATATGAGAACGTGTCTGCAGAACATTTTAAGGAGAGGGTCCAGAACTGAAGGGTAATGCAGGGCCTTGGGTGATGACCTGTAAAGAACGGCAAAAGACAAGCAGCAAGCAGCTTTTCCTGAAGATGCAAACAACCCACTGACCAAAAATCCATACCCGTGGGGTGTCTACCATTAGCTGTCCATTTTGAAAAACTGTTGGTTTTCAGCACAAGTTTCTGCAAAGATATAAATAGGCACTGAAACCAGAGGGCAGAGCATTCTGAGTGCTCTGCAGCTGGCAAGTCTGGTTGCCAAACACTCCTACTTAATCTGAAAGAGTACAGATTGAGAGATATAACCCTGCCATTGTTGAGAATGATCCATTTAGCTGTTATTAAATTTACTGAAACTTATCTGTATAATTCCCAACACAGTAAGAAGGTAATATATGCTTCGCAATGCCATAAAAACCATCATTCAAGGAAGTACAGAAAATAGCTACCTTTCCAAACCTATGATTGGAGGGGAAGCAGTTCAATGCTTACCTGCACAGCTTCAAATGATTTCTATTGCTTTCAGCAGACCAAGAGTGCAAATCGGGTCCTGATTGGTCTGATGTTTCCCCAAGGTGCTTTGGGAGCAATTTTTATAAAATGAACAAAGAAAGTTGCCTTACGGGCTCATGACATGTTCAGTAAACCACATCACTTTTGGTACAGATGGAAGACCCTCTTAGATGACCATCTCTGGGTTATTTGTGGGGCCTGCCTGGTGTTTTTACATGAGTAGAATGTGTGCTTTTATTTAAAATGCATCTCTGGGTTATTTGTGGGGCATAGGAATTCATTCATCCCCCCCCAAAAAAATATATAGTCTGGCCGCCCACAAGGTCTGAGGGACAGTGGACCGGTCCCCTGCTGAAAAAGTTTGCTGACCCCTGGATTAGAGCCTGGTGCTAATAATACCAAGGTTGTAGGTTTGATCCCCGTACGGGACAGTAGCATATTCCTGCATTGAAGGAGGTTGACCTAGATAATCCTCAAGATGATTTCCAACTCTGCAGTTCTGTGATTCGATGATCAGGAAAGGTGATTGGCAAAGAGGGTGGTGGAATCTGCAGGTGCATGTAGCAGCACACAGGATGGAGGATTTGGAAAAGGCTAGCTGCTTTCCCACACCCACCGCACTGGGACCTTTAGCAGATTGAGTGGGGAAATGGCATGGGCGAGAGGGTTAACTTCTATATGTCCCAGCTCCAATCCAAATTCTCCTCCTGACAGCTGTGTTTAAAAAAAGCCAGGGAAATGGAATCATAATTTTCCCGCATCTCATGTCATTTGTCCCTGAGAGAGCCGAGGCTTGCCTAAGGCCACCCAGTGAGTTCTGCTTTGGTTGACAAATCAGATCTGTCTTTTTCCCCCTGACAACTTCCTGATCTTATCAATTACCTGACATGCTCTCTCTGGCTCTATGTTAAAACCAGCCACTCTACATAGAGGTTTGCCTCTTTTCAGCATGACTCTGAAACAGAACCACTTGGGGGGGGGGAGTTATGCAGACAGGGGCAGGATGGGTATCCTATGCCTGAGGCCACTGGGGAACAAAGTAAGCTCCCTACCCATTGCTCTCCCCAGCACTTCCATTTCTTTCTCCTGTGAGCGTGACTGGCTGCCATTTGATCCCGGTGAGGGAGAGTAAAGAAGGTAAAGGACCCCCGACTGTTAAGTCCAGTCGCAGACGACTCTGGGGTTGTGGCGCTCATCTCGCTTTACAGGCCGAGGGAGCTGGCGTTTGTCCTCAGATAGTTTTTCCAGATCATGCAGCCAGTATGACTAAGCTGCTTCTGGTGAAACCAGAACAGCGCACGGAAACACCATTTACCTTTCCGCCAGAGCAGTACCTATTTATCTACTGGCACTTTTGGGCGTGCTTTCGAACTGCTAGGTTGGCAGGAGCAGGGACCGAGCAACGGGAGCTCAACCTGTCGCGGGGATTCAAACCACCGACCTTCTGATTGGCAAGTCCTAGGCTCTGTGGTTTAGACCACTGTGCCACCTGTATCCCACACAGGGGACAGTAGCATACTGAAAATTATAACCCTATTTCAGTACAGGCACTATCCCATATCCTGAGTGGACCAGCCTCCATCAACAGGAACACCAGTGGCAGGGAGGGGAAACAATGTGCTTCCTGTAGTGAAGAGAGCCATGTGTTCAAGATGCTCAGGAGCAATGGACCTACACCACAGGAAGGCATCTCCAACTTCACAGGGGAAAGACAATTGTCTGAAGATCCCAGCAAGGTACATCAGGAGACAAGGATACACATTGAAAAGGAGACCACCTATCCATGCCTCTTACTCTGAGGTAAAGTTGTGGCGATGGGTAGGAGCAAGGGGAAGCAAATCACAAGAGAGGACATCATTGGGCAGCTGTCGGAGGCGCACTGCTGCTGACACCATTGTCCTAGGCCCAGCGAAGGCTGGTCCATTAGAGGATATGGGATGGTGCCCCACCAAGCTCAGTCTGCTCTCTGCCAGCCCCCACTTGCCAACCTCCTTGTATACAAGTTCAGGAGATGGTCCTGGCTGCCAACATCCTCCTCCTGAGTGTCAACGTTGCTGTTGCAGAGTTCAGCAAAGAGGAGGATAGGGACAAAACTAGAATTAGTTGGTTCTATCTGTCATTGACTCTGGCTCCATCTATCATTGACTCTGGTTCCACCTACTGTTGGCCTCTCTTCCTTCCACCTTACCTGTCCTAATGGGCTCCAGCCACCACTGCTTGGACCCCCTTTTCCGGCATTCCAAAGTGTGCCAGGCAGTGACCACTGCAATTGCCCGTCGTGCCCCAGAGTGACAATACATCACTGCATTTGTGGGCTATTACAATGGTGGCTGCCAAGGACTTAGCAAAAGAACCTTGCTGCCATGGTCTTCTTCTCTATTTCGGGAGAAATAAACAGGAGGAGGAGAGGGACAGGGTTGTCCAGATACTATAGAGATCCCTCCTCTCCCCATACGGCTGCATACCAAAGGCCATCTCCAATTTTGTGAGCGAGGGGGCTGGAGAAAAGACTGGCGCTCTCCAACCTTCCCTCCTCCTGTGAGGCCTTGAGAAACCTTTAGCTAGCCAGTTATGAGATCCTTCTGACTATATTGGCTCACAGACAAATCCTCATCACCAACCCCAATGCAAAAACAACAGCACAAAAGAGAGGGAGAGCTCGAGAACCAACAATGAGGTCAGACATTATGAGATGTTATATTGATTACATTATTATTAAGCAAGGCTGTCAAGGTTCTTGCGAGGAGGAAAAGTAATTATTTTGTAAAGGTCTGAGGGGAAGCATCAATGCTTGGTGTTGCATGACTTTTTCAGATTTTTGATCATTATAGCAAATCAACCTCCTCCTAAGTCCCTTTCACATCTAAGATATTATTTATTGTTTGTGTGCTTCCTCCCCCCCCCCCCGCTCCATCTATATCCTGCTGCATGCCTCAAAAGAGGCCTCAGAGTGGCTGACAGTAAACAAAGTCTCTGTTAAAACCTTGTCAATACAATATAAGAAAGTGGAATAAATTAAAAATGGATGACCATGACATTACAGTATGTTGGATTCTGACAGCTCCTTGGTGGAATGCCCAGCAAAGGGTTGGAAATGAGTCACACATTAGCCCTCTTCAGGTGAGGGGAGGCAGTAGGGACTCTGCCTACTTTGTCACTATTCCAGGAATTTTCTGCAGGGTGATCTTCTGAAGTGGGGAACTGCCTATACTTGTGGATTTCCCCTGTGCATTTTAGAGCCCTGATATCCCAGGGTTCTACTATGTGTGAGAAGGTTCCACGTGTACAGGAGAGGGACTCCCCTCTGTCATGTCAGCAGTGGTTGGTGGGGCAGGGTCATGGTGCTAACCTGACTTTCCAACACTGGCGTTCCCATGGCTTACCAGGAGGAAGAGGGGTGGTGCAGTGGAGAAGATGGTGTTAGGTAAACACACTGGATAAGCCAATCTGGGGCTTCCACCAGTGTGTTTGCACCATGCCAACCTCACCCTTCCCAGTAAGCCACAACATTGCTGATGGCAGGAGGCCAGGTAAACGATGCTGCCCCACCAGCCACGACCAGGTCCCAGTGCTGGCCCGAGGAGGACCCTGATTTGGATGAGGTGGCTCTTCCATCATCTCCCAGTAGCCGCTCCTGCTCCTCCACCACGAAGGAACATGCAATTGCTGAATAGGCTATGGCCCCTTTGAATGCTGCAAACAGCTTTTGCAAAGGAGCCACCGGAAGGCCAAGCCCTGCCAGCCTTTTAAAGGTTTTTGGCGAACCTAAACATTTGCTGGGACAACACCTCCTCAAACTCAGCTAGCAGGGCCCACTGGGAGCTGTCCAGGGTCTTGCCTTGCCTTGCTTTGGACTTACTACTTCCCCTGCAGACCTCAAGACCCAAGAGACCTTTGCCTTCCGAGAATTGGAAGGTGATGGGAACAGCAACGAGGGAGGCATGGGCCATGCACTCATCTTCACCACCCCCTCTTATGTGTTTATCTTACACACATACAGATTTCCTGAAGAAGGCTCATATCTTTTGTGCAAGTTGGCACTGGACTACTAATTATCCTTGGAATTACTGATCTTTGACTAGGGATCAGAATTTGAAGTCCCACAACTACATTATTCCCATCCCTACCCCTGAGGAGTACCTTTTGCCAACCCAGAAGCAACGGAATAATTTTGCATGGCAATAGGACTCACTGACATTCCATTTCGTAGAAGGGTTTGGGGTCTGGCTCACCCCACTGCACCTACCCTCTCAAGTGGCCTTTCCATAAAACTGTCAGGGACTGGACAGAGGAGGAATGGTGGAGACCGCCTCCCCAGCCTGGCCTTCCAGAGAAGAGGAAGACAGTATAAATTTACAACAGTGGTTTGTGGGAGATCACAGCTCAGAGGCAGAGGAGGGGAAAAGCTGGGAAATAATGGGAGAGGATCAGGAAGAAGAAGCACCATGGAAGAGACAGCTAACAGACTCAGTGTCTTTAGAAAGCATTAAAAAAAACACCTCCCAGAACCCGGCGGACATGGAAAGTGGGAGAGTAGAGACCTCAGAAGCAGAAGGCACAGATCAGCCACCGTAGGGATGACGTATAATGGGAGAGACGGAGGGGGTGGGGTTTCACTTGGAGCAACACCATTACTCCAGGAGGCTACATTTCTAAGCCTCTCTCTGTGAATATTGAATAAACAACATTGGTAAGAACTTCCTTGTCTTATCCATTCCTGGCAGCCAACCGTGGGGGGAGAGGGTTTGGATTCTCTGAAGCCTGACAAAAACTAGCTATTGACCAGTAACCAAGGTACCTCCACCATCACCACTCATTTCCTTTCCAGTTATTTTTTCTGGGTGGGGTGAGGCACTGATAGATAAAGAAAGCAAAAGACTGGTCTTTAATGGGAGCCCAGAGTTCCTGGGGACTTTGGGCCAATTCCTTAGCCCTGAACTGAGCTTGGACTGGTCAGCCCTTCAAAGAGAGGGCTAACCTTTGTAAAGTAGGGTCCATTGTTGAATCATATGGACTGGCTATGAGAGACTGTGATTTTGGGCTCATAGGGGATTTTCTCGTTCATTTATTTCTTGTGGTATGGTGGTAGTTCCCCTGCAGGACCCTAGTCTACTGTTTGCAAAATACCTGACTTCAGATAAACAAAAATGGAGATAGGAATTGAAGGAAACATGACTGAAATGTAACAATAATCTTAAGCCACTTTTGCCATCTGCAAGCAGCAAAGTTTACCAATAGCAAAGCAATTATATCTTTCTATTCTCATCAAAGCAGGTTTGTGTTTGTTTCGAGATAGTGCTGGTTCCCCAATTTTTGTAAGGTGCAGAACAAGAGAAATAAAGGCGATGCCTAAAGTTGGAGGAAGAAAGGGATCTGATCCCTTTGTATTAATGGTTTTTAAAAAACAGTAAAGAGTAAAATCAGATGTTGGCTGTGAGGCTGATCCGTTTCCGATTGTGCAGCAGACTGTTGAGATTTAATCAATAGAGTGTCTCAAATGAACACAGAGATCTTACACTTAGAAGCAATTACCGACCAAGTCTATCTTCCTCATAAAAAATGTAAGACCAACATTAGGGCTTCGTTAGGAGCTGAACAAAACACCCAGAGCCGACGCACAGTCTTCGTTTATGCGTTTGCCAAGCCAAATATAATTTCCAAATGGAATGAGAATAGTGAGAGAGAAATTCTGCTCAACCAGAAGGAAAGAAGCTAGGGGCCCTTCTACTTCTCACAGCTCTTTACCCAAAGAAATAATTTGATTCATACACCTTCACTGATGCGCAACAGCAGCAGAAAGAATTCAGTAGCACCTTACAGACTTACTGAGCAATCCCAACCCACACCTTGCACAGCCTGCCAGCCATTGCTGAGGTCCTTGCTTAGACTGAGCAAAAACAGGGAGTGCCTTCTGGAGGTTGTTGGACTACATCTCCCATCATCCCTAACAAGTGGCCATGCTGGCTGCAGCTGATGGGAGTGGTAGTCCATCAACATGACGACAGCAGCACATTGGCTACCCCTGTTTCAGGTTGGGCTCTCCCTGCCTGCGGCATGCCAGGGCAGACTGGTTTGGAACCCACACAGAACTCAGTGAAGATCTTAACTCCAATCTAAGGCATGCAAGTGCTGTGTCTTAATGGAACACCTCCCTCCTTCCTTCTGCAAACCACCATGAAGCTCTTTATGCACCCTCTTCTGTGCTACCACTTCTGTGCAAGAAGACCTTTGATACAAGCCATTTACACCTCCTTCCAGAGCAATTCACACTTCATCACCAGAAACTTCATTCAAAATAGATTAGATTAGTGCTGAAATTAATTTGCTTCCTCTGCCCCCAATCTTCTAAATTGTTCTTTGTGAACTTTGGATATTCTCAAATTATCATTCCCACCCCCCACCCACCCCAATATAATTCAACATTCAGTGTTAGCAGACATGTAGCTAGCACGCACCGTCAGGGTTAAAAGTCAAATGTCCATACGTTTTGATTTTTGTGTTCAGTGGGGAAGACGTGTTTGGTGAACAGCTAAGCATCAAGCAGGTAAGTCAAGTGTTTATCTGCCTTGCTTCCAAGTCTTGGACACTAACTACTTCAGATTCTAAGGGTCCAGGGAAGTGTGCAAAGCCTGAGCTAACCCACAAGATGCAGTTTAGGGAAATCTGTAAGGGAGCAAGCCTTGTGTAATCCCAAGAGCTTGACTGATCAAGCCCAGTGAAGCTCTCTACACAACCCAACTGGGCTAAAGCTTAGGCAGTCTCCATGCATGTTGTTGTTGTTGTTTAGTCATTTAGTCATGTCCGACTCTTCATGACCCCATGGACCAGAGCACGCCAGGCACTCTTGTCTTCCACTGCCTCCCGCAGTTTGGTTAAACTCAGGCTGGTAGCTTCGAGAACACTGTCCCACCATCTCGTCCTCTGTCGTCCCCTTCTCCTTGTGCCCTCCATCTTTCCCAACATCAGGGTCTTTTCCAGGAAGTCTTCTCTTCACACGAGGTGGCCAAAGTATTGGAGCCTCAGCTTCACGATCTGTCCTTCCAGATCGTGAGCACTCAGGGCTGATTTCCTTAAGAATGGAGAGGTTTGATCTTCTTGCAGTCCATGGGACTCTCAAGAGTCTCCTCCAGCACCATAATTCAAAAGCATCAATTCTTCAGCGATCAGCCTTCTTTATGGTCCAGCTTTCACTTCCATACATCACTACTGGGGAAACCATAGCTTTGTTGGTAAGGTGATGGCTCTACTTTTTAAGATGCTGTCTACTAATAGTACACTCATTGTCTGAGTGTGGATCCTTACAGGTATTAGCAAGCTTGGGGAACCCTCAAGGTTTGCAGGTGAACAATATTATTATTATTATTATTATTATTATTATTATTATTAGGTGACCTCAAACAGGTCCATGATGACTGAGCATGCTTAGTGGCCATGTTATGCTGGCTTACTGTTGTGGGGGGGGGATGAAAAATGTGGGGGGGACGGGACACAAGTGGGTAGAATGGAGTATCCTGAAAAGAATGGCTGGAATCCTGAACAGGAGCCCTGCCCACGGCAGCGTTGTACAACTGTCATCACTTGAATTCTCTGCAAGCCTTCCTCCAGCCCATATGACTATATGTAGGGCTAGCCGCTGGTGGACCGACTCATGTGACTGTATATATGAGAGGGGGAGAGCAGAACTAGCAGAGAAAGCAAAAGCAACACGAAGAACGCTCAGCTCAGCACTAGCATTTAGCCACTGAGCACCAAATGGAACTAGCAGCCGTATAGCGGAAGCACTACCATAAGTTATTAGATTTGAAAAGGTTTCCTGCAATAGTGGGACTACACTTTCAGCACTGGAAAAAATAATGTGGGCGGTGCTTAATTTTTCAGTGAGATTGGCCCTTGTGGTCTCTTCCAACTCTATGATTCTATGAGATGCCAGGACTCAGATTGTGGGGGAACCACAATCAGCCATGGAAGGAAATGCCACTACTGAATTCTTAGTATATGGGGACAATGGGTAGAATTCAGCCTAGTGCTAAGTAGGGTCATGTCTGCATGGCACAAAGTCCACTTGTGCAATGAAATGTGGAGAAAAGCATGATAGCTGTTCAGTTATGAAGATCAAATATTTAGATTTTTTTAAATGTAGTTAAAGTATTAATGTTTAAAACAGGGAAGGGGGAATCTGTAACCCTCCAGATGTTTTCTGGACTCCTGCTGTCATCAGCTCCAGCCATTATCAGCACAGCAACATCTGGAGGGGGCAGAAGTTCCCTATGTCTGGCATGAAATATAGCAATCCTGGCTTTTTGCTGCTGCTTCTTTTGCAGGAACTTTGAAAACAGTGTGTCATTATTCAAAAGTTTTTAAACATCTGGCTCAGTAAGTAAAGAGGAAAAACATTAGACAATAATTTAAGTAATAAAGAAATAAGGACACTGCTCAGTATTAAAGGAGACCTTCTCCTTTGATCAAATTAAAAGGTTTGGCTTCCATATATTTTAGTTATCTATTGCTTAAAGACTTTGAAACTATCTCAGGCAAGGGGGACCCTCAGCTCATTTATGTCAAACAGAAAGATTCCTTTGGGGGGCGTTTTAAAGTTTCTTATAAGTGCAACAAAAGGAAGTTTTTTTAAAAAAATGCACAAAAGAGAAGTTCTGCAGTTCCACTCTTCTTTCCATTTTTGATCATTCTTTTGCATTTCTGCTCCCAAAGGGTTATGATTATGTCTGGTTAAAACACAGGCACACACTATGGATTAAGTACAGTGCAATCTCATTTTGTCTGAAGTTTTGTCAGGTCTTAGGCATTCTTATAACAACTAGGGCAGTATTTTGGGTGGGAGCTTCCAGAAGGTGGCAGTGAAATATTTCTGCTTAGTCCCATAGGAATTCTCTTGTGGAGTTCTGCAAGGTACCACCTTCTCTCTCTGCTGTTTAATAACTCCCAGAGTATGTTGGGAGAGGTTGCTGGGAGTTATAGCTCTCTTGGAAACCAGACATGACTGTGGGCACATCTAGAGGAGCATGGGTGGCACTGTGGTCTAAACCACTGAGCCTTGGGCTTGTCGATCAAAAGGTTGGCGGTTCGAATCCCCACGATGGGGTGAGCTTCCATTGCTCGGTCCCAGCTCCTGCCAACATAGCAATTCAAAAGCACACCAAAAAGTACAAGTAGATTAATAGGTACCACTCCGGTGGGAAGGTAAATAGCGTTTCCGTGCACTGTTCTGGTGTCGGTGTTCCATTGCGCCAGAAGTGACTTAGTCATGCTGGCCACATGACTCGGAAGCTGTATGCGGTTAAACGCTGGCTCCCTCGGCCTGTAAAGCGAGATGAGTGCCGCAACCCCAGAGTCGTTCGCAACTGGACTTAACTGTCAGGGGACCCTTTACCTTTACCTTTAGAAGCATGGGCGTAGCCAGGGTTTTTGTTGCGGGGGAATTACTGACATGATTTGTCGGTTAGTTAAGCGTTTCTGTTGTTTTATTTGCTCTAGAGCCGCCCCCCACCCCAGCTACGCCCATGCCTGGAGGATAACAGGTTCCCGTCCTGTGAGAGAGGGGATCTCTTGATAGCTTTTTCTAATACGTCGCAGACATACACTTACAAGCCAGAGTGTGTAAAGAAGTCATTTAAAGTCCAGGAGAATTGGAAGCGTCTCTTAGGAGCAGAAAAGCAATGGAAGGGTGCCTTCTTTTTCCTCATAAGCACCCGCAGTCTATGCTTATGAGGAAAAAATTCTCACTGTGTTCTATCGGCTTTATGCCCAAGTAAGCATGCAAAGAATCCTTCTCTGCAAGCAGCTTCTGACTCAAAGGTTTTATTTCACCAAGACCAGTGAAGGTCATGCCAACTTACGCTGAAAAGCTCCCTCCCGAATTCTGCAAGTAAGTAAAATAAAAGAACAATAGAGCCCTTCAATCCACACTTCATGTACAAAATCGCCCCAAATGGTTATCACAGCTACTCAAGTGATTGTCAGATGCATAAGTGCATATTTGACTTTGAACATACATGGTTGTAATTGCTTCTGTTTTTTCCTGACAGCAAAACTGCAGGGTGGTTTCTCCCTCCCCTCTCATGCAGGTGTCGTTTTGCCAAGTTAAATTACAAAGCACAGAAGAAGCAATTTAGTGTGATTGTACAATGAGGTGGCAAAGACAAAGAGGCAGCAGATTTCAAGGTGAAGATGGCCAGCTGGCCCAATGACTCACATCGATGTTTCTGTTATTTGGTGGCTAAAGGTATGCAGGGGATTTTTCAGAAACGTATTATTTTTATTTAAAATACTTAATATGCTGCCTTTGAGAGTAAACTCTTTCAAGGCATCTTATGATACTATACAGACATGCAATGAAAACACTAATTAATTAAGTATTGGGCAACGAGCGGCTAATAAAACAAAACATCACTAAAATGTAATCAAGCCCATTAGCAAAAGCAAGCTAGTAAAAAAATCCTTTTAAAAGCGAGCCTTTGAAGAAAAGTGCACTCTGTATAGGAAGATGCCCTAGGCCCCTCCACACTTCCATTGACCCCTCCATTTCCCCTGGGAGAACCTGCTCTTTACTGCAGAATTGGAACAAATGGCAATAGGGTTTTCCACGAATTGCTGTTTGTTCCGATTCAGAGGTAAAGAGCAGCTTTCCCCAAGCAAATGCAAAACGGCTTGGACCCATGCCTAGAATGCACAGGACAAACAGGAAACAGCTCAGACATATGCTTTTTAGGCACAGGACAAGCAGAAGTTTGGATGAGTGCTTATACTGAATCAAGCCATTGGTTCACCTAGCTCAGCAGTATCTCTTTAGGGTTTCATTCTGGTGTCACCCCTTCCTTGAGACCCTCTGCATGCAAGCACTCTAAAAACTCATCTATGGCTATTTTGGAAGGCCCTGTCATGTTGTCTCAGAAAGAAGTGCATTCTAAAGCAATGGGGCTACTACAGAGAATGTCCTCTGCTTCATATCTTCCAGTGTAATGACCTCCGGTGGGTGGGCAAATGACAAGGGCCTCCCTTGCTAACCTCAAAGTGTGGGCAGCTTGGTGCAGCTATAGCCAGTCTGTCAAAAACATGGAGCTTAACCACTTAAGACTTTAAAGGTCATAACCAGCACTTTAAATTGGGCTCAGAAACACAGCAATAACCAGTGCAGCTGGCGCAAGTAGCAAGTGTTGCATGATCCTACTGTCCAGACAAATCAGGAAATTTCATGGTTTGACAGAAGCACGTCAGGAGCCAGAATGATATTGTTGAGCAGATGTTTTGTTCAATGACATGATTTTATTGAAAAACCACTTTTTGCTGACACTTTATTTCCCCACTCAGAACAATTGGCAACAGCCAGTGAGCTAAATCCACCTTCAAAAGGCATTTGGGGCCCATACAACCAATGAGGGGGTCACCTGTAACATCTTGCAAAGATCCAGGTGCGTGGTTGAATATGTGTTCATGGTTTGCCATGTGGGATTTCCATTGCATTCACCAATTGAATTCTAACCAAGGGGTGATTAAAAACTTCCAGAGATTAGCCACATTATTCTTTCCAGTTAACTGTCTTACCCTAACCTGTGCTGTGTTGTGCAGAGTGTTGGTGCATCTGGCTGTTGTGGTTCAAGCCTGAAGTGATGGACATGAGGCAGGAGTTGATAATGTAGGTGAGCTGCACACAGGTGAGCTGAAAGCGAGCTGCTGGCCAGCCCTGTGGAGCCTCCTTTTATTGAGACAAATATGCAAACCAGGCAAATACATTTTAGGCTGTGACCTTTACACATCTTCCGGTCCCGAGATCGTGGGGTGGTACAAAGTTATTTTGGCACCGGTTTCCACTGCATCATTTTCCCCTTGCACAGTGTATCACGAAGGAGACAAAAGGTCTCAGAGACAAAGGTTATAGACAGGGCACCGCAGACTACTGAGACCGCAAAAGGTTAGACAGAGGCAACGATGTTCAAACAGCCATGGCTTTGTCTGTGAGGGGTGTGTGTGCCCCGCACCCCAAGGTCACACGTGCAGGCAGGCTTGAGGCTGCCTGCGGGTGGGGAACTTTGCTGCCTCCGGACCCCACTCCCCACTCCGCAATCATCCCTACACAAGCCCACCCAGGGGTAGCTGTGGGCAGGATTTCTGCACACAGAATTCTACTTGGTAGTCCATTGTCTCTAGTGATATATGGCCCATGTTTACGAAACTCTGGTGTCACAACATTTATCATCCCTTCTAATTAAATTTTGCTGATAAAAACAGCCAGCGACAAATTAACCCCACCAATGATATAGCAATTGCTATAAAACCAATGTTGTACATGGGACTGGAAGAAGATGTGTTTCTGCACTTTAATTCTGTCATTGGGAGATACAGAGATTTTAGCATTTCTCCTAGACAATATGTACACGTGAGATGCTTCTGCTCTGAGCTGGGGCAGTCACTTATCTAAAGGCCCAACTAAATATCCAGCTACGTGGCTGGCTCCTCTCTTCCCCTCTGTAACATCTGGTGAAACTTACCTGTGTCCCAATGCCGTGGCCTTCTCCATCCTATGGCAGGTATGGTGCAAATGAGTGGGGAACTTCATGAAAAATGTTGTGTTAGATATCAAAACCAGAGTGAGGGGGGAACTTTACACACTGCTTCCCCTTTCATGGCTACCACATGTTTAACAACATTCCAAGGAATGTGCTTTATCAGTTGCATAATTTCAGAAAAAAAATATGAATGAACCAGCTAGGTCAAAAGGGGGTGCATTCCAGATACCTTCCATCTGTAGTTGCAAAAACAGCATACTGCATCCTTGAACTTTCAAACTTGAAATTACACAACAGGCAGTAAGTGAGGGGGGGGGGCGGTAAACTTCAAACAACCCTCAATCAGCTCAAAAGCTCCTGTTAGCTCACACCACATTTATCTTTCTCCAAGGCGGCACATCTAACTTTCACAAAAAAGAAGACACTAATCTACAAGCCTCTTGGCTCGCCAATTAGACCACAAACACTGAAGGAGGAAGAACACACACACACCCTATAATGAATTCCTTGAGCAACCAACCTGTGCATAAGCACAAGGTATTAAACATTATAAACACCTTTCCACTACACCTGTGGGGATTGACTCTGATGAGGGCCTGTCTACAACATCCTTAAGCGCTGGCTTCCCTGGTAGAAACAATCATTCACCTTTAACATTAGAGAGCGGTGGCTTCTCTCCAGTGGCCCATTCAGTTTTAGATCAATGATTGCATTGTAGGTCAAAAGACATCTGCCGATTCATGGAAGAATGGAGTTCCGCATAATAATCATTTGTCAGTGCTCTGGTGCAAGAGCAATCAGCTTATTAAATTAAAATATCTTCTCCTTTAAACTTAAAGAAGACTTCTTGTTATGCAATAAGCATGGATGTTAATGCCTTCGCTCCTTTGGGGGAACGCCTTCCTTTGCATGCGCTTTCTGCCGCAAGAGGAAAGTGCTGTGCGCATTTAATTAATTCAGAAGAGTGGCAAAAGGCTGATGAGAGAATTGGGATGTGCAAAACATTATCTGCTATTTTCATGGCTATTTCCACCTCGGCCAAAAGTGATACTGTATTCCGGGATGCATATTCTCAAAAGTGGGTGTGTACAGTAGGTTCGGATCCAGACTTACAGGACAATCCAAACCTTTTCTACTCAGAAGTTAAGCCCTATTGAAATTAATGGGGCTTACTCCCAGGCAAGAGGAGTTAGGACTCCAGCCTTAGTCATGCTTAGAGGAAATCCAATGAAACCAGTGGGACATAAATTACTCATGGCTAACAAGTCCCTGTGGTTCAATATATCTACTCTAAGCACGACTAAGGCTGGATCCAGCCTATAACATTTACATGGGTAGGATACGTGGAATGGCTATTTCACATGCTTCCTAATTCAGATCTCTGCCTGTTTTACTATTTCACATGGTACCAATATTTCTTATTCCCACTGAAATGTTGGATGGTTTGCTACTTCATAGCGTGGGACTAGAGAAGACTTGATTCACCAAGACAATTTTCACGAATTATCCTAAGCACAGGCAGCCAGTTGCAATCTGCTGTTGCTGGCATTCCCATGCTGCTTTCGGGTATTGCTATTCCGACATGTGAGGCACAGATACACTGTACACACCCTCTCACTGTAACAAACTTTAAACTGCTGCATTTACAATACCTGACTAATAGCTAGAACCAGGCAGAAGAGCTCCTCCCCGCCCCCACAAGTTGTGTTCACAAGAAAGGAAGTCATTGAGCTACTATGAACAACTGTTATCTTTGCACTATTTACCTTTTTGTTGGAGGAAGGGTTGCTTGTGGGAAGCACACACCAATCATTTCCTACCATTAAATTGAAAAAAGGCAATCCATTTAAAAACAGAAAGTGCTGCTCTACCCTTTTAGAAGAACTTTGTTGTATACATTCTAATATTGATTTTTTTCGTAGGTTAGGACATTTGATTTGGAGAGCTTTTATTTTCCATATATATATGCATGCACAATGATAGAGATGAATTGTTTCCACTGGTGATTCTAAGCCTTCAGTCATAGAAGTATTTAATACTAGCAGTGGTTTATACTGTAGGATGAAGACAAGAGACAGGAAACATTAAGCACGCAAGGCCACGGGAGAAGATTTTCTGCAATGACCATGCTGTTCTATTCACCAGGTTTAGAACAAATCTGATTTCACTCACCAGTTAAAACTCACCCCACTAAAAGCTTGCTTTGCAGAACAGCTGTGATTTGTCAGCTGCAAGCTGCAATTGCAAGCTGCAATAGGTCAGAAATAGCACACACACTCAGAGCAACAGAAAACCAGGCACAGAGTGTCAACAAGGCCTGCACACTTGAGATCCATCAAGCCTATCACAGCCTTCTGTTTTCTGTCTACACTTGCAAAGTATCAGTCCCAGAGGATGGAGCAAATTCTACCTAGGTCAAACTATGGTCTCTGTAATAATGCCTTGTTAGCTCAGTTGGTTAGAGTGTGGTGCTGATCATGTCATGCCAAGGTTGCAGGTTTGATCCCCGTGTGGTTGGACTAGATGATCCTCAGGATCCCTTCCAACCTGACAATTCTATGATTCTATGACCAGGCACATGGATTATCACAGATTTATAAAACTTGAGACCCACCAAACCAAAAGTAGATCACCAGCAACTCAGCAAACCCATTTTTGTTGCCTACTCAGGAATTTAATTTGAATTATTATTGTTGTTATTATTATTAATAGGCAGGATTCACCTAACAAGTCCCATCACTGCAAGCTCTGCATGAAGGCTTTTGCATGTGCAACAATGCTTTCCCTTCCTCTCTTCCTCTGGAGTCCCGACACCCCTAAAAATGGCTCTGTGAAAGCAAGGAATATCCTCAGGAAAACATGGGGGGGATCAATCCATCCAGCAAGCTGCAATGCTTGCATTGATGGAACATTCACCTTAGTGCAACATTGAATTGCACCCATTAATAATAAGGGGCCATCATTAAATGAGTGGAAAACCAAAATACATAGTTGGTTGGTTGCCTTTAGCTTGGCGGATCACAAACGATGCATTCTTCCATTCTCCAACTGGGAAAGAGTTCAGTTGACGAGAGTCCTGGCATTAGAACAACAAGACCAATTTGCCACCTTTGCAATTTGCTACTTTTCCCATCACTGCAGATGCTCCTCCTCTTGAATTTTTGCCTGTCGTGCAGCTATTAAATGGATAGAGACTTGCTAATGAAAAACAAGACGTGGGAGGTATGGATCAGGTTGAGTATCGAGTATCCCTAGCAGTGAGCCAGAAGCAGAATCTGCAGGACCTAGGAGAGCTCCAGGGGAGTACAGAAGTGGCCCCAGTGAGAATATGTGCTAAAGTGATAATCACCCCCACAGGATAGCAGTGTGGAGAGACAGGGAGGAGTTGAATAATAATGACTATAATCAGTGCTATTTTTCTCGAAAAAGAGGTGCCGGAACCCACCATGAACGCCTTCTTTGTTCTCTTATAACGGCAATGGCACCCACCTGAGAGGTGCTGGAATTGAGTTCTGGATGAGAAAAAAAGCCCTGACTATAAGAACATTTACGCCTTCAGATTATCTGTACTGTATCATGGAGCTGCCTTCTCTTGCAGGGCGTCATTTCCCATTTGTATAGGGGTCCTTATTTACGCACAGAATGCTGTTGCCAACTCACAAGTAGTAAGCTCAGAGAGAGAGAAAACATGACCATTAGGTGCAAAAACAAAGCTCCTTCAGGACAGTTTTGAAATGGGCTCCATATGCAACTGGAAATTTTGCATGGGATTTGATCTCATGGTGATCTGGCTGCAGTAAAAGCTCAGGGGCCACTGCCAAGGTCAGAATGGAGGATCTGCCACCAGCAACTATTCTTTGTCACTGGCATAGTTCCAGGTCTCACAGGTATCTATACTTCAGTACAAAGGATCCCACAAGAAGCCGCCTTCCATAGCCTTTGTATGTCACTTGTTCTTTCACACCGATAAAGAGAAGGGGAGTTTTCAAAATTTCGAGAGAATTTAGGAGCACTCTCAGCAGTGCTCCTTAAGTTCTTTGGTGCTCTTCACAATCTTCCCCACGAAGACTAAGAGCATCTGAACAATTTGCAGAACAATCCTTAATTTAAATGACTGCACTTCTGTTATATTCTTCTCTCCTTCCCCATTTAAGGAGTCCTTACGGTTTTATGGATTCTCTCTTGTGCTAATAATATCCATTGCCCTCATCTCTCCATTTCCCTTTTTTGTGCTTGATGAGGTCTACAATTAGATGAGGTTGTCCACACCTGAAAAGGTCTATTCAAGCCTCCCAGTTATCTAATAGCATTACAATGTTTTTAGAACTGTTCCCTTATCTACTTTTAAGATTGTTCTCTCCCAACTTTTTATCCAGATCGTTTCCCCCCACCCCACCTTTCCACACTGGATTGTCCAATGGTGTCAGATTCCCCCCCCCCCTCAAGAAAATGTTACTTTTAATTCAGAACCCATCAGCATGTTCAAGTAGTTCAAATTGTTCCTTTCATTGTGCTCTGCCAATTTACCATGCACTTATCTAAATTGAATTTCATCTGCCATTGTGTTGAGCCGTAATCGGGCTTTTTGTGTGCGTTAGGTCCTTCTGATGTTCTCCATATCCATCCTATCCTCGAGAGGCATAATGAATCCCAGGCAATCGCTACTATCCATACATTGTCACCAAGCAATTCGCTTCATTTTGGAAGCCTCTGTTCAATATGTTGATCGACACCTGCTATCGAGGGGCACCTCATTGTTAATGCCTCTTTATATCGAAACTGCCCATTCGCTCCTCTCTCTCTGCTCCCTAATTTTCTCACCATATTAAAAACCACAATGGAACTTAACCACTCCCCCTACTGTCACCAACCTTTTTTTAAATCAAGCTTTTCCAAAGGTCTCGATTAAGGTTCTTTCCCAATTCTAAATAAAATCATCAAGCAGTGCTTTTATCACTTACCCACTATTTAGCGAACTCCTTCAATTAATAAGACCAGGCAGGGGAGGCAAAACATACTCATTTACTTACATTCACTACTAATCTTGGTGCTTGATCATCCTGACTTTAATGATTTTTTCTCACATCTTTTATCTAGCCCTAAATATTAAAATGTCTGATTTGCATACATTTTTGTGCTGAAAAAACTCCCGTCTCCATCTGGCTGTTACTTGTGATGCAAGTTCAGTGTCGTCCCCCCCCTCCCTTCTCCTAGCTTGGAATAATTGTTAACGTTTGGCTACAAATGTAAATCCTGCAGGTCAAACACAGCATCTTGTGGATGTATAAAAGTCACGGTACCTTGCATGGATAAAAAGACCAGCGATCTTTAGCGCCCTTGCAGTTGAATTGCCATGAAAATGAAAGGGCAGCATTATTAAGGCAGATGTTTGTCCTTTCCTCATGCCCCAGTCTTCAGCCATGAATAATAGCTATACTGGGAGCAACTCAGTACACCAGCCGCTGCTCATAATGGGAGCCTTTCTGTGGCCCATTCCTGTCCAGGCTTCCAATGCAGAGGTGTGGAAGCAGCTTCACTAGAAGTCCATATGAGCTCCCCTTCACATGCATGGAGCTGCAGGCATGCAGTGGAGCCTGAACCATTAAGGCTAATGGAGCACTACCTTGCCAGATTCAGTCTTCCCTCAGACAGCCTCCACCTGTCTCCTCCAGTCATAGGCATGGCTTTGCCTGTCATTGGCTTTGGCTCCACCAATGGACACCAGTCACCACTGCATGCTTAGGAAGAGAATGAATGATGTTTGGCTTTTTTTAGAACTCCCTGGCCCTTCTATGGATTCTTTGTGCAACCTTGGCTAAAGCTTTTGGGATGCAATATAGCCAACACCACTGAAGCCATGAAAGCCAACCACAGACTTTTACTGTAAAGATCAAAGCATATGTTCAGTTTCTTGTGTATCATGAAACCACTTTACTAATAGAGGGCTCAAAGGGTGCAAATCTTTAAAGAAGTCCACTGACAGAAGGCACAGTCCCTTGGATGGAGAGTTGTCTAAGGGAGCTTCATTAACATGTGACCCTGAAATTCTGGATCACAACCTTCCCCCCAACTGATGCCAAAGTTTTGTGCTAGTTTGTGCCGTTATGCCCTGCAAACCCCGCATTTTGTGCCGCGCTCCAAGCCAAGTAAATGACAAAGCAAATTGGGGTCAGAAGTAATTGCCTATCCCTCTATCATCCACCCACCCATCTATCCATCTATCCATTCATCTATCTATCTACTTGATGCCTCTCTCTCTCTCTCATTTCTATTCATTCCTGATGATGAATGCAACAGATATCTTCAGTGAACCATGAGTTCACATGTCCACAGAACACTGGTTTGGTAGAGCAGCCAAAAACCTGGATTTTGATCTGAGAATCTCAAGAATTCAAATCCCTGTTCAGCTATGAAATTATGAAGCTCAGTAGGTGAAAGTCTCTCTCTCTGCAGCTAAACTTGCCACACAGAATTGCCAAGAGGCTAAAAACCACTCAGATCTCCGTTACAAGACAGATGTAATTTAAAGGTAAGAAACAAATGTATCCACACATAGAGAGGAAAGGCTTGATTGATGTTTTTATTTTTTAGAGCTCATTCATGCCCTTACCTAAATAAATAAGCACAGTGAGAGAAGCACAATTCCTTATTTGCTTCAACAGCAGCTACAATATAATATATGAGACAGTGATATGCAAAGATGCTTATATAACCCTTTCACTTAAAAAATAAAATAGGTGGGAAGAGTCTGTACAATTGGTCATATTGACTCCAAGACGAGTTTCCTTCCCTACAATGGTTATTCAGAGATGTACCTGCATTCTTTTGTAGTTACCGTAAGAGTTGGTTGAGGGTGGATCTAGACTCAGAGGAATCTTTATGGGATTTAAATCCTCCCTTCAATCTTAGATTCATTAGGGTGTGTGTGTCGGGAACTGTGTTGAGAAGGGCTGCACAGATGAGGAATGGTGGTAGCCTCTCCCTCTCCCTCCCCCTGCTCAAGATCCTGAATCTTCCCGGGAGCAGTGGGACAGTATAGATTTGGAACAGTGGTTCACAGAGGGACATAGTCCGGAAGACAAAAGTTGGGAAGAACAAGGTGGTGAACAGCTAGGAGAAGAACCGGGAGAGAATTAACAGACTCCAGTTCACTGGAAAGTGTCCAGGCACTCAGCCCAAGGTCAAGGAGATTAGATAAGGCACAGTGGTTGCGAGATCAGGTTGCAAGATGAGGAAGTGACGAGGGTGACTCGAGGGAAGTGGGCGTAAACCTTAATTGGGAGCACCTTTACTCCAAGAATGGACTCTTTGTTCTTTCACTGTGATCATTAAAATCTCTTTATATGGTAAGAGACTATTTTTGCTTTGTTCTGCTTATCCATGGCGAAAGGGAGGGAGGAAGCCGCTTCCCTGAAGCATGGCAGGAGGACGCAGGCTAATGAAGAGCTTCCCCTCATAATTCCTTGTAATGATAACGAACAGAAAGTTCTTCTTCTTTGGCAACCACTTGTAGCCGAGTAAGATTGTCTTCCATGAACATGGTCTTAACAGTGAGTCCGTAAGTGACTGTGGAGGCCAATTCTGGATCTAAACGTCCTTCCACAGTGGGGACATTGGTTTTCACGTGGGAGTTGATCACAGTGACGGTTTGCCGAATGTACCTTCTTCTTAGCTTATTTCTCCTTTTTGCCCTTTACCCCAAGATGCTTTTCCTCTTTGAGAAAGGCAAAACATTTGGGGGGGGGTGGAGAGAGAGAGAGAGAGAGAGAGAGAGAGAGAGAGAGAGAGAGAGAGAGAGAGAGCTTTTTAATGCATATATACTGTATATAACTTTTATAGGAAATACTCTATTTTTGATGGATGTATTTGTACATGAGGATGGCAGTGGTAGCAAGACAGGGAGCAGACTGTCACAATCAATGCGCGTGTTTCGTGAACACACAGGCCAGCGCATGACAAGCATCATTTCCCACGAGGCTCACAGGACCACATTCCACAAAGCCTGACCGCCTCTTTATTCCAGTTTTGACAATCGTTTCATCTCTTGTGTCTTGTCTTGACAATGGCATGATGTGTCTTCCAGCAAATTGGAATGACTCTTCTGCAGTGGCAATCTTTTTGTCTGTCTTGTTTTCCATTAGCACCTGCCATTTTGTCACACCCCACACTCTACAGACGATGGCATGCAGTTCCCGTCTACTCTTACCACATCATGAAAAAAATATTGGTGATTAGTCAAAATCTGGTAGCACTGTCAGTTCAACTGCATGTTTGAAATTTCAAATTCAAAATTTATATCCACGTTTCGAACATCATAGTCAATGTATGAGGACTCGCTACCATCTTTGGAATTGTTTCGGCAGGCATAAAAAAAATGAAACCTCACATAAGCAGTCGCATATTTTCAAGTGCTACATCGGAGATGGGATTAATTATAATCTTTGAATATTTAAGGTAAAACATGTGTTTTTGAGGGACCTTCATTATCTCAGTCAATCAGGGTTCACATAGAGACATAGCCAATCAGATGTGGCTGCATATAAGTGAGGGGAAACGATTGCACGGCCCTATTCTGCAGCCCCTTGAAGTGCTAGTCATGCCAAAATGCACTTTTGGATGTGCATTTAAAACTACACATCCAATTCTCATCCAATGGAGGGCAATATTTTGTGAAGTGACAACCTGAGAGACTATGCTCCCTGTTTTTGCCATGCTTTATGCAAGAAGATCAAACCTATCCATTCTTAAGGAAATCAGCCCTGAGTGCTCACTGGAAGGACAGATCCTGAAGCTGAGGCTCCAATACTTTGGCCACCTCATGAGAAGAAAGGACTCCCTGGAAAAGACCCTGATGTTAGGAAAGATTGAGGGCACAAGGAGAAGAGGACGACAGAGGAAAAGATGATTGGACAGTGTTCTCGAAGCTACTAACATGAGTTTGACCAAACTGCGGGAGGCAGTGGAAGACAGGAGTGCCTGGCGTGCTCTGGTCCATGGGGTCACAAAGAGGCGGACACGACTAAACGACTAAACAACAACAACTGTAGTGATTCCGTTTCCCAGCACAGGACAGGGGAAAAGAGTGTTGGTCAATCCCCAAGAAAACAGGGATGCACCCCTCTTCTCCTATAAAAAAACCTGAATGTTTTATCAAGGGCCACTGGACGTCTGCTTTAAGTGAGAAGTGCTTTTTGATGGGCATGAAAATGTTTACAGAACTTTGTTCTCATGGTTCAGTACACTGAAGTACTAAATATCACTGCATCTGAATGATGTCAGATTACATATTGCCCCATTATGCATCATGTCAGATAGTATATTACCATGATGTGTCAACGATGAACTATGATCAAATGCTAAGGACTGATGCATGTCAGATGTAAAATAACAGTCCAATACTAAATTAGCTACACATGACAGCTCTCAGCTTCACTAGCTAGCTCTCAGCTAGTGAAGCCAAACTACAGAGCATAAAATGTGGGTGTGCAATAATCAGTTGAGAGAATTTCTGAAAGCAAACAGATCAACTCTGCATTTGACATGCACATAAACTTGTGTTTCTAAATTTGGGGTGGGGAATCCTTTTCAGCTTGAAGCCCACATTCCCTTAGAGCAACCTTCCAGAGGCCATATGCCAATGGTTGGCAACATGGGCAACACAATGGATGTGATTCTTATGTGTGTGTGTGTGTGTGTGTGTGTGTGAAAGGACCCCTGGACAGTTACGTTCAGTCAAAGGCGAATATGGGGCTGCAGCACTCATCTCGTTTTCAGGCCAAGGGAGCTAGCATTTGTCCACAGACAGCTTTCTGGGTCATGTGGCCAGCATGACTAAACCACTTCTGGTGCAACGGAACACCATGACAGAAGCCAGAGTGCATGGAAACGCCATTTACCTTCCCGCCACAGCGGTACCTATTTATCTACTTGCACTGGTGTGCTTTCGAACTGCTAGGTTGGCAGGAGCTGGGACAGAGCAACGGGAGCTCACCCTGTCGTGCGGATTTGAACCACCGACCTTCTGATCGGCAAGCCCAAGAGGCTCAGGGGTTTAGACCACAGTGCCACCCGCGTCCCTTTGTATTGTATGCTAGTTTCTACACTCACACACTTCTCTTTCCATCCTGGCAAGGGAGAGGCATTACTGGAGCTCAAGGACACATTGCAGCCAGGCCAAAATACCCAAGGGCATTGAGGGGGGTAGCCTTGAGACAGTGTGAATGACTAAGGAGGAGGTGTAGCCTGGTGAGAGACCCAAGGGCCAGATAGAGAGAAAGGAGGGCCATGCTTGGTCCCCAGAGCTTGAGATTCCTCACCCCAATATAAAGTAATGAGGCCCAACCATGCCAACTACTAATGCCAGGTCCAGGCCTTTCCGTGCTCTCTCCTTGTTGTCTTCCCTCCCTTGCTATCCAACATATGTTACTTGTTGTCACAGCAGATAATGGAGGGGAACAATAACCAGACCATAAGGGAACGAATGAGTGTAGCTGCACTGTCTTCCTCTTCAATAGGAGATGTAAAGAACAACCCCTGGCATCTAGGATATGTGGTACTGACCTGACATGTCCTACAAGAAACTTCAATCCACAGGTTCTGGACTAAAGGTACTTTGCTCTATTTTGTACCATAACTTACACAGAAATGATCCTCAGGACAGCATGGACCCCTCATCTCACCGACTGCAAAAGGAAAGCCACTTTCCAAAGGCCTTGATCACATTGTAATAAATGAAACTGTGCTTAACTCAGGCTGGATGATGTCCTTGGTTTTCAACCTCGTTGGCAATTAGAATTCTGGGCCTAATGGAAAGATACATTTCAAGCAATGACGGCTTTCTGTCATTGGGTAATGTCAATGTTCACACCTGCACAATGCCCCAGGCTTACAGTGACCTGTCTGGAAGCAACAAGGTGGGCTCCTTAGACTTTGCTGATTATGATCAGTAGCTGATACGGCTTTATGCAGTATTCTGTAAAAGCAGTATTCTGTAAGGCAGAAAGTGCCTCATTTGTAGAAATGCTACCGCAAGCATGTCTATCTTTTGTTTATCTGTTCCTTGGAGCGGGGCAGAAAAAGCTGCTCTTCGTGTCTCAATTACCTCCTTCCCTCTCTTTCTTTCATAAATGATTGGTATTTTTGCAATCCCTTGGAAATCCAAATCCAACTATCTAGACAGAAAACCAATATCTCAGGAGCCAACGATTTGGCTGGGCACATCTTACAGCACTTAAACAACTCAGGGCTCTTGAAGCTTAATGACTGCCATGGCATATTTATTAGACAGGGAGGGGAAGCGAAGAGGTGACATCAATGTTTAATGAAGATACTGGTGGAAACCACACCTAAATGCTGGATTCTTTCTTCTCGGGAAATATAAAGCTGCCTTCCTCCGCTGCGTTTTTAGATTATGAGCAATGTGCTGATCAATAGGCATTACTGCATTACTAAGAATAAGGGGGTAGCTGTGCAGAAACAAGCTAAAAATATCAAAAGTATTTCTCTTTCCAAAGTGGACTTTATCGTTTCAATCACTGCTATGCCTTCCTAAGTAATAACAGCTTTGCTCTCGCCCTTGTGCAGTACGATCCACAAACCAATTAAGCAAGCAGAGTTCCAGGGAAGTCCATAGCCGCAATGCAGCATGGGTGCATATCAGGGTTGGGAACCTTTTGCAGCCCAATGGCTGTTTCCATCTGGGCAACCTTCTGGTAGTGCGTGTGGCCAGGAACATTGAATGTGAATTTTACCTTTGTACGGCAGGCTGGTTTCTGCAGACACCCCTCTCTACCCTCCATCCAGGAAAGCAACCTCAGGACCGCAATACCGCAAGGACCGCCTCTTCCCATATGAACCTACCCAGACCCTGAGATCATCTTGTGAGGCCCTTCTTCATGTGCCTCCTCCTCTTCGAGTGGTCCAGAAGGTGGCAACATGAGAACGGGCCTTCTCTGCAGTGGCTCCCCGTCTGTGGAATGTTCTCCCCAGGGAAGTTTGCCTGGCGCCTTCATTATACACCTTTAGGCGCCAGGCAAAAATGTTCTTTTTAAACCAGGCCTTTGGTTGATCCGGTTTACATCCTATGCCCTTTTAAAATGTGGGTTTGGGGGAGGGTATTGGGTTGCTGTTTTTATTTTTATTAGGTATTTTGTGGTTTTATATCTTGATTTTATTCTGTGAACTGCCCTGAGACCCCTGGGTATAGGGCAGTATATAAATTCTCATAATAATAATAATAATAATAATAATAATAATAATAATAATAATAATATTCAAAGACACATTCCAGCCAGGAAGAAACACTCAAGGAGGGTCAAAGCAGTGCCAGGGAGGGGTGGGGCTTGCGAGAGGGTGATGCCTAGGGTCAGGGGCGTAGTGTGGGTTGCTGGCACCCAGGACGGTGCTGCGGTCAGTCCCTTTACTGACCAACATCTAATCAAGGGAGTCTCTCCTTGAAAACTAGCCCCACCTGAGCGCAGAGAAACGTGAAACCAGGAAGACCACTGTGTTGCCTCGTCATCCTGTCCTTGCAGCAAGGCTCTCTGGGCAATGCACGTGGTTCTGGCCGTGCTTTCCCACCTTCCTCCTCAGTGGGCGATGGCAGCATCCCTCCCTTTTGGCCTGCCCAGGGGCGGGGCATGCACAGATATCCCTTCACTGGCCACGAAAAGGACGAAGTGGTGCTGCCCTGACCCTGAAGGCTCAGTCTTGGCATGGCTTGCTTCCCTGTGGCTCCGGTCTTGATGAGGGAGCCTGTCACGGGGCGCCTGGTTGTGCCCCCTCAGAAATTTGTGCCCTGGCCCAAGGCCCCCCGAAGCTACATCACTGCCTTGGGTGAGTCTTGAGGGGGTCTAGCATTTTTCAAGCAAGCCTCACTAGCAGAGCTGGAGAAGACAAAGAACAGACACAAACAAGGTGGCACTTGACTTCAGCATCCCTTCCCCAAAGTACTGTGATCAGGGAGGAAAGTCTCCCAAGGCATTTTGGAAGGCCACTCTTAGGTTCAGAGTGTTTCAGAGACATCCCACTTTGGCCCAGGCAAAGCTGGCCCCTCTTCAGTTCTTTATTCAGAATACATCCAAATCTTTTGTAAACCCCCTACTAAATATTCCTGATTATGGTAGCCCAAAAGTTAGAGGGTTCATCCCTGTTCATGGCTGAACCTCCCCACTGTTTGGAGGGAAGCTGCAATCATATTATAAAACATCCTTGTGCTAGGCAGAAGCATATATCGCAAAAATGTTGCATTTTTGGCAACTGCAGCGAGTTTACAAATATGATAAGTACCATTTTATGGGTCTACTGGGCTGCATTAAGAATGTCCTTACCATATGGGTGACTGCTGAAAGGAAGACTAACTCGTGATTTAGAGTTAAGAGGCTTGCAACAATATGAAGAAGTCCTGAAAAGTTATTTATTTAAAGGAAGTTTTGAACTTTCCACACTTCTGAGATAGTATGGACATACTCCTAAAGATCTAGGGCACAGCAGCTTATTAGGGAATGGGAGTATCCGATGTCCCTCTCACCTTGCATTCTTAAGCCTTCGTACATGTTGTGAATGTGGAAATTTTCCTCTACCAGCAGCCCAAGGCAATATGGGCTACTGAACTTACTGCAGGTGAGGGTACCCTGTCCATTCTGTATGGGCACAGCCTCCAAACTGGGAGAAGACTGTACAGGAAACAAAATACATGGTCTGGCATTTAAGGTGTGTGCCCAAACATACATGCTTTCAACCATGCAGCAACTATGGAAGTGACATTGCAACATTTTGTTTTGATCCTAGAGATAGTATTCAACCCAAGATCAAGCCTGTGTCTGAGATGGGCTTAAAGAGGAGGGTGGGTGCATGCAAACCGCCCCCCCAGCTCCCCACCCCTACTTTCATCCAATCCACTTCAGTGAAAAGGCTTGTTGCTAATGGGAACCCAGATTATACAGGCTTGCCAAATGT
The DNA here is from genome assembly GCF_964234715.1 of Podarcis melisellensis. Taxonomy (NCBI): domain Eukaryota; kingdom Metazoa; phylum Chordata; class Lepidosauria; order Squamata; family Lacertidae; genus Podarcis; species Podarcis melisellensis. The sequence continues at coordinate 31,290,946 of NC_138534.1, forward strand.
GCTTAGACTTCTCTTTTGGACTTAGAATGCAGGAAGATATAAACATGCAGCATGTGCCTGAGGGAACATCACATACGTAGGTTTGCAACATCATGAGCCCATCTCACCAAGAATACTTTTTCAATTATTCAGAAATCAAAAAAATAACTGTGTGAGGTTTTTAAACAGGACAGCAAACACATTAGCCGGATGTACCTGCAAACAGCACTTAAAAAGGAAAAGCAGAAAGCCCACATAAAGCATGGTGTGCAAAAAGCAGAAAACTCAATCAACAATCAATTCATTGATAATTGCATCTGTGAGAAGCACTGCTAAGACAAGGGGGAAAGTGGAGGCTTGCTCTGTACTAGGGCAAATCCTCTTTTTAGGGGCCTTTGTGCCTGACCTGAAAATACCCTGAACCACGTGAAAGTGAGCCCCATGGCAATTCTGGGTTGTTCCCTCTGATTTTGCACCTTTTCTCTTTCCAACCTCCACCCACTGTCCCTCTACTCCCAGCACAACAGACATGGGAATCATCCAAGCTGATGCTGTTTGTCAGCCTCCCAAAGGTTGGAAGTTGACCCTTCTTCCAAGTAGGTATGCATCCAAGGCAGCAAGTAGCATGGGACACTGAAATTGAATTGCTGGATGCTGGGCAGATGGGGGGAGATCAGTGCTGGTGCAAGGTAAGAAAACACATAACCATGACAAAGTGGAGAGCTGTGGTCTACAAAGGATCAGAAGGTACCTAGTCTAGCATCAGTTACTGGCAGGAGAGTTCATGCTTTCAGTTTTCCCCAGAAAACAACCCACATTCCTCATCTGTGCTGGCTGAAGCTAATGTCCAAAATATCTGGGGGGACACGAGATTGGAGCAAGCTGATCTAGTGGAGCAAAGAATATATCTAGCAGAACAATCCAAGAGAGCTCAAGCAAATGAGCCTTGCAGCAATGTTTGGCTGATGTTGCACAGCATTTGAGCCTGCCATCTGATTACGCCCAGCCTGGCTGTTATATCTGCACGAGGATTTCAGGGGAGAGAACAATGGGAAGCAATACCATCTCATGGGGAAAACGCATTATGAAACCAGAAAAAGACATGAAGGGGGGGGGGATTTGGCAGCACCACCGCAAAAACAACCAACTTTCTAAATTCCTCAAAGTAATAAAGAATTCTAATTCATATTCTCCCTGAGTAATTTGACAAATATGAACTTGGCTTTGAATATGAATATAAACCCCATTGTCTGTGTAATCTTGCCTTTTGAGACATAGCTTTACTATTAAAGATTTCACAATTAATTAACAGTTTGTTTCATGCCAGAGAAGAGACTTGAATACACAGACAGCTTGAGTGCCAGTGGTTTCCATGTTGCATCCTGAGATGCATTCCACTACAAACCAAAAAACACACACAACCTTCTAAGCTTTGTCTCCCTTATCCATAAGGGTCAAATGTGGCCCACAGGCATGTACAAGTCAACAGAAATCAGCAAGGTAACATTTGTATTAATTAACGTGAATTAATAGGGAAGTGCTTGTGTTTCCGAGGGTAAAGGTTCACAGGTTCAATTCTTGGCATGTCCAGGTAGGGATGGGAAAGATTCCTACCCAAAATCCCAGACAGCCGCTGTCAGTCAGTGTGGAGAATGCTGAGTTAGATGGACCAATAGTCCGACTTGGTATAAGGAGCTTCCTATTTTCCTATGAGCATGTGGAACACCTGTGTTGTCAAACGAGAGTTGCCAAGTGTTCTACAGCTCCATGCTCCTATGCCTCCAAGAGCAGAGAGAGCTGAAGACATTTCAGGCGGGCAGCGGCTGGAGAGTGGCTCCTCCAGCGGGGAAGAGGCGGAGGCTCCAGGCGCGGCGCTGCTTTAGCGAGGCAGGCGAGGGCGGTGAGCTGATGCCGGGAGGTGCCGCGCCCAGCCTCCGCCTCTTCCCTGGTGCCCTACAGAACTTGGTGCCCTAGCACCCCATGCTATCAGTTGGTAAGCCTAGGATAAGCAGCCACTGTTAAATCATAAGCATTTGCTTATGTGGATGGTGCTGTGGTCTAAGCCACTGAGCTTCTTGGGCTTGCCGATCAGAAGGTCACTAGTTCAAATCCTCACAACGGGGTGAGCTCCCATTGCTCTGTCCCAGCTCCTGCCAACCTAGCAGTTTGAAAGCATACCAGTGCAAGTAGATAAACAGGTACCGCTGTGGCGGGAAAGTAAACGGCATTTCCACGCACTCTGGCTTCTGTTACGGTGTTCTGTTGTCCCAGAAGCGGTTTAGTCATGCTGGCCACATGACCCAGAAAGCTGTCCGTGGACAAACGCCAGCTCCCTCAGTCTGAAAGCGAAATGAGCACCACAACCCCATAGTTACCTTTGACTGGACTTAACCATCCAAGGGTCCTTTACCTTTATCTATTTGCTGTCATGTGCATCTTGCAGATTTAATACTCATTCTAATATCTGGGTTGCTTGTGTTAACCATAATGTGTGAGGTTACCCATAAATGCATTGTCCATTCCAGCAATAGCCAGGATTTGAAGGCCTGGCCCACCCTTTGTGCTTTGGGGCATAAAGACCAAGGGAAGGGTTTGACGGTGGTGATTTGAGCAGTATTGCTTTCTGAAGAGGACATGTCTTGAGGAATGCCAGAGTACGCCAGATGGGAACTGGGGTTTCTTGGGGCTGGCCCAATTCATTGCACCAGTGCGCCATTGCACCTGAGGACAACAGGCTACTTTAGGGGGTGCAGGGTAGGGTGTGTGGCATTCACAGAGGGGAACAGTCAGGATGGCTCAATAGGAAGGGAGGGTGGCAGGCGTTGTTACCACTGCCTCCCACACACACCAACACCCACTGCCTAAGAGGCTGTCTGCGTCTGCCTCTGCCTCATGGTAGAGGGCCTCCTCTCATTGTAGTGAATCAGAGAAGCGAGTGGGTGTTCCTTGACACATTAAATCAAATGAATCTCTGTTGTCAAGAAAATGGATGGTTTCTGGATTCTTTTCAGCAGTGTGAACTTGAAACAAACACAAACACACACAGTCCAAACCTAGCAAACAGAAAGATTGCCATCTGCAATGCAATGCACCCAGAAAAGGCGCCCTCCATTTCAGACACATTTGTTTTTATAAAGCTTAGTACTTTTAAAAATAACTTGGGGTGAAGGCAAAAAAAAAGAGTGGCAGAAGTACTGCCCACCAGAAATATGGAGCTCGAAGAAGCTAAATAGAATATAAAAAAATAATAATAGTCCAGGCAGCACTGTATCTTAGAACTGATTCAACAATTGGAAGAGAGGCACTGGGTACAGTTCTTGTGACCTTGTGGAACTTCAGAAAGCACATGAAGCTTTCTGCATGTAGCGAATTTATGTTTTCAAACGAGAAATTCTGCCCCATCAATATATTCTCAGTGACTGAAATATTAGCTTTCTCAAAATCCACTGTCACCATCTCTCAACCTCAGTCCCCCCACCCCCATCTATAAAATGCACCCAGCACTGCCTCCCATTTGTTCTGTTTATGAATGGTTCCTATTTCAGGAACTCTGAGCATATTTAATACAAACTTCTTATGGAGAGAATTTATCCACTTTGCGGTTGTTGAGACAAAGTTAGTCCTCAGAAAGAGCAACTTCCCAAGGGATATTTGATAGGGATAACAACAGTGCCAGCTCGAACTATTTTTCTGCCTTGGGCAAAAATTAAATGTTGCCCTCAAATCAGGTTCTATATGTGTTTCTTTCCCAGGGGTTTTCCCCAATTGCAGCCTCTTTCCTTTGCCCCCTACAAATAAATGGAAGGAAACTATGCTCAGATCAGTTGCATGGAAAGAGTCTGAAATCATGAAACAGGGAGCAGGGAGTCACACAATGTTATTCCCAAAGGTCTAAGGTGATGGGTACATGATGGTCCTCAGGGGATGTTCCCAGTTAACTGTTGGAGCAGATTGAGCCCATGGAGATCTTTTCCAGAATCCAGAAGTAGGGCTTATCTCTGAACCATGTGTCAACATGGCCACATTCCTTTCTCTCAGCGCTTGGGTGTGGTGTGGTAGGAAACAGCATTTTGCAGATTTGGGCATGGTGGTTGTTGCTTCCTCCCACAGCACAATAACTTAAGGATCCATGCCACAGATGAGCAGGATAAATTGAGGGCATTTATTTATTTAACTTGTACACCATTTTATATTTCAGGAAATTGCATTGCTTACATGTCTCAACAAAAGCCAACTATATGAAACACAGATTCCACATTCAACACAACTGCAACTTCTAATAAAATACCACATTTTAAATAGCGTAATTAAACAAGCAATCTTGTATCTGATATGTTTAGTGTAATGTGTCTGTGAAGGAAAGGGGGCATAGGGATGTAATACTAAATAAAGAAGCTAGCCCACACTGGACCCAGGATAACAAGTTCTTGAAATAGGAACATTTAGAGCACTGCTGGCCTCATACGACACATATCTGTCAAAACAGGTTGGCTGTTTCTATTTAATTTATTAAATTGTCCATCTAGCTCTGGTTTGCTTTCCAGGTTAAAATGTGGCACGTAGAATAACATGGGACTAATTCTGAACTATTTTGTGAGGCAGTTGTGGCTATGAATGCAATGGTTGCAGTATGCTTTTCAGTTAAGGAATGAAAAATGGGCGAGAGGTTGCACTCACCTCTTCTAACTTCACTTGCCAGCCTATCCCTCACCAAAGCCATCCCTTCCCTTCACTCCTTGCCAAAACCACCCTCCCTTTTCCCCTTAGACCTCTCCAAACCTCTGTAGCTCACCTGAATTGGCCACTGACTTGCTCACCTGAGCTGCCTGTCCATTTGCTGGCCTGCTCACTTGGCCACTTGGCTGCCACACTGCCAACCCACCTGCCTCTTCCTCCATCTCCCTACCCCTTGGTCTCCACCACTGCTGCAATGGCCCAGCATATATGAGCCCAGTTTGTCACCACACTGTAGCTTGCAGCACCACCTGTCAGCGACCATGCAAAACTGCTGCATGACAACATCCTTAAAAACCATTAGGCGTATAGATATGATAGGAAAACAGGAGAAGGCAAGCGGTAAGAAATGTAGACCTGGAAATGAAGTGATGGTGGTCAATCAGTCAATATAAAAAGTAGAAAAACCATTCCCCTCTGAAAGTCTGTCACTGTGGTAAGATGAGGTTTTCCGATGGCTCATAGGGATTCAATTAGAGTTGTTTCTGACGGAATTCTAAAAGGCTATGGGCATTTTTAGAATGCAATTTTAAAGGCTACTCGAGTCTTACTAATTGGCTGTCTTGAGATGACACCTTTTAAAGTTGCTATTTTAAATCGTTTCTGAATGGCTTCTCTCTCCCCGCTTCAAGTAACTATGTGAAGGCTTCCCATGTAAAATATTTTGCGACAAAAGCGGCAAAGAGTCCTGCGGCACCTTAAAGACTGGCAAACGTATTGTAGCATAAGCTTTCTTGGGGCTGCAGTCTCAGGCACACTTCCTTGGGAGTCTCATTGAACTCCCCAGGGCATCCAGCTCAGTAAGTGCAGATAGGCACATCTTTTTCCTCATACTTGTCCAATTTTGCCCGGAAATTGTTAGGGATAGCCCAAAGTTTGGCCAATGAGGGAGGGGGGGAAATGAGAGTGCTAATGATAGAGTGCCTAGGGTATTTTTGTAAGGTTTGGGTAACAATTAGCTTTTCAAAAGGATGAGTATTTGTATTGTGTTTTCTCTGAAACACACATCAGCCTCAGGCTTTGGTCTTATCAAAATGGCTTGGCCATAATAATGTGGAGCGTGACAGAAAGCAGTGCTTCTCATTTCCCTTCAAAGAAAATATGGGCTATTACTTTCACTTGCCCTCCCGTGAACCCTTCATATCCTTCTGCCTTGTGTCTTCACAAACATCTTATTGGTAGTTACAGGGAGGAAGTTTTGGGATCAAACCGCAACAGCAATTCAGAGATGGCCAAGTTCAGGCTGGATGCCAATGAGATGAGCCAGATATTTTCAGTGTCTAGCCAGCTGATCTATCTATGGTAGGAATGGGGGACCTGAGGTTGCCTAGATGGTGATGGATTGCAAATCCCATCAATATGCTGGCTGGGGCTGATGGAAGTGGGAGTCTGAAGGATTACAAGGTATGGAATATTTAAAATACGCAGAGTAAATGTGAAACTGAAGAAACCATGGAAGCTGGGGAAGGGAAGTCAAGACTATTGAATTGTTTGGATTGAATTGTTTGGATGGTTATTGTATAAACGTGAAACATGTTACAGAAAATAAAATAAAATTTTATTAAATTGGGGAAAACAAACATACAAATTGAATAGATGGGAAGCAAGCACCCAGACAGGCAGCAACAACCCTATACAACAGGGGTGGCCAACTCCCAAGAAACTGTGTTCTACTCGCAGAGTTAAAAACTGGCAGTGATCCACCTCCTTTTTTGTGGTTCAGGTCAAAATTGTTGAGATTTTTAAAGGAAGGAAAGCCCTGTTTTTCAGGGGAGCCAAAGTTGTTGAACTTCTTTGGGGGGAGCCAGTGATCTACCAGTGATCTACCACAGAAGTTCAGTGATCTACCAGTAGATAACGATCTACCTGTTGGACGTGCCTGCACGGTCTACAACATCAATACAGCACTGCAATATTTTAAAACAGAGATGGGGAAAAACATTTTTGGACCAAGGGGCCACCTTATGCCAGTCAAAACCTGCTGGGGGGGCGGCGGGTCACATTCCCATGAACAATAACACACTAAAGCTATTTCCCATGAAGGGTTCTTGGTAGGCAAACCTTCAATTTTCTCTATAGACTTTTTAAAAAGTCTTTTAAAAAAAGTTATCTGACACCATTTATTTATCCCGACTGTGCAAAAGGCAAAAAGAACTCCGTAATCCCAGCAGAAGAATACAAATAACATCAATGCACAACTGAAGTGCAAGCCCTGCCTTATGGCTATTCAAAGCCTCAAACTTCAAAATGCAATTTCATCAAAGCCCCGTTCATTCTTTGCTGCTCCCCAATGAACTGCTGATGGGAGGAAGAGGACTTAGAGGACTGGATGAAATCCAGCTGGGGGCTGCATCCGGTCTGGGCACCAGGAGTCCTCACTTCCCCTTTAGAAGCTAATTCTGCCCATCAAAGGCCTCTTTGAGCCAAACTACAACTCACACTAAACGCATAGTTAGCAACCTTGTATGGGTCCCCCCCCCCAAAAAAAACGAAAGTAGGCAGGGAATGTTTAAACCTCCAGTTGCCATCCCAATGAAAACGTACACCCACACTGCATTTTACATTAGGAACACAGACACATATCAGGATCATGGTCAAGGAGCAAGGGTTAGATCTCCCTTCTTTGAGCACTGTGCTCCTGATGAAAAGTGAAGGACTACATTAGTATGGTTTTTTAATTTATTATAATAATAATAATAATAATAATAATAATAATAATAATAATAATAATAATAATAATTTATTTGTACCCTGCCCATCTGGCTGGGTTTCCCCAGCCACTCTGGGCGGCTTCCAACAAAGATGAAAGATACACTAAAATGTCACATATTAAAAACTTCCCTGAACAGGGCTGCCTTCAGATGTCTTCTGAATGTCAGGTAGATGTTTATCGCTTTGACATCTGATGGGAGGGCGTTCCACAGGGCGGACGCCTCTACCGAGAAGGGCCTCTGCCTGGTTCCCTGTAACTTGGCCTCTCGCAGTGAGGGAACCGCCAGAAGGCCCTCGGAGCTGGACCTCACAGTTTCTAACTACACATTTAGTGTAACTTCCCATTTATCTTTAGCAACTTAGAATCACAAGGGACCATTTCCCAGTGCTGCAACTCCACTGAAGCAATGGACTTCCCTGTGCACAATGAAATCCCCTCTCCCTCTTCCCTCCAGTCCCTTGTGCACCTTCAGAATTAGCTCTGGCGTGTTGAAGGGCCCTCCAGAGCAGATTTTGCTAGCAGCCGGGAAGAGGAGAGGAAACAGAAATGCTATTGCGTACAAGCCATAGAGTTGGAAGGGACCCTCACCTTACAGATCATCTCTAGAACGCTTTAGTTTGAGGGCTGCCTTCCCTCATGGACTGCATGTCAGTGGTGGGGCAGGCCAGAGTGGAGCGACAGGTGTGACCCTTACCTTTCTGCAGGAGGCCACACCAACACCAGAGGTTTCTGCTACACACATCTTCACACAGAGACGCATCTCTCACCCCCAGCAAGCATTCCAGCCAGCTAAAAGCATACAGGGAGGATGGGGAAGAGTAAAGCCTAGGAAATGTTCCAGGAATCAGACAGAGAAGCCTGGAGGGTTGCGTTTCCTTTACCTGATGTTTCCTGTACCTGATCTAATCCACCACCTGCTGCTTGATGTAGAATGCAGCATGCTTGACAGATAGCCATCCAACACTTTCAACCACATCTGTTATCAAAAGCTCCCAGATCGAGGCAGAGGAGAACACATATTGAGGGAGAAAATGGAGTAGGGCATTTCTCTTCCTGCCCCAGTGGCTTATTTGGTGGAGGTCTTACTGCGTTCACAAGTGGGTGTAACAGAACAGGCGTAAGCTGAGGAATCAGAGCTATGCACTTGAGTTGGGTACACTGATTAAGTACACGGAGATGTCTATTTTCCTCTCTCATGTCCATTTTGCACTGAACCCAGATTACATGGTGTGAATCATCACAAACAGCTTTTCTGTTTCCTTTAGGCAGGTGATGGGTGTGTGGATAACGAAAATACAAAAAAGGAAGTGCTACTGAAGCAGAACTGTGGTTTAAATGAAATGGGTTCCTTTGCCCAATTTTCAGAATTGGGCTATATTCTCCCCACCCTATGGATAGTATTTAGTGTTCTTGTATCATTTGGTATTCTGATGGTGGAGGAGGGCTCCATATACTGAATATATAATATTTTCTTAGGAGGGCTCCCATTGACCAATACTCTACACAGTCCACAGGCCAGGGGAAACTTTGGAGACTTGTTGATTTAATGCCCTCTCTGAACTGAGCGACACATTATGCCCAACACACCACGGAGCAGCCTGCCTCTGCCTGTTGAGCAACTTCAAGGCTCCCCACTAAGGCAAAGAAAGCTGGAGGGTTGCTGTGAAACTCGCAGGGAAGGAGACGGGGTGCTTAGTTATGCATCGCCAGAAAAGAAAAGAAAAAGAGGATTTGGATCACCAAAGAAAGAGGACAAAAGAGAGCATCAATTTGCATAACATTTGCATACAGTGATTCCTGTGTATAGAAACAAATGGAGAAATAATTACTAGAATTTAAATGGAAGTACAATAGATCGCAGCCCTAGCGAGGAAGATGCCAGGTGACTTATCCGTCTGCTCAGTCCGCAGCCCAGGTGCTTCTTAATCTCAATGGGCATCTTCAAGGCCTCTGCTCTCCCCCCTCTATGATTCTTTATCTTTAGGGCCGACTTGGATAGGGCAGCGTTTCAAATAGAGGACTGTCCTCTGTAAAGTAGGGCACATGGCCTCCCTAGAAGGAGAGTTGCTGGCTGGTTTCTCCAGCCCCCCACCCCTTAATGGCTAATTTCCCTGCTCTTCCCCCTTCAAGCTGCCAGGGAAAACTAAATGCTAAGGAGAAATTGAGGTGACCAGTGCTTCTTTCTACCAAAGTAGCGTTAACAGACGTCCCCGGTTCCCAGGGACAGTCCCCAGATTTGGCTTCAGGAGCTGCTTGCTGCTCACTGCCACAGCACCTACCATTTTCCCCCACCGAAAGTCCCCATATGATGTGTTGCACACAAGACACATCATATGGGGACTTCTGGGAGGCAAACTGGCGGGCGCCACGGCAGAAAGCAGCTCCTGAAGCCAGCCAGAGCCAACTGCGCTACCAGGCTGGCTGCGGGCTGCTGACTGCCGCTGCCACTGCTGAAGGGGAACTGGGGATGTCCAGCAGTACAGATCTCCTGCCCCCTTCTCCCTTTATTTTGACTGATCAGGGGAGGCTCAGGAGTTGCGGGCGGGCAGCCACTGCCCAGTTTTTTTAAAAAATTGCGCATTTATGTTTCACAATGTGCGAAAGAAGAGCTTTGCACCTTTATACAATATGCATGTGTGCTTGGGCCCAGGATCTTTTCCCTCACCATCCCCACTACTGACTCCCTGTTGCTATTCAGCTGCAAAAAAAAAGTGTCTCCAGATTCATTGAAAAAAATCTGGTAACCATATACCAAAGCTCCAGCCAAGGGCCCACTGCAAGCCCCTGGAGCCTATTGGGTCTGCTCCTGCTCCGGCTCCTCCTCCCTCTTGCTCTCTGTTCACCTGCCTCTTCAGAGCAAACAAGTGAGATGCAGCAACATACCCTCAAACATTTCTCCGATGAAAATCGGAACGTCCTTTTCTACATCAGGAAGCTTCTCCCGCATTTGATCTGGCCCCACACATAGGTGTCCTATGCCAACATACATAGGTCACCGTGAACCAATTATAACCTCTCCTCCGAACCGACTTCACAGGATTGTTGTAAAGAAAAAATGTGTGAGGGAAGGGATCGTGTACCACACCTTCAACAGATAAAGGGAATGAAACAAGATTTTAGCTGTAAGCTGCCCTGAGTCCCTGTCAGGGAACATACCATGGAGTAAATCTTACTGAACTCAGTGGGACTTTGTTCAGAGTAAAAATGCTTTGGATTGCAGTGTAAGGCTGCACACAGTCTTTACCCAGTTACCTGGGAGTAAGCTCCATTGAATACAATAGGACTAACTTCTGAGTAGGCAATGTAAAGCTCAATTTACAATGAAGGAATAAACACTCCACACAGTAAAAAGAAGAAAAAACAACAACCGGCTGGCTATTGAAGCATTGCAATTAAAGAATTTAATGTGGATTGGTTCCCTTTCCCTTCGAAATTATGGGAAGGGCTTTGTATGCCAGCGTCACCCTTTCCTTCATTTGGTGCAGGTGTTTTATTTTCAGTATAAACAGAACTCCTTTTTTTGCATCTACGCACAAACACACACACCGCTTATCAATCAATCAATCAATCATTTTTAATTTGTACCGCGTCTTTCTATCTTACAATACTCAAGGTGGTTTACAAGCTGAAGAAACAAAAAATGTACATCTTATAACAATCTGATGCAATACAAAAATGTGACAATAAAACAACTTTAAAATAAGCAGCCTACATCAAAAAAGTAACATTCAACAATTAGAATACAGTGGTACCTTGGGTTACATACACTTCAGGTTACATGCGCTTCAGGTTACAGACTCCGTAAGAACTTTGCTTCAGGATAAGAACAGAAATCGTGCTCTGGCGGCGCGGCGGCAGCAGGAGGCCCCATTAGCTAAAGGGGTGCTTCAGGTTAAGAACAGTTTCAGGTTAAGAACGGACCACCGGAACGAATTAAGTACTTAACCTGAGGTACCACTGTAGTATAAAATAATAATAATAATAATATAAACATAAAAAATTAAACAGAAATCCACTCAACAGTTACAATAAATAATTTCTAAACTGTAATCAATAAAACAATAGCATGCCACAGTACATAAAATAATACAATACAAATTGAGAAGCCGAGACGAGAGGGTAGAGCAAGGGGGGGGGGGAGAAGGAGGCCTTACCTGATGAAGTTTCTCCCCTCACAGTTCTTCCTTGAGGACCAGCTCCTTTAGGAGGACTCCTAGGGCCAGAGGGTGGGGCAAGGAGGTGGAAGGAGGCCTTGCCTCTCCCCTATAATTATAATTGTCCTCTAAGATGTGGAGGGGAGGGAAAAAAGGGAAAGCGGGACATTCCTGGATCAAATCAGAAACCAGGATGGCTTCTGTAAATCTGGGACTGTCCCTGGGAAATCGGGACACCTGGAGGGTCTGCAGCAGCAGCAGCAGCAGTAAGTGCTGTGTGCTCTGTCCTCTGGGAGGTGCAGACTGGACCCTTGTGAATGAGAGGAAGAGGAGGGGGCCTATGCCTTGCCCATGGACGCCCCTCACAACCCTGTACCTTGCATTGAGGCCTTCCCCCTGCTGCGTAGCTGCCCCCTTGCCCCCAACCTTCTTTACCCGATGACAGGGAGCCTCTGATGTGCTGAATGGGCGGAGATGGAAGCACGATGTGAAGTTTGGCTTTCAGAGGGATGAGGAGGAACGGCTGCCACAGTTCCACATCAATCCAGCCAGCTTTCAAGGCTGCTATTGCCTTTTGAAGAAGCCGTTTTTGTGCCTTGCTTCGGCAGCTGCTGCCTTTGCCTGGTCAAAGCGAGAGCAGGATCTGCCTGCGCAAACAGTGGAAGACATCTTGCAAGGAGAGAGCGCTGCAACTGTCTCCTCTTTCCTCGTTAGGAAGAGAACAGAGGATGCTAAGCCCGACAGGCCTTGAACCCTTTCCTACCCATCTACTTTTCCCAAAGCCCTCACAAAGGATACTTTAATCCAAGCACTGGAAAGAACTAATGAAGTATTTAGGCAGAGAGTGCCATGACCCCTCCTAGCCCTTCCCAGAAACCAAGATTTTCTTGAAACTACTGGAGATAGCAGGGCCAGCGATAGCACCTGGCATTCAGGGGCAACTGCCAAAGACTCAGGGTCCAGGCAGGGCCCACCATCGATACCAAGCCTGTATCTTGTTCTGATCAGCTCTGGACAGCTGTGTCCAGCTGCCATTTTAAGTTCCCTCAATGCCTCAGAGCGACATGACATCAGGGTGCATTGTGGGAACTTAAAATAGTGGATAAATCGAGAAACTCGGTGCTGCAAAAAGAGGAGGGGCCTCACTGGCCAAAGCCAAAATTGATTTTAATATGGTATTTGCCGCATTGGCTCAAATATAAGCCACACTCCCCCCCCCGAATTCTGATCGTGAAAAGTTAAAGTGCCACTTCTATTTGCGACCTTACGCCTCCAGCAAAGCAGTGCAGCTCCCACCCCACCCCAGGAAGCAGCCCGGGAGTGTGGGACAACGGCTCCCATCCCATCCACAGCTCCCAAGCCGCCAAAATTTAAAGGTGTGGTTTATTTGCGGCACAGTTTATATTTGGGGCAATGCGGTATTTTACATTGTTGTAAGGCTCATTAAAAGGGACGTGGGTGGCACTGTGGGTTAAACCACAGAGCCTAGGACTTGCTGATCAGAAGGTTGGTGGTTCGAATCCCTGCGACGGGGTGAGCTCCCGTTGCTCGGTCCCTGTTTCTGCCAACCTAGCAGTTCAAAAGCACGTCAAAGTGCAAGTAGATAAATAGGTACCGCTCCGGCGGGAAGGTAAACGGCGTTTCCATGCGCTGCTCTGGTTCGCCAGAAGCAGCTTAGTCATGCTGGCCACATGACCCGGAAGCTGTACGCCAGCTCCCTCAGTCAATAACCCCAGAGTCGGCCACGACTGGACCTAATGGTCAGGGTTCCCTTTACCTTTAAGGCTCCTTAGGACCCTACGGTGAAGGGCAGGTCAGAAATCCTACGAATGACATCAGGATGAATGAATGAATATTGATAGGGTCACATTCTCTTCCTCTCCCATTCTCACCCCTTTTCTCTCTTCCTAACACTTTAATGCCCCATCTCTCTCCCACCCCCTTCATCTGTCCTACCCAGACAGTTGTCAGAAGAACAGTAGATCACTGTTGCTAGAGGTCTGAACAGATCGCTTGTGAAGGGCTTTCTCTCTCCCACCCCTTTCCCCATCATTCCCCATCTCAGCTTTCCCATCCTCTCCCTCCAGGCTGGCCTAAAGCTTCCCATTTGCTGATCTAAAGAGGACTTTGAATATGAATTCACACCACAAATGTGTGGGTGACATTTCCTGCAATTAAATGGTTCCGCCTTTTTGAGTTCCTGAGGCCGCTTTGTAAAAAAAAACGGTGTTGAAAGTCACCTTGGAACTGGGTCCTCCGACTTCCGCATTGGCGGGCCTCTGCACACTCCTCCATGCGCCGAAGATAAGGATGATTGCAGTTTTAGAAAGATAGCTAAAATGGATACATTAATTTCTGTCTTTCTGAGCTTTCTGGAAGTATTGAAATATTGTCAAAGTGATAAGCGAGCCTTGAGAAAACTTAAAAAAGATATTTTGTGTTTTACACACCCACTCAGCAACCTACATAAAACAAGAATTATCGGCAGGTTCAAGGAAAATGTACAAGGAAGGACAGGACCAAATGGTGTGCTGTATTGTAATACTACTATGATGTCACTGAACTTCAGTTTGCATAACCTTTGTGTATAAATAGTTCTCAGTAGATGGGGGAAATGAGGTGGCATTGATTCATATCTGTACAGTGGTACCTTGGGTTAGAAGCACTTCGGGTTACAAACTCCGCTAACCCGGAAGTAGTTGCTCTAGGTTGTGAACTTTGCAGGATGAGAACGGAAATCGCACGCTGGTGGCATGGCAGCAGTGGGAGGTCCCATTAGCTAAAGCGTGCTTCAGGTTAAGAACGGTTTTGGGACGAATTATGCTCATAACCCGAGGTACCACTGTATGTATAAAAAGACTATAATCTTGCCAGGATGTGTGTGGACATGATATTAAGGGCCGGCCATCCTTTTCATTCAGGGGACGCGGGTGGCGCTGTGGGTTAAAGCCTCAGTGCCTAGGACTTGCCGATCGAAAGTTCGCGGTTCGAATCACCGCAGCGGGGTGCGCTCCCGTCGTTCGGTCCCAGCGCCTGCCAACCTAGCAGTTTGAAAGCACCTTCGGGAGCAAGTAGATAAATAGGGACCGCTTACCAGCGGAAAGGTAAACGGCGTTCTGTGTGCTGCGCTGGCTCGCCAGATGCAGCTTGGCATGCTGGCCCTGTGACCCAGAAGTGTCTGCGGACAGCGCTGGCTCCCGGCCTCTAGAGTGAGATGAGCGCACAACCCTAGAGTCTGGCAAGACTAGTCCGTACGGGCATGGGTACCTTTACCTTTATCCTTTTCATTGTGCATGCATGACCATTTGTGCTCCTGATTCTATTGGGGTGGTCACATGTGACCCCACTTTCAATACTGTTCATTCCTGCAAAGGTTTTGGGGCTGCCACACAGTCTGTGCATATGCAATAATGTCCCGCTGAAATCCCTTAACTTTTCATACCACAAATGTCCTGATTTTTGCCCCGCTTTCCTATAGCTCCCCCCTCCCCACAGACAGCAATCATGTGTTAGCATTGGGGAATCACCACAGGACAAACTAAATCAGAATAAACCCACTGCTGGTGTGTGAAGAAAATATATCTGAAGACACCCACAACAAAACACCAGTCTGGAGGGGTCCAAAGACACTTGCCATAGTTGCATAGGATTGATTCAGAACCTCAGTGAATCCGCCACACTGATTATGTGCAATAAATAATTTTAAAAAGTGTTGTATCTAAATTTGCCCTTAAGGGTAAATTACAGCCACAGGCTTGGGTTCAGTTTAATGAAGTGAGCAGATGTGAAATAAAGGTGAAATGAGGCTGAGGTCAAATTAGATGCAACAGCAGGAAATCAAATCTTCCACTTCTGAAGCATTTGGTAGCAGTCGCTGGTGCCTCAAATCCTATTGGACTAAAGTGGTGGGCGAAGGAAGGTTCAAGTCACACACCCCCACCCATGTTCTCCGAGAAAATTGCTCCCCTCGACCAGCTCTATGTGCCCATGGGGGCAAAGTATAAATCGCCATATGTTCTTGCAAGTTAGGAAGCCCTTGGTTGAATTTTGCTCCTGCCCTGAATTTACTACAGTAGGTGGCCTTAAGCAAGCCATATTCTCTCTCTCAGCCTCAGCTCACCATCTGCCATATGGCCTGCCCTACTTTACAGTGCTATTGTACGGATTGCTAGGGAGAATATATGCAAAGTGCTTAGTACACTTGGAAGCTTGCTGTGTAAACATGCTGTATGGGAGATGAGGGGTTGAACGATAAAAAAAAATATGTTTATATATATAACTTTTATTCTTTTCTTTTTTATGATATATGTTGTTGTTGTTTAGTCGTTTAGTCGTGTCCGACTCTTCGTGACCCCATGGACCAGAGCACGCCAGGCACTCCTGTCTTCCACTGCCTCCCGCAGTTTGGTCAAGCTCATGCTGGTAGCTTCGAGAATACTGTCCAACCATCTCATCCTCTGTCGTCCTCTTCTCCTTGTGCCCTCCATCTTTCCCAACATCAGGGTCTTTTCCAGGGAATCTTCTCTTCTCATGAGGTGGCCAAAGTACTGGAGCCTCAGCTTCACGATCTGTCCTTCCAGTGAGCACTCAGGGCTGATATCCTTAAGAATGGAGAGGTTTGATCTTCTTGCAGTCCGTGGGACTCTCAAGAGTCTCCTCCAGCACCAGAATTCAAAAGCATTAATTCTTCGGCAGTCAGCCTTCTTTATGGTCCAGCTCTCACTTCCATACATCACTACTGGGAAAACCATAGCTTTAACTATGCGGACCTTTTTATGATATATATCTGTTTTTAAATGTGAGCTGCTTGGAAAGTGTAAATCTGGCCACAAAAGATGCTGAGTTTTTTGGGCAAAGTTGTTGAGCTTTTTTGAGTCGCTGTCCACACAAAAAAGAGCTTTTGAGCTATTTTTAAATGAAAATCACCAAAATCAACATGGGCTATCTGGATTTTCCTGCACGTTTCAGCAATATCCGCCCAGACTGAATACTGGCTATGTCCAGGAAATTCCAGGTGTATGGCAACTCTATTGGAAACCTTCTTAGGTGACAAGTGACTAGAAATTCCAATTGATAATAATTACAAGTAATAACATACATGAAGAAGAAGCCTTATTTATACTGAGGCATGGACTGTGGAGGTTCAGTTTATTAGGTCAGGGGCTTCCCCTGCATGTGAAGACAAGGCTCTGGTCCAACGGTCAAGAAGGTGGTGTTGTAGATGGAAGTGAGGGGCAGATGGGGCTTGTCAACCTGGGAAGGTAGTCCATCAAGGAGAAGGAAAACTGACCTGAACCTCTGCTGCCTTGCAGGATATCTTCAGGAGAAGAAAAGGCTAAGGAGTAAATTCTACACAAATCCAGAGTGGAGTTCCTAAGGTGGTTAGATGGCGACTTGTACGCCTCCTCCTGCCAGAGGAAAATGTGGGGTATAAAGAAATATATCATCATCACACAATCTGCATCAACTGACAACTGATGTCTAGTCTAATTTAGTATATATTCAACAGTTTACTCAATAGAGTCCATAACCAGCTCTGGGCCAAATTCACCTTGCTGAAAGATCCAACTAGTGCCTGAATTGTAAGCTGCAGAAATGAAAGCTAGACACAGTGGTACCTCGGGTTAAGAACTTAATTCGTTCTGGAGGTCCGTTCTTAACCTAAAACTGTTCTTAACCTGAGGTACCACTTTAGCTAGTGGGGCCTCCTGCTGCCGCCACACCGCCACTGCATGATTTCTCTTCTCATCCTGAAGCAAAGTTCTTAACCCGAGGTACTATTTCTGGGTTAGCGGAGTCCCTGAAGCATCTGTAACCCGAAGTGTCTGTAACCCGAGTGTAATGGTTCTAGGGGGTTGCTCGTGCGTAAGTTGCCGCCACTCCTGGCTAGGTTGCCTGGGTGAACCCTTTCTGTCTGGACAGCCTCTCACCCATGGCTGTCTCAGTCGCTGGCAGAGTCCGTCAGTGGGCATTTCTTGAACTTCTTCCAGCAAAGAAGTTCTTTGATGCCCAGTCTCCTCCTACTCTCCCTGCGCGGAAGTCTTCTGCTCAGGGAGGGTGTGGGCAGCGGAGGACCCGTGCTCTCCCCGCTGGTCTCCGGTGAAGAGTCCTGGAGCCTCCTCTCTGATTCCCCCATCTGCCCCCCTTCACCACTGGTGTTACGTTGATTTCCTTCCCCAGCAGATGTGCTGCCTCTCTCCCTGCTGGGACCCTCTCCGGCATCCCTCTGGAGCCTTCCCTCTGCCTCTGGCCCCGATGGCAGTTCCCTGACACCGAGGTAAGATAAAGGTAAAGGCACCCCTGCCCGTACGGGCCGGTCTTGACAGACTCTGGGGTTGTGCGCCCATCTCACTTAAGAGGCCAGGGGCCAGCGCTGTCCGGAGACACTTCCGGGTCACGTGGCCAGCGTGACATCGCTGCTCTGGCGAGCCAGAGCCGCACACGGAAACGCCGTTTACCTTCCCGCTGGTAAGCGGTCCCTATTTATCTACTTGCACCCGGAGGTGCTTTCGAACTGCTAGGTTGGCAGGCGCTGGGACCGAGCAGCGGGAGCGCACCCCGCCGCAGGGATTCGAACCGCCGACCTTTCGATCGGCAAGTCCTAGGCGCTGAGGCTTTAACCCACAGCGCCACCTGCGTCCCCTGACACCGAGGTACCACTGTATAAAGGAAACAGCATCTGTGGCACCAGGAATGTGACTGTGGGCAATTTTGAGAGAGTACAAAGGTACAAGCAAAAATTGCACTATAGACTCCTGGAGGGAAATAAGGAAGTCCTATAGATACCTATCGGGATGATGGAAGGGCTCCTTGGCCCATTTCCTGTATCTTCATCACAAAGACTCCCAGTAGCAAGACTAATTGCTAAGCAGGGATTTGCTGTATTCTGAGCCATGGAGTCAGGTCTCCTCCTTCAAGAACACATGCCAAATGACTTAGGGCCCACCTGCTGCATTGCAGGGGGTTGGGTCAGATGAGCCTTCTGGTCCCTTCCAAGCCTACAATTCTATGATTCTATGATGACTTTTTAAATGTATTTAGGACTTGGCATGAGTCAGACCACCGGCCCACCTAGTTCATTGTTGTCTATGCTAGCTGGTATTTACTATTCGTGACCAAGTGCTGTTCTGCCTCCTCGCTGTCAGCAACGTATCTGAAGGCATTTGGATTCACAATAGAGACATTTCATGAAGCGGAACTCATTGTCACAGATGAATTCCCAGTTTTAACAAAGCCTCCCCCCCCCTCTTTTTTTTAAAGTAACATCTCTTTCCAGTAAGTCTTCTGGCAAAACATCTAACAGTACAACACAAATTTGGGTTTGTTCCTTCTCTCTCCCTCCCTCCCCCTTACAATCCATTGAGTTTGCAAGCTGCTAGCAGCTAAAACAGAACACCAATCCATGTGCGCCTTGCCTTAGATAGAAACCTGCTACCAGGAACCCGGGTGGGAGCACAGATTCAGCAGCAGCTTTTTATAGCTCCACGTTTTAAAATGGTTCAGAGCATCAGCAGCTACCCAAGAAACCATGTGCTATTTTCCACACTACTGAAGAATGAATATGCAAATAAGGTATTGTAAACTCAATCTGCCAGCATCCATAAAAGGCAAATTGGGTTCCTTTTTGTATGCTACCTATAGTGGGCTACCTACCAGAACATAAGATTCCTGCTAAATCTAGCATTTTTCTCCTTCTTTTACCTGGCAGGTGGGACTAAACACAAAGGAAAACATCTAGGTGGGATTCCACAGGGGTCTAAGAGCTGATTATTAAAAGTGTTCGACTGTGCACTAAGCAGATATTGACTCGTGTGCCACATTTTTCCCAGCGAGAGGAAGCTCTTGGGGCAAATGACAGTTTCCTTGCAAGAAAAGACCAGTGGTGTGTTTGTGGGGGGAAGAATATATCTGTTACACTAAGTGTGCCCGGATGGTTCTATACAAACAATGATGAACAGTACCATAAATAAGCAGACAAGTCACTGTCCTGGGTAGCTTATAATTTATATTTTGACAGAAAGTGTGTGTGTGTGTGTGTGTGTGTGTGAGAGAGAGAGAGAGAGAGAGAGAGAGAGAGAGAGAGAGAGTGAGAGAGAGAGAGGGAAAGACAGAGACATAGGTAAGATAAGAAGAATATACATGAAGGCATCTCTTGTTACATGAAGGTTGCTATAAGGCAGGGAGGGGTAGTCAATGTGAAGTCCTTCAGATGTTGAGACTCCAACACCAACTTCCCAGGCCATTGGCCATGATGGCTCAGGTGGACAGGAGCTGAAGTTCATCATCATCTGAAGGGTATCAGCGGGTAGAAGTGTGTGTTCAGTGGACTAGGCTAGTGTTAGGCTTCAGGGAATACTATCCCTCCCACAGTGGTAGACAAGAAGCAGATAAACAAGAAGAGTTCTTACCAAGTAGTTTATTCAATGTTCACAGAGAGAGAGAGAGATATGAAGGAATGCAGTCTCCCTTAGATAATGGCATTGTTCCAAGTAAAGTCGCACCTCCTATTCTACATCATCCCCACCATTCCTCCTCAGTCCAGTCTCTGACAGCTAGTCCCCTAAAGCAGTGTTCCCCAACCTTGGGCCTCCAGCTGTTTTTGGACTATAATTCCCATCATCCTTGACCACTGGATGATGGGAGTTGTAGTCCAAAAACAGCTGGAGGCCCAAGGTTGGGGAACACTGCCCTAAAGGGTCCAAGAGCCCTCTCACCACTTTCCCAAAGCCCGTCCAGCTTTGTGAAGGAGCCTTCTGTCAGACCCCTGGTACCTCCTTCCCAAAGCCCTGGCAGCTTCTGCCCAGCTTAGAGAGGGAGGTGCGATGCTCCTGCACGTGACATCACAACGTCCCACCCACCCACCCCCATCGCCCTTGCAAACTGGCGCCTCTGGTCCTAACTGTTGCCCAAGAAAAAATTCACTGCACCCCACCCTGCTGAAGGGTGTGTGGTGGAATTTTGTTTAATTGTTACACAGGTTGAGCAGGCGGGATCAAACAGGCGGGGCTGGTCTTAAAAAACAAACACCACTATTGCCTCATTACGTGAACCATCTTTCAAACACCACAACACACACGTAACTAGCTGTAAAATAACACAACATGATACGTAATAAAACTGTAATTTTAATCGTCATATCAAAAAGCACAGCTCCTGATGGCAACATACCATATCTTCTATATGTCTTCTATATGTCTTAGATCATAAGTCCAAGGATTGTCAAGTCCAAAGATTACAATGCAGTTCCTGTTAGCAATGCCATTTCATGCTGATATCTTCCTTCTGCATCGTCCTATGTCTGAAAGTGTGACAAACGGAACAAAAGGCAGCTAATAGAATAGTTCTCAGGATACACCCTTATTTCGCCCATCGGGCTTCTTCAGCGACAAGGTTTCCAGGAAATTCCTCAGTGGGTTTTTTCCAGCCGCAAGTAGAAAGTAGTCCTCAGGAACAAGGGTGTATCCTGAGAACTATTCTACTATTAGCTGCCTTTTGTTACTAATCAGTTCCGTTTGTCACACTTTCAGACATAGGATGATGCAGAAGGTAGCTTTGCTTGTTACACTCTTAAGACGTAGGACGATGCAGAAGGAAGATATCAGCATGAAATGGCATTGCCAACAGGAACTGCATTGTAACCTTTGGACTTGACAATCCTTGGACTTTATGATACCAATACATATAGAAGAGATGATATGTTGCCATCAGGAACTGTGCTTTTTGATATGATTATTCAAATTACAGTTTTATTACATATCATGTTGGGGACTGGTCTTAAAGCAGGATCAGTCTGCCAAAAAGTGACACTAGGACACCTTCCTGCTCCCTGCAGCTGTTTCTTGCCAGGCAGCTCCAAGAACTCCAGGCTTCATGCATCTCTATTGGGAAGAGGTCCGTATAGTAAAAGCTATGGTTTTCCCAGTAGTGATGTATGGAAGTGAAAGATGGACTATAAAGAAGGCTGATTGCCGAAGAATTGATGCTTTTGAATTATGGTGCTGGAGGAGACTCTTGAGAGTCTCATGGACTGCAAGAAGATCAAACGTATCCATTCTTAAGGAAATCAGCCCTGAGTGCTCACTGGAAGGACAGATTGTGAAGCTGAGGCTCCAATACTTTGGCCACCTCATGAGAAGAGAAGACTCCCTGGAAAAGACCCTGATGTTGGGAAAGATGGAGGGCACAAAGAGAAGGGGACGACAGAGGACGAGATGGTGGGACAGTGTTCTCGAAGCTACCAGCATGAGTTTGACCAAACTGCGGGAGGCAGTGGAAGACAGAAGTGCCTGGCGTGCTCTGGTCCATGGGGTCACGAAGAGTCGGACATGACTAAACAACAACAAATTGCGAAGAGCCAATGCCTTGCCATTTTTACACCTCAGATGCAACAGGGTGATTATTTGCTAAGGTGATGATGAATGCTCCAACCTGGAGGGCGGGGGAGGGGGAGAGTACTGCTGGAACTGATCATATCCCATCACCTTGACTCACACACTCATCATTTTTCAGATTTCTATCCTAATCCTTGACAACGCCAACGTTTCTATAGAAAATTAAGCTCCTACAGATATGCATGACCTACTTAATCGTGCATGTTGAACCCCAGCCCCAGTGATATAATGCAAAGAGAAAATGAAATTCATCTGGCCAGAACCCTGGGAGTAATAGAAGCAGTGAATTCTTTCGGCGTGAAACGATGGCATTTTGTTGGAATGCTGAAGGAAGAGACCTATGAATGCAGGGTTTCTACAGCCCTTTAGTCACTAAAGTGAGTAAGACCGGGGCTTAGGAAGGGAGAAGCAAACAAGTAAATAATATTAAGAAGAAGAGTTTGGATTTGATATCCCGCTTTATCACTACCCGAAGGAGTCTCACAGTGGCTAACATTCTCCTTTCCCTTCCTCCCCCACAACAAACACTCTGTGAGGTGAGTGGGGCTGAGAGACTTCAAAGAAGTGTGACTGGCCCAAGGTCACCCAGCAGCTGCATGTGGAGTAGCAGGGAAGCGAACCCGGTTCACCAGATTATGAGTCCACCGCTCTTAATAATAATAATAATAATAATAAATTTTATTTATATCCCGCCCTCCCCAGCCGAAGCTGGGCTCAGGGCGGCTAACAACAGTCAAAATAGTTCAACATTCTAAAAACATTCATTATAAAATTAATTAAAATCAAATTAATGGCAACCATCAAGCAAAATTCTGTGTAGGTTGCCAGAGGAGGGGGTCAGGCTGCGCCCTGACCAAAGGCTTGGTGGAACAGCTCTGTCTTGCAGGCCCTGTGGAAAGATGACAGGTCCCGCAGAGCCCTAGTCTCTTGTGACAGAGCGTTCCACCAGATTGGAGCCGCAGCCGAGAAAGCCCTGGCTCTAGTTGAGGCCAGCCTAACCTCTCTGTGGCCTGGGATCTTTAGGATGTTTTTATTTGCAGACCGTAAATTTCTCTGTGGGGCATACCAGGAGAGGCGGTCCCGTAGGTACGAGGGTCCTAGGCCATATAGGGCTTTAAAGGTTAAAACCAGCACCTTGAACCTGATCCTGTACTCCACCGGGAGCCAGTGCAGCTTGTATAGTACTGGATGAATATGATCTCGCAGCGAAGACCCCATAAGGAGTCTCGCCGCGGCATTTTGCACCCGCTGGAGTTTCTGGGTCAGTCTCAAGGGCAGCCCCACGTAGAGCGAGTTACAATAATCCAGTCTGGAGGTGACCGTCGCGTGGATCACAGTGGCTAGGTCAGGGCGAGAGAGATAAGGAGCCAACTGCTTAGCTTGGCGGAGATGAAAAAATGCCGCCTTTGTTATAGCTGTAATCTGCGCCTCCATAGAGAGGGAGGTATCGAAGATTACACCCAAACTCTTAACGGACGATGCTGGCACTAATTGCACCCCCGCAAGAGATGGGAGTTGCCCCCTCAATCCCATATCGCTCCGTCCCAGCCAGAGGACCTCTGTCTTCGAAGGATTTAACTTCAACCGGCTCCCACGTAACCATCCAGCCACAGCTTCCAGACATCTGGTCAGTGTATCTGGGGCCGAGTCAGGATGGCCGTCCATCAACAGATAGAGTTGGGTGTCATCGGCATACTGATGGCAACCCAGCCCAAAACTCCGGACAAGCTGGGCGAGGGGGCGCATAAAGATGTTAAAAAGCATCGGGGAGAGAATCGCACCCTGAGGCACTCCACACACCAAGGAGTGGCATGATGACAATTCCCCCCCAAGCGCCACCCTCTGTCCCCGACCAGAGAGAAACGAGCGCAGCCATTGAAGGACTGTGCCCTGGATCCCCACGTCGGCAAGGCGGCGGTCTAGGAGTTCGTGATCGACCATGTCGAAGGCTGCTGACAGGTCTAGAAGAATCAGCAGCCCCGACCCGCCTCGATCCAGCTGCCTGCGGAGATCATCTGTTAGGGCGACCAGAGCCGTCTCGGTCCCATGACCAGCACGGAAGCCGGACTGGAATGGATCAAGAGCCGATGTTTCATCCAGAAACCTACCAAGCTGTTCAGCAACCGCTCTCTCAATCACCTTACCCAGGAATGGAAGATTCGAAACCGGGCGGTAATTGGATAGATCTAAAGGATCTAATGATGTTTTCTTTAAGAGCGGACGCACCACTGCCTCCTTCAGTTCCCCTGGGAATATCCCGGTGCCAAGGGACAAGTTGATGATATCACCCAGGGGGGCCCGCACCTCGTCTGGACACGCTCTAATCAGCCAAGACGGGCACGGGTCAAGAGGACAGGTGATGGGCTTTAACCACTACGCCACACTGGCTCTGATTAAAGCAGTACCAGGACCTCCAAAGCAACAATGTGCTCTTGAAACACACACACACAAAAATCTGGGCCTTTTAATGGGAGTCTTGTGGCTCAGAGCTGCCCAGGGGCTCAGAGGAACAAACGAATCTGCCTTATACTGACTTAGACAACAGGTCCTTCTAACTCAGGTTTATCTCTGCACTGGTCGGCAGGGGCCCTCCAGGATTCAAGCAAGGAGTCTCTCCCACAGGACTTACTGGAGATGCCTGGGATTGCACCTGGGACCTTGTGCATCTAAAGCAGCTGCTCCACCATTGAGCTACAGCCCTTCTCGGAGCCTTCTTGCAAGAAAGGGAATAAGAGAGTGCCATACTGTGCCAGACCATACTGGAATGAGTGGTAGCCTCTCAAACTCCTGTCATCTCAGATTATGCCTCTCTCTTTTTGGTATAATTTTTTTATTTGATTAAATATATATATAAACATAAAACAACAAAAAACAGTTCAAATCCAAATATCGAGATTTACCCTGAATTTCCTGACTTCCCTCCATCCCTTCCATGGGTCCTAATGTTATTATTTACAACTGCATATCAATACTTATCCAATTTTTTAATCTTTCTATATTATCCATACTTTCCATTACTTTACAAGTGTGGTCAAAATCCTTCTAATGATTTAACCTGCTTACAGTTGTCTTGTAAGTAAATTATAAACTTTCCCCATTCCTTATTAACTTATTCTTATCTTCTTGATTTCTGAGCTTCCCAGTTAATTTTGCCATTTTGGCATAGTCCATCAACTTGGTTTGCCAATCTTCTCTGCCTGGTGTAGTTTCTTCCTTCCATTTCTGGGCTAGTAGCATTCGTGAGGCTGTTGTCACATACATGAACAATATTTTCTGTTCCTTTGGTATCTCGGTACCTATAATTCCTAGTAAAAAAGCTTCTGGTTTTTCAACAAAAGTTATTTTGAACATTTTTTTCATGTCATTATATATCATCTCCCAGAAATTTTTAGTTACTTTACATGTCCAGCAGATATTTGAACTTGTTCTGCACATTTTTGCTATTTTGATCTGTTGCCGTTCATTTTCTGACATGGTTTGAGGACGGAAGCCCCTATGCATGGGGTTCCTGTTGAAAACCACCTCCTTTAAAGCTGCTATTTTCCCCGAGAGGGGAGCTTGCAAGCATGCCAGTGCCAGCCTCCCTCTCAAAACCTACCATTGTCTTCTGCTGAATACAAATGTGGTTTGATAATATATCATGGCATCTTTATATTTTGTTGTTAAAAAAACCAATAAATAAATGTTAAGAAAAATACATTATCAGCCTGATAAAACGTTCACTACAGAAATTGTAAGCAATCTGAGAAGTTTTCATAAGTCTTTACGAACTGTGAAAATATGAGATACAACAAAGCATAGCAGGTAATTGTATTTCACTCCATGTAGACAGTGGAGAACTGAATTTAAGACTGGGGGGAAAGAGAGTGAAACAGAGAGATATAAAAAATGACAGACTTGCCCATCCTTCGTGTACACACCCATGCAATTTTCATCAGGGCTGCAGCACCTGGGCACAAAGGTCAATCCTGATCCCACTTAGAGCTGCTATTTTTTAAAGGGAAAAGCATTGACATTAAGAGCAGACACACGTCTAATGGATCGTCTAGGCTGGCCACCAGACTCCCATTTCTCTCTTTCTAGGCAGGTTCGAGACCTGCACAAACCGTCTCCTGCAGTCTTTCTGTCACATCGACAGGAGAGTGTGACCTGCATTGCAAAATCTCGTACAAGGAATATAGCTGCCAATCATATAGGAAAGGACAAGTAAACACTGGAAAAATTCTGCAATACGACCATATTTTGGACAATGGAGAGGAAAGGCTGGGCGGCCATAGACAGGTTTGCCTGGGAATTCCCCATGGCTCTGGTTTGCATTTAGCACACAAAAAACAGGACAGCTCTTTATTCTGCCTTCCTGACATTTCTTTCCTGTTAATTTCTGTGTTTTCTGTGATCTTTCACATGACATACAAGCCAGTTCTGGAAGTCTAGTGGAATCTAGTGGAAGTTTAGCACTCATTTCCATATTGTGTCCTGAAAAAAACCTCAAATTTCAACTCTGTTGACTTGTAAATCAGTGAGGGTTTTGCATTGTAATTTTCCTGACGTTTTCGTTATCAAACCGTGGCCACTCATGTGAGGAAATTTGGGGCGGTATCCTGACACACAGTTGATCAAAAAACTACAATTCCATGATGGAACAGGTACTGCAGTGCAAAAGATACAATAGAAATTGGGACAGAAACGTTTGCAATAAAGCCATTGAAACTAACACAATAAACCCCAAGTCTGAATGAGAGAGAAGGGTTACAAGTAGACTAGAACAAAAACTCCCCCCCCCCCCTGAAAAATAGGTTTATCCAGTGGTGCGAAACTCTCAGTAATGGAAGAAGCTTCTAATAATGTCATTATGTCTTTGTTGTTACAGTCTTCCACCTGAAAAACGTAGCATGATGGAACTGTTGGAAGTTACATGGAACCACAAATGGACCATTCATCCAGATGAATGATTCATTTCGCTAAATGTGGCCTGGTTCCATTGTCATCCCTCATCTTTCCTAGTGTTGGAAAACAGTGTAAGAAATACAATGATAGCTGCATTATGCTACTGGGTGACTCCACAATGCAAAATTATTTTGCTCTGGTTTAATTTGCTCTAAAGTGCTATCCCTCTGTGCCCTCTTGAAATCAGCACTGATCATCTCACTTGTTGTAAGAAGAAAGAACCTTTTCTGTCAGCAACTCTCTATTAGCACCTCTCCGAAAGTCATTAAATCTTTCCATTCCACCTCCACAGTTCTGTCCTAAAGCAGATTCATCTTTGAGTATGGGATGTCTAATTTCTGAATATACAGTAGTACCTCAGGTTACATATCCTTCAGGTTACAGACGCTTCAGGTTACAGACTCCGCTAACCCAGAAATAGTACCTCAGGTTAAGAACTTTGCTTCAGGATAAGAACAGAAATCGTGCTCCGGCGGCACGGCGGCAGCGGGAAGCCCCATTAGCTAAAGTGGGGCTTCAGGTTAAGAACAGACCTCCGGAACGAATTAAGAACTTAACCTGAGGTAACACTGTATACAATGAAACCATCAAATAAACAAAATGAAATCTGGTGCCCTATGATACTATTTCTTTTAACATGGCTCCAGTGGCGTAGTGTGGGGGGTGCAGGGGGGGCCGGCCGCACCGGGCGCAACATCTGGGGGTTAAGGTTAGGGTGCGCAAATCCACGGGTTAGGGGGCGCAAATCCATGGGTTAGGGGGCGCAAATTACTTGCCTTGGGTGCTGACAACCCATGCTACGCCAGTGCATGGCTCACATTGACAGCATTTGCAATGGTGTGACCCCATTTGCGAAATACTATCCCCAGGGAATCTTGTTTTTAAATGATTGCTAAGCTGTTTTGTATTTTATAGATTTGGAAGATGCTTTGAAGCATCTTCTGAAAAGCACTGAGTGAATGTAAATAAAGATATAATAATAACGGAAGTGTAATCGATAATTATGAGAGCTAGATGAACTAAGCTATTTGTCATAATGAAGCCTCATCAGTAAGTACTCCCTTTATTTTCAGACTATTCTTTAACAATAAGGGAAATATATAATATAAGTGTTCAGCTCTGACATTACCTGTAAATGTGATCTGCTAGGTATTTTTAATTACCATTGAGAGATGTACAAGACACATGCAATGGCATTTCCTTCAAAGAGTTCACAGACAACATGGTGCAAAGTGCTTTAGGGGCAGCCTTGGTTTTCCATGCACGTTGCATAGGAAATCCAGACTTTTAAGAATTATGTAATTGCTGCTGTTATTTTTGTTTTATTTTGTGATTTTGCTGCTCTCTTGTTTTGAAGATTGAATTGCTTTGTTATTATGAAATATGCATTTCACGCTGTTAATTTGTTTTGTGACATGAACTTCCTCGAGAGGGTGATAGAGCCCCAAAGGGCAGCACATCAATACCAAAATTAACAGAAACATTTTCATTTTTAAAAGAAATACCATGTTTTTACTGGATGCATTAACTATCTTTAGTAGCACGATCTCCTAACAGTCCCAGTAGAAAGTAACACAGTGAAACCCTACACAATGTCACTCAGGGTAAAGTCCCGCTTTCAATGGGATTTACTCCTTATTGAATGTTACATTCTGAACTGAGCTGAGAATGCTCCCCATTTTCCATGAACGATTTATGGGAGGAGTGGGGAACTGGATGCAGCTGGCAGGCTGGATCCTCATCTCCCTGACTCCCATGAGCCAAATTTGAAAGGTGAACAGGGCCACCCGTCAGGTGAGCCATTTTTGCGTAGCACTGCCAAGTCCCTGTAGCCCAGCCATCTCTTTACCTGACCCATACCTGATGTCTTAGATGAAGGCAGGTGTCACCGACCTGACTGGAAGAATCCGCGTACAGAAAGAGGAGGCGCACCAAGAAGAATTAAAGAAATTTAAGGATTATTTAGTTAAATATGCTAAGATAATATAAGTAGAATTATTTGTAAGTACCAAACTGGCCTAGGAGTTAAATATGTTAGATTGTATAACATTATGGATAGAGGATAATATGAAAAGAAAGAAAGATGTTAATTGACTAAGTTTATCTCATTTGAAAGAAGTATTGGAAAACTGCCACAATTACTTATATGGAAACTCAGCTAGGGGGATTTGAGGAAGTCACCCAACAATGATAACAAAATTGGGATTTTAACAGTTAGGATAAATGTTTGTTTGTTTTATATTGTAATGTTTTTCTTTTATGTTTGTTATAAATTTGGAAAATTAATTTTTTAAAAATTGAAAAATAAATAAATATATGATGTCAAGTGTCGGTGCGAGCATGGTTTGTCTAAAACAGCCTTGCAAACCAGAGAGGTTTGGCAAGCCTCGCTAAACGCATGGACTGGAGTTCTGGGATCAGCGCTAGTTTTCCAGATCTACCAGTCTCCTCCTATTCTGTTTCAGAGTCCAGGTTGCTAATTGTTGTTGTTGTTGTTTAGTTGTTTAGTCGTGTCCAACTCTTCGTGACCCCATGGACCAGAGCACGTCAGGCACTCCTATCTTCCACTGCCTCCCGCAGTTTGGTCAAATTCATGCTGGTAGCTTCAAGAACACTATCCAACCATCTCGTCCTCTGTCGTCCCCTTCTCCTTGTACCCGCCATCTTTCCCAACATCAGGGTCTTTTCCAGGGAGTCTTCTCTTCACATGAGGTGGCCAAAGTATTGGAGCCTCAGCTTCATGATCTGTCCTTCCAGTGAGCACTCAGGGCTGATTTCCTTCAGAATGGATAGGTTTGATCTTCTTGCAGTCCATGGGACTCTCAAGAGTCTCCTCCAGCACCAGAATTCAAAAGCATCAATTCTTCGGCGATCAGCCTTCTTTATGGTCCAGCTCTCACTTCCATACATCACTACTGGGAAAATCATGGCTTTAACTATACGGACCTTTGTCGGCAAGGTGATGTCTCTGCTTTATAAGATGCTGTCTAGGTTTGTCATTGCTTTTCTCCCAAGAAGCAGGTGTCTTTTAATTTCGTGGCTGCTGTCACTATCAGGAGCCCAAGAAAGTAAAATCTCTCACTGCCTCCATTTCTTCCCCTTCTATTGGCCAGGAGGTGATGGGACCAGTGGCCATGATCTCCGTTTTTTTGACGTTGAACTTCAGACCATATTTTGCACTTTCCTCTTTCACCCTCATTAAAAGGTTGCTGCTTGAGATGGATGTAATTATGGGGTCAGTTCTTCTAAGCCCAGATGGCCCCCTTCCTTCAAGCACACATGGAGGGATTGCGAACTGTTCTTCCTCCAAATATTAGCTCCCGCTGGACGAATCGTTGGCCATTAATTTCTGGGCTGTTCACCAGCAACTCGCTTAACAAAGGAATGGTCAGCCAGTAGCTATAACAACATATTTTTCTCGGTTCTGACTCCTTGGGCCTTTTTTTTTTTTAGAGCTGATCTAATGCAAAAGTTAGTTTAAAATCTTCACAAATGTCATCTTGAGCAACTTGTCATATTTTCTGATTGCTTTGCTATTTGACAGCTCAAACCTCAAAGCACTTTTGCCAATGGGAACCCCTGAGCGCTCTGAATTGACTTCAAAGCAGCTTGCTCTGGAAAAGCACTTGGAGGATTAGGGCTTTTAATAGAAGATTTAAGTGGTAGATTAGATCTAGCTGCTGTGATTCCATCTTCCATTGAAGGCGAGCTGTGAATTTTTTTTTTAATAATTCCCTGAGAAACAGGAAATTATTATACAGAATGACATTGGCAAGAAATGGTTGGCCCATTTCTCTCTGAAATCAAGCCTAAGGCTTTTACTGAGGGATCAAGCCTGGAATTGGGTGTCTCTTACATATATTTCTAAATCTACCTGTAACCTGAATTCATGTGTGTCCCCCTTTAAAAACCCTTCTATAAAATACGCTGTACATCTATTTTTCATACTTTCATACATTTTTTCTTCTATAAATAAGTTCCTCAAACCATACCTTAGAAAAGAAAATTAGGGTTATACGACAAAGTTGTCCTGTGTCAGTGCTGCTTTCTACATTAAGGTTATAACCACTTGCAGGAAAAGTAATGGCAGATCAAGTTATCCAAAGATCTAAGACTGGATCTAAGAAACACAAGATGTGTTGCTATAGTGGACAGTATTATGTTGTCAGCAGAAGAATAA
Organism: Podarcis melisellensis; assembly: GCF_964234715.1. Classification (NCBI taxonomy): domain Eukaryota; kingdom Metazoa; phylum Chordata; class Lepidosauria; order Squamata; family Lacertidae; genus Podarcis; species Podarcis melisellensis. Next base: position 31,322,044 of record NC_138534.1, read on the forward strand.
TTAAATTCATTCTGAAAAATAATTGAAAATTATGGCGAATGTCAGTATGCAAACAGAAACAAAATTAATAGGAATTGGTTTAGTAGAGAAAGACAAGAATGCAATAACACAGTTATGAAATACAATTAATCACATTTTTTGGTATCTGTTTAGCAGCAGATCTGATCAACTTTCTATAAATATATTTCTCTTTGTGGAAACATAAAAAGATCTGCATGTAGAGCAGGAAGTAAAACAATAATTTTACCTAAGTTCCTATATCTGAAAATGTCCCTATCACTCTTTTTAGTTTCACATTTGCACACATACATGCGAAGTAAAATCTTCATTTAGGCTAACAAGAAAATACCAAAGAGTCTCTTTGGCTATATTGCAGAAATCTAAAAGATTTAGTGATGCTTCTTGCTCAAATATATTGGGCCTCAACTTGTGAGGTTAGAAACATAAATAGGATGATTTCTTGCACACCAAACTGATGTTTGGCATGCAAAAGAGCAATACCGTTCATTAATTTATTATGGGGTTATAAAGGGACATTGAAGAAACCAGAATCTCTTAATGGTAGCAACCATGCGAATATGTAAAATACTTTTGAGGCTGAAATGCTATGTGCTCTTACTGGGGAGTAAACCCCTTTGAATTCTGGGGATCTTGATTCCAAGTAAACATAGATAGGATTGTGCTACAAGGCTGCAGTTCAGCATCCGCTTGCCTGGAAATGAATTCCATATATAGGATTTCCCTGCTAAATCTTTTTGGCTGGGATCCAACATTAGGTAAGTCAACTTCTGTTCATTCAGTAAGACTTCCCTTTCCCCCTCCTCCCTCAGTCCTCCTGTCTACCTCCAAAACCAGCTCCAGAGAGTCTCAAATACTAACTAAAGGCAGAATGAAAGATTTCATCATTCAAATATACCTAAAGGAATGTAAGTAATGTAACGATTTCGTATTTATTAGCAGCAGCCCAGTCGGTCATGGCAAAGAATTGGAAAAATATTAACGCTTTAACAAGAAGTGATTGGATAAGTGGAGCTTGGCAAATGACACAATTCATACGCTCCAACATTTGTCCGATGAAAATAGGGATGCCCCATTCCATAATGATAATTTTACTATTTATACCCCACACATCTTACTGGGTTGCCCCAGCCACACTGAGCAGCTCCCAACATATATAAAAACATAATAAAACATTAAACATTGGGGGGGGGACTTCCCTATACAGTGGTACCTTGGGTTACAGACACTTCAGGTTACAGACGCTTTAGGTTACAGATTCCGCTAACCCAGAAACAGTACCTCGGGTTAAGAACTTTGCTTCAAGATGAGAACAGAAATTGCGTGGAGGCAGCGGGAGGCCCCATTAGCTAAAGTGGTACCTCAGGTTAAGAACAGTTTCAGGTTAAGAACAGACCTCCAGAACAAATTAAGTTCTTAACCCGAGGTACCACTGTATAGGATTGCCTTCAGGAAGGTCAGGGGTCAGATAACTCCATACCCTCCAACATTTCTTCAATGAAAGTTGGGGCATCCTAAGGAAAAATGTGACATTTCGGGATCAAGTCAGAAACCGGGATGGCTTCTCTAAATCAGGGACATCCCTGTAAAATAGGGACACTTGGAAGGTCTGACAACTGACTGAATTACAGAGTGTGTTAGGTTAAGAACTGGAAGATAATAAAAAATCAAGATTTGAGATAGAATGGCGTGCCTTCAGTGAGTACTGGAAAGGAAGGCATAATGTTAATATGAATTGCTTTTTTCCCTATAATATGAACTTACAAATTTATAGTTCCGTCTTCAAGTAATAAATATGTAGGACACTTTAATTGAAATACAGAGGAAAGGCTGTGTCATGTTAATAATATTTCTAATGGTTTGCTTGTTTATAGGTTAACAAAGCAGTCCTACTGGTGAGTCAGGGAAGCTCCAACAACATCGCAGGATATTAATTACCCAGAACTCTGCCAGCTGCATAGCACAGGGTCCCAGAACCATAGAATTGTAGAGGTGGAAGGGATCTAGAGAGTCATCCAAACTCCTGCCATGTAGGAATGCTGGTGCCAATGGTATTCCTCTGCTTTTCTTTGAACCACATCAGCAAGGCCAAAAGAGGGGTCTTGGCAACTGGGCAGCCCAGGACCTCCAAGCACATTGCCCAGGCTTGTGCCCTGGGGAGGTCACTTCAGTGCTGGTATCACAGTGGTTTGACTTCACCCCCAGAGGTGCACTCCGTTGTCTCTCGAGACAGATGCCAACAAATCATTTCCAATCACTGACGGTTGTCCGAACTCACTGCTATATGAAGGCAAATTTCATGAAGCAATTCGCAAAGCACAGGAGTTCAGCCTACACTTGAGTAGGACTCTGGCAGAGACACATGCCCGACTGGCATGTTCCCTCCCTCCTGGTCAATCGTTCAGCTTCATAAGCTTTCTTCAGCCCAAACATCACAGTGACCAATGCCAACAGACGTTGGCACACTTCGGGATCTGCAGAGTTTGCGCATAATGCATAACAGACCTCAGCAACTCAGCATTTTGGCTAATCTACTTTATTTACATATAAACACACACGGGGCACTGCAACATGGCTCCCTCTCTCTCTAGCATCAGACAGCAAAGAGAAAAAGAACAAAGGACAATAGTCCCACTTCACGGAACACAGTAACACAAACATCCTGTCTTCATCACATCCCACTCTGTGGAGTCAAAACATACACTGTCATGTGAAAGACAACAATCCTATGACTGCAATCATAGATCAGGAATTCTAACAAGTTTCCCCTAGATTTCTTTCTTTCTTTTGCTATAATCATTATAGCAGCAGTCAAATTTTATCTTTTTTTTTAGAAACAGCCTTGACGAAGGGTTTTCTTGATGCAGAGCTAAGGGCTATTTTAACACCAGCCGCCGGTGGACCAGCTCTCTTGCTCTCTCAGCCTCCTCTTGCATTTGTAAGTATGAAAATTCAGAGCCTCCAGTGACAAACTAGGCTATGCTGCCCATTTCAAATACTCTTCCCACTTGGTGAGCATCTTGCTAGAGCACTATATTCCTTAACGTCCTTTACATGCATGAATTAGAAGGCGCTATTTAAGGATTGCTGAGATTATGCTGATGACAAGTTAATCGTTTCCTTAATCAAATTTTCTTCCATTTGGTCCTTTCCCTCGCTACATTTAGAGCTGGAGAGCACAGGATAAACTAATGGAAAGGAAATTAACAGAGCAATCTAGGTCTTGAGATGTGCCGCGGCTGAGAGGTTATGTCAGGGTAATGCAAGATACATCACTGCCTGACAGATATGCCAACAGGACATCTCTGATGCACCAGGGGAATGGCTAAAAGTTAGGGATGGCACCCTTATAGACTGGATTAAATTTGCAGGCACAGTAGCCCCTTCCGAGGGAATGAATACAGTGGATGCTCGGGTTGCGAACATGATCCATGCGGGATGCACGTTTGCAACCTGCAGCGTTCGCAACCCGTGTCTGCGCGTCTGCTCACACACAGGTTGCGATTCAGCACTTCTGCACATGCGCAAAGCACAATTTAGGGCTTCTGCGCATGCGTGACTGCCGAAACCCGGAAGTAACCCATTCTGGTACTTCTGGGTTTCGGCGGTCCGCAACCCAAACAAACACAACCTGAAGCAGCTATAATCCAAGGTATGACTGTACTGGCAAATTTCCGAAGGATAACTGCAGTAGTTTTTTTCTTGCAAGGCCAGTTTACAGTTCTGAAGTGGTTAAAAAGGATTCACTTAAGCTCACCCATTGTTTTACGGGCAATTTGTATGAAAATAGCACACATCAAAGAGGTGCAGCAAAGCATGAAATACGACAGTTTTCAGAAGAACAGATACAGGCGGCTTTGTACTAGACACATTTAAGGCTTATTTGGGGGCAGTGGGGAGAGACTAAAAGAGACCCACTTCCCTCCCTGTGGTTTCTCTGGCCTGTCAATCACAGAAGAGCTCCCACTCCTTCCTCTGCTCTGGTATCTTCCTTGTATGGCAAGCTTGGGAGAAACGTTTCAGTTTTTGAAGCTGTACTACTTGGAAAGAAGAAGAAGTCCCAAGAAAAGAAGGATGGATACAAAACTTATGGAATATGCAGAAATGGCAAAACGTACCGGAAAAATAAGAAATCGAGATAGCAAACTTTTTATAAAAGAATGGAAATGGTTTATAGAATATTTACAAACAAATCATAAACATATAAGAATATTGGTGGGGTTATTGTAATAACCTGCAGTTTAACAAGAGTTTATATTTAAAGCAGATGAATAAATGAGCAAATTAAGTTAATTGGCATATGCAGAAAATAGTCAAAATAAATTTAAAGAACCGCAGAAAGAGGAGGGAGTGAGTCAGGTTTTGAAATGTTAAAATGATTGTAAAATTATTGAAATGTATAAAACTGAAAATCATAAATAAAATATAAAAAAGAATGCTGCTGTTTTTTCAGTGTCCAAGGACTCAGCTATACAGGTGCAAATAAAACGTTTTAAGTGCAATATACAATGTGGCCGTAGATGGAGATGGTGGGGCTTATGGAAAATTCAGTGTATTTTTTAAAATGGGTGGCTTACAGCACATAAAAAATTGTAAAACATTAGGCACTAAAAAAATTCCTGATACAGGGTTGCCTTCAGATTTTGGTTAGCCAAGGTGGTTCCCTCCAAATGTTGTTGGACAAACTGCCATCATCCCTGTCCATTGGCCATGAGAACCAAGGCTGACAGTCCAGCATCATCTGGAGGGAACCACACTGGGGACACTATTTGGCATGTTGCAGTGCAGGGGGAATGTCTCCAGTATTGTGAGTTTGTGTAATTTCCTGAGGACGCATAGGATAAGACGGCCATTCTTTTGGCATAGTAGTGATATTATCTCTGCCCCTCTCCCCAGGCAGCATAACTAGAATGCCGTGAAGATCCTCAATTACTTTGGATTCCTAAATAATTAAATTAGACATCTAATTCAAAATCATTTAAAGGCTGTGCGGTGTATTTTTGTTTTTGTTTTTTTAAAAAGGACATTATTTTCTGAAATACAATTAATATTGTAGTGTGTGTGTGTGTGTGTGTGTCAGCAAATGCATTGGGAGCTTCTTAATATGATACTGTACATCTTTTCAGGTATTTCAAATAAGAGGGGGGAATGTACTAAAGAAAACAGGATTAAGGTTACCTTGTATATCTCATCTGAATGCCATTAAGTATCTTACTCAAGACTGAGATGATGAATTATCCATTTCTCAGCAGCAATCAACTCTTTCCCCCAACCATGAAATTGCTATATAGAGAAAGTGTATTCACTTTTTCATAGGAATGCAAATGTTATTGAGCTATTTCAGAAAACAACAGTTTCTCACTCTTTAGTGACAGCTTATCCCAGACTTGCTTGTGTGTGTGTTGCATAGTGTAGCAAATTGAGCCTTCGCTCAGTGCAACATGCATTCTGTCAGCAGACAACATGTTCTTATTGTCTGAGAGCAAGTCTGTCCCATCCACCTCTTTCTCCTTGAACATTATCACTAGCAACTGGTACCATCCAAAAGCAGAAAGGGGGTTAGAAGGCAACAGAAGGAACTGGGGCACCTCTCCCTGTGGCCCCAAACTTGAGCAAAAGCCAAGGCTCAGGGACAGAGGAGGATGAGGTGGTCATGTCCAGGGCTGCTATATCTCTGGCTGAGGAACTGAAATCAGTTTTCTGATACCGAATCTAATAATTACAATAATTTTATTAGTTATACCCCACCCATCTGACTGGATTTCCGCAGTCACTTTGGGCAGCTTCCAGCACATATAAAGACATAATAAAACTTCAAACTTCCCAATACAGGGGTCTCTTTAGATGTCTTCTAAAAGTTGTGTAGTTCTTTATCTCCTTGACATATGATGGGAGGGCATACCACAGCAGTGGCGTAGCATGGGTTGTCAGCACCCGGGGCAAGGCAAGTAATTTGCGCCCCCTAACCCGTGGATTTGCGCCCCCTAACCCTAACCCCCAGATGTTGCGCCCGGTGCGGCCGGCCCCCCTGCACCCCCCACGCTATGCCACTGTTCCACAGGGAGGGTGCCACTACCAAGAAGGCCCTCTGCCTGGTTTCTTGCAACTTCACTTCTTGCAATGAGAGAACCACCAGAAGACCATCAGAGCAAAGGCTGAGGTGTCAAGCACAATACCTGCCCAGTAGCACAAGGACCATGGGAGGCAAGAACGCACAGGTAGAAGGAGAAGCACATGCCTTTAGGCCAAGGAGATTAGCCCTTTAAGAGGCTGTGTGGTGCTTAGCTCGGTGGAAGGGTTTAGAAAGCTTCAGTCAACCTCCAGCTTTCGGTTGGAGCAAGTTGTGCAAATGGAGCTATCCAAGGTACTGGAACTCCAGCCGCCTTGCCATCTGGGTTTCTGCTGTGATCTTTCTCCGGGAAGCGGCCTGCTCCTCAGTATACACCATTCCCACAGAAACTGCAAAAAACAAACAAACCCCAAGGCTCTCCCATTGAAGAAGAAAAAGAACTGATGCAATGACTGTAGCCAGTAGACCAGTCCTCCCACTTGACCCTCCTCTCCTACTGATGCGTTTAGGAATGTTAAGCTCTAAGTGGCAAGATTAGCCTTGCTGCCAATTTCAAAGATTTCTAACATTTGGTCGGCATCTCCCTAGTAAAGCTATAATTACACCACAGAGATGGCGAGGATCTGGAAGACAGCAAGAGCAGCTAATTCATCATGACCTTCCTTGAACACAGAGGACTCCAGAGCCATGTGGTGCAAAAGCCCTCAAATCATTTGAGAGGATTTCCCCCTTCCCACTTTTTAAAATCACATATTATTATATATATATTACAGACTTTCAAAATTGGACGAATTAAGGCTAAACGTGCACAAGAAGAAGAGCCCTACTTGTTCAGACCAAAGGTCCATTTAATTCAGCATCCTGTTCTCTGTGTGGCCAACCAGATGCCTGTGGGATGTGTGTGTGTGTGTGTGTGTGTGTGTGTGTGTGTGTTATTTCTTTAAGGATAGTTTAGAAACTGAAAATTTATTTTATATAGTAATTTGTATTCCTATTCATTATCATCTTATTTATTTTGTATAACTAACATTCAGGCATTCTTGGTCTTGTGTTGGTCAACATTGGAATGGTAATTTAGCACTGAGTGGTCTTAACCTTAGCTATTGCATGAAGACCATGACCATCTATAGACCATGTATCTCAAAGTCATGAGTTTGAGCCCCACAATGGGCAAAAGGTTCCTGCATTACAGGGGGTTGGACTAGATGACCCTCATGGTCCCTTCCAACTCCACAATTTTATTATTCTATGATTCTATAAAATGCTGATTTCTCCTTAACAAAGGAAGGGCCCATAACCGAAAAGCTCTGTGTCCTTGTTTTGTCCTCAAGGCAGCTTCATCATAAACTCCCAATATTAAATCACCAAAGAAAAATGGCATTATAGAAGTCACCGGGATGAACAAATCAAAGCTAACAACTGGAGTGTTATTGATTCCAGCTCAAAATTGTTGCACTTAGCAGACAAAGGCGCATTTCACCATGTGCAGAGTAAAGCCACTATAGAGCGGTTGTGGAAACGGGGAGGCACAAGTACACTTCAGTTCCCGAAAGGAAAGATTGGATAATCAACCTGACAAAAGGAAGATTGCTTATTTTTTTTTTCTGCTTCAGCAGAACCTATTCAGCTACTGTGTGTGAAGGATGTGTCAATGCTTAAGGGAGGTGAGAAGACATGATGAGAATGTGTGTATGATCTGAGAGGAAGGGAGAGAGAGATACGGAAGAAGCGCATGAGTTAGTGCCGCTGAATCAGGAATCGAACAAGGTGATTGATACGAGACTCGAGACGCTGAGCCCAGTGTCTGCGCAGGATCTGCTTCCAGCCTGCGGAGAGGAGACTAACCTCTTTTGACTGATCCCTCGCAGGAGACTGGTCCCTGTCTGTGAATGATAAGGGCACGTTCGTTATAAGCTCTGACTAATTGGCCTCTATATTTCCGCAGTACTCCTTCGTTAAAGGCTGCTACCAAAAGGACACTTCCAGAGACATCATTCCAGGTGTAACAGTGCTAAACATGGAACCGAAGCAGGAAGTATTTCTTACCAGATGAACCCATTATCCCTGGGGGGTTGAAAGGACCACCTCCTGTTTGTTTGTTTAGAAATAACCTGATTCATAGGCTGCCTTTCAGGGCACAGTTGTCCTTTCTATATACAGACCTAATTATACACATTTAGATATGCAATCATCATCCAATTAAAACCACATTGCAATTTCCTTAAAATGGAGCGGTGGCAGTTCGTATCAACAGCAGTTAATAAAGGCAGCAGCAATTTAATAAAAAGAAAGCAGGATGACATAAAAATATTTTACTTTAAAATCCCCCCCAAAAAATGGGGACACTTTTGTTTTATTTATTTACTAAAGAAAATGTATGCACCCTTGATTGTAAAGAGGACTTCTAAGTCATTTAAGGCTGTTGACACCTAAACTGGGCCTAGAAATATGTACAGTGGTACCTCAGGTTAAGTACTTAATTCGTTCTGGAGGTCCGTACTTAACCTGAAACTGTTCTTAACCTGAAGCACCACTTTAGCTAATGGGGCCTCCTGCTGCTGCTGCACCGCCAGAGCTCGATTTCTTTTCTTATCCTGAAGCAAAGTTCTTAACCTGAAGCACTATTTCTGGGTTAGTGGAGTGTGTAACCTGAAGCGTATGTAACCCGAGGTACCACTGTATGTGGTCGGTGCAGCCAGTTCATCAGGCATGTGTGGGTGCCTTTTTCCTGCTTCATGTACCCTTGATGGGTAATTGAGGGGGGGTCACATTTTTGTGGAGGATCAATGGAATCCAGCAGTGAGGCAGATCTAAGCAGAGGGCCTTCTCGGTAGTGGTGCCTGCCCTGTGGAACACTCTCCCTGTCACCCCAGCCTCTTCTGGGAAGGAAAACATGTAGCAGAGTTCCCAAAAAAATAGCCCCGGGGCAAACTGTACTTCATCCAGCAGAGCTTTACTCGCTATTGAAGGCAAATGAGCATAATGGTCACGAATCCAATACATTCAGGATTGGCACAGTGCATCAAAACCCAGTTGCAGCACTTACAATAAAACGTACAATACTTATGATAAGACCAAACCTTAACACTAGCGTACAGAACAGAACAGCAGATCAAAGAGAAAGAGAAAGTGAGTGAGGAACCCAGGCTCCTCCTGGCCTTACTATTATAGGCAGCATGACTGTCAGGGAACTGCCATCGGAGCCAGAGGGAGAGGGAGGGCTCCAGAGGTATTCCGGAGAGCGTCCCGGGAGGGAGAGAAGCAGCCCATCTTCTGGGGAAGGAAATCAGCGTAGCACCAGTGGAGAAGGGGGGCAGATGGGGGAATCGGCGAGGTGGCTCCATGACTCTTCGCCGGAGACCAGTGGGGAGAGCACGGTTCCTCCGCTGCCCACACCCTCCCTGCGCAGAAGGCTTCCGCGCAGGGAGAGTAGGCGGCGACTAGGCGTCAAAGAGCTTCTTTGCTGGAAGAAGTTCAAGAAACGCCCATTGACGGATTCTGCCAGCGATTGAGACAGCCACGGGTGAGTGGCTGTCCGGACAGAAAGAGTTCACCCAGGTAACCCAGCCAGGTGTGGCGCCGATTTACGCACGAGCAAACCCTAGAACCATTACAATGACCATGACAGAAAGGATAGCAGAACCAGTTTAAACCAGCTGTACTCAGCTTCTCAGAAGGTATAACCCAAACAAAAAACCTTCTGCCAGCTTCTTTCACGTATAGAAAGAAAAAGTTTCCAGAACCCTCTTGAATTCATCAGAATAGGAAAGATCTCTACACATCAGATCAATACTTTCTGTACTAAGTAATGCAAACTGACACTCCCTTATCAGGGAGATAAATAACTATACAACTGTCAGAAGACACCTGAAGGCAGCCCTATGTAGGGAAATTTTTAATGTTTGATGTTTTACTATTACTGTTATTATTATTGAGAGTGTCAGGTGTGTAGAAACTCTACGTGAGTATTGCCTGGTTATTTGTTGGTTTAAAAACCCGTTCTACACTTTTTCTAATGTGTGACAATCTTGACTTCCTTGATTATAATTGTCAAACTAATATATACTAGGAATAGGACCAATGAGGATCTGGGGTCAGATGTTCCGTGACTTTTCACTGCATCTAGAAAGACTTGAGAAGGTTCTGAAGCATCTCCACCTGGCTCTTCAATCCAATATGGTCCCAAAATGACTTACAAAGATCAGCGATAAGTCCCTGGTTACAGGCCAACTCTCTAAAAGACATGTCACAAAAGGAAAAGGAATTGGGAGGGAGGAGGAGAAAAGCAAACTCATGCTCTTAGTTACAAAGTTCTTCTTATAAGCATTTTTTCTGGTGGGGAGTAAGGAAGCAAGCTCCTCATAGCTGTTCTTCCTCTAGCCTATAGAAGGGGCCAATGTGATCTCCTGTTTGCCATTGTGTTCTCCCCCAGCTGTGGTGGAGGCTGGCTCACTAGGACAACCTGGTACGCAGGCTGAGACCCTACCTGCCCGCAGACTATTTCGTCAGAGTGGTGCATGCTCTAGTTATCTCCCACTTGGACTGTTGCAATGCGCTCTATGTGGGGCTACTTTTGAAGGTGACCCGGAAACTACAATTAATCCAGAATGCGGCAGCTAGACTGGTGACTGGGAGTGGCCGCTGAGACATATACTGTAACACCAGTCCTGAAAGACCTACATTGGCTCCCAGTATATTTCCGAGCACAATTCAAAGTGTCGGTACTGACCTTTAAAGCCCTAAATGGCCTCAGCCCAGTATACCCGAAGGACTGTCTCCACCCCCATTGTTCTACCCGGGCACTGAGATCCAGCCGAGGGTCTTCTGGTGGTTCCCTCACAGTGAGAAGTGAGGGTACAGGGAACGAGGCAGAGGGCCTTCTCGATAGTGGCGCCTGCCCTGTGGAACGTCCTCCCATCAGATGTCAAGGAAATAAACAACTATCTGACTTTTAGAAGACATCTGAAGGTAGCCCTGTTCAGGGAAGTTTTAAATGTTTGATGTTTTATTGTATTTTTAATACCCTGTTGGGAGCCGCCTAGAGTGGCTGGGGAAACCCAGCCAGATGGGTGGTGTATAAATAAATAAATTATTAGTATTATTATTATTAGGCAAATGGACCACTGCCCTATCAAGCTTTGACGGTCATCAGATATCTCACACCTGCCTGCCTGTGATTGACCTCCCTTCTTTTGGTCCTACCAGTCACATGCCTGGCAGAAGCGGAAAATAGACTATTGTATTTTAATATTTTGTTGGAAGCCGCCCAGAGTAGCTGGGGAAACCCAGTCAGATGGTCGGGGTATAAATATATTATTATTATTATTATTATTATTATTATTATTATTATTATTATTATGCCAGACACCACTGCTTGGCTGACTGCAGAGACCATAGTGTGCTCCCTCCAGCTCTGCAGTCCCAGGGTAGCTGGGACATACAGCCTCTATATTTGCACACAGATATCATTGCTATTATAGGCTTACCATTCCACGCTTCTGCACCTGACCAGAGAGCCAGGATCTCCCCTCCTGACAGGATGTAGCACAAATGCACAGCACAATAAGGTAACTTACTCAGGAAATCGTTGTCTGGATTAACTCACTAAACTGCTTGCTCTGTGATAATTCACAGCAGTGGAGGGAGGGAACTGACCTAAATTTTAGAGGATTCCTTTTTTAAAAATAATAATAATAAATAAATAAATAAATGTGTATTTGGTTCCTGGAATCCCTTTGACATATTTAAATAGCCCCAAATAATTTCTCCTGGGAAAAGATGGGTATTTACTTTTCTCGCGTATTTAAACTTGGCATCTAATTTCTATTTCAGGCACAAACTCCTCTCTTCTCGCTAATTGCTCCCAATTTACATCTGACACTTCCTGACAAATTTTGTTAGGCTTGCCTGCCACATCTGTAGCATTCCCACAATCATCCGCAACATTACTTTGAACTTTTGCCAGAACAGCATTATTTTGTTGTATTTGCTTAACATTTTTTGTGCATGGGACCAACCGAAAAAGCAATTTAAGGCTATGTTTGGCGAATCTCTTGCTCATCATGCCTGCTAAAGAGCAAATTCCAATTTAAATTAGAAATCTCAGCGCTATGCTCTCTCTCTCTCTCTTGATCCATCAGTGTTGTCAGAGACGGAAGGAGCCCCAGACATCAAGGCAGCATTTCTGATATCAATAATTGAATCCACAGACTCTTGGGTCAGGAGAGGCCATTTGGATTGCAAGGCTATATAAAGCACCTCCATGATTCTGACATCAAACCCAGTAAGGTATGGCTGAATTATATAGTGTGTTCAAAGGATGAAATTAAGTTTCTTTTTGAAGGAGAGGATCTTACTTGCCCAGTAGGAACCCCGGAAGGAAGCTACCACACCAGGTAGGCAGAAGGCCGGTATAAGAACTATTACCTCCATGTGACTGATGCAATGCACACAATTGCAGCTGCTTGAAAAAAGGGCAGCCGCAATTCTACACATAGGAACTGTTTCCTCCACAAATCTACAGTTTCACGCCTGGCAACTGTATGCATAGTCCCCGAATGGAAATACTGGTTCAAACAAACAGTGACTTCCACATGTGTGCAGACCCTCCAAATGTCCCTATTTTCCAGAAACATCCCTGATTTAGAGAAGCCATTTCAGTTTCTGATTTCATCCTGGAATGACCTGCTTTTCCTTGTTGTTGTTGTTTAGTCGTTTAGTTGTGTCCGCCTCTTTGTAACCCCATGGACCAGAGCACGCCAGGCCCCCCTGTCTTCCACTGCCTCCCTCAGTTTGGTCAAACTCATGCCAGTAGCTTTGAGAACACTGTCCAACCATCTTGTCCTCTATCGTCCACTTCTCCTTGTGCTCTCCATCTTTCCCAGCATCAGGGTCTTTTCCAGGGAGTCTTCTCTTCTCATGAGGTGGTCAAAGTATTGGAGCCTCAGCTTCAGGATGTGTCCTTCCAGTGAGCACTCAGGGCTGATTTCCTTCAGAATGGATACGTTTGATCTTCTTGCAGTCCATGGGACTCTCAAGAGTCTCCTCCAGCACCATAATCCAAAAGCATCAATTCTTAGGACGTCCTTATTTCCATTGGAGAAATGTTGGAGAGTATGGAGTCCATTCGACTTCTGGAATCATTCGAAAACCATGGCGCGGCTTCTGATTGGCTGCAGGAGCTTCCTGCACTCAATCAGAAGCTGTGGAAGCCACATTGGACATTCGGCTACCAAAAAATGTTCATAAGCCAAAACACTTGTTTCTGGGGTTGCGGCATTCCCAATTTGTTTGGGAACCAAGTCGTTCGACAACCAAGCTACTACTGAATACAGAGGTTATTAAAATGTTTTACTATGTTTTTTTATATGTTAGAAGCTGCCCAGAGTGGCTGGGGCAACCCAGTAAGATGTATGGGGTATAAATAGTAAAATTATCATTATGGAATGGGACATCCCTATTTCATTGGAAACATGTTGGAAAGTATGTGAGGATCTTTTGGGTGGTGGCACCTCCATATGTTCCTAGTTATATCCAATGAGGCTGAAGCTATTTGCTTCTTGAGTTGGGGAGGCTTGCAGTGAAGAAAACAAGGATGGCTGAAACTCATTCCCAACAGTTCATTTACATTATACAAGCAAGCAGGGTTAATGGCAATTTTTGTTGTTGTTGTCAGCCTTATTAAGCATGCTTCTTCTGGCAAATATAAAACCAGCAGCACCAATGAAAAACAGATTGCAGCATTCAGCTCTTTAAGATCCATTTTAAATTAGTCAGGGAAGAGCATTCCACAGAGATGGGGCCATCACAGAAAAGACTTTGTTATCTCTTATGCCTGTGCCTACCTGAACACCTTACTAAGGTAAAGGTAAAGGGCAAAGGACCCATGGAAGGTTAAGTCCAGTCAAAGGCAACTATGGGGTTGTGGTATTCTCGCTTTCAGGCTGAGGGAGCCGGCGTTTGTCCACAGACAGCTTTCTGGGTCATGTGGCCAGCATGACTAAACCACTTTTGGCACAACAGGACACCATGATGGAACCTAGAGTGCACGGAAACGCCGTTTACCTTCCCACCACAGTGGTACATATTTATCTACTTGCACTGGTGTGCTTTCAAACTGCTAGGTTGGCAGGAGCTGGGACAGAGCAACAGGAGCTCGCTCTATCACAGGGCATCGAACCGCGACCTTCTGATCGATAAGCCCAAGAGGCTCAGTGGTTTGGACCACAATGCTACCTGCATCACCTTACTACAACTGAGCAGAGCCTCCAAGATCAGTCTTAGGTTCATACAAATTCATTAGGCGCTTCAAACAACCATTTTGTTGCCATGCCCAATAGCCATAAATATTTTTTATCGGTGCATAGGAAGTTTCCTTGTACCGAGGCAGATCATTGGTCCATGTGTTCTCCAAGGTTTCAGGCAGAGAATCAGACCATACCCTCCTTCTCCACCTTGCACATTATAACAGGATCACTGTTGGCTCTGCTGCCTGTACAAGTCAAGATCTACAATCCAACTGATGACCAGCCCTGTGATCTTTTGCTGAAGAGCAGTATATAAATTTCAATAATGAAGATGATGATGATGAGGATGATGGTTATGATTTTTATGATGTTGTGAATAGAGTGCTGGACTTGGACTGAGGAGGCCTGGGGTCAAACTTTTGCTCAGACGAGAAACTCACTTGACAGACTTGATTAAGTCACACTGTCTCTCAACCCAACTCCTCTCCTGGGTTTATGTGGAGGACCAAAAAATGGCAGGTTTACTGTAGGGCACCAAGTAGGTAAGGAATTGCAGGCTGGGGTATAACCTGAACCCGCTGGTACCCACAGTGACCACGAGAACAGCTGCACTGAAGACAGAATTCAGTGTGCAGTTCTCCCCACCCCACTCCCTGAGTGACAAACTACACCTGCCAAAATCCATTTTATACACAACTCCTCAAGGGTACAGAAGCCCCAGCAGCAAGAATACTTCTAGCCCAAAAATGGAAACAAGAAGAATTACTGTCGATGGAAGAATGGAGAATGAAGTTAATGGAATATGCAGAACTTGATAAATTAACAGGAAGGATCCGAAGCCTACGAGACCACAGATTCACTGAAGACTGGAGTAAATTTGTAGACTATTTGAAAAGTATATGCGATGAACAAATAATGTTTGTAGGTTTGCAAGAGGCTTTGTGAAAAAAAATATTAGAAATACTGTAAAAAAGGGAATAAGAGGGAGGAGGTTTTTAATAAAAGCCAATATTAAATTAAGAAATGCGGAAGAAGGATTAAAATGGAGGATTTGCAGAAGAGCTGAGGGAAGTCCAAAAAAATGTATTTGTGAAAAAAAATGTTATGTGTTTTTATATTTCTGTATTGCAAAATGAATAAAAATATTTTTTTAAAAAAAAAAAAACAAAGTTACAGAAGCCCAGCCCTCCTGCCTATCTTGTCAGCCTAACTATGCATCCTATGCAGGGCCGTCTTTAGCATATGGGGCACCGGGGTGCAAAGATCCGCCCAGCGCCCCTAAATTTAGTTTAGCCCCACCCTGGCACCACTGAGAATGACAAACACCGCTGCTGTGTGTGTGTGTGTGTGTGTGTGTGTGTGTGTGTGTCTCAAGGACAAGATCTCTCTTTGTGTTATCCCGAAAATGACTCTAAGGGCTATTTTTGTTGGAAACCAAAAAAGCAATAAACGTCATTTGAGGAAACAAACCAATTGCTTATTCTTTGGTTTTCTGCCCCCACCGTCTCTTCTCCCTGCAACCCTCCCTCCCTTTCTTGGAGGAATACATAGGGAAGGCCAGTAAACTGTAATCATGACTTTTAAGTGAAACTCTCTGCAAACGATTTAGAGACGGTATGAGATTTCACCAGGTGCTGTTCAGCTCAAAATTGGGGGTTTTTTGAATGGGCTGGAAAAGTACTTTCAAACACTATTACTAGGCATTTGAAGGGGAGGGAAAGGGAAAGAGAGAGAAAATGATACTTGGAAACAGTGTTAGAGATACCCTGCCCACAAACACTGGCAAATTAGTAGCTGACAGAAGCAGGAAGTTAAAGTAATAAGCAAGGCACACACAACAACTCACTTCACTGCCTTTCAGTTAATTCTAAACCCCGTTGAATACAGGCAGTGAAGACTGTCAAGGGAGCTGTTAATGAGCTTAAGGGGAGTGTAAATGGCCCCTATGCAGGCACATGGGGGTCGCAATTCAGCGCTTTTGCGCATAGCACGATTTAGTGCTTCTGCTCATGCGCGAGCTCCGAAACCCAGAAGTAACCCGTTCCGGTACTTCCGGGTTCGGCGCGGTGCGCAACCCGAAAACACGTAACCTGAAGCGCCTGTAACCCGAGGTACCACTGTACTATGTTTGATGCTCTGTTTGATGACTGGTGCTGAGAGGAAATTTCAAGGCTCCTGATCTCCCCTTTTTTATAGATTCCTTGTTTTTAAAACTAAACAGGACAGCCCTCAAGCAGCAGTCCACCCAGATGCTCTTAATGAGCATCTTCTTGGCCTCCTACTGCCCCATTTATGTTTATTTATCTTTAAAATGCACTTGGAATGGGAAGATTTTCAAACAGCTGACGCCTTTGGATCGAGAACTGTCTTCTGTCTTAGGCCACAAGACTGCCTTATCTTGGTTGCTGCTCTTTACTCCCCACAGAGAAACAAATAAACAAACACTGCGTTCAGCAACTCAACAATTCATTTTGGGCTATTGACTGTCCAGAACAGTCAGTCATAAGAAACAACAGGTTGGTATGTAGCCAGAACCTTTCTTGGACGTTTGCTTGATTGCAACCCCAGATCAGCTAGATCAGGGGTTCTTGTGCATTCAGAATGATAACTTACCACAGTGTTGAAATATATATAAGCATAGGCGCAACTTGAAAATGTGTTTCCCTTTGCCATGCCTTCTGTCTAATATATGATTACCAACTTATCCTGTCACTGTCAGAGCTCCTAAACTTCACGCTGTGCTGAGACAGCTTTCCTAACAAATCTTATTCACAGAATTAAAATGAAACTTCCAAAGCAAAAAAGTGTGTGTGTGTGTGTGTGTGTGAAAATATATCATTTCTCGCTCACTCTTTCACATTATTAAATTCATTTCTGCCACTTACTGGAGGGCAAAATAACCTTTCCCTCTCCCTTAGCAAAGCTGCCCATTTTACTTTTTTTTTTTCCATCTTAGTCATTTGTTGCTATCTATAGACAACAAACACAAAATGATCAATTTACTTTCCAGGGGGAGGAAAATCAATCCCTGGACACTGCTCTAGCCTCTGAAGTCATCTCCCGACTTTCTGTCTATAGAATCTATAGACATCTATCTCTTAAAGCAGCTAACAGCGGGTTCCTATCGACTCACTCCTGGCGCATGAAATACTGGGTGCAATTACCATTAAGCACTTGAGGAAATAAATGTATCCTCAGCTTTAAGCTTAACGTATTGGCAGTTCTGATCATTTTTCTTCCCCAATCGCCGCGGGGACAGCAGAGCTCAGTTCTGCATGTGCTGTTTGCAGGAATGTGGAAGTTTGGGACTCCTGGATTTGAAGGGAAGCCCCCAGACTCACAAGTGGCCGGCTCCAAGACCCCGGAGTCACTAAGGATTGTAGCAATGACAGCCACAATGGCTGGTGCCTATTGGGACCAGGGGAGTGGAAGGCTGGGAAGCCAGCAGGAGCCAGAGTCCATGACAGGCAGAGTCATCTAAATCTAGTTATGTGTCAGGCTTCAGAAAATCAACCTCCTCCCCCTCTGGCGCAGTAGATAAGCGAACGAAGGGAAAGGAGTCTTCTTACCAGTTAGAACTTTAATGATCACAGCGAGAGAACAAAGAATCCATTTCCTAGGAATGAAGGTGCTCCCAATTAAGGGTTCCACCCAATTCCTCCCAAGTCACCCTTGTTGCTATCACGTCTTGTAACCTGATCTCGCAACCACTGTACTTTCTGTGCTCCCAGCTCTTCTCCTCTAGCTGTCCCCCACCCAGTTCTTCCCAGCTTTGGCTTTCTGAACTATGTCCCTCTGCAAACCACTGTTCCAAATCTATACAGTGGTACCTCGGGTTAAGTACTTAATTCGTTCTGGAGGTCCGTACTTAACCTGAAACTGTTCTTAACCTGAAGCACCACTTTAGCTAATGGGGCCTCCTGCTGCTGCTGCACTGCCAGAGCACAATTTCTGTTCTCATCCTGAAGCAAAGTTCTTAACCCAAGGTACTTTTTCTGGATTAGCGGAGTCTGTAACCTGAAGCATATGTAACCCGAGGTACCACTGTACTACTTCCCTGCTCCTGGAAAGATTCAGGATCCTGATCAGGAGCAGGGGGAGGGGGAGGCTCCCACCATTCCTCCTCAGCACGGTCCCTGGCATTATGCCAATATTCAATACCCTACATGAGAAGGCCTATCTAGTCCAGCATTCTGTTCTTACAGCGGCTAACCAGATGTTTGTGGGAAATATAGCTTCCAACATTTCTCCAATGAAAATAAGGATGTCCTAATTCAACAACAACAACAACACTTTTATTTTTTATACCCCACCCATCTAACTGGGCAGTTTCCAACATATAGAAAAACATAATAAAACATTGAACATGAAAAAACTTCCCTATACAGGGCTGCGTTCAGATGTCTTCTAAAGGTTGTATAGTTACTTATCTCCTTGGCTCAGGGGTCGCATAACTCCATTCCCTCCAACATTTCTCTGATGAAAATAGGGACGTCCTAAGTAAAAGCACGACATTCCAGGATCAAATCAGGAACCAGGATGGCTTCTGCAAATCCAGAACTGTGCCAGGAAAATAGGGGCAGACCCACAAGCGGAAGAGCCCTCTTGCCCTCCTGGGGTTTCCAGCAACTAGTATTCAGAAGCATCACTGCCTCTGGCCGTGGAGGCAGAGCCGAGCCATCGTGACCAGTAGCCATTGATAGCCTTATCTTGAGCTCCACAGGGAAAACTGAGACTGAAGAGGAGAAAGGTGGCATCCAGGATCCCAATCCACACACACAGCTCTGCCACCTGGACTGCTTGTAAGGAAGAAGACAGGCAGGTGGGGGCTGGCTGAGGGTAGGCTGAGGTTGGCGAGACATTTATTATTTATTATATACTTATTATGGCTTTTCTATCCCACCTTTCATCCAAGGAGCTGAAGATGGCACACATGATTGCTCTTCTTCCCATTTGATCCTCAGAAGAAGCCCGTGAAGTACGTTAGACTAAGAGACAGTGATGGGCTCAAAGTCACCCAGTGAGCTTTATGGCCAAGTAGGGATTTGAATACTTTGAATACTCCAATACTTTGGCCACTTCATGAGAAGAGAAGACTCCCTGGAAAAGACCCTGATGTTGGGAAAGATGGAAGGCACAAGGAGAAGGGGATGACAGAGGATGAGATGGTTGGACAGTGTTCTTGAAGCTACCAGCATGAGTTTGACCAAACTGCGGGAGGCAGTGGAAGACAGAAGTGCCTGGTGTGCTCTGGTCCATGGAGTCACGAAGAGTCGGACACGACTCAACAACAACAACAAGGGATTTGAACCATAGTCCCCCAGGTCCTGTTCCAGCACTCTAAGCCACTATACCACATTTGCCCTAATGGTGGTTGGCCCTCGAACAGCCAGGCAGTCAGGCCTTATCCTGCACCCATTGCAGATATAATGGCTCTTAATAATTCCACTGACAAAATTCAAGATGCATTTAAAAATAAATTATTCAGAGATCTCTGCCCCCCTCCACATTATTGTTTTGCTGGCTTTGGGAGCCACGATTTATGGGGTGGGGTGGGGATCAAATCATGACAGGGAAAGGGTGGGGTGCAAATGTATTAAAAACAAGCAAGCTTTATTTCCTGATATGCATTCGCATTTTAAAAGAAATCTTTTTGCACTTCTCTAGATGGATTCCCAAGGTCGTCAAGCACCCCTGAAGCCCCAAGAATAAACTCTGTCCACTCCACTCCCATCAATCAAGTGATTTCTCTCTGTGGAAAGAGAAACAGGCATCCATGTAGCCCATCAGATTCAGGATGCAGCACTGTTAACACTGGAGGGTAGAAGATTCATTAGGGAACAATTACACACCAGCCTGCCAATCATGGGCGTAGCCAAGGGGGCAGGGAGGGCCAGCTGCCCCCCCCCCCCAATCAATAAAAATACATAGCTGAGGTTCTACTCCCTCTAACAAAAGGCCTGCCCCCCCCACCAAAAATCCTGGCTACGCTCATGCTGCCAATCCCACATTCCTTCCCACCTTGCTATGTGCTTGTTTCGTTTCTTGAACATCTTGATTCCTGACAGTGATGCATTTGGCTTAGCAACGGCCTACTGAGAATGCAGGAGGGAAGAGTTTAACAACCCAGGAAGATGCTCACTGGCATAATATGCGTGGTGCCCCCCCCCCCCCCCGCTCTTAGCAAATGGAAGAAGGCGGAGATCTTCGAGATTACTTGGGAAAATGATAATGCTGAGTGACAATCTCTTCAAAGCAGAATTTCACTCATATTTTGATTCTCATTGCTCACCCAGTATGCTAAAGAGTTCCTGAAGGGCAGGAGGAACCGTGGGCCTGAAGGGACAAGGTTGTGTCTTTTCTGCTGTCCTCAGGGAGCCATTGAAAGCTAAGTAAA
Source organism: Podarcis melisellensis (assembly GCF_964234715.1). NCBI lineage: Eukaryota > Metazoa > Chordata > Lepidosauria > Squamata > Lacertidae > Podarcis > Podarcis melisellensis. The sequence goes on from NC_138534.1 coordinate 31,342,775, forward strand.
CATGGTGGGGAGGGGAGGAGAGGACCTCCCCTCCCACCTGATTCCTTGGAAAGGGAAGCTTGCTCTGAAGCCTGTGATGCTACCACATCTTGGATTCTTGGAATCAAGAATCTTCTCTCCTCATATAAACTGACTCGGACTTTGCAATCATTGTCTGAGGCCCTTTGTCATGTGCCTCCTCCACAAGATGTCCGGAGGGTGGCAACATGAGAATGGGCCTTTTCTCCAGTGGCTCCCCATTTGTGGAATGTTCTTCCCAGGGAGGTTCAGCTGGCACATTCATTATGCATCTTTAGGTGCCAGACAAAAATGTTCCTCTTCAACCTCATTGGCCTCAGCCCTATATCCCTGAAGGAGCATCTCCACTCCCATCATTCAGCCCTGACACTGAGGTTCGGCTCCAAGGGCCTTCTGGTGGTTCCCTCACTTGTGAGAAGTGAGGTTACAGGGAACCAGGCAGAGGGCCTTCTTGGCAGTAGCGTCTTCCCTCTGGAATGCCCTCCCATCAGATGTCAAGGAGATAAACAACTAGACAACTTTTAGAAGACATCTGAAAGCAGCACTGTATGGGGAAATTTTTAATGTTTGACGTTTCATTATGTTTTTATATGTGTTGGAAGCCGCCCAGATGGGTGGGGTATAAATAATAAAGTTGTTGTTGTTGTTGTTGTTGTTGTTGATGATGATGATGATGATGATGATATTGCTGTACACAATTACGGACCAGTCCTAGGTCATGTCCATGAGAGAATCCTTATAACAAAGACCTGTGACATATCTGAATTCTGACCATTCTTATCATGAAGCTTTACCACAAGACTGGGGAGACTGTGCCCACCCTCCCAGGTTGCTGGACTCCATCTCTCATCTGCCCCAGCCATCCTGGCTAATGGTGACAGATGATGGGAGTCATAGTCCGAATGGTATCTAGAGCAGCAAAAGTTTCCCCATCCCTGATTTTTAATGTGCTCAATTTGAGGTTGATACATGACAGAAGAAGAAGAAGAAGAAGAAGAAGAAGAAGAAGAAGAAGAAGAAGAAGAAGAAGAAGAAGAAGAAGAAGAAGCATTAATTCCCCAATACACTCAGATTTCAACAGATCTAAGAAGTGCCTTGGGTTCTCTCTGTCCAAAGGAGGTGGGGAACAATTGAATGTGGATTGTTTTGTTCCATGGCTGTAGAGATTCATCTGCCAGCTGAGACCAATAATGCTCAGAAGGCTTAAGGAAGGCTTCAGACACAGGAAGGCTGCCTTGGTGGCAATCATTAGTGGGCCTGATAAAATTCATAATTAACTCAACTGAACCTTGGCTCTGAAGGATGGCATTATAATGATGTGGAATGAAGGTGTCAAAAATAGAATACATCCACTTCAGAAAAAGCCTTTTTAAAAGAAGATATGTGTTTTGCAGCAAATAAAAGCCCACAACAATTGAAGCAATTTTCATCCTTCAGAAAAAAAGTGGAAAAACCACACAGACTAAGTAACCATTTCAGTACTAAAAGCCTTTTCTGTCTGGGATTCTTTTGAAAGGAATGCCACAACAACTTCTGACACTCCAATTCCAGTCGTCCCATTGGGGGTCCCAAACCACCCCCAGCTGGGCTGTTTGGCCTCTGATTATGCCAGTATGTGTGCCAAGGCCAGAATTTGGGGGTGGCTGCTGGAATGCTTAAGTTGGCATCCACATTGGCTGTTTGTGCAACAGGGATGGGGAACATTTGGGCTTCTGAATGTTTGTTGTTGTTTAGTCATTTAGTCGTGTCTGACTCTTCGTGACCCCCTGGACCAGAGCACGCCAGGCACTCCTGTCTTCCACTGCCTCCCGCAGTTTGGTCAAACTCATGCTGGTAGCTTCGAGAACACTGTCCAACCATCTCGTCCTCTGTCGTCCCCTTCTCCTTGTGCCCTCCATCTTTCTCAGCATCAGGGTCTTTTCCAGGGAGTCTTCTCTTCTCCTGAGGTGGCCAAGTATTGGAGTCTCAGCTTCAGGATCTGTCCTTCCAGTGAGCACTACCCATACACAAAAGTGGTCGGTGGTTCGAATCCCCGTGGCGGGGTGAGCTCCCGTCGTTCGGTCCCAGCTCCTGCCCACCTACCAGTTTGAAAGCACCCTTAAGTGCAAGTAGATAAATAGGTACCGCTTTATAGCGGGAAGGTAAACGGCATTTCCGTGTGCTGCGCTGGTGCCGGCTCGCCAGAGCAGCTTCGTCACGCTGGTCACATGACCCAGAAGTGTCTCCGGACAGCGCTGGCTCCCAGCCTCTAGAGTGAGATGAGCGCACAACTCTAGAGTCTGTCAAGACTGGCCCATACGGGCAGGGGTACCTTTACCTTTACCTTTACAAAGAGATATGGCTTCTCCCATGTATGTAATCCCAGCTGTGTATGCTGATTCATGGATGTAAGAAGACTGCTTTATGATGATGCAAGATTGCATTTGGAATAAAGCCCTACTTAAAACATAGCTTGATTCCTGAGTGTTTCATGTGGGGCTTATGATGATGATGATGATGATGATGATGATGATGATGATAACAACAACAACAACAACAACAACAACAACAATAATAATAATAGTTATTATTATTTATTATTTATACCCCGCCCCTCTGGCTGGGTTTCCCCAGCCACTCTGGGCGGCTTCCAACAAAGTATTAAAATACAGTAGTCTGTTAAACATTAAAAGCTTCCCTAAAGAGGGCTGGCTTCAGATGTCTTCTAAAAGTCTGGTAGTTGTTCTTCTCTTTGACATCTGGTGGGAGGGCGTTCCACAGGGCAGGTGCCACTACTGAGAAGGCCCTCTGCCTGGTTCCCTGTAACTTGGCTTCTCGCACTGAGGGTCCCGCATTGGACCTCAGTGTCTGGGCAGAACGATGGGGGTGGAGAGGCTCCTTCAGGTATAGTACAACTGTACTAGCTTTTCAAAGTCTGGTAGGCATTTACACCTCCGGTGACCCCCTCCTGCCCTTTGCTTCTTAGCGCCCCCTACGCAATTCCCCCCAAGGGGGTGGTACCACCCACTTTAGGAACCCATGGTCTACACTGACTGGCTGTGGCTCTCCAGAACTTCAGGCAGGGGTCTTTCCTGGCCCTTCCTAGAGATGCTGGGGATTGAACCCAAGATGTTCTGCATACAAAGCAGAAGCTCAACCCTTTCCTCTAACTCCCATCAGTTCCCCTGGCCAACGGGAGGAGATCATGAAAGTTGGACTCCATCAGCATCTGGGTAGCAAGAGGTTCCAGAGAAAGCCACTTTCTAGCTAGGGAGGAGGTGGGGTTGCGGGCTTCACGCCCCTCCCCACACTCGCGGGGGCTGGGGCCAATCGGCTGGCTCGGGGTGTGTGGCCTCGCCTTATTTAGGTCTGGCACAGCTGATGGTCTCCCTCTTTCCCGCGACGCAGCAGACCTGGTTTTCCCTCCCCTCCCACCCGTTAGGCTAGGCTCTCTGACATTGCGATGGACTTTGGTTGGTCGCCGTCAAGGGGCCTGGTAGGAATTTTTCCAGTTGGCAGATTGGCACCAGCCACTTGGTTTTTGCCTACCTCGTAGCAAACCATCACAACTCCACGGTACTGGCGGTTAGGGATTGGTGGGGTACTGTTTCATTGTCATGCAGATGAAAGGGGGAAGGTAGCCCCATCACCTTCCCCCAAATCAAAGAGTAGTCCGGTAAAGGATTCCGGGGGGCGTGGCCTTGTCCTAAACCTATGGGGGTGTGGGCCCATGGCACGGCCCTGCGCGGTGACCCCGGGGGGAGGTCCTAGCTGACGTGCCTCAGCAGGACTCCTCCTACTGGTAGTTAACCCTCACTGGCCTTCAAGCATGCAGGCTGAAGCCGGTTAGTTGTTAGGACCAATGCCTAAGCCAATACCGCTCAATTCCAGTAATCAATAAAGTTGTGGCCTAATTTGACCCATTAACTCAAATTCTTGTGCCTCGTGTCTTTATTTCCGAGGGGGGAGGTGGGAACTCGCCACGCAATCAGGTTCTTCAGCAGAAGCCCTAGTTTGTCACAAGCTCTTGCAGAGGATAAAGGCTGTCAGGGGCCCTGCATAGGAGACGTTGACTCTGGTAACTTGCTCTGCGGGCCACCAGAGACCCTCTCAGGCAAAGGGAGAGCTGCTGAGCTGCAGCACGACATAGTGGCCGGAGTTGGTACTGCTGCGGGGTGGGTGCGTTTAGAAATAAAGAAAATGTTTTTATTATAGGAATGTAGGAAGATGCCTTAGACAAAGGAAGACCACCAGTCCATCTAGCTCAGTAAAGTCCACTCTGAATGGAAGCAATTTCCCAGGGTTTCAAACAAGAGGGTCTCCCAGCCCTGCCTGCAGATTTATGTATAGGGTAAGCAGGCTGAAGCTCCCCCTTCGTGGCCCAGGCAGGGGCCATGAAGGCTGAACTTGATTCCTTAGAGAGGAACAAGACATGGGAACTAGTTCCAGGCCTGCCCAGGCCACAAAAGGTGTACAAAGTTCAATTATTGCCAAAGTTTTCCAGTGTTAATTTTATGCATTTTTAAAAATCGCCATGGTATTTAACAATAATATCTTATGTCCTAGACAACAAAATGAACAGGCCTCCTTGACAGGTTTTGAATAAACATACACAAATTTACTGAGGGTTAATATAGTACAGTGGTACCTCTGGTTAAGTACTTAATTCGTTCCAGAGGTCCGTACTTAACCTGAAACTGTTCTTAACCTGAAGCACCACTTTAGCTAATGGGGCCTCCTGCTGCTGACACGCCTCCGGAGCACGATTTCTGTTCTCATCCTGAAGCAAAGTTCTTAACCTAAAGCATTATTTCTGGGTTAGTGGAGTCTGTAACCTGAAGCGTCTGTAACCTGAATCGTATGTAACCTGAAGTACCACTGTAGATAGATAATACAAGGGTGTATACAATTTTACAATATGCAGAGAACAACATGGGTTGAGAAACCAGAGAGAGGAGCTGAGGGAAGTTGGGGGGGAGGGAGGGTTTGTTGGGGGGGAGGGGGGGAATAATGAAGATGATTTGTTTTGATAATTTGTTATGTTGAAATTGTTAATAAAAATTTTAAAAAATATATCTTATGTCCTTTAGAGAAGAAATTGTGAATTGCAGAATTTTAAATACCCATCACTATCCTTGGCTTCATTCAATTTTGTTTATAACACTCTTCCATTTTCTTCTAGTCGTGAGGGTGGGGGGTGAGGAAGGGCCTTACAAATGGAGTTGCCTAGGACCTCTCTTCATCTAAATCCAGCCCTGCCTGCCTGGCAATGCCAGGGTTTGAACCGCAGATCTTCTGAATGCAAAAAGGGTGCTCTAATCATTGAGCTATGGCCTTTACCATAAGTGCCACTTCCTCAGGAGTCGGCCATCCTCTCCCCTCTGACCTGCTGTTGCCTTCCCCCCTTGGCTCTGACCCAGGTAACAGAATATTTGAAATCTCAAGCTAGCAGCCCAAATTCTTACCTGGCTGTAGGCAAAGACCCATAGAACAGGCATGTGGAAGCTGTGTGTCTCCAGATTATGTGGAACTCCCAACTCTTGCCGTATCAACTGTGGGGCAGATCCCTCAAATAATTGGAGGGGGCGAAGACCCCTCAGCCCCTAGGAGTTGGCTCCTAATGTTCCCAGGATTATTTGGGGGAAATTGTGTGCTTTAAATGCATAGCGTGTGGATGCAAAGCTCATGACTGGGGATGATGGGAATTGTAGTTTATCAACTTATGGAGAGCCACAGGTTCCCCACTCCTGCCATAGTGGGCTGTACTGGATCTTTTAAAGAGCTTTCAAAGGAAGGGAGGGAGAAAACAGTAACAAACTGCAGGGATCCTAGGACATTGGTACACAAGCCAGCATCAGAGCATCATAAAGGCAGCCATTCAGTATTTGGGTTACCTTGGCGATGGCTTTTCCCATGTCATCCCACTCAGCTGCTAACGAGGCTGAAATTTGCCACAGCCTCTCAAGGTCATGGTGTTCCTCTCGCTGAGCAACCTACCGTCATTCATTATTAAACAAAAGCAAATAAAATGTATTTGGCACTGAACACAAACAGATTGCACCAATCCAAGCTCACAGGTAACCCAATACAGTGGTACCTCCGGTTAAGAACTTAATTCGTTCTGGAGGTCTTTTCTTAACCTGAAACTGTTCTTAACTTGATGCACCACTTTAGCGAATGGGGCCTCCTGCTGCCACTGCACCACCGCTGCATGATTTCTGTTCTCATCCTGAAGCAAAGTTCTTAACCTGAGGTAATATTTCTGGGTTAGCAGAGTCTGTAACCTGAAGCGTATGTAACCTGAAGCGTATGTAACCCGAGGTACCACTGTACTGATGAAAACACAGAATAAAAGGAAGGGGGTGTTGAAAAGAGGGCAGGAGAGATTTTCAAGTTTTGTTTTGCTGTAAATGCATGGGGTAGCTATGGCCCAATTCATATGTGCTGGGTAGCAGACTAGGAGCCACTAGGAGGACTGTTTGGAAGTAGCTGACTTTGTGGCTTTCTCTCACCTGAAGGTCATGCAAATGTCCTGGCTGAGCAACGATTTGATGGGAATAACCACGCCCCACCATGTGGATCAATTTCTGTGTCCAAATTAGAGTTAGGCTGACATAGTCAACCTGGGTGTCTTCTTTTTCATATTTCAGGGTTTGTGGTGAAACACCCATCCACTGGGGCGGGGGTTTAAATAGAGGGTGGGGGGAAGTATTCTATATCATAGAATCATAGAGTTGGAAGAGACTATGAGGACCATCTAGTCCCCAAAATGCATGAATCTTTCGCCCAACATGGGTTCTCGAACCCACGATCCTGAGATTAAGAGCCTCATGCTCTACCAACAGAGTTTTCTCCTTCCCCAGCCCACTCCTTTCATTAGTGTTATATAACAACCTTATGCACTTCTGCAACCAGGTCAAAATGCTCTTCACAAGCGAATCCACACGGCATACATTTCATGGGTGGAGCCCCGGCACACAAGACACACCCGATTGGCGAAGTCCGCATGCAAGCTCAGGGGGTTGTGACCTTTGTTGATTCCCCAGCCCAAATCGTAGTTTTGGAGCTCTCAAGGTAAACTCCGCAAAACATTCCAGGAGACACTACTATTCCTTCTTCAGCAGAATTGGACTCTGGCTCAATTGACCAACGGAGCAGAAAGGACAGCTCGTTGCTCAAACAACCGTGGCCTCAAGTTTGCTCAAGAGTGTAACACCAACTTTATTTATTTCAGTTATAGAATGCGTTCCTGTGGAAACGGGAGGCAAAAGGAGAGCCCTCTCCATCTCTTTTTCCTTTGTTGAGATTGGCTTGTTCCCGTCTCCATAGAAACAGTTGCTGCACCGGTGAAAATTTAAAAAAAAGGCTTTTAAATAATGAGGGTTTGAAAGCTTCCCTCTACTTTAATTCGGCCTGTTTGATCTTTGTTGGCCCCACAAAAGCACATCAAACTGAAGGCATCTTTGTACTATAAAATCCTGCTATCATTTCTCAATTAACGTCAAGACATATCCTGCTGCTGCTGCTGCCCCAACCCGGGTCACACTGTTGATTACCCTGGGGGTGGGGGCATTTCACTTTTAATTTCCCCTGCAACAGAAATCTACAGGGTTGTCTTCCTAACAGAGCCTTTCAAAAGACTTGAATTAGCCAGGCCTAGAAAGCATGCTGGCTCTGAGTCATTCTGGACATGATTTTAAACATTCCACTGTTGTTTTCTGTTACCTGAAGAGAGAGGGACCATTTGGAAATGATGCTCTACTTTCCTCCACACACTAGACACATTATGTGGCTTCATTTTCCAGGACGTGGCCTCAATTTGATACAATGATTTGTGTACTCAGGGCCGTCTTTAGCCGGGGGTGCAAGGAGTGCAGGGCACCCGGGCGCCGAATTCTGGGGAGCGCCAGGCGCCCGCCACTGAAACCACCTAAGCTCTTTGTGGCATTCGTACGGAGCTCCCAGTCGTTTCACGAACTATTGACCCGTACACCACTAATCTGCTGCCACCAACCAGGTTCTCCCCAGTAAAACACTTAGTCTCAGTCGGGTTCTCAAGTTAACAATGAAGATTGTAGTTTATTGCAAACACCAAATAAACTTTAAATTCATTTGAAAAGCTGTTAGCCTTAACCCTCTTAGTCTTATTTTATCCTTTCTCTAACTCACTCTATCTCCTCTACCTCCTCTCACACAAGAACCAACTGCACTAACTGTTAGAATTCCTGCTCCATGATTGCAGTCATGGGATTTTTGTCTATCACATGACGGTATCTGTTTTGACACCCCAGAGTAGGAAGTGACAGAGACAGGATGTTTGTGTTACTGTGTTCCATGAATTGGGACTATTGTCCTTTGTTCTTTTCCTCTTTGCTGTCTGATGCTAAAGAGAGAGAGAGAGGGAGCCATGTTGTGGTGCTCTGTGTATGTTTATATGTAAATAAAGTAGATTAGCCAAAATGCTGAGTTGCTGAGGTCTGTTATGCATGATGCGCAAACTCTGCGGATCCCTAAGTGTGCTGGTGTCGGTTGGCATCGGTCGCTGTGATGTTCGGGCAGAAGAAAGCTTTAGAAGCTCCCGAACGATTGACCAGAAGGGGGGGATCATTCCACTTGGGCATGTGTCTCTGCCAGGGTCCTACTCAAGTGTAGGCTGAGCTCCTGACACTAACTGTCTCTCTATTTACAACTGTCTTCCAACTGCTTTCCCAACTTCTTTCCTCCAACTGCCTTAACCTCTGGCTAAGCCTTTCAAAAACAGGTAGGCTCTGCCTCTGGGCTTTTCTGTTGGTCTACCTATTAACCCTTTATCTCCCCTTGTATAGACATTTCCAAAAGAACGGGCAAATGCCATATCCCTCCCCCCTTAAAGAAGTTTGATCAGGAGGGATAACTGAACAGAGTTCAATCCTGCTCTCTGCATACTCTGCGGCTGTTTCTTTCAGCCTCACATCTGACGTCACGCATGTCAGTTGGGGAGCACTGGGTGTGGTTTGGGGGTGGTGGTCTGTGGGTCAAATGGAGGGAGAGGGTCTGGCAAGTGGCTTGCAGGCCATAGAATCATAGAGTTGGAAGAGACCACAAGGGCCATCGAGTCCAACCCCCTGCCAAGCAGGAAACACCATCAGAGCACTCCTGACATATGGTTGTCAAGCCTCTGCTTAAAGACCTCCAAAGAAGGAGACTCCACCACACTCCTTGGCAGCAAATTCCACTGTCGAACAGCTCTTACTGTCAGGAAGTTCTTCCTAATGTTTAGGTGGAATTTTCTTTCTTGTAGTTTGGATCCATTGCTCCGTATCCGCTTCTCTGGAGCAGCAGAAAACAACCTATCTCCCTCCTCTATGTGACATCCTCTATGTGATCATCCCCACCCTTGATGTAGAATTTTGTAGAACTCCATAAACAAAGGAGTATGTCTCGTAAACGATTCATATAGCTACAGCAAAGAAGAGGAAGAAGAAGAACCTGAGACCTGCGAGTATAGGGTGGTATAATAATAATAATAATAATAATAATAATAATAATAATAATAATAATAATAATAATAATGGCAGCAGGAGCTATGCTGCTATTCAGGAAGACAAACTAAATTAAACTAAACTCCGAACTCTAGCTAATCTGATGTGGAGGGCCATTTCTTCCTAAATCTAGTGGGAAACCAGTGGCTAATTCCCCATGAAGGAAGTCCCACCAAAGATCTATTTACACTTAGATTCTATCAGTGTCTCAAAGAGAAGAGAAGAATCTGGAATGTACAAAACCACAAGCATTCCTCACTCTCTCTCTTTCTCTCTCTCTCTCTCCATCACACCCTCACTAGGCACCACAACATGTCCGTCTCACTTCTAAGAAATGTCAGGCTTTGACCTATGCTTCTGAATTATAATAGATCAACAGAAAGGCTATTTTATGAGAGGCACTACCCTAAGCAAACTTTCAATTCCTTTGTGAAAGGTCAGAGCTAGTCTGGGGTTTTTTTAATAGACTAAAACCTACATAATCTTTCATATGTTTTCCCTGGTTAATGACCCCACCTCTCCTCCCCAATCTTGCTGAGTATTATCTTAGCAAAGAGGCTAAGGAGCATATGAAAGACAGCAGAATATCTCATCTCTTCAAAAGTTCGTAAATGTTAACATGGATGGGAAAGGAATTGGATTCTGTACAAATTAAAAAGCAAACCTATCAAATTCACATTTTCCAAAACAATACACAAATTGAAAAATGCACATTTCCCCCAAATTTGCACACATCCAAATTTTGCAATGCAGCTTTCCAACCAAGCAATGAGTACAAAAATGCATCTGCTAGGCTAATGTGTGCATAAAAATGCATATATTATATCAGGGGAGCCAGCTTTTCAAAAATGTGTCTATTAGGAGAAATTTACATTAACTGCTGATGAATTTTTATTAGGACTTTTATTTAAAAGGAAATTGATGTGAAAATCTGAACTTAAGAGTGGAAAAATGAGAAACGGGGTGGGGGGAAATGATATTGACAGAATTTGGGCAGTGTTGGGGGTAGAGTAAGAATTTCCCCCTGTACTATTGTCCCCATGAAAAACATGTCCACTTGCCCCAGTATAAAAAAACACCGAAAATGTGCAGACATTATTATTATCTCCCCCCTTTTTTACCCCTGAAAATTTGTCCCTCTCAGAAGCTCTTATCACAAATCTATGCTGTTTTGCCCAATTTGTTCCTGAGCACCAAAGTGACTCTTAATTTAAGTCAGAAGTGGGGGCTGGGGGCTGGGGGCTTGTGAATTTCCAGGAGTTGTTGGCCTCCAATTTCCATCAAGCCCCAGCCAACATGACCAACGGTCACAGATGATGCCTGGGACTCTCAGTCCAGCAACTTCTGGAGCACCACAACACACACCTCACCTAGCTTAAGCAAATTAATTTATGCAACATAAAAAGGGGTGCATATCTGAAGCTGCCTTCAAACCAAGTGATCCCATTGGCATTGGCTGTCCTGAATGGCAGTGGATCCCCAAGGCAGAGATCTAGTCCAAGTATGGGAAAAGATATGGAGGCTCATCCTAGATCTAGGGAAAGCTGGAAAATAGAATCATAGAGTTGAAAGGATCATCTAGCCCAACGCCCTGCAATGCAGGAATATGCAGCTGTCCCATACGGGGATCAAACCTGCAACCTTGCTGTTATCAGCACCATGCTCTATCCAACTGAGCTATCCAGGCTAATGCATCTGTTGTTAGCTGCTGCTGCTGGTGTTTTGGATGGTTTTGCCAAGCAGCGTGAGAATAATCATTTGTCTGCAGTAAGGTAAAGGTAAAGGGACCCCTGACCATTAGGTCTAGTCGTTGCCGACTCTGGGGTTGCGGTGCTCATCTCGCTTTATTGGCTGAGGGAGCCAGCATACAGCTTCCGGGTGATGTGGCCAGCATGACTAAGCCGCTTCTGGCGAACCAGAGCAGCGCATGGAAACACCGTTTACCTTCCCGCCGGAGTGGTACCTATTTATCTACTTGCACTTTGACATACTTTTAAACTGAAGGTCTGCCTCACCCTCACATTTTACCTTTTCCTTTTAGGGAGATGATGGGGAATTCAGCAAGCATCTCTATTGCATCCTGTATCCTCTTTGTCACCGCTGTAGACTCATCACATGAATCATGGGTAGGGAAACTAAGGCCCAGGGACTGGATCCAGCCCAACTACCTTCTAAATCCAGCCCACAAACGGTCCATGTTTTTACATGAGTAGAATGTGTCCTTTGGGTTATTTGTGGGGCATAGGAATTCGTTCTTCTTCTTTTTTCAAAATATAGTCCGGCCCCCCACAAGGTCTGAGGGACAGTGGACTGGCCCCCTGCTGAAAAAGTTTGTTGACCGCTGACATGGATGATTGAATCAGAAGGCCATTGTGGCACCCAAATGACTCGACCATGTCCTTCTGGTGCTACTCTTGCTGCTATGCGACCGCTTGGCTGTTGGGTTCCCCTTCGCACATCACACCTAGCCTTCCTTCGAAAGGCCTTTCTGCCGCCTGCGGAGTTGCTTGGCATGGGCACAACTCTGTCCCAAGCGCCCGCTAGGAACAGAAAATTTGAGCGCCAGTTAGAAAGAAGCGATTGAAGTGCATAAAATATTCACACTGAAATTTTCTGGATCTCTGGGCACCCTGTGCTTGCAAAGATGTATTGTGCCAGTCGGCTCAAATACCCATTTTCAGGGACATTATGCATTTCATCTCCCATTACCCAAGCTGGAGGCACGCATCAATTCAAAGCCCTTTAGAATCCTCTCTCTGGCATAATAGGAAAAGAATCCTCTGTCCAAATGGTAGCGCGTCAGCGTTTGCATCTAACGTGCAAAAAAACCCAACAACCCCAAAACTTATTTTTGGTCACTCAAATGCTCGTCAGATTTCCCCCATTCTGTGTTTGTCTGTCACCCTGATAGAAATTCTATCTGCTTCCCTATGGGTAGCATCTGTTTCTTCTTTTGTTTTGAGTCAATAGACAGACTGCACAAAAAACACTTTTTGCCAACAGCCCAAAGGGGCTCTCTTTCTTCTGTAATAATTGTTTCTCAGTTTAGGGTGTGTCTGGCATATAAAAAAGCTGATGTGAATAACCCTTTGCATTCGCGCCAAGGAAGAAGGCTGTGAATGTGTTGTCTATGTGTGCCCTATATTGTAGTGTATGTCGTTCAAAAGGCTTGGTTTATTCCCAGCCCCAATGACTTGATCCATGAGCATCAGTTAAGACAGGGATGAGGAACCTGCCCATGTGACTGGGTTGCCCCAGACACTCTATAAAAACATAATAAAGCATTTAAAACAGCCTTCCCTCTACACAGCTCCCTTCAGATGTCTTCTAAGGGTTGTACAGTTCCTTATCTCCTTGGCTCGAGGGTCACATAACTCCATACCCTCCAACATTTCTCCAGTGAGAATAGGGACGTCCTAAGGAAAAGCAGGGCATTCCAGGACCAAATCAGAAATCTATACTTATTTTAAAAGATCCAGTCTTCCAACCTTGGCTTTCCTTCATAACTATGGATAAAAGTGTTTCCCACCAAACTTAAACGTAACTGCCTTGCACACACTCACTTCCATCACTCTTAGATAAATAAGAATGCATCTGCCTAAATTTGCATATTTTTAATCATCTGATAGCCTTTGCATATTTTTCGGCTCAAAAGTCCCACATTTGTATTATGAGGGGTTTTTGTATTTTTTAAAAAATGCTATTAGCAGCGCTTGACCTTCAGACTTAATGCCATGCAGAATGAGCACAGACTATTTGGGTAGGGAGATAGAAACATCCTCATTTGATTCAGCTTCATAGGGTGGGGCTTCAAAGCATCCCATAGTTCGGACCCCTCTCTATGACTAGCAAATCCAGACTGTGTTCTGCAAACATAGCACACACAAAAATATGGAAGCTTTATGCAAAGTAACAGAAACCATGCAAAGCCACAATTTATACAATTTATACAGGTCACAGAATTCAGCTTTTGCTTAGCTTAGCTTAGAAAAAAATAGATTGCCTGAGCTTCTGGTTTTTAGTGCAATGTACACACATTATTAGACCCAAACTGCCCGCTTGGCTACAGCTGTTGCTAGACTTCAGGAACTGCAGTGTTGGGAGAAAGAAAAGGAGCTGAAATATCACTCCTCCATCAATCTAATTTTATACAGACTAGAGATAGCAGATGATCAGAAGCACCTGCCACTCAGAAATTTCAGCAGGATTTCAAAGCATTTGGCTCTGCCCCTAGTCTCATGCATCTTTTTTAAAAAGAGGGCTTTTTGATTTGTTTATAGATTTAGTATGGTTTTAAAAAAGAAAACAGCAGATGCTTCCCATGCACTATGGTTGCTGCATTATTCTATAACTTCATAAAATGTGATGAATCAGAAAAGGAGGCCTTCCGACATGATATTTGTTGTTGTGCAGAAGGCATTGCACACAGTTTTGGGATGGGCTGGTGGGGAAAGGTGTCCCAGCACTAGGGAACAGAGCGTGTTTCAGAGATTGGGAATACTAACTCAGAACATCTCAGCTCTCTGAACTGCGCACATCCAAGGTGAAACACCGCTGCTTTGATGTCTGCCTCTAGAACAGGTAAAAACAGAAGCAGAGTTATCCAGGGTGCCCTTGCCTTGCCTTGTGTCAGGGATAGGTTCATTCCCCGTTATAAGAATTCTAAGGTCTCAGATGCGAATTAAATGTTCATAAATGTACAAGGCAAACACATACATAAGTATATAAACTACTTGTCTGAAATAGTAAAGGTAAAGGGACCCCTGACCATTAGGTCCAGTCGTAGCCGACTCTGGGGTTGCGGCGCTCATCTCGCTTTATTGGCCGAGGGAGCCGGCGTACAGCTTCCGGGTCATGTGGCCAGCATGACTAAGCCGCTTCTGGTGAGACAGAGCAGCGCACGGAAATGCCGTTTATCTTCCCGCCAGAGCGGTACCTATTTATCTACTTGCACTTTGACGTGCTTTCGAACTGCTAGGTTGGCAGGAACAGGGACCAAGCAACGGGAGCTCACCCCATTGTGGGGATTCGAACTGGCGACCTTCTGATCAGCAAGTCCTAGGCTCTGTGGTTTAACCCACAGCACCACTGAGAGCAATCCTGAAGCCATTTTGCCTCTCCCAAATTGACCTCAATTATTTATCTGCAAGCCTCTCCATTGTCTTTTGCTTACAAATCCTGTCTTAAGGGCGTATTTGTGTATGAATAGGGTAAGCCTGTGACCTGAGACTCAGGAACTGAACAAGGCATAGGCAAACTCAGCCCTCCAGATGTTTTGGGACTACAACTCCCATGATCCCTAGCTAACAGGATCAGGACAGGAATGATGGGAATTGTAGTCCCAAAACATCTGGGGAGCTATGTTTGTCTATGTCTGAACTAAACTATTATCCATCACAAAAGAATGGCCAGGCTGCCTAGGTAAAGCAATCAGTGACCATTATCAGGTATCCTGGCAAAACTGGATTTCTGCTATAGACCGCCTCCTTTTGTGATGTATGTATGATGTTTTAGGGGGGTGGTCTACAGGGTGGGCAGTTTCAAAAGTCTACATATAAGGGCTTGCGCACCATTGTTTGGGGTTCTCTCCTCCCTCCTTTGTGTGGTGAGTGGGGACCATGTTGCAACTGTTTAATAAAGATCAGGCTTTCTAGCCGCTTTCCTTCGCAATATACTCTGGTTGGCTTCTGTTATTTTCTCCTACCGATAGGGAACCCACTTAAGGACTCTATATGGGCTCTTGGGTACCCCATAAGGGAAAAGGAACATTTTTTCCCCTTATAACACCCCCTTGACTTTCTCCCTCACTTCTATCTACCAGAATATACTTCCACTCATACCAACACACTCAGTATTTATATTCTCACACCCCTAGTAAACGGCTCTATAAATTGATCGTCATTTTGATAGTGCTGCCTATTCCCTTCTCTGCCAAGCCCCTTTCACCAACAGGGGCACACAGGGTCTTGGATTCCACAAGATGCAGCAGAGGCAATGGAGAGGGGTGGCAGAGTGGCAGTGCTCTCACCAGGATGGGACAGGAGACGGCAGCCACAAGGTCAATGAGTTGCTGATGGGCCCACAGGTGGGTGCACACCTTCAGGGTTGCTGTCAACCGCCACCACCTTCACTGTGTGAATGTCATTAAGATCTCATGGATTGTTTTAGTTTAATAATGATATTGGAAAGCTGTTACTTTTAACTACAAGGAAACTCAGAAGGAAGGGACTAGAGGAAGTCAGCCAAGATGTTTAAAAGGTTGGATTTGTAAAGAATTAAGTTTGTTGTTATTGTTTATCTGTTTATTGTTCCTTTTTTCTTCTTTCGTTCATTGATGTATTTTTCTTTTCTTTTCTGTTTTTGTGTGTCATTCTGCTCTGTGGTTTTTGTTATAATTGTGGAAAATCTTTTTTTTTTTAAGATCTCATGGATTTTGGCCCCGATTCACAAATGTACAAGGCAAACGTGAGTTGTAGGGATGCAGAAGCAAGCACACAGGAGGCAACGCTGGTCTCCTCACAACATTAGACCTCCTTCCTTCTACTTGCCTGCTTCTTTCATCTGCAAAGCAAACCCAGCCGTGTCCTTGATCCTCGCAGCGAAAGTAATTCAAGATGAATTCTCAACGCTGGAAACTATGGATTGAGGGCGGGCCAGGAAACCGCCGGTTACAATGCATGTAGCAATCAACCCTACGAAACCCATAAAATGTGTGAAGTTGATAAAACCTAAGAGAATAAGGTGCATCTGATTCAGCATTCAGTATTCATTTTGAACACTTTCAGCTAGTCTTTTCACAGCTGGGTCCTGGATATTAAACTTTCATTTTGGGAAACTCATAGAGGCTTCTGATGCGAGCGCTGGCATCCTTGAATGCTAGAGAAGAACGTGGATAATGCTATTGAGTAAAGAAGAATTTATCCATGAAAACCATATATATATATATTTTTATAGAGAGAGAGAGAGCTAACTCAAACAGCAGGTGCTGTTGTCATGGCAACTGGGCAACTTTACGCAAGGCTTGTTGCAAACTAGGGTCATGGGAACTCTATGTGGTACTGTAAAGGAAAAGCAAGAAACAGATTAGAGAAAGGGTTCGAGACAACCTGCCATTAATGTACGACATCCTTGGGATGTTTTCCTGGGTTCATATTACAACCTTCAGTAGCTGCAGGTACTATGATCAGCGTCATTAGAAAAATATATCAGCTAGAATCAGGATCTCCCTCAAATCATCCTCCCACCCATGTTGGGATTTCTGGTTATGGAAAACTCAGCTTTATTATATAAAACAGAGTTCTAAGAATTCAGATACATTAGTGGGACCAAGAAAAAAAGAAGAAGACTCCAGACAAGCTTTGCAGATCATCAAAGTTTGAATTGTTGAGGCACCAGGGCAGGATGCTATTTTTAATCAATATCCATTCATTAGATGACGGAAAATTGCACCCCCAACTGCCTGTCTTCATTTCTATCCCTTATACAGGTTAATGCAGGGGTGGAGTTCACATCTGGCCCTCCAGATGTTGTTAGACTCCAACTCCCAACAGGCCCATCAGCATGACCAGTAATCAGGGATGATGGGAGTTGTGGTCCTGCAACATTTGGCAGGCCACAGGGTTAATGGTTGGTAACAGGAGAAAGTAAAGTCCTGGACCTGGGGTTATGGAGGGTAAGCTTGCTGTTTGTTGTTGACATGCTTGGCGGCCCTGCCTTCCTCACTGACAGAGGCTGGATCTAGACACATCAAAGAAGCGTTTCAGTTAAACGCGTTGTGAACTTTGCATGAGAAGTCGGGTTGGCAAAAACGGAACTCCACAGCGCCATCTGGCGTCACAGTGTTAGAATGCATAAACAATGCATATAAAGCGCTTTTTCTTTGCCAATGTAGCTGAATCCAGGGATGCTATAGCAGAGGTGGGGAGTGCATCTGTTTGTGTAGTGCACAGAGACACATTGCACCAGCCCAAGGGGTCTTGGAATACACAAGCCCACACTCAGGAACCTTGCAATACACAAGCTGCACATACCTCCACTATCATTTTGACAAGCATTTTGCTAGTATCCTGTAAAGTTGAAATATACTCGGAGTCGAGAGTGGATTTCATGCTCTTTATTCAGCTCATAGTGGTGAGGAGGAATGGAAATTCCCCCACAATATCTGCTTTATATACATTATTTACACATTGGGCCCCACATGATTGACTAATTCCGTGATTCTCCTGTAGGCCAATCAGATTGCGGATTCCCTTCCACCTGGAGCTGGATTGGGTGGCTCCTATGAACCAATCAAACTGCTGCATTCTGAATCCTATTGTTCTAGGACCAAGCAGACTGCTGCATTCTGAATCCTATTGTTCTAGGACCAATCAGACTGTTGCCTTTTGGATCCTATTCAACTCAGTACATAAGAAAAGTGAAATTGCAATCTTTGTAGTATTTTGTTAATTGGGATCAGTGCCTCCAATTATTATTAATGACAAACCCATATTCTTTCAATAAAGTCTTTCAGCAGAAAGTTCCATATTCCACCCTGTCACAACATAACATAGAAAGATGCCACAATCACTCTGCATCTCCAGTCAAACTTCACAACACTAGAAATGAAATTCTGTTTATTAACTAGGGTTGCCGTATTTCAAAAAGTGAAAACCTTTTTGTGTGTGTGTGCGCAAAATCTCCAAAACAACTGGAAGTTTTTTTAGCTAAACACCAACATTTCAGACATAGGTTGCCATATGTTTGGGTTTTTTCGAACATTTTTACAGATTTTTGGAAATTACACCGGGATGCTATTTCTGACAGACGAATTCCCAAATATGTCCAGGAAAACCCAGACATATGGCAGCCCTAACTCACCCAGAACCATTCTTCTGAGGGGCAGAAATTTCCCCGCTCTCCAATTGCTTCGACTCACATATAGCTTTGCATTATTGACTGCTGTCTTAGCAAAAAAAACAACAGAAGAAAAATATTTCAAGTGGACAGCTGGCATTCAGCTAGGAAAGCAATGGAAACTTCTGGAGCTGGCAGATGCACTGAGTCCCATGACAATCACCACCACCAAGGAGAGAAGAGGTTCTCATCAGGCTACGCAGAAATAGGTTTGGCTTCAATCCATACGGTTCAGGGAGTTGAGAGGCCAAAAGCAACTTGGAATCCCATGATAGCATGTGGCTGGCTATACAGTCCGCATCTTGAGTACAGCTGCTCCTTTATAAGGAATATGTCCAAAGGTCCATGGAAGGGTGCATAATTATTATGGTTTCTTCACTTGCTGCCATGCCATGCACTCTCCTACACCAAAGCCCAGCACTCTTCAGATGGCCATCTTTTTCACAAATTGGATCCAGTGAAGATTGACTAGGTTTCTTAAGTCCAATGGTTGGATCTGCAGTTGGAATTGCTTCCATAGATTCCAATTCAGAATTCCACCACGCGGATAGAAACCTGAATGATACACTGCTAGGAATGGGTGGAGAATGCAGTGGAGCAATTGGGGGGGGGGTGTACAGGAGCAGTTGCCCCAGGCACAAATATCTTGTTGTTGTTGTTTAGTTGTGTCCGACTCTTCATGACCCCATGGACCAGAGCACGCCAGGCACTCCTGTCTTCCACTGCCTCCCACAGCTTGGTCAAACTCATGTTGGTAGCCTTGAGAACACTGTCCAACCATCTCGTCCTTTGCCGTCCCCTTCTCCTTGTGCCCTCCATCTTTCCCAACATCAGGGTCTTTTCCAGGGAGTCTTTTCTTCTCATGAGGTGGCCAAAGTCTTGGAGCCTCAGCTTCAGGATCTGTCCTTCCAGTGAGCACTCCGGGCTGATTTCCTTAAGAATGGAGAGGTTTGATCTTCTTGCAGTCCATGGGGGCACAAAATTTCAACACCCGGTGCTGCCTCAATACAGTTGCGTGCTTCCATTGCTGGGCTCCACTGAAAATGCTTTCTCCATGAGGACCAAGAAGAGACCTTTCTAGAGAATGGAATGACTCTTCTTTTCTTATCTCTGCGGCTGCGATCTCCAGGACGCCATTCGGCAACTGAATGTGCATACATACTCCTTCCGTATTCCCTCCCTCTCACCCATCCACCCCCTGCCTTGCCCCGGGTGCTGGCAACCCACGCTAAGCCACTGGGAACCTGTGGCCCTCCTACAACTCCCATTGTCCCTGACTATTGGTCATGCTGGCTGGTGGGAGTTGTAGTCCATAAAAACATAAACATGAGAGCATAAGGAAAGCCTGCTGGATCAGACCAATGCCCCGTCTAGTCCAGCATCAGAAGCTCATGGTGCCCAGCAGGATGCCTGTGGAAAATCTACAAGCACAAGACCTGAGCACAAGAGCCCTCTCTGCTCCTGCAGTTTCCAGCAGCTGGTGTTCAGAAGTATACTGTCCCTGACTGCATATAAACATAAAAATTAATAAATGACAAGTGGCTAAACCCTTTCCTACTTTAACAGCAGGGATTAGGTGCTATTGGGCTACAACTCCAACAATATCTAGTGGTCCACATTATGGACCCAATCTCTGTCCTACAGTGAAAGTACAGACTGCCTCTTGACCCCCCCTTTTTTGTCAACCCTGAGTATAAGCCAACTGCTTTCAGGTGGAACAGCACCATCAACCTCTACTTGGCTATAATCTGGCTCCCAAATGCAGCCCGTCATTATCTAAAGGTCTGCAGTGCACATATCTGCGAGAAAGCAAAGTACCTGCGCTATTACAGGTGGGGAACTAGGCTTTAAAAAGAGAAAATAAGTGCTGAGAAGGACAGGAAGAGAGGAGAGACTCTGGTGGTTATTGCAGGGGTTTGCATAGCCCAAAGTGAACCTTCCAAAGTGAAAAACTAGTATTACAGATATCCAACTTCCACAGTAGACATTTGTTCTGGAGAATCTTTTCATGCTGAATATTCAAAGAGACCGCTCAGCTCTACTGGAGGCCCTAGTTGTACTTTCTCTGCAGTGGAGTTTCAGATTTTTTACTTTTTTTAAAAAAAAATCACCTTTTTTTTTTTTTACTTCTGTGACCAAGAGACAAGAAAAGAACAAGTCTGACACTGTGAAATATGAAAGCGCTTGTGTTCAGAGAGTTAATCTCCATGCATTCCCCTCTGTAGGTGAAGTTAGATACAAATGATGAACAACCATTGAAGTGCTCTTTGTAAAATGCATGGAAGTAGCAAAAATGTAAGAACATTTCCCTTGGGAAAGGGCGGAAGCTCAGCGATAGAGCACTGACTTTGCATGAGCAAGATTCCAAGTTCATTTCACAACACCTCTAGGTAGATCTAGCAAAGACACCAGCCTTAATCTCTGAGGAGTACTGACAGAATGGAGCAAATGTCTGACCATTTAGGGTAGGGGGAATCCTCACATATACAGCCTTCGATTCTACCATCATTCTGTCCAGACATTGAGGTCTAGCGCAACGGGAAATCTGGCGGTGCCCTCACTGCGAGAAGTGAAGTTACAGGAAACCAGGCAGAGGGCCTTCTCGATAGTGGCGCCCGCCCTGTGGAACACCCTCCCACCAGATGTCAAAGAAATAAACAAATATTAGCCTTTTATAAGACATCTGAAGGCAGTCCTGTTTAGGGAAGCTTTTAATATTTGATGAATCGTTGTATTTTAATATGCTGCTGGAAACTGCCCAGAGTGGCTGGGGAAACCCAGCCAGATAGGCGGGGTATAAAAAATAACTTATCATCATCGTCGTCGTCGTCATCATCATCATCATATTACCAAACCCAACTGGTTACATCAACCTCCACAATTTTACACATCTCTCATGTTTGATGCTTCGCGGGTGGCGCTGTGGGTTAAACCACAGAGCCTAGGACTTGCCGATCAGAATGTTGGCAGTTTGAATCCCCGCGACGGAGTGAGCTCCCGTTGCTCGGTCCCTGCTCCTGCCAACCTAGCAGTTCAAAAGCACATCAAAGTGCAAGTAGATAAATCCGGCAGGAAGGTAAACGGCGTTTCCGTACGCTGCTCTGGTTCGCCAGAAGCAGCTTAGTCATGCTGGCCACATGACCCGGAAGCTGTACGCTGGCTCCCTCGGCCAATAAAGCGAGATGAGTGCTGCAACCCCAGAGTCAGCCACAACTGGACCTAATGGTCATGGGTCCCTTTACCTTTACCTTAGGGATTATTTGGGGGTGGGAAGCATTCAGACAAAACCCTTTCCTACTTTAACAGCACATAAGGGGAGCACATACAGGAAGCCCCAGCCTGCTGTCTGCACATTTGGCAATGGTGACAAGGGGCCCTATGAATGTACGTGTGGAGAGCCCCTCCAAATGACAGACGACTTACTGGCCCAGGACTGACACAGCCCACGATGTGGCGAATCTCTCTATGTGTACATTGGCACACATACAGGGCTACTTCTCACAGTCACCAAAATGCACAGCTGGTATACGCAGCAGCTGTGAGGAGCAGGACTCCTCAAGGTCGCCCTGTGGCTTTTTCCTGTGCTTTTAATAAGTGAGGAAATTCATCTGAAGCACACCCCTATGTGTTCCGTAATTGTGTGGATCGCCTATGTGAGAAAAGGAGAGTGTCTGATTAGTATTCTAAATCAGAGGCAGGGAGCAAGATCAACATCAACATCCCAGTGGGGTTTGCAGTCAGAGGCAGTGCCAATCAGCTGGTCGACACTGACTTCAAATCGACAGGAGTCAGCTCTCCTCAGAACAAAATTGAACCAATTGCAGTAAGGCATTGTCCTGGGCACCCAATTTAAAAGGTGCCATATGTATGTATGCATGTATATATGTCACAATTTTTTCAGAAAATCAACCCAGAATGACTCACCGAAAATGCAAAGCCTACTTGCCAAGGAACAATCAAGAAAACACTTTAAATCTCCCGATGGTTTCTTTGGAACTGTATTTACCTGTCCCATATTTATGTTCCATTTGATGTCAGGTGTAGGTCAGGAGGGTTTGGCTTGGGGGGAATAGGCGAGTGAGCCAAACTGAGACCTTATTTGCCCTGCAGGCTAGAGGCCCCCTATCTAAATTATATCAGGGCAAATGTTTTAACCTGAAACTAGCAAATATTTGGTGTGCCACTAATACTGTTTTTTGCAACAAGTTTCAGTGATAGCATAAATATCTGGC
Organism: Podarcis melisellensis; assembly: GCF_964234715.1. NCBI lineage: Eukaryota > Metazoa > Chordata > Lepidosauria > Squamata > Lacertidae > Podarcis > Podarcis melisellensis. The sequence continues at coordinate 31,365,420 of NC_138534.1, forward strand.
ACTGACCCCATCTTAAAGGTGAAGGTAATGGGACCCCTGACCATTAGGTCCAGTCGTGACCGACTCTGGGGTTGCAGCGCTCATCTCACTTTATTGGCCTAGGGAGCCAGCGTACAGCTTCCGGGTCATGTGGCCAGCATGACTAAGCCGCTTCTGGCGAACCAGAGCAGCGCACAGAAATGCCATTTACCTTCCCGCCGGAGTGGTACCTATTTATCTACTTGCACTTTGACGTGCTTTCGAACTGCTAGGTTGGCAGGAACAGGGACTGAGCAACGGGAGCTCACCCCGTCGCGGGGATTCAAACTGCTGACCTTCTGGTCTGTAAGTTCTAGGCTCTGTGGTTTAACCCACAGCGCCACCTGCGTCCCTTAGGACTCCATCTTACGAAGAACTTTCTCTCCCCCCCCCCCCCGATCAGACAGGGGTAGGGAAACTGCACCCACCCCCCCCCATACCACTTGCTGTTGGACTCCAACTCCCATTAGCCCCAGACAGCATTGCCTGGGGTTAGGGATGATGGGAGTTGAAGTCCAACACTAAGTGGAGGGTTACAGGTGCCCTCCTCTTCTATAAAAACTGACCAGAGCTGCCCTGTGTAACTGTTCCATATACAAAAGGACACACACACGACTTTCTGGGCAGTTTATTAGCCTATGCATATCACTGCTGGGAGGGGGGAGTGGTTTACGGAACAGCAACAGGTAGCAATGCCAAGTGGTAGGTTCCCCAATTTTTCAATGGCAGATTTATTATATTTGGACCCTGCTTTTCAGCCTAGATGGGTTCACAGAAAACTGGGCTGCATCTACTGCGGGGAGAGGGAGAGGGAGAGGAGATTGTCCACAGCTCACAGCTCTAGCATCAGAGTTTCTTGTACCTTGCTCTTTTCCTGTAGTTCTTGTCAGAGCCTGCTTGGGTATTTATTGCCTCTGTGCATTTTTAATTAAAGCTCAATTGCCGAACCTTCATAAAACACACAAATCAGTGCTCAACTGACTGCCGAGAGATGTACATCCCTGTCCTTTCGGCACAAGGAAAGAATTTTCATGAAATATTGCAGCATCTGTTGGGAGACTTGGTGGAATTAACAGGAGGGAGAGCATTGCAGGTGTTGATCCCTTATGCTCAACTCAAACCATGTGGCTCTCAGTTGCTATTTAGGAACTTAGGAAGCTGCCCTATTCTAGAGCTTGATGCTAACTGCACTATGCCTTGAAAGCAGAACCATAACACTTTCAGCAGCCTTGTGCTTCTCTCAGAGAATCCTGGGTTCTGAAATTTGCTAAGAATGCTGAGAGTGATTAGGAGACCCTGCTATTTCCCTCACAGAACTAAAGTTTTAACAGTGATTTAACAGTCAGTCCCTCTTCCCAGGGAACTGTAGCTTCAAATAAATTATTATTAGTATTCGTATTAGTATACATTCCGGAGGTGCATCAGTTACTTGGGTTAGGCTTTCTTTTTAAGGAGATCAATGGGGAGACTTATGGTGGTTTTAAATATTTGTTACTGCTGACTTTCAAAGCCCTAAAGGGCCTTGGCCCTGTTTACCTGAAGGAGAGTCTGAATGCTGAGCCCTGATACTGAGACCCAGCACTGAGGGACTTCTGGTGGTTCCCTCACTATGAGAAGAGAAGCTACAGGGAACCAGGCAGAGGGCCTTCTTGGTAGTGGCACCCACTCTGTGGAATGTCTTCCCATCAGATGTCAAGAAGAGGAGTAACTATATTACCTTTTGAAGAGTTCTGAAGGCAGCCCTGTACAGTGGTACCTCGGGTTAAGAACTTAATTCATTCTGGAGGTCCATTCTTAACCTGAAACTGTTCTTAACCTGAGGTACCACTTTAGCTAATGGGGCCTCCCGCTGCCGTCATGCTGCCACCGTGCAATTTCTGTTCTCATCCTGAAGCAAAATTCTTAACCTGAGGTACTATTTCTGGGATAGTGGAGTCTGTAACCTGAAGCATCTGTAACCTGAAGCGTCTGTGACCCGAGGTACCACTGTATTTCTGGTTCCTGATTTGATCCCGGAATATCCCTTTTTTCCTCAGGATGTCCCTATTTTCATTGGAGAAATGTTGGAGGGTAAGGAATTATCCAACCGCTGAGCTGTCTGAAGGCAAGCCTGTATAGGGAAGGTTTTTTTTAAAAAAATGTTTGATGTTTTCGTGTGTTTTTATATATTTTGGAAGCTGCCCAGAGTGGCTGGGGCAACCCAGTAAGATGTGTGGGGTATAAATAGTAAAATTTTCTTTATGGAATGGGATGCCCCTATTTTCATCAGAGAAATGTTGGAGGGTATGTTTTCATATATGTTGGAAGGTGCCCAGAGTAGCTGCGGCAACCCAGTCAGATGGGTGGGGTACAATTATGGCCAATAGTCAGGAATGATGGGAATCTTAGTCAACCGAAATGTAACACTCCAACCGCTGGCTGAATTCATTGTCCCACATCAGGTCTCCAAAGAGAGGAAGCTCCTCTATCCAAAGCCATATTCTAGAGTTGCAGAACCCTAAACCCAGCCTTTTGACCCACTCACTCAATGAAGTCTATCTCCTATATTCCCTTTCATGCACACACATGGGGCTACCTTTGAAGGTGACCTGGAAACTGCAACAAATCCAGAAATCCAGCTAGACTGGTGACTGGGAGTGACCGCCGAGACCATATAACACCGATCCTGAAAGACTTACATTGGCTCCCAGTGTGTTTCTGAGCACAGTTCAAAGTGTTGGTGCTGACCTTCAAAGCCCTAAACAGCCTTGCCCAGTATACCTGAAGGAGCATCTCCACTGCCATCGTTCAGCCCAGACACTGAGGTCCAGCGCTGAGGGCCTTCTGGCAGTTCCCTCACTGAGAAAAGTGAGGTTACAGGGAACCAGGCAGAGGGCCTTCTCAGTGGTGGCACCTGCCCTGTGGAGCGCCCTCCCATCAGATGTCAAGGAAATAAACAACTACTATCTGACTTTTGGAAGACATCTGAAGGCAGCCCTGTTTAGGGAAGTTTTTAATGTTTGAAGATTTATTCTGTTTTTAATGTTCTGTTGAAAGCCGCCCAGAGTGGCTGGGGAAACCCAGCCAGATTAGGGGGGTTGTTGTTTTAATATTTTAAAGTTTCAATATTTTAATGTTGTATTTTAATCTTGTTTTTAAGTTGTATTCATTCAACTTATTTTTATTATTGCTTGTTAGCCCCCCTGAGCCTGGCCTTGGCTGGGGAGGGCGGGGTATAAATAAAAATTATTATTATTATTATTATTATTATTATTATTAGCCTAGATTGCATCAGCCTTGGGGGGGGTAATGTCCCCTAGCCCCTTCTCTGCTTGTTCCCCCCCTTCATAACATCCCAGAATCCTACTGCCGCAAGAAGCAATCCGTTCCCATGGAGACACATGGCTGCAATATCCAGGGGTATTAATACTGCTTCATCAAGTCCCAAGATGGTGGCCAGGTATTGCCTTAAGGTACTCCTATTGACAGAAATCTGACAGCAAAACCCATAACAATATATTGTCTGTGAGGCAGGTCAGAAGAATGTGTATTACGGGGGGGTGGGGGGAGTGTTTGAATCAGACAATCAGAAAGTGACACTATGCAACTCTTAGCGAAAATGAAGTGCAGGAATGAGACAAGTTGCTACATCTATTTTTTATTAGGAGGACTGCTGAATCCTCAGCGGCTTGTTACTGCAGCCATGGCAGACAACATCTTTCCTTGCATCCACCCCTCTCCTCAAAATAAATAAAACCAAAGAGAAGAAAGAGGCATTGAGATTGAACCGGGGCAAATTTAGGAAGCTCATCCTGTACAGCACTTCACCAGAAGCTTAAAATTAGAGCGGAAATGGGGGGGACGGACATGTTTGAGAAACAAAGAGATCGAACTTCACCAGGGATGGGGTCCACTATTTGGTACCTGTTCATCTTTCGATTGCACTATCATTACTCAAATTTGGTCCGTAGCTGTTCAGATTTTGTTAAATTAACATGATCTCAGCCCAGTATGGTGATTTGCAAAAATAACTATTGTTCTTGGATTCTCCTGACAGTGGTGTGATCACCTCTTACATAATGGATACTGTTATATTTCTAACACCCCCCCCCCAATTGTTCACAGTACTGCTGCTGTTAATTAAAGTCCATCAGCAAGTAGCCCTCTGCCCCAGGGGCCGGAATCAAAACAAAACATTTTAAATTATTGCCTGTGTGTGAATGGCACAGATCACCAGTAAAACATCCCCCCCCCGGGGGGGGGACATTTAACCAAGAAACCCACACAATTCAGTCCTCTCAAACAGCACGGAAGAGACTGTTATAATCCGCTATCATAACAACACACTACTCACAGTCTCTCCTAGTGTCTCTATTTACCAGGGACAGGCCCAGGTTTACAGAAGCTGTCCTGGTTTCTGATTTGGTCTGAGAATGTCCCTCTTTCCCTTAGAACGTCGCTCTTTTCATCCAAGAAATGTTGGAGTTATCTGACACACACACACACACCCGAGCCATCTGAAGGTAGCCTTGTATAGGGAAGGTTTTTTTTTTAACAAAAATGTTAAATGTTTTATTACATTTTTATATATGTTGGAAGCCACGCAAAGTGGCTGAGGCAACCCAGTCAGATGGGTGGGGTATAAATAGTAAAATCATTATTATGGAATAGGATGTCCCTGGAGGAGACTCTTGAGAGTCCCATGGACTGCAACAAGATTCAACCTATCCATTCTTAAGGAAATCAGCCCTGAGTGCTCACTGGAAGGACAGATCATGAAGCTGAGGCTCCAATACTTTGGCCACCTCATGAGAAGAGAAGACTCCCTGGAAAAGACCCTGATGTTGGGAAAGATGGAGGGCACAAGAAGAAGGGGACGACAGAGGACGAGATGGTTGGACAGTGTTCTCGAAGCTACCAGCATAAGTTTGACCAAATTGCGGGAGGCAGTGGAAGACAGGAGTGCCTGGCGTGCTCTGGTCCATGGGGTCACGAAGAGTCGGACATGACTAAATGACTAAACAACAACAGTTTCACTGGAGAAATGTTGGAGGGTATGTACTCAAGAGCACAGCTACAGAAGCTGACTGGAGTTGGCAGTCTGAACTTCAATGCTTTGTGCGGCAGGTTTCTGACTCCTCAACTGTTCTGATAGCACACACAGCTGACAGAAGCTTAGCTGAAGTTTCTTAAAGGCAAGGGAAGAACTACACTGGCTGTTCCCTCAGGCAAATGTACAAGTTGGAACAAGTGTGGTAACTGCCCCACTCCCTCAAACTTAAAGTGCCCAAAGCAACCTGACTCTTCAAACGCCTCCAAGGCAGCTCAGGTGGGGATTACATTCACAGTCGCACATCGCTCTGCGTCTTGCTCATTTACATATCTGTTCTTTCCAATCTGGGTTTTCCTTTGCAGCAGGCAAACACATCCCAACAGCGTCTTCCTACCCCCAACTCCTTCATCTCTAAACAAACAAGTTTGGCAGCCAAGAAGAGAGCAAATAACACTTAGACGCTTATTTTTAATTATGCTGAGACTGTGCAACAGTAAAACAGAAGCCATTGTTCTCCAAACCCACTCTAATTTCTCACACGTTAATTATAGTTTGTCGTACCTACAACATCAGGAACAGAGCCATTACTTCACACAGAGAGGAATGTCTCCCTCCTAGGTTTTTTTGAAGAAGCGAGTCTGCTTCTTTAGCTTGCCTTTCTTATAAGCAAGGAATTAATGCCATAGAGTTTTGCTTAGGTGCCTGTGACAAAACTAATGAAGGCTTGTTTCAAATGCCTTCCTGGGTGGAAGCTGATTCTCCATTAAAACACACACCCAGCTGTTTGTGCTTTTCAAAAAAAAAAGAAAGAAAGAGAAATCAGCTTTTGTTTCTTTGTCCCCCGAACCTTGTTGGCTGTTGCCTGTTGCCTGACACCTGCAGCACCTAGCGGAGATGAATTCAATCTGCAATCTCCCCCCCCCCCAATAATTGATATTTTATTGATATTTTTTCAAATATAAAGCAGTAAAGTGATACAAAAAGTGAGGGGGAGAACAAAACACATAACTGTGTACACTGGGGTGGGGGGTGCAGGGGACCCCAGGTCTCATCCCTGAGGAGGGTGACATCGCCACTGCCCCTGACACTGGCCACGTCCGGTGCAACCCCGGGTCACCAGTCGTGGCCAGTGGCCCCCCCGGGATGCTTGTCGCAGGCAGCTAGCCCCTCCCCCACGGGTACCGGAGCAGCTTTCTGCACCTCTGACTGTGTAAAGGGAGAAAATACATTACAGTGGTACCTCAGGTTAAGAACTTAATTCATTCTGGAAGTCCGTTCTTAACCTGAAACTGTTCTTAACCTGAGGTACCACTTTAGCTAATGGGGCCTCCCGCTGCCACCGCATGATTTCTGTTCTCATCCTGAAGCTAAGTTCTTAACCCGAGGTACTATTTCTGGGTTAGCAGAGTCTGTAACCTGAAGCGTCTGTAACCCGAGGTACCACTCTATATGAATATATACATCTTTATATGCAATATTTATCATGGAAGTGCGTCGAAATGTGCACTTTGGTTCATGGCTACAATATTCAGCCTTCCTATGTGAACTTTTCCTGTGTTCCTTGACTGAAAAGTGTGTGAAAATACAGGGCCCATCCTGTGAGCCAAATGTGTTTCAGGGGTGTTTATTTGCATCTATTTCTAGCGTGTGACCTGCAGATACACTCCTTTTATGGGATGAAAATATGTTCAGCAATAAACATCCAGGTGGGTTCTCCCCGCCCCCCATTCTTCCTTTTCGGTGAAGGTTTGTCACAGTGTGAAGCACCAGTAGTGGGCTGACAACTCAATGCCATCTACTGCAGTTCTGCAACTTGCCCGAGGGCAGCTGTAATTTATACATCAGATTCTTCTTTGTAACACTCACTGATTTTTGACAGTGGAGACCGAAATGCTGTCATGTTAAAAGTGTGACTGACCTGCTGGGTAGCAATTCTGGCTTTGCCATTCCCGGTGGGACCAGGGAGTGACACAGCCTTTGATTCTTGCAAATCTGCAATTGCCCGAGCAGAAATCCATTACGCTGGTGTTCCTCTTCAGAAAGAAGCTGCTAGTTCATAGCAGCCTCACCTCTTCCTGTGAACATCTGTGAAATGCCTGTTAACATTACTGAGGTGTGATGGTAGGGACTAGACCTCGCTCGTGCTTATTCCAGTACATTTAGCTCCATATTGTTAAGTCTTGTTAAACATTTATATTACACAGCAGCTTGGAAGACCTCACATCTAGTAAAGCAACCACTATATAAAAAGAGAACCCAGTGTTTTGGGTGGGAACTCTGCATCCACTGAAAGAAAAGGAGGGTTTCATGTTTTCATGACTTCATCAACTTGGAGACCCTCCCAACTGGTGGGGTTTTCTGTTTTTGTTTGTCTTCCGCAACATGTCATTGATGCAATAATAGTGCATTAGTGCTGGATATATACTGGACTGTCCACACTTCATTCTACTTTATTAGTTGATTTATGCTGCATCCCCAATGTTATCACATTATTGGTACTACCAACCTTACTGTGCTTGTGAAAGGTGGACCACTTATAAATGCCATCTCCAGCTCCTCAAAAGATTCCATCAACAGTATCTATAAAAATGTTACACATCACTTGGGAAGGCAAGTGAACTAATGCCAGTGTACTGGAAGAAGCAGAGAGAAGCAACGATTCTTCAACATCAACTTCATTGGACTGGTCATGTTGTGTGGATGCCTGATTATCGTCTTCCAAAGCAACTACTCTATTCTGAACTAAAAAATGGAAAGCGTAGTTCTAGTGGTCAACAGAAGAGGTTCAAAGACAGGCAAATCTCAAAAATATGTAGTATAAACATTGACAACTGGGAAACACTGGCCTGCGAGTGCTCCGATTGGAGAGCAGCCTTTCCCAAAGGTGTCATGGGTTTTGAAGACGCTCAAATTCAGGATGAAAGGGAGAAACGTGCTAAGAGGAAGGCACACTTGGCAAATCCACACCGTGATCAACTCCCACCCAGAAACCTATGCCCCCACTATGGAAGGATGTGTGGATCCTGAATTGGCCTCCACACTCGCTTACGGACTCACTGTTAAAACTGTGTTTATGGAAGTCATTATTACTCAGCTACAAGTGGTCACCAAAGAAGAAGACTAGCACTACCATGGAATAAAAGTGGGAGGCACTCTCTCTCTCTCTCTCTCTCTCTCTCTCTCTCTCTCACACACACACACACACACACACACACACAGCACCAGAAAGTTCATGTACAAAAAAGTTACAGGATTTCAGCAGAAAACAATGGACACACTGATTGGGCATGAAGCAATATCTCAGTCTGCATTCTTCCTACATTCTGAACCAGGCAGAGGGCCTTCTCAGTAGTGGCACCCACCCTGCAGAACACCCTCCCATCAGATGTCAAGGAAATAAACAACTATCTGACTTTTAGAAGACATCTGAAGGCAGCCCTGTTTAGGGAAGTTTTTAATGTTTGATGTTTTATTGTGTTCTTAATATCCTGTTGGAAGCCGCCCAGAGTAGCTGGGGGGGCCCGGCCAGATGGGCAGGGTATTATTATTATTAGTAGTAGTAGTAGTCCTCACCAGCTCTCTCATACTCCCTGTCTGTGGCTCACCTTGCATTGAATTCAGGATAATAATAAAAATTCAAGTGGCCAACATAGCAGATCTTGGAAACTTAATCCAATTCCGTAAAAGTCTGCATTGACAAATAAATCCTATAAATCAGTGTTTCCCAACCTTGGGTCTCCAGCTGTTTTGGGACTACAACTCCTATCATTCCTAGCTAGCAAGACTAGTGGTCAGGGATGATGGGAACTGTAGTCTGAAAACAGCTGGAGACCCAAGGTTGGGAAACATTGCTATAAATTCTTGTGGCTCAAAGCCACAAGAGTTACTTCCAGGGAACTATGAACTCTCACAGTTCTCAGTCATAGTAATACTTGTCACTCCCCATCCCCCGAAATTGAAGCGTGAGCTTCAGGTTGGCGAACCAGCAGGGCTTAATCGAAATCCTCTTTGTGAGGGTTTTCCCTCACAGCCCTGTCAGAGCAGGAGTTTGATCCCCACAACACAACTCTCTTCAGGGTAGAAGCTGTGCTCTTCTTATTCCCCTGCTACCAAACTTGCCTGCGTGCAGTTTTGTCAGAAAATAATAAATGTTTATTCTGTGAAAGCCTTTGCATGTTCCCTCTTCATATTTCATGAGATTCCCCTCTGAGTCACCAGTACCTGAGGGACCAAGTGAAAGAATCTGAAATTAAAATGAAGTTCTGGTTATATTGCTACATTACTTTAGTGGGAGGGGGCCCCCAGATATAACCAAGAGTGCGCAGACCAGCTGGGACTGGTATGTTTAAAAGAAACTCAACTCCTAAATCAGAGGTTAAGAAGGAAAGGCGAAGAAAGGAGTCTGAAACCAGCTTCATTACCAACAATTGAGGAGAAACTTGATTCAGTTTGCATTTAAAGGCAAACCTACCCAACTTGCACTTGCTGGAACAATACACAAACTGAAAAATAGCCACCCATTGGAATTCACATTGATCTGAATTTTGCAATGCCTCTCCGCACCCAAGTAATGTTTACAAAAAATGCATATAATGATAAAGTTTGTAGGGAAATGCATATACTGGTCAAAAGAACACACGGAAGGCAAGATATATGGGGATAGAGTTCTCCAACATGTGTAGGTTAATCAAAACTGGGTATAAAAACCTGTTTATTAGGAGAAATTTGCAATTAAACAATGATGGGTTTTCATGATAATTTTAAAAAGACAAAATACAGAAATATAGAGCACTGAATTTAAAATTGGAAATGTGGGAGAAGTGAAATTAACAGATGTGCCTATCCCTACTTACTACACAAACACACACACACACACACACCAGACAGTGGCTTGTCAATTTTTTAAAAGGTCTATGTGTATACAACCAATAGTGTGGATCAAGTCAGAAACTGTACTCTCAGTACTCTTACTGGGCCCCAGCCCTACTGGGACAGTCATGTCCAGACTCCAGTTTAGCCCTCCAGTTGTTGCTGGATTACAACTCCCATCATCCCAAACCGCTGGCCATACTGGCTGTAGCTGATGGGAGTTGTAAACTACATAAAGGTTTCAGGGGTGTGTGTGTCACAGTTTCCCTATTCCCCCTCCTCTTTTTCTGATTCATTTCGGTTTTACATGCAGCTTCCGAAAATAAAACAAAAATACAAAGCACACAACTCTGTTCAAACAGAATTTCATTCCCTTTCTACTTTCCCCTCAATTCTCTATATCTTTCCTCCAACCGCAGCTCCCTCAATCATATGAAATGCAACATTTTGTGAAGACAGATGTGGAAATAAGATATTCCTGTTCTGGAGGAATAAGGCATTCTTTACACAGAAAGGAACCTCAAAGTTTATGCTGCTTATGCATTCCTGCAGAGAACTGATATTTAATCCCTCTTACCTGGAGAATTCTTGACTACAGCCTTAAAAATAGGCTTACAAAGGTGACCAGCCTACATGTCCACATATCACTAGCTCAGCTGTTCGAACCCAACCAACACCTCTTATCTCCTATTTGCAAAAGTTTCCCTGCCTGGTCACCTCTATGCAACTGTCACTCACCACAGGTGAGTGGTTAGTTATAGGCCTGCAGGGCTTATCACCATGGTATCTATACCTAGGAGCCTGCTGTTACATCATCATTGCATTGAAACTGTCAGTTCTGCTATGATTTATGTATTAGGAAGGGAAAGCAGGATTTTTGTAGCCCAGGCTCTCAAACCAGCAGTTGGTAATTCTATGTTCAGTGCATCTCTTGAAGAGATTCTTGCAAGGCTAAAAAGCCCATATAATCCTATATTTGAATAATATTTTACTATGTAAGAATGTCCTCTATCCACTGCTTCTGGTGTGCTATGGAAAACATAAACCCTCCCAACTCAATGCCAATGCTTTCTTAAGCATCCTTCCCTACAGACGTGGTTTAATTTATAGTGGTGCAAATGGTGGAATTGGACCACAACCCACGGGTGCAAGAGGGCCCAGGCCCTCAATTTTCATTACATAAAAAAAGCCTCTGGCTCTACTAGAAGGACAATTAGAAAACAAAATGTGCAGGCACCCTGCTGTGAGATAAGGCAGCCTGGCTAATCCCACCTTTCAGTGTTTTTAGCAAATGAGTGAAACGAAGACTGTGACTGATGAGAGAGTTATTTGGACTGCAGGCTTTAGGAATCCCTGGGGACCCAAAGAGCAGATGTTTCTTCCTCCTCTTTTGTGAATTTTTCTTTCCTGCTTCTGTTAATAATAATAATAATAATAATCTGGCCAGTCCTCCCTAGCCACTCTGGGTGGCTTCCAACAGGATATTAAAAACACAATAAAACACCAGACATTAAAAACTTCCCTAAACAGGGCTGCCTTCAGATGTCTTCTAAAAGTCAGATAGTTGTTTATTTCCCTGACATATGATGGAAGGGTGTTCCACAGGGCGGGCGCCCCAACCAAGAAAGCCCTATGCCTGGTTCCCTATAACTTTTCTTCTCGCAGTGAGGGAACCGCCAGAAGGTCCTCGGTGCTGGACCTCAGTGTCCAGGCTGAACGATGGGGGTGGAGATGCTCCTTCAGGTTTACTGGGCCAAGGCGGTTTGGGGCTTTAAAGCTCAGCACCAACACTTTGAATTGCGCTTGGAAACATACTTTTCTTGCCCGTGGAATCTCTGTAGTTTTAAAGAATGCCAGAGTGCTGACAGGGTTGTGTGAAATGGAAGATGATACCTAGAAGCAGTAGCATCTATAGTCTGAGTTATCTCCATATTCCATAGAGTGACCAAGAGCAAAGGGAGAATGAGACAGGAAGATCATTCTAGACGTATTTTTTCAGCCTGGGCAGATCTCTTTCAAGCCTAATTTCTGAGCATGTGTGCATTTGGGATTCTAGCACTGCATCATTAATGATTGTTTTCCCTTTTAAAAAAATCAAAATCAAAGTGCTACTAAATGAGCTGTTAAAAAACTATTGTTGCAATTTCTATTATGCTAATCTAGGCAGGATCTTCTTATGCATAATCACTCAGACTCCCAGAAGCTGTAGACTGGGGAAAACAGAGTTTTCATCCTGAATTATAACCTCCGTAAAGAAGACAGTTTTTTTAAAAAACACCAACCCACCACATTATCTGTGCAAGCTGCTAGACTGAATTTGTGCAGAGAGGTGGCAGGTATTGCTGGGTGGGGTGGAGGAAGCCTGAGAACCAACATGCAAAACTGTGAATGCCTATATTAATTCTGGATGGAAATGGAATCTAGAATCTAGAGGTGCATAGCTGAGGTTTGAAGACAGATTCACAATGGTCAGAGAGGGGGTGGGAAGTTGAGGAATTGCAGATTCACTGCTGCGTCTGAAGCCCTGCTGACTCTGGCCAATGAAGGTGGGTGAGGGGCTTCTTTTTGCCGCACCAATTCCAGACTGAGGATTGGGTTCCTTGGGGTGGAGGGTCTGGGGGGCTTTTCACTGGCAGAAGATCCTGGCACCTGGGTGAAGCTCAGGGCTTCCACTGTAGCACTCTTCTTCACCAGTGGAGGAGCAACTAGGGTCCAACCCAACCCAACTCCCCGTCATAAACACTGGCAGACTAGGAATACAACCATATGAGGACTATATTAATAAGGCCCACCTTATGTAGTATATAGTCCCTGATACAGCAGCTCTCAGGACACTGCCAGAAAAAAAGTCACAAAGGGACTCTTCCCATGAAAGCCTTTTCAAGACTTGTAGGCGTTTCTAATTAGCAGGATAAATTGGAGACCCATGGTGCTATCACCACATTAAGAGCCAGTGTCATTGAAGTGCTTAGAACAACAACAACAACAACAACAACAAATCATTACTTATACCCCACCCATCTGGCCGGGCCTCCCCAGCCACTCTGGGCGGCTTCCAACAGGATATTAAAAACACGATAAAACATCAAACATTAAAAACTTCCCTAAACAGGGCTGCCTTCAGATGTCTTCGAAAAGTCAGATAGTTGTTTATTTCCTTGACATCTGATGGGAGGGCATTCCACAGGGTGGATGCCACTACTAAGAAGCCCCACCGCCTGGTTCCCTGTAACTTGGCTTCTCGCAGCGAGGGAACCACCAGAAGGCCCTCAGAGCTGGACGTTAGTGTTCAGGTGGAACGATTGTGGGTGGAGATGCTCCTTCAGGCATACTGGGCCGAGGCCATGTAGGGCTTTAAAGGTGAGTACCAACAATTTAAATTGTGTTTAGAAACGTACTGGCAAACAATGTAGGTCTTTCAGGACCAGTGTTATATGGTCTCGGCGGCCACTTCCAGTCACCAGTATCGGACTAGGACCTGGTTCAAAGTTCACTGGGTGACCATAGGCCAGCCACTGTCCCTCAGCCTAACCAACCTCACAGTGCAGGGATTTAATGATGGGGGGGGGACCGTATATATCACATTGAGCTCTTTGAGAAAAAGGTGGCAAAGAGACTGCTAAATTTTAATGTGGGCTTGGTTTTTTTAAAAACAACAACAACAAATTGCATACTGGTGTGGAAATTTGGAGAACTGAACTTTAGAGGGTGGGAAATGAGAAATGGAGAAGTCAAAGTTAACAGGCTTACCCATCCCTAGTAAGTCCTGGTCTCAGAAGTTGCACCAAGACTTTTCAAAATGTTGGCCCTCGTATGAGCAGGGTCATTTCCTCCCCTACAGGTAGCTTCCCCTGCTGTGTGAACAGGGCAGAACTAAAAGCCATCCCTTCATCCAAGGATCTTCATTTTGCTATAGAATAAAATGCTATTTTAGTATGCTGCCCAGTGCTCGATAAATCTTGCTTACCCTACATAAGCGAGCATGTAAAATTGATTTTAAATTTCAAAAGCAATTTAAGCATATTTTTTTTATCCCTTACATTTTTATCTAAGGCTTTTAATACTTTTCTTTTTGTACATTGTGGAAATCAATAATGCATGGTCCAAGATCAGATAATATAGGACTACGATCCTGCCGATGGAGCAGTTTCTCTTTTTAAATTCGTAAACAATATTATCAAAGGAGATGGCAAGTTGCAAACGCACCTTTTCTTATGAAGGCACTCTGCTGCACTGCACACTGATAGCATGCCCCAGCGCTACAGAAAGTTTCAACAAGAGAGGATAATATGGTGCAACTCTATAAAGGTAAAGGTACCCTTGATCATTTGGTCCAGTCGTGACCGACTCTGTGGTTGCGGCACTCATCTTGCTTTATTGGCCGAGGGAGCCGGCGTACAGCTTCCGGGTCATGTGGCCAGCATGACTAAGCCGCTTCTGGTGAACCAGAGCAGCGCATGGAAACGCCGTTTACCTTCCCGCCGGAGCGGTACCTATTTATCTACTTGCACTTAGACATGCTTTCGAACTGCTAGGTTGGCAGGAGCTGGGACCGAGCAACGGGAGCTCACCCTGTCGAGGGGATTCGAACCGCTGACCTTCTGATCAGCAAGTCTTAGGCTCTGTGGTTTAACCCACAGCACCACCCACATCCCATCGGTGCAACTCTATGCTCTGTACTAATAGTGCACACATACACCAAACAAAAACCCTATACGAGGGAGAAGTGCCTGCATGCTCAGGGTACCTGCAGGTTTGCAACTGTCCACAAACCTTTACCAAAAAAAATCACCCTCTAAACACAGACGGAACCTCAACACAACACAGTTACTCTGGCATACGTTTTCCTGGACTTCCATCCAGTTCATCAGTTGCCTGGAGTGGTATGCTGAGTTTTTCCAAATGAATGGATAGGCATACATTGTTTGGGGAATGTAAAGCTGTAAACAGTGGGACCAGAAGAAGGAAATGAAATGCAAAAAGGGGGGGGGAGTACAGAGGGTGATAATTACCATTAACAGTGGGCATTGACAAAAAGGACAGTTTTGTTGATAAAAGACATCCTGGCATTGTGACACATGTAATGTGATAGAAATTCCTATTCAATCGGCAAGCGGCAAAGCTGAGCCTCTTGATGTTTTGTAATCCAACAGTTTCACAATGCAGTCTGCCTTTGAAGTTCCGTTGTTACAGTATGATCATTGTTAGGTTAGTTAACAAAACATCCTGGGAGGTCGAAATGTTCCCCCACTGAGTTTTCTATGTTGTCATTTTTGTTATAAAACTTGAGTCCATTTATTCTTCTCTATATATTCCATCTCTCCGAATAGAGACTGGCTCCTGTTTGTCCTATTTAAGAAGCAGGGCCGGATTTAGGTTTGATGAGGCCCTAAGCTACTGAAGGTAATGGGGCCCTTTATATGTCCAGCTGTCCTTTGTCAACAACAATTTGTCGCTGTTTTTTTTTGTGTTGAATATATGCTATATGGTAATTTATGGACCTAATAGGTATCTAAAGCCATTTACACATAATAAAGTATATATTTTATCAAAGTATTTTTCCTTTAAATTTTTTTGGGGCCCCAAGAGAGTGGGGCCCTCAGCTATAGCTTGTTTAAAAAGGTAAAGGGACCCCTGACCATTAGGTCCAGTCGTGACCGACTCTGGGGTTGCGGCGCTTATCTCGCTTTATTGGCCAAGGGAGCCAGCGTACAGCTTCTGGGTCATGGGGCCAGCATGACTAAGCCGCTTCTGGCGAACCAGAGCAGCACACGGAAACACCGTTTACCTTCCCGCCGGAGCGGTACCTATTTATCTACTTGCACTTCATGCTTTCGAACTGCTAGGTTGGCAGGAGCAGGGACCGAACAACGGGAGCTCACCCCGTCGCGGGGATTCAAACCGCTGACCTTCTGATGGGCAAGTCCTAGGCTCTGTGGTTTAACCCACAGCACAACCTGTGTCCCATAGCTTGTTTAGCTTATACATAAATCTGGCACTGCAAGAATCAGAAGAGCATGGCTGGCAGCTGAGGGCATTATCATGTTGGAAGATGTGCCAGTGAATGAACTCCTGATGTTGTTGGTGGCCTTATTAGGCCCTGTAATACAGTGGTACCTCTCGTTGTGAATGGGAACCATTCCGGAGGCCCGTTCACAACATGAAAAGAGTGCAACCTGAAGCGTTGTATCTTCGCAGGTGCATGGCACGATTTGGTGCATCTGCACATCTGCAAACAGCAACACCTGGAAGTAACCCTTTCTGGTACTTCCGGGTCGCCGCAGGACGTAGCCTGAAATAACGTAACACGAAGCAAACATGACATGAGGTATGACTGTACTGTAGCCAGGATAGAGATGGAGTCAAAGCTGGCATCTGTGTCTGCCACAGGGTTGGTTGTTGAGTCTGTATCACTGCTGTGACCTCTTAGTTCTGGTGTTTGGGGGGGGTTGGGGGCTGTCTATAAGCAAGTACAGGCCTGCTGCCCAGGGCCTGTGTGAGGGACATATTCAAGATGGGTTGTACATCACCGATGACATGTGTCAGAGCTGCCTCCAGGTCCCAGCTCACAGAGGACCAACGCTAGCCGGTTGTAATGTACAAAAGTCTTTATTGAAGTTCAGTTTCCATTTACAAGCCGCAGCGTGCAGCTCTACGTCTAGAACCTAGACCGGCGAAGCTCCGTCTGAGTCTCCGCCCCCTATACACCAGTTTAAGACCCTGGCCTTACTCCACCTCTTCCGTTGTTCTTTCCTCCTCTGGGTCCGTCTGCCCCCCGGGGTCTCCTCCTTCCTGGACTCCTCTGACGCTGACCCCCCTGACTCTTGTCCCTCCTTTCGGTGGGCTTTAGGACCTGGTTCTCTATCCGGGCTACCTGCTGTGCCGCTCACCTGTACATTTGAACTTGGCGCGCGCGCCCAGTGGGCAACCTTCCTCTTGACCGTTTCCGCGCTCTCCGATGGAGGCGTGGTCAATCCTGACTCATCTCCTCTCGCTGGTGGTGAACGCCCTGGTCCCGATACCTGGGACTCCTCCCCCCCACTGCGCTCTGGTGGGGAAGCTGGTCCTGATTTCCAACTGCTGCTCTCTGAGTCCCCTCTGGCCCCTTCCTTCTGGGGTGTCCCCCTTGGCACCCTCCTTGCCCTGGCCATAGGCGCCCCCTTCTGTGAATCTTCCGATTCGCTGGAGAGACTCAGGGAATCCCTCGGACCACTGTCATCGCCTACGCTCCCCTCGGATTCCTCCCCCTCGCTCTCCATTTCCTCCCTCTCCTGTGCCTCTGCTCCTGAGCCCCTGACAACATGTTTTGAGTCATTTTAACTGGGAGACATAAAGTGACAGCAAGTAATGACCTATCATTTTCTCCTCTGGTCCGCCTTGTTGTTGATTTTTCCTGTGTCCCACTCAGGCCTTGTTGTCCTGTTTTTTTTCACTTCGTACAGTGGGTACTGTTGTCTGAGGAATGCCTGTTGTAAATGTTTTAGGTGTCTGTCCAATGAGTCCAAACTAATGTAATTGCAGCCTAGGTCTGACTGCAGACAATGGATTTTATAGCGTGTTATGGATGAAAGTTGGAAGCACGCAAGTACATGTAGTTTTCAGTGAGTTTCCTATGTAAAGCAGTGCTAAGATGTCCATTTATGCAGTTGCACAGCACTGTCCAGAAAGGGAACCTCTTTTGTGTACTGGCCTAGGCCCCGCCTGCTGGTGGGATGAAAATGATTGACATCCAGGTGGAACTGCACACTTGCCTGCTGTCCATGGGTCCAGATGATACAGGTGGCATCAGTGTTTCTCAAGTAGTCAAGTAGAGCAGAGGGTTTTGGAGATGAGAAGCTGATAAAGTGTTGATCTAAGTCAGTCATGAAGATGTTGGCATATTGTTGAGCCATGCAACTGCCCATTGCAGTGCCACTGATCTGAAGATAGGTGGTGTTTTCTAGAAGATTGTCAATCTTCTTAACGAAATCAGTGGCATCTTTTATGTACTGGTGGCATGTTGAGTCCATATAATCAGTCTCCTCAACTTTGATGGTCCTGATACATGAAAAGATGGGGTGTCCAGGGATACCTGGTTTGCATATTTTGGGTAGCAGGTAGAAGATGCCTAGTTGAGACTCCAGAGGTGTGTCAGTACAGATATGATCCTGGAACATTTATAGGAAGTTCCTTCATTAGTTCGTATAATTTCTTCTGATATTTCTCAGTGGGTTCTGAAGGTATGGGCCTAAAAAGACATTGGGGAATTTTTTGTTCCCCCCATAAAATATTTGAGGGGGCTGCCACCCCCCAAAAAAAGTTGATGGGCATTGCCATTCAAATGGTGTGCATGCACCACATCTTTTAATTGATTATGCGGGGTGGGGTTTACCTGCCCCTCCCCAAAAAATATTTTATTCAAGTTAGCACTCCTGGTATGACTACAGCTCATCCTCTGTCAGCCTCCTTAATTATGAGGTCAGCATCTTTTATGAGAATATAGTAGCTCATCTTAGATTCTCACAAATTAAAACATGAAACGCCAGATATCATTTCAGGCAAGGCTATTGTGGCTGCATTTGAGAAACATTCCTCAGTGATCATGAGAGACAGAGGATTTCCGAAGGAAAGTAAAAGTTAAAATGATCACGCTGGTGCCGAACCTTTGAGGGAGCGCAAGAACAGGAAACTTACGGCAGCCCAGATATTGCTAGACTAACACTTCCTTCATCCCTGATCATTGGCCATGCTGGATGGGAGTTGGAGTTCAGCAAACATCTACAGGTTTTCTATTACTGGTAAAGGTAAAGGTAAAGGTACCCCTGCCCGTACGGGCCAGTCTTGACAGACTCTGGGGTTGTGCGCCCATCTCACTTAAGAGGCCAGGGGCCAGCGCTGTCCGGAGACACTTCCGGGTCACGTGGCCAGCGTGACATCGCTGCTCTGGCGAGCCAGAGCCGCACACGGAAACGCCGTTTACCTTCCCGCTGGTAAGCGGTCCCTATTTATCTACTTGCACCCGGAGGTGCTTTCGAACTGCTAGGTTGGCAGGCGCTGGGACCGAGCAGCGGGAGCGCACCCCGCCGCAGGGATTCGAACCGCCGACCTTTCGATCGGCAAGTCCTAGGCGCTGAGGCTTTAACCCACAGCGCCACCTGCGTCCTTAAATCTACAATTGGTGGCCTATATCTGATACCCAGAAGGAACGTGGGTGGCGCTGTGGGTTAAACCACAGAGCCTACGACTTGCCTACAAGAAGGTCAGCGGTTCGAATCCCCACGACGGGGCGAGCTCCCGTTGCTCAATCCCTGCTCCTGCCAACCTAGCAGTTCAAAAGCACGTCAAAGTGAAAGTAGATAAATAGGTACCACTCCGGCGGGAAGGTAAACAGCGTTTCTGTGCGCTGCTCTGGTTCGCCAGAAGCGGCTTAGTCATGCTGGCCACATGACCCAGAACCTGTACACCAGCTCCCTCGGCCAGTAAAGCGAGATGAGCACTGCAACCCCAGAGTCAGTCACAACTGGACCAAATGGTCAAGGGTCCCTTTACCTTTACATTATCTGATACCAAGAGCAACTGTACCTGGCCTTCTGCTGATCCTATCATATTTTAATCCATGTATTAGCAGGGTTGATGGAATAATTTCCTAGGCTTGCTGCTCTGAATCTCTGGCCATGTGGCAGCTCCTCAGAGCTCCCATAATGGATTCATCTATGCAGCTATGATTGCTAGGGGGAAAAATCTCTCACCATGTATATTTCATAGAGATGCTATTGTTGTTATCTCATACACATTCAGGGAAGGGAAATGGCCACTGCCAGCCTGACTCCGTAGAGCCATTGAAAAAACAGATTTATTCCTCAGCAAGCATGTACACACACACTCTATTAATAAATAAAACAAATGTTTTATTGATTTTCAAGAAATATATTAAAACAAACATAACTATTATCAATACAGTTGGCTTTCCCCTTCCCACCATCTCCCCCAAAACAGAAGACTAATGTGTCAAATACTTTGAGGATCCAAACTTTTTATAGTGCCTAATCATCCATGATAGATGTGGATTGTGCTAACCCGTAAATCTGTGTGAAGCATAGAGTGGCTCCCAAGCAAAACAAAACAAAAAGGTAAAGGACCCCTGGACCGTTAAGTCCAGTCAAAGGCAACTATGGGGTTGCAGTGCTCATCTCGCTTTCAGGCCGAGGGAGTCAGCGTTTGTCCACAGACAGCTTTCCAGGTCATGTGGCCAGCAGGACTTAAGTGCTTCTGGTGCAATGGAGGACCGTGACGGAAGCCAGAGCGCACAGAAATGCCATTTACCTTCCCACCGGAGTGGTACCTACTTATCTACTTGCACTTTGACATGCTTTCGAACTGCTAGGTTGGCAGGAGCTGGGACAGGGCAACGGGAGCTCACCCCGTCGCGGGGATTTGAACTGCCGACCTTCCGATCAGCAAGCCCAAGACGCCCAGTGGATTAGACCACAGCACCACCCGCTCCCAAGTATATAGAAGCTGGCCACATTAAAGCCATAAAGCTTTTTATTTAACTTAATAATGCAGGTTTCTTTTATTTCTAGCTTCTATATAAAACCAGATAGTTGTTCCAACACAGAACAGATATATTGTATGCACTTTCAAAGCTTCGAAGCTTTGAAATGAACGTGGCGAGCACACCGGTTTGCTTCTTTTTGCCTCCCCTGCGATAAAACTACAAAGCAAAAGTAAACAAGTTGCTGGATCAGTGCATCTCTTTCATCAAGTGAAAAGAGAGCTCCGTCTCATTTGTGTCTCGTGTCAAATGGGCTTCAAAGTTGAGCATCCCCCACCCCTCAAAAAGATAAAATGTTCACTCTCTTGACCAGATGTCCTTGCACATGAACACAAATTATGATTTGGCTTCAGCTTTCACAGCTATGGTTGGATGAGCCACAACCAGAATACAAATAAAGACTGGAAACAATCTCCTTTGGAAATACAGTGGTACCTCGGGTTAAGAACTTAATTCGTTCCGGAGGTCTGTTCTTAACCTGAAATTGTTCTTAACCTGAAGTACCCCTTTAGCTAATGGGGCCTCCCACTGCCATTGTGCCGCCGCCGTGCAATTTCTGTTCTCATCCTGAAGTAATGTTCTTAACCCAAGGTACTATTTCTGGGTTAACGGAGTGTGTAACCTGAAGTGTCTGTAACCTGAGGTACCACTGTACTGTAAAGGACAAGAGGAGAGGCCAAAGCTCTTTTCAGGCACTTGTCTCCTGTACCACTGTGCCTGTCAGGGCCATCGGCTCCCAGGGACTGAGCCCTTCCCCCCCATATTTTGGGGGTAAGGCCAGGCCTCCCCAATGTCCTAAAAGTGCGGTGGCAAAGCGCAGAGCCAAGAGTGGAGTTGAGCATGGCATGGTTCCAGCAGCTGACTCCTTCTCCTCCTCCTTCTCCTCCTGCCATGGAGGAGAAGGAGGTGGAAGCAGCCTCCCACCAGTGGCACCACCAAAAGAAGGTAGAGGAGGAGCCGCTAACCATTAACCCACACAGCCACCACATTCGGCTCCACCCCTGGCTCCTCCCGGTGTCCTGAGGTCACGCACATGAGGCCAGGACATTGCAACATCATGTAAGTGACCCCCTCAAATGCCTTTAGAGAAGGCAGCCCCCTGTTTGAAGGACTCCTCTGTTTGAAAGGCAGTCCACTTTAAAGATAAATAACTGTACCAACGGAGAGAAGGGGCTTTGAGGTTGTCCATCAACAGGTAGCAGAATCTGGTCAGCAGACTGAGTAGGCACACAAGTCACCTGATGTCTTCCCCTTATGGTGAGATGTGTCGTATTTGTATTTAAATTCTAGTAATTGTGACTAACTTCTAGGCATCCATATTTATCTATTAGCATATGCAAATTGTGTGCTCTTCTTTTTTGGCAATGTGCTAGTGGTTATCCAACCTGGCCCTCTTGCATGTACTCAACAAGACCTCTTGGAAAACTGTCCTTTCACCATGATGGGCAATTTGCTAGTAAAATAATGCTAATCATAAGGTCAATACCATGAAAAATGCCACCTTTGAAAGTGTAGATTAGTCATGCTTCTCTGCTATTACATCTACTGTTTGATGTTCCTTGTATCGGTAGCTGTGCAGAGAAGTTCTCCTTAACAGAAAGGAAGGTGTATAAATAGCAGTTACTGATGATCTAAAATAAGAGTCAATTTGGGACCCAAAAAAGATACAAATGTGGGAGAGAAGGTGACAAGGGTACATTATCAGCCAGCTCTCAGTGAACTGAGAGAGATGAAGGTTTGGATTAAAGCTCTTCAGTGACGGGAAAGATTGCAAAGCCTTGTGGGAAAGTAAAACAGCATTGGATCTCAGTGGTCTGCAGCTGAAGGCTGGTTATTTCAAAGCATCTCCTCATTCCTCTACGTCAGTGGTTATCAACCAGTGTGCCGTGACACCCTGGGGTGCCTTAAATGACGGTCAGGGGTGCTGTCACTCTTTCCTTCCCTGTCTCCTTTGATGTCCTCTCGCATCTCTGCTTCCCAAAGGCTTGCACAGCATTTTGTTGCAGCAGCCCTGGCTACAAGTTCGCCAGGCAAATACAGTGGTAACTCAGGTTAAGAACTTAATTCATTCTGGAGGTCTGTTCTTAACCTGAAACTGTTCTTAACCTGAACCACCACTTTAGCTAATGGGGCTTCCCGCTGCCACTGCGCCGCTGCTGCACGATTTCTGTTCTCATCCTGAAGCAAAGTTCTTAACCCTAGGTAATATTTCTGGATTAGCGGAGTCTGTAACCTGAAGCGTATGTAACCCGAGGTACCACTGTAGTGCCTCTGGGGCTGGCCAGGGATGATGGTTGCTAGGAGCTGTGGTGGCTCAGAGACCTGGGGTGGCAGCAGGGACTTCCTGGAGGACTCCCAAAGAGAGGAGAGGAGGCTGAGGGAACACTCCACAAAGGAGGGTGTTTGAAAAAGGGTGAGAGGCTGCCGGCTCTGCAAGCAAGGGGTGACATAACTGGGCTCCTGAGCCCCACAGGGGTGCCGCAGAAAGAATGTAGTTGGTCAAGGGAGCCGTGGACTCAAAAAGGTTGAAAGCCTCTGCTCTAGATCATTGTTGTTCTGGGTCTCTGGATGTTGTTGCCCTACAACCCCCCCCCCATCATCCCCAGCCAGCTTAGCCAATGGTGTGGGATGGTGAGACGGATAAACCAGCAATATATGGGAACTCAAGTTTGAAGAACACTGCACTAGAGAACTCCCTCTTCCAATATTCCATTCATAATTAGATAGATAGGTAGATAAATTTGTTGTTGTTGTTTGGTCAAACTCATGCTGCTAGCTGCGAAAACACTGTCCAACCATCTTGTCCTCTGTCATCCCCTTCTCCTTGTGCCCTCCATCTTTCCCAACATCAGGGTCTTTTCCAGGGAGTCTTCTCTTCTCATGAGGTGGCCAAAGTATTGGAGTCTCAGCTTCAGGATCTGTCCAGCCACTATTCAGCCATCCCCACAAAACAGAAAACAAAACAATAATACTCTACCCTTTGCAATCTCTACAGAATAAGGCAAGTGGTTTTGCTTCTCTTTCTGGTTGGTTAGTGTTATCTCTAGTTTTCTAATAGGCTTCTGCAGCCCTGGCAGCTGGGTTGGAGGAGGAGAGGAAGAGGTGAACAGCAGTCAAAAGCCCCTTCTGTTTCCTTATCCAGCTGGGGCATGTGAGTGTGGAAGATCACTGTGATTAGGGCGAAAGCATAAAGAGGTAAGATGGCTGTAGTAAAATGACAGGCATAGTGCAACCAGATGTGTTCACTCAGTCCAATGGGTCTTACTCCTAGGTGAGGGTATGTGGGATCGCAGCCTCCGTGAACCAGACCAACAAAAGCTGAATTGCAATTCACTTTAGCAACACTAAACATTTCCAGTAAGGACCTGGATCCTTCCTCAGTAAAATAAAATGAACATTATTTTGCAGCAGAAATGTCAATAATGTCATTGTCTGCAGCAAACAGGATAAATATTTTCTGTTACGTTTTTCTGTTTTTACTATGCTGTTTACTGACATTGCTTTCATTTTGCACAGCACCTGGCTATGTGTTACATGGCAAAAGGCATATAAATATTTCAAGAGAGAGAGGGCATTTCCAGATCTTCCCACCAGCCCCAGCCAGCATGGCATGGCCAATGGTAAAGGGTGGTAGGAATTGTAGTTCACCAGCATTAGTAGGACCAAAAGTCCTGCTCTCAGGTCTTGGCTTTGGACATTGCTCGGGAAATGCACCATTGACTCTTGCAGAAAGAGATACTGCTGAAGAACCAGGACTGCCTGCCTCTTGAAATTGCACCCTTGTCTTTGGTTCTCTTCATCCCCATCCCTGTAATGGCTAGTGAATTCCCACTTGTTGTTGTTGTTGTTGTTGTTTAGTTGTTTAGTCGTGTCCGACTCTTTGTGACCCCATGGACCAGAGCACGCCAGGCACTCCTGTCTTCCACTGCCTCCCGCAGTTTAGTCAGACTCATGCTGGTAGCTTTGAGAACACTATCCAACCATCTTGTCCTCTGTCGTCCCCTTCTCCTTGTGCCCTCCATCTTTCCCAACATCAGGGTCTTTTCCAGGGAGTCTTATCTTCTCATGAGGTGGCCAAAGTATTGGAGTCTCAGCTTCAGGATTTGTCCAGCCACTATTCAGCCATCCCCACAAAATGGATAGGTTTGGTCTTCTTGCAGTCCATGGGACTCTCAAGAATCTCCTCCAGCACCATAATACAAAAGCATCAATTCTTCGGCGATCAGCCTTTAGCAACATAGAAGAATAGAACAAACAGCAATCCACAGAACACCTGGTGGCCATTTGTTCTGATTCAGCGCCAAAGATCGGATTTCCCTGGGGGAAAGCAGCATCGCAAATGGGAGATGTGGACAAGCCATTCATCGTGCTGGGAATTTCCTCACCAACTGCAGCCAGCAATGTGGAGAAGGGGACAGTGGAGGACTCACAGCCAATGGACTGGAGAGGGGGAACGGGGGATGAAGTCACCACCAAGTGTGAGCTTTGCTAGTCGGTACAATGGAGATGAGAGGGGCAGCACAAGATATGGGATGCTGTTCTCAGCAGCAGACCCACATATCCTATGGTGCTTCGTTCCACTCTCACAGACTCAGTAACTAAACTTGACTGCTGCTGATTAAAACATTTGATTTATCTACCAATATAAAACCAATAAAAGTCCGCTACCCAATTTAATATCTGAGGAATCAGCCTGTGCCAGTTTTAAATACATTTAAGAAACCTAACTGTATTTCAATCTGCTTTTTTTTTCACAGCTCAGACTTATGTGTTATTCTCCCCCTGTCATTGCTCATCCGACCACAATTAATCTTTTTCATTATATACACTAATTAGGTCTCATTAGTGGCTTCTGTCAGTATCATTTTAAATCAACTGAGGAGCTAGCTATTACGTAGCACTTTCTGCTGTTAGATACACATCCTCCTCTACACAAACAACAGGTTTCTTATTCTTGGTCTGGGTACCACTGCAGACTACAGGCGTAGGGATGTTTCAGAGGAAGAGAATTGCACCATCCTTTTTTCCTTTTTTTTTAAAAAAAGCCAGGTCCTTTAAAACATTAACATGATTCCACTGCTGGCCTAGTCCATTGTTCCTCTGTCAAAGTGGCTGACCATTTTGTTCCTTGCTGTATTGGTTCCCTTCACATTGGGGTTGCCAGTAAGTTCACCAGGGGTAGAAAGACACACCGGGGGGGGGGTGCTATAAATAAGTCTTAAATTAAATTGTCATAACAAAAGGAAAAAACCACTATATAAAATCGCATAGAAAAGTTTTGTGCTCTACAGCGCCATCTGGTGTTGCATGTTTATAACACATTTAAAACGCTGGGGGGTTTTTTTGACTAATGTAGCTGAGTCCCAGGCGTGCTCCGCCATCCCTCCGCTCCACTTTCTCACCATGATCTGAATGTGCAGGCGGCAACACTGCTTGTTCATGTGCCACGCGGGTGCTATGCCACAACAGATGGCTATTTGCCCCAGGTGAGTGAGTAACTAGCAATCTGGGAGCCCGCATCAAATGTACGCTGTCATGCTCTACCACGCTGGTGAGCAACAATGACAACAAAGACACCGTGCTTATCGCCTGCATGTACCTTCTATCTACATTCTCTACGGAACAGAGATCCCTGTCTAGAAAGACTCGGTAATTAACCAAAACACAAATACAAGTCCGTATCACTTAACCAGGTTGTCATTTTTCACTTACATTTGCAACCACTGCCCTAGGGTACAGCAGCTAACAACTGTTTCACAGTTACTAGACTCCAAACACAGATACTGTACTACACAGATGCTAGAAAGGCTCTTTTTTCTTTTCTTTTTTTTTTACTCTTGAAAGACTTCAGGAAGGAAATACAGATTGAGCATCATTTTTATTTTCACAACTCCAATGTAAAATATTAAGGGCGTTGTGTAACAAGAGACAGGCACCTTTTAAAGTCTTGTTCATTTCAACAGTGGCCTCTCCCACTGAAATGAATGAGAGCTGAAAAAATGCTCAGCAGCTTAACAGCTCTGTACCTTTGCTACTTAAAGGCAGGAGGAAGGTGTCCAACTAAGTTCTACTCAGAAAAGACCCATTAAAGTTAATGGCTGTAAGTTAGCTGTGTCTTTTGACTCCAGTAGGTCTACCCTGGGTATGACTAGCATCAGATATGCAACTCTGGGATATAAAGAAAAGGTTGGCCAGCCTGTAAAGTTGTTGTTGCTTTAATTTGTTGAGATGCTGAGCTTATCCAACAAGAGCTAAAGCTAGCTAAAGTTAAAGAGCTACTTATAAGATAGGTAAAGGTAAAGGGACCCCTGACCTTTAGGTCCAGTCATGACCGACTCTGGGGTTGCGGCGCTCATCTCGCTTCATTGGCCAAGGGAGCCAGCGTACAGCTTCCGGGTCATGTGGCCAGCATGACTAAGCTGCTTCTGGTGAACCAGAGCAGTGCACGGAAACGCCGTTTACCTTCCCACCAGAGTGGTACCTATTTATCTACTTGCACTTTGACGTGCTTTCGAACTGCTAGGTTGGCAGGAGCAGGGACTGAGCAACGGGAGCTCACCCCGTCGCGGGGATTCGAACAGCCGACCTTCTGATTGGCAAGTCCTAGGCTCTGTGGTTTAACCCACAGCGCCACTCACGTCCCTTATACTTATGAGATATTTAAGTCCAAAATCTTCAGCACGCCCAGTGGAATTTTTGAACAGTTGGTTTTGAATGGCAAAGCTACACATGACCTAACCAGACATGCCAAATGCATACTAAGGAAATATTTGAAGGAGGACCATGGGGGTGGGGAGAGATTCCCTCGCAATTTTTGTCACTGCCCCTGTCTTCTGCTGTTTGTACATGAACTGCCTGCAAGTCAAGTTAAAGATAAAACTAAGTTCCTTCTTGAGGAAGCCTGGGAGCCTGCACAGAGTAGTAACTAAAGAGTCTTCAGCCAGGCCACACCTCTGAGGGCTGGGTCCACACTTCCACTTGTTCCACGTTTTCTATGAGGTGGTTTTTCATTTGCCTGGTCACTTCACTGCTGAATCGGAACAAACATCAATCAGGTTTTCTGTGGACTGACCTTTGTTTTGATTCAGCAGTAAACAGGTTGCCCTGGGAAAGTGGTGTGGCAATCCATGTGTGGAAAGCAGGAAAAAGCGGAAAACCTCTCAGATCCAACCTTTCTAGGCATGGGGACAAATGGAGTTTTGGAAGAGCCCTGAGTCAGTTCTCCAGAAGATGTCCTCCTGGGTCACAGCCTTTTGTCTCAAAAGAGCCATGTGCCAGAGCTACAGGGAACCAGGCAGAGGGCCTTCTCGGTAGTGGCGCCCACCCTGTGGAACGCCCTTCCAGCAGATGTCAAAGCAATAAACAACTACCTGACATTCAGAAGACATCTTAAGGCAGCCCTGTTCAGGGAAGTTTTTAACGTGTGATTCTACTGTATTTTTGGTTTTTATGGAAGCCGCCCAGAGTGGCTGGGGAGGCCCAGCCAGATGGGTGGGGTATAAATAAAAAATTATTATTATTATTATTATTATTATTATTATTATTATTATTATTATTATTATATTTACTTGAAAATGCATAGAAGAAGAGTTTGGATTTGCTATCCCGCTTTATCACTACCCTAAGGAGTCTCAAAGTGGCTAACATTCTCCTTTTCCCTTCCACCCCCACAACAAACACTCTGTGAGGTGAGTGAGGCTGAGAGACTTCAAAGGAGTGTGACTAGCCCAAGGTCACCCAGCAGCTGCATGTGGAGGAGCGGGGAATCAAACCCGGTTCACCAGATTATGAGTCCACTGCTCTTAACCACTAATCCACTGTCCATGAGCTGGAGGTCAGCTTTCTGAAGGAGGAAGCTTACTCTATTTATGCAGACTCCCCGTGGATCTTAGAACTCTGATATTCCAGGGTTGTACGATATTCACAGCAGCTTTCTGTGCTCTCCCTGCTGCCTATACTACTAAAAAGAAAAGGAGAGTATTTCACCTCCTGAATGTTAGTTACAAGTGTCTAACATTATCCTTCATTGCCCTCACATTGCACTACCATCTGAAATCTAGAAAACGAAACGTCACATGCTTTCATTTTCTCTAGCCGTGTGCAATTATATATCCAAGGTGTTGTTGTTTTTTACCTGCAGAAAACTCGTTCCGCATTCACCTGTGTTCCATGGAACCTCCCTGCCACATTGCAGGGAACTGTGGTGGTTGTTCTAGAGGACACAGAGCTTACACAAAGAAATGATCTGGCATGTTGGTCTTTAACACACACACACACACACACACCCATCAAATTATATGCAAGTGCTAAAACACCAGTATTCCTGGGGCTGCACATTGCAGGCAGTGCTTGAATTATGGGAGGGCAAAGTGAGGTAGCTCTATTGCAGTTTATAGTGGCTCTCTTAGTTATTGTCTTAGGTAGTTACAGGAGGACTAGATGTGACTAAAATCCAGCAGAGATATTTACATAGAGGAACAGGCAGATTTCCCCAAAGGCCTTTTGCCCCTCATTCTTCAAGCACTGAAGAAGCCAGATTGTAAAGTGCTAGCATAATAAAGAAGAAGGAGGAGGAGGAGGAGGAGGAGGAGGAGGAGAAGGAGAAGAAGAAGAGGAGGAGGAGGAGGAGGAGGAGGAGGAGGAGGAGGAGGAGGAAGAGGAGGAGTAGTTTGGATTTGATATCCCGCCTTTTACTCCCTTTAAGGAGTCTCAAAGCGGCTAACATTCTCCTTTCCCTTCCTCCCCCACAACAGACACCCTGTGAGGTGAGTGGGGCTGAGAGACTCCAGAGAAGTGTGACTGGCCCAAGGTCACCCAGCAGCTGCATGTGGAGGAGCGGAGATGCGAACCCGGTTCCCCAGATTACATGACTACCGCTCTTAACCACTACACCACACTGGCTCTCAACAAAAGTTCACTTCATTTTCCAAGTAAAAACCAAACACCACACCATTTAAATAATAATAAAAAGAAGTAGATACCAGAACTCATGATGATAGCCCAAAATTTCAAAATTGTCAGGACCAAGATAATCATATGCTTCGTTCCATGATGCAACCAAGCGGCCTTTGTGGTTGAGCTTCTCAAACAGCAGCCCGTTAGGTAATTTCATAATTAACAGAACACTTCACTGGCACTTTAGATCTTCTTTGATTGTGCAAATGAGAGTTTGCATTGTAGGACATCTTCTGACTGCAAAGAGCCAGAATTTGGAAAGATTTAGAAAATCTCTTATTGGGATGAGGCAATATGGCATATCCCACTTGCAGAGAAACTGATATCTACTGTAAGCTCTGCTTTTGGAAGGACATACAGAATCAGATCCCTTCACATATGGTAGGATTTGATTACCTTATCTAATGTCTGATACAATGTGCTAGAATTGGGAATGCTTGAAGTTGAATTTGGACCTTGACCTCTACTTACCAGTTCTGTTACTGATGTCAGTTTTTACTGATGACTTTGTGTGAGTTGTGGCTGTTCTTCTTTCTGTCAGCTGTCCTACAGCCATGGAGTTGCATGTTTGAGGGGGGGGGGCTATTCTAAAGCTAATATTGTTTTGTTGAGGATTTATGAAATAAGACCAGTAACAATGGAAAAGAGGAGAAGGCTCTCTCTGGCTCCCTATTATTCAAGCACGTTTTGCTGATTGCAGAATCTGGGTTGCTTATAGCCCAATAATTTAATAATTGACATATACAGCATTTGTGTATCATTTTAAAATCTCAACAATACTTCTCACAAACACTTTTGGTAATTCTTACAACAGTCAGAATAGTACTTATGCTTACTCATAAGTAGTATTGGTTTAGAGAGCATGTTTTTGTTCAGGAAGTACAAAGGTGTTGTTTTGAACTTCCTGAACAAGTACATTGAAGAAAGCATTTTTTTCTGCTAAATTTGCCTGCCTCTGAATTTTGCTATGCAGTTCTCCAAACCCTCCCCCCAAAAAATGTATGAAAACGTTCATATTAATGAAAAATGCAAAGAAAGAAATGCATTGCCTTATGAAAATCATTTGCAAAAATGTGTATATTGTGTGAAATATGTATGGATTTTCATACAGAACTATTAAACAGAAATACAGAAACAAATGCAGAAATGGGGCCAACTGAATATGAGATTGGGCTGTGGGGAAGAGAAACTGAAATTGACAAATTCAGCCATCCCTACTCAGAAGTAAGTGGTTCAACTAAGCATATCACCAAGTAAGTACAAACAAGATTACAGCCATGATGAGTTCATGGCTGAGTTGAGCTTTGCACACAGGTAGCACAAAAGACTATTGCACTTAAAATATAAGCAGGCATTTCCCTTATTTACCGAGTATCAGGTATGGATGCTCAGTATTCCCCCTTCCTTGAAAAAGCACCTTTGCCCTGCATCTTCTGCTTGAGAAATGGAAACTTCCTATACTTCCCATTATCTACGTGTTAGTTGAACCACTGAACTATGATTGCAAACACAGAGATTATTCTGAAACGTCTATCCACACAACAAAGGAAATTGTTGGGGGAAACAGCAGAAAAATGTGAATGGCACCGGGTGGTTTCCTACTCAAAGCAACTCATGCTGAAAAAGGAGTCCAATGGACTATCACTACCAATGTTTCATCATTATGCCCCACGGAGGACCTTAAGGTCTATATATAGCAACACCCTAGAGGTCCCGGGCCCTAAGGAAGTTAGATTAGCCTCAACCAGAGCCAGGGCCTTCTCAACACTGGCTCCGGCCTGGTGGAATGCCCTGTCTCATGAGACCAGGGCCCTGCGGGATCTGATTTCTTTCCACAGGGCCTGTAAGACAGAGTTGTTCCACCTGGCCTTTGGCTTAGAATCAGTTTGATTGTCTCCCCCTCTTTCTTTTTCCTTTCTCCTCCTATGAAGAAATTGCACCCTAATGTTTTAATGTTGTACCTTAATCTTTTAAATTGTATTTTAATCAACTTGTTTTTATTATTAGTTGTTAGCCGCCCTGGGGAGGGTGGGGTATAAATAAAAATATTATTATTATTATTATTATTATTATTATTATTATTATTATTATTATTATGTGAGAACAGTGCGAAGTCACACATCAAATGCAATGTACCAGGCTGCGCCATTAAAATAGGACTACGTGCTCTGACCACCACCAGCTCTTCATGATCTTAGGCAGAGGCATTGCCCAATCCTGTTGAGATCAAGCTGGAACTACATGAGACTAAACCTGGGATTTTCTGCATGCAAAGTATGCCCTCTGCCACTGCCCTTTCCACACGCAGAGAGGTGGAGCAGAAGTATAAGTTGACCTTGGGAAAGTTTTGTCTCAAAGAACAGCAAATGGAAAGCGTCCCACATCGCCAAAATGCTTTTGTACTTTCCTAGGAATCAATATGCACTCCTGCATTTGGAAATGCTTTCCGGCGGGCGGGGGGGGGGGATGGGGTGGAAAGGGATCTTCTCAAACAAGGGCAAAATGAGAGCCAGGCTAGATGATGATTCTGCTGCTGCTGTTTCTGAAGTATCTGAGAGCTTTGTTGAGTCAGCACTTCGAATACTTTTCACCAACAGTGCCCTCCAAGCCGGCAACTGATACTCAGCAGTGAAACAGATTTAACAGATCAGCAAGAAGAGAATAACACACTTGGAGGACAGCAGTACTTGTTATTACAGATTTATATTACATCCTTCTCTTTTGGTTCAGGGCAAGGAATATTCCCTTTGCAAGCATCACAGTTTATCTGTTGGGGTGGTGATCTGTAGAAATTTTTTTCTCAGGGGATGAAATTGGACACAATGACCTTCTTTCTTTCCTTCCTTCCTTCCCTCCCCTGCCTCTCAAGGTACCATAACGAGATTAAACTCAAGATACAAATATATCAACAAAACAAGCAAAGAAAACCTAAACTCACTCTAACTAGATGTTGTCTTGACAAAAGTATGTTTCCAAACTGTGAGAACATGGCGATGTGCTCCATCACCCTCACAAGATGGCTTACAGGACACCACCACATGTATCTTTAAAAAATAGACTGAGAACTAAAATAATTAGCAGCAGCAATTAAAATACCAAGCCAGCATAAAATCAATGGCTAAAAGCTAAACAAAACAGAAAAAAGTTAATTAATGCTCCCTTATTTATGCCTCACCAAAGCTGTATTTGCCTTAGAAGGAAAATCCAAGGTTCCTGACCTCAGGTTCTCCTTGTAGCATATAGTTCCACCCTAAAACATCAGGTATATAAATACAAATATTCAACCCACAGAGTTTACTGTACAGAATGCCCACACTGCCTGTCCAAAGGCCTTCAGAGACATGCTTGCAAAGTCCTTTTGAAACACACTCACCCTGTCCAAAACCAATAAGAGCTGTGCAGAGTTGTTCTATAGCAGGGACAGGCAATTTGTGACCCTCCAGATGTTTTGGGACTAGAACTCCCATCATCCCTGGCTGGCTGGGGCTGATGGGAGTTAGAGTCCACCAACATCAGGAGAGCAACACATTCCCACCTTGCATGGCCTCGGGGTGGGTTATCTCAGTTCTGATGACAGGGCTGAAGTGGGAAGAGGCAGCCCCCTGGGAGTTGATCTTCATTTAAGATGGGGTGGGCAGCCTACAGCCCTTGTCCTAATTTTGTGGGTCCTTCAACTTAATTTCATGCAGGTAGCCAGGAGAGTGGAAGTGGGAGCAGAGGGAGTGGGGAGAGAAAGGGGCAACCCTGCCCACTTTTGGCTCTGACCACCACCATGCAACCAGCAGCAGATTAACCCCTTGAGACAACATGACTATTGACAGGAAAAAAGCTTCCCTGCTCCTGATTTAATACATCAGCTCAGAGATCAGCGCAAATGAGAAGCTTTTCCAGAGTTTTTGCCTTGTTTTTAGCCTCACAAAGAATTCACAAAAACTCAGGTGTGTGTGTGTGCGCGGGGGGGGAGGGGGGATAAACCTGATTTCTGAAAAACCAAGGTCAATGCCAGTGTATTCTGCTTCAGTTGAAAGTACTCATTTTGAGGGAGGGGGGGGATGACGAGAACATTTTTTTGTTCTTGTTGTTGATAAGTGGTCTCCCAATATGAGTCAGCCTAGAGCCTAAAGCCCAGAGGGAAAGATGCATTAGAGAGAATTTATATTGTTGCACTAATGGATTTATTATTGCACTAGAGTGAGAAACAGGAATTAGCACTGAAGAAGGAAAAACTCCAGAATGATCTCAGCAGTCAGGGCTGTAACAATACCCCAAACAGAATGTGGGAGCAGCGCTGGAAGCCAAAACCAAACACCAACACCACCCAGCGATTCAGAGGCAAGCCGATTTTCTATAATGTTGAAGAAATCCTTCTTTTATGACCGGTCAGGGCAGCTTGTTAGTAGCCCAATAAGGCTTCTAATCACAATGGCTATACATTACCTCCTATATCAGAGACAGTCTGCCTCTGTATACCACTTACTGATGATCCCTAGTAGGCGAAGGCTATTGCACCCATGTCCTGCATGTGACCTTCCCATAGAACTCTAGTTGCCCATAATAATATTAATAATGGTTTTATTTATTTATAGCCTGCCTATCTGGCTGGGTTTCCCCATCCACTTTGGGTGGCTTACAGCATGGTAAGAACATGATGCTAGACTGTGAACCAGGTGGTCTTCTCCACAGCTCAGGCCAGGGACTGAAGTCCACAAACACAAGCTATTCCTCAAGGTGAGACAAACAACAGGGCCTTGTAAGCAGTTGGGAGATCTGAAGGGTGAGGTGTCTCACCATTCTGTGACATCTCTCACAATCACCTCAAAGACTGACTTTGGATGTTCAGTAACTTCACACAACCATTACTTCTGAATCTGGAAGGTAACTGAGGAAATGTTGACGAATTCAAACGAAACAACAGGAGTTTTTTTAATGTTGAAATGAAAGGAGATTTGCATTAGTTTTACTCCAACCTGATGGCTCTTGATTATATCAAAACACCCAACTTCACATCCACAACGTTGCAAAAATAAGCAATGTTGTGGGTTTGCGTCTTGAAATCTCAAAGTCCAGAGAAAATATTGAATAATCACATTTCTAAAATATGCTGAATTTTTCAGACACAGCATTTGCACCAAGCCTCTGTAACTCATGTTGGAAATACATGTCTCCTCAAAGCTGCCCAAGCCCCTTCCCACAAATCTGAAATGATATCCCACTAGGCTTGTTAGAGATTCATTTCAGCACCATCAATTGCATAGGCTCTGTGGACAGCTCCCTGCTCTCAAATGCTAGTACTGTAACACAGAATCTTCAGCTAATAAGCTGATATACCTTATGCAACTAACAGCAGCCAGCAACTTGAGGCTGGAGAGGGACAGACAATTGTAAATGTACACATATATTATATGTATGGCCAGTCCACTATCATCCTGGCCAGATAAGTTCTGCAGAGGTTGTGTAATGCTTCACAAACCTGCAAAGCCATTTTGCAAGAGAGGGTAGCAAGACAAAAATCAATGAATGTTGCTATATACCACAGAAAATGAGGCCACAATATCCTGCAGCCTTGAACTCTCTAAAAAAAATAATGGCTTCTCTGGGTTTTTTGCTACTCTTAAACAAAGCTCTGTGATCTTTCTGTGTTTGAGAGGGCATAGTGCTGTGCATGACAACAACCTGGACATCTTTGGTCTTCAGCTAATGAGCCTGGACCTATTACTGGGCCGCAACTGACCCTAAGGTGTGGGTCACAACAGCAGCACTATTGCCATACCAATGTGTGGTTTTAAATTAATTAACTGGGTTCACAAATGCATGCTTGGTCTAAAGGTAGTTCCCAAGTCTTAACATGTTGAAGGCTACTGATGTACAACTGCTCACCGAGAACTGACCTATACCTAGTTCTATAACTTATCCCCATCCTCTATTTTCACTTGCTGGATTTTCTGGCTTTCACTGGAGATATCAACATTAAGAGAACCAGCCTGAAAGAACTACTTCCTGTATCCATTCCAGGTCTTCATGAGCAGGCATACAGTTGATCAAACACACTTACAGTCCAAAATGCCATATGTAATGCCTGTAAAAATAATATGATCAGCCATGGGATCTGCCTACAGCAAAGATTCCCTGGGAAGAGATTTTTGAATACTTATCTGTATTTCTAGGCTTTTGCTGATGTCTTAAAAGAGGCATTATATTTATTTGACCAGGATTGCTGCTGCATTTTCTCTTCAGAAGATTTTATTGTTATTTTAATGGATTGCTGTATTTCTCATGTTCTGTACTGCCTTGGGAAGCTATATGAACAGCAGTGTACAAATAGGAATATAATATGATAAGGTTACATCAGAATATTTTTCTTTTCCAATGACTTCTCAAATGAATGAATGGCATTCGCAGTTCTGTGTCCATTTTGCCCAATCCTGTGTGTGCCTACTCAGAAGTAAGTCCTACCGTATTCATTGCATCTTACTTTAAAGCGAAAGTATAGGATGGTAGCCTCCTTGCAAGAAGCCCAAGTTCAAATGCCTGTTCAACCACAATGCCCACTGAGTGGCTTGGGAAAATCTTTTTTCTTTACCTATGTTAGGTCACAGGGTTGTTGTGATGGTAGAAATGACATATAGAAGCCTGTTGAACCAAACCAAGAAACCACCACCCCCATGTTTAATTCATTGGTCACATTTATAAGAACTTTAAATTCTTGTGTGAGCCTACCTTGATCATCCAGAACATGAAAAATAGTGATTCTTTTGATGATTCTCATGTAGTTCAATTAGGCTTACAGAATGCATTTCCTATTCATTATTAATCCTCTCAAGAAATTATTATTATTTCAAATTCCCCAGCCCCAAAGAGTTTGTTTTGCTCAATGCTGCAACAATACATATTTAAGTGAAGTTGCAGGGAAGGGGCTGGCACAGAAATTAATCCACATTCTCCATCTGTGTTTATTTCTCCCTCAGTGCTGGAGAACAACTGTTCTTTTTTTCCTGGAGGGTTCATTAATCTTAAATTTGATTTAAAAGATATTTGCACTTTGATTACTAGACAGAAATAACATTATATTTCAGCTTTGGCCTCATGAATAAATGAAGCTCTGTTTATTTAAATTCTGATGACTGAACAGTTTGGGATTCAATTATTTCCATGCATATGAGGGAACACACAGAACCCTTCTTTCTGAGCTCCTCCTCCTGCCTTCAAAGCACAAGACATTTGGCAGGAATAATCCTTAAGTATTTCTGTTTCACAGATAAATACTAGCAGAGCCTTTTCCAAACTTCCAAGGGCTAAGGTTGCAATCCTCTTGCCACTTCCCTATGAATCAATGGACCTCACTTCAGAGTAAATGTATGAATGTGCATAAGATTGTCCTCAATAAAAACTGGGAAAGAACTACCTGTCTTCAGAAAAAACCATGTGGGGCTTCCCCAAGACACAGAAAAGGGAATCCTCTTTCTCAAGTCAAGGTGCATGTTACTCAAGACTGGCCAAGTTATATGGGAGGGGACAGAAAACCACACAAGTTATTTTCCCTGGGAATAAAAATATAATTGAAGTAATTTAAATAGCTTAAGAATTTGCTTCCCCCTTTTGTGACACCCAGAATTTTTTGCCTCACTGTATCTGAGGGTAAGGTGGGCCCCAGGTCCACCCACTGTCTTTGTAGAAACAGATAGGTAGCTGTGTTGGTCTGCCATAGTCAAAACAAAAAAAAAATCCTTCCAGTAGCACCTTAAAGACCAACTAAGTTAGTTCTTGGTATGAGCTTTCGTGTGCATGCACACGAAAGCTCATACCAAGAACTAACTTAGTTGGTCTTTAAGGTGCTACTGGAAGGAATTTTTTTTGTTTTGTCTTTGTAGAAGTCATTACCCTGGATGTGCCTCTTGGTCAGGAGGAATAAAATCTGGAGAGGCTCATGCGATGTCTCATCTGAGGGCACACAATTTTTCAGTGTCTAGAAGCCGCACCAGCAGTTGGACAAAACAGAGCCCAGAGAGTTATATGAGTGCTGTGTTGTACACCCCCTTCCTTCTCCCTCTTTGTGTTTTGTGCTCAAAGACAAGGAAAGGTAATTTGAACCCTTGCTTTTTAGGAATGCTTAGGGCAGGGCTCTTTTTCTAGAAAAAGAGGTGCCAGAACTTACCATGAACGGCTCCCTCGTTCTCTTATAATGACAATGGCGCCCACCTGACAGGTGCTGGAACTGAGTTCCGGAGAGTTCCAGCTGGGGGGGGAAGCTCTGGCTTCGAGACTGCTGAAGGCATGGTCATTGCTGGCTGAGTTACTGAGGCTGATGGGAGTGAGGGTGTTGTCCTGAGCAGCAATGGAGGATGATGAAGAAGAGGAGTTTGGATTTGATATCCTGCTTTATCACTACCCGAAGGAGTCTCAAAGCGGCTAACAATCTCCTTTCCTTTTCCTCCCCCACAACAAACACTCTGTGAGGTGAGTGGGGCTGAGAGACTTAAAAGAAGTGTGACTAGCCCAAGGTCACCCAGCAGCTGCATGTGGAGCAGCGGAGATGCGAACCCGGTTCACCAGATTACGAGTCTATTGCTCTTAACCATTACACAGCACTGGCCTCTGCTCAGAAGCCACTCAGGCGCCTGGGGCAGTGCACCCAGGAGCAGGGTGAGCCGCCCATAGGGGCAAGGTGCACTGTGGGGCCTCCGGAGTCTGCCTGCCTCCTCCCACTCAGCCGCCCTACAACTGAGGGGGAGGCAGCGGGGGTACTGTTTGGGCAGTGCAGAGCTACTGAATCTCTCCCAGGAGAGACGCGTGGCTCAGGCGCATTGCATGCCCCGTGGTGAGTGCCACCCAGCATTTTGTCACCCCCCCTTAGTGGTGACACCTGGGGCAGATCACACTTACCACACACCCCTTCCTCCGCCCCTGGTCCTGGGTGTTGCAGGTGTGCTGAAGCAGTGAAGCACACTACAGTGGTACCTTGGGTTACATACGCTTCAGGTTACATATGCTTCAGGTTACAGACTCCGCTAACCCAGAAATAGTACCTCGAGTTAAGAACTTTACCTCAGGATGAGAACAGGAATCGTGCTCCGGCGGTGCAGCGGCAGCAGGAGGCCCCATTAGCTAAAGTGGTGCTTCAGGTTAAGAACAATTTCAGGTTCAGAACGGACCTCCAGAACAAATTAAGTTCTTATTGACATATAAGCTATGGGACAAGGATAACTGTGACTTTAAGGATGAATTGGAACCTTTCACAAAGTATCTGAAGACGCAACAAAGCGAATTGGACTCCTTGGCAGATTTTGAATAAACGTCCACAATTTTTTTTACTGATAATAATCAGCTAAACAGTTTGGGCTATACAACTTTGTAACATGCAGAAAATAGCAATATTAGAGAAACCAAAGACTGGAACTGAGGGAAGTCAAGGGGGGGGTTCTGGGGGTGAGGGGGAGGGAGGAAAAATGGGGGGGTGGAAATAAGGATATGTTTTTGGATAATATGTCTTGTTATAACTTTGAATTAAAAAATTTTTAAAAAAAAAAACAGAACAAATTAAGTTCTTAACCTGAGGTACCACTGTATTATTGTGACTCCATTGGCTCCCTGACTGGTGTATTGTAGTGGTGTTTTCAGGAATGTGGGGTCTGTGTGTGTGTGTGTGTCCTTTTTGGTCATTACCATAAGATACAGTAGCTGTTCAACAGGTGTAGCAACTGGGCTTCTTACGTCCCACAGTAATGTGAGCCTAGGATTGCTCTTGCTGGTGAGCTTATCCTTTAGACTGCAATCTCCATGGAGCAGTACAGAACCTCGGGTGCTTATTTCTTTTGCTTACATTGCTAAGCACTGCTGGGAATTTGCTATTAATTTACGGTTGATTTGAAAAATTGGGCTTCTTGCACCGTTCACTGAAGGGCCTATTAAAATATTAGGTCCTTGAAGCTAAAATAACATGCCTTGTTGTTAAAAATAAGTTGTCATCACAAAGGAATAGTTGTTATTCTTTTTTTAAAAAAATAGAATGTAAATTAATAAGATATAATGAGAAAAATATTAGCAGCTGAACCCTGTAGCCTAGAGCACAGTTTATTCAACAAAGCTCCTATTCTAGCATTGCAGCTCAGTGCAAGAGCATCTGCATTGCATGCAGAAGTCCCATATTTACTCTCCAACAGCTCCTGGCAGGGCTGGAAATGCTCCCTGCCTGGAAACGTGGAGAGATGCTGCCAGCCTGTGTAGACATTATTGAGCTATATGGACCCATGGTTTCACTCAGACTAAGTCATCTTCCTATGTTCCTACACATAACTTCTGAATTTACCATGATTTAAACATGGTATAGGGTTTTTGTTTGGTGTATGTGTTCACTATTAGTACAGAGCATAGAGTTGCACCAATGGGACGTGGGTGGCGCTGTGGGTTAAACCTAGGAGCCTAGGACTTGCTGATCAGAAGGTCAGCGGTTCGAATCCCCGCAACGGAGTGAGCTCCCATTGCTTGGTCCCTGCTCCTGCCAACCTAGCAGTTCAAAAGCATGTCAAAGTGCAAGTAGATAAATAGGTACCGCTCCGGCGGGAAGGTAAACGGTGCTTCCGTGTGCTGCTCTGGTTCACCAGAAGCGGCTTAATCATGCTGGCCACATGACCTGGAAGCTGTACACCGGCTCCCTCGGCCAATAAAGCGAGATGAGCGCCACAACCCCAGAGTTGGTCACAACTGGACCTAATGGTCAGGAGTCCCTTTACCCTGTACCTTTAAACATGAAGGCGCCAACATGAGAACAGGCCTTTTCTGCTGTGGCTCCCCATTTGTGCAATACTCTCCCCAGGGAGGTTCACCAGACGCCTTCATTATACAGTGGTACCTTGGTTCTCAAACTGAATCTGTTCCAGAAGTCTGTTCGGCTTCTGAAACGTTCGAAAACTGAGGCGCAGCTTCCCATTGGTTGCAAGAGCTTCCTGCACTCAGAAGAAGCAGCATCGCACGTTCGGGTTCTGAAAAATGTTCAAAAATGGAAGCATTTCTTTCCGGGTTTTCAGCGTTTGAGAACCAAAACATACAACGATGGAGGCGTTTGGGAACCAAGGTACCACTGTATATTTTTAAGAAACAGGCAAAAACATTACTCTTCAACCAGGCCTTTGGCTGATTAATATCCTACAGCCTTTTAAATCTATCTGTGGGAAGGGAGTGGGGGGTTATTGTTTTGTTGTTTTGATTTAATTATTTACTTGTGTTTTATCTTGTGTTTTATTCTGTGATCTGTCCTGGGATCTATTGATGAAGGGTGGTATATAAATTTAATCATCATCATCTCTCAATGAAATAGTTAGATCTTGGACATTAAAGATTGTCTCAGACCCAGAGAGGACTGTGAGCCTGCCCTGTCCCTCCCCTTCACAACCTAATGACGAAAGGCTATTGTGTACATTTGCTAAGCAAAGGGGAAAATCCAGGAGAAGGAAAGTCCAGAATAATAACTCGCAGGGCATGGAGAAGAGCTGTTGACATTTCTCACTTTAGCATTTAAGTACCAAGTATAAAATGACCACAGCATTCCCTCTAGGTGGGACTGCACACACTTTTATGCTTTATTTTCAATTTCCCAGCTTAAGAGAATGGCCTCCAGCAGCAAAGTAAGCAAGAAACCTGACAAATAGCCAGTCTGGGATCAATAGAAGAGCGTGACAGAATTAGCTGGATGGCGCTCCTCTTCCCATAAAGTAAACCCATGTCCTCAGTGATGGCCCTGCATCATGGTGAGTCTTCCGGCAGACTTAAATAAACATTCTGTCCCGACATCCTTGTGGATAATATCAGGAGAAATCAGTTATAGGCTTCTGAGTAGCCTATTTGCTGTTGTTATTTTAAAAGTGACCAGAAAACAAGAAGGGAAAACCCTATAATTAAAATGCATAATAAAACTGGATAAAAAATAATAATTTAAATGACTGGACAAAAAGAACAGCCTTAAAAACTAACGGAAGAAAGAAAAAAACCACTCTTGAAAATTAAAAAGAGACCAGCTATCTGGAAATGTTATCCAAAATACTGTGGTACCTCAGGTTAAGAACTTAATTCGTTCTGGAGGAGAAGAAGAAGAAGAAGAAGAAGAAGAAGAAGAAGAAGAAGAAGAAGAAGAAGAAGAAGAAGAGGAGGAGGAGGAGGAGGAGTAGTAGTAGTAGTAGTTTGGATTTGATATCCCGCCTTTCACTCCCTTTAAGGAGTCTCAAAGCGGCTAACAATCTCCTTTCCCTTCCTCCCCCACAACAAACACTCTGTGAGGTGAATGAGGCTGAGAGACTTCAGAGAAGTGTGACTGGCCCAAGGTCACCCAGCAGCTGCATGTGGAAGAGCGGGGAAGCAAACCCGGTTCCCCAGATTACGAGACTACCGCTCTTAACCACTACACCACACTGGCTCTCAACTGGAGGTCCCGTTCTTAGCCTGAAACTGTTCTTAACCTGAGGTACCACTTTAGCTAATGGGGCCTCCCGCTACTGCCACTGCATGATTTCTGTTCTCATCCTGAGGTAAAGTTTTTAACCTGAGGTACTATTTCTGCGTTAGTGGAGTCTGTAACCTGAAGCATCTGTAACCCGAGGTACCACTGTAAAAAGATACTACAGGAACCGAGTTTGGCCAAGTAAGCGAGAGGCTTGGCCGCTAGCCAAGGGGGCCTACGGACACTGGGGCTGCCTGTCTCCATCATCTGTCCCTCTGCTTTGGAGAGTTTTGTCAGGCCTCACCTGACTCACCCCAACCTGCAGGGAGAAGAGCGCAATAGGGCTTCAGCCCAGCAAGATGGGAGTTGTGAGTGGGAAAAGGAGGTTAACACTTCATTCTCCTTTTTCTGAGGGTGGGCGGCAAAGTTAGCCTTTATGCTTTCTGGTCGCGAAAGGAGAGGAGTGGGCTGGTGCTGCTTGCTATAGTCTTGCCCTGCTGCCCCTGTCTTCCACCATATGCCACCTGAGGCAATGGTCTCACCCAGCCAAATGGTAGGACCCTCCCTGCATACAGCACATGGCAGATTTCAAAAACTTCACTCGCATTCGTTTGCTAGTCCTTATAACAACCCAAGCAGGTATGTCACTACGGACAATTTCCCTCATATTGCCTATTGCGTCTGAGTGATTTGCCAAAGATAGGATGGCGGGGATGGTAGTTTCGGCAACACACGGACAGCCATTTGCTGCAGATTTCACAAGAATCACGCCGGTAGGTCTAGGCAGGCAGCTACAGTGACAGATCAAAATGGATGCTGGGGCATGTATCACCACAGACACTCCCAAGGGAGCTGCATGTCTTGTTCCAGGGATGTCTGCTTGTCACATGGCAGATAGTACTAGAATGGTGTGACAGTAGCTGGAATGTGGACATAAGATTTGTCACCAGCAGGGACTTGAGCAAGTCGGAAAGTGGCACATTTGCAAGGCAGAATAGGTGTGGCGGGGGATGACAAAAGGCACTAAGGAGCACTGAGACAGAGACTTACTCTCCCGAGGTCAGGCAAAGTGGATGTCAGCTCTTTTATACACCATTTTCAAAAGGTGTCTGCAGTGGCATTATCGCTTTGACTGCAAGCTTTAGTAAGTTCCCCTGGAATAAACCCTGCAGTTACTCTTTGATGAGATCAGAGCCTGTTAAAAAAAAAAAGAGGAGGGGGAAGCACAGTTGGATATCATAAGCAGAACTTTAGCACTCTGAAACTCCTCAAAAGCCAGCAAAAAAAAAAAAAAAAAGCCAGACTGATTATCTGCCTGAACAAATGGGGTTTTATTCCATGGTCCATACAAAGCAAGACCTGTCTTGGCAGTTTTTCTCTCTCATCCATCATCCTGCAGCAGTTTGCATGGCCTTCAACAAAAGGTGCCGTGAGCCACAGAGGGATGAGACAGGTGGGATGGGCAGCCCAGGTGAGCCGAAGAGGGACGGCTAGCACTGATAAATCCTCCATCTGCCAGCCTCAGGGGCCTTGCCCCAGAAACTGAATCCACTGATGCTACTTACTGTCCACTTAGCATAAGGGGTTGACCCAAGCAACAGGAGAAGGAGCTCAGGGAAGAGGAAACCACCCAGAAGCACCAGTATCTGCAGTGGCACGAGGTGGAAAGGGGAAGGTCTAAGGAGTTAGCCTGGAGTGGGGGGGGGGGAGGTAGGTTTAGATGCGGGTGGCGCTGTGGTCTAAACCACTGAGCCTCTTGGGCTTGCTGATCGGAAGGTTGGCGGTTCAAATTCCCGCGATGGAGCAAGCTCCCATTGCTCTGCCCCAGCTCCTGCCAACCTAGCAGTTTGAAAGCACACCAGTGCAAGTAGATAAATAGGTACCGCTGTGGCAGGAAGGTAAACAGTGTTTCCGTGCACTCTGGTTTCCGTCACGGTGTTCCGTTGCGCCAGAAGTGGCTTAGTCATGCTGGCCAGATGACCCAAAAAGCTGTCTGTGGACAACGCCGGCTCCCTCGGTCTGAAAGCGAGATGAGCGCCGCAACCTATGACTGGACTTAACCCTCATGGGGTCCTTTACCTTTACTTTTCAGAATGGAGTGAGAGAGGTTGAGGAGAGACGAGGCATTGTTGACTGGAGCAAGCATACTTACAAACCATAATTTCATTTGCAAATATCAAAGCAGTGTACAACAAATATACAGAGAGGGAATGTTGAGCATACTGCTTTATGGAAGTGACACCTCAACTCCTTCCACACACACTGTGTCTGGAGGATTTGGGGTACTGCCTGCGACGTCTACGCTGGCTTGGTCATGCCCACAGAATGGAAGATGGCAGGATCCCCAAGGACATGCTCTATGGGGAGCTGGCTCAAGGCACCGGGCCCGTTGGTAGACCATGAGACACAAAGGTCTGGAGACCTTTGCAAATGAGACACAAAGGTCTGGAGACAAACAGTCAGATTGCGTATCCGCAGCACTGAACCAAAGGAGGAATGACTGCTGGGAGGAGTGTAAAGAGAAGAAACGCCATGGTGCATCTGCAGCTGAACCAGTGGACACCTTCATCTGGTCCAATTGCAACAAAGCATGTCTCCCCCACATTGATCTCTACAGGCACAACAGGCTCTGCAACCTTCCAATAGTTTGACTTCACCCCCAAAGGTGCACTCCTTCATTGTCTCCTGAGACAGATGGATGCCACCAACAGCAAGAGAGAGAGAGAGAGAGAGAGAGAGAGAGAGAGAGAGAGAGAGAGAGAGAGAGAGAGATATCACTGGCTACCTATACCATATTCCACCTGCCCACCTTTAATTGTCTGCACAAGCCTAGAGCCACAAACAAGGGGCCCTTTGTTAGGCCACTTGAGGCACTGACAAATGTCCCATGAATGATCCAGCCAATCTGATACTTTGCGATTCAAACGACTGAGTTCACATTCTATCACATTTTCCTTCCTGAAACCTAAGACACACTCTGTTGCCATCTTCGCTGGCTGCTGAAAATAATTGGTCCCCATGCCTTTCATCTCAGAAGCAACCATTTTGGCGTTTATATGTATTTCCTTTTTACTTCTCAACTCCCTTTCCCCCTGACAAAACATTTCCAGCTCCCTTCACCTTTTCTTGGTG
The DNA here is from genome assembly GCF_964234715.1 of Podarcis melisellensis. Taxonomy (NCBI): domain Eukaryota; kingdom Metazoa; phylum Chordata; class Lepidosauria; order Squamata; family Lacertidae; genus Podarcis; species Podarcis melisellensis. Next base: position 31,410,387 of record NC_138534.1, read on the forward strand.
TAGCCAGCCTCATTGTCCAGCCATCTATCGCTTTCATTGCTCCCCTCTGAACTCTTCCCCCGCTTTTTGCCTCTTTCCTAACAAGTGTTGCCTACAAATGAATTCTCTTTGAGGTTTAACCAAAGCAAAAAGTGAATTGTTTAAAACATCGCTTTCTTGTGATTATATATACCGAGTGTACCGTTTGTCTCTTCCGCTATGGTGTGGAATTGTCAGACTTGCACTCTGTTTATTTTCCACTCCATATGCAATGCTCATAACAAACAAACAAAAAGCCATGTTGTGTGCTACCAGGCAAGAATTATATATGACTTAAGTTATACTCCATGATATCCCAGTGCCCTAGAACCTGAAGGAAGGACCTTGGAACTGGGACCCTGCACATTTATTGGTGGCTAAGCAACTTGTTTTACAGCATTGGTAGGACTGGACAGTTCCTCCAACAGTTTGGTCAGAGGACTTCTCTTTTGCAGGCTATGAAAAAGCCAGTTTTGACCAGAGTCACAAAGGGCACAACTATTCTGAGATCTGGGGTCCTTATTTGGAGCTATTTGCATGATATGCACGTTGTATGGGCTCTGCCAGAGCCTTCGCTTTGCTTTCTTTATCTAACTCCACCCCTTGCCCTTTCTTTTATTATTCTTGGTTTTGACCACATGTCCCTGGTTCTGCAGAAAGATATTGCAAATTGACATGTTTTGCTGGTATGTTTTGTTTTCTGTCCCCCACTCCACCCCTGATATTGTATATGCTTGTTCCTTGTGCTGCTATGGAATCACCTAAAAACCAAAAAACTATGCATTAAAAAGTTTGGCAGCACCTCTGCTCTTCTGGAATGGGGACAGCCTATCCAGACAACCTGAAAGGGTCAGGTGGTCAGCTATCCTGCAACTAACAGAGCATCCCAACTGGGTGTGTCTACCTGGCTTACTTAAAACTAGTGTAGCAGTAATTCCCTCAACCTAGCAAGCCCTTGAAATTATTTGTGTGGAAGGAGCCAAGGGTCAGTGGCCCAAATGTTCAGCACCCTCAGCACATCCCAGGGCTCTTTGAAGGAAGTCATGTTAGTCTAAAACCAAGATACATATGTAGCATAGATGTGCTTGTAATGTTTCATAGTCAACAACACTGGTAAAGTGATAAACAGCAATTCCACGTGGTTGTATTATTCCCTACCCCAAGATATAGGGCCAGATTCAAAGTGTCCTGCAATGATTTCTGCTTTTGCAAAATGACTTCCTCCTCCTCCTTCCCCCATGTACCCACACACCCCCAAATCTTCTCTGGAGGATCAGGAGAACCTTCCCCCCCCAAAAAAAAATAGTATACAGCAGGGGTCAGCAAACCTTTTCAGCAGGGGGCCGGTCCACTGTCCTTCAGACCTTGTGGGGGGCTGGACTATATTTTGGAAAAAAATATGAGTGAATTCCTATGCCCCACAAATAACCCAGAGATGCATTTTAAATAAAAGGACACATTCTACTCATGTAAAAACACGCTGGTTCCCGGACCGTCAATGGGCCAGTTTTATAAGGTGATTGGGCTGGATCCAGCCCCTAGTTTGCCAACCCATGGTACTGGGAGTGGAGAAGAAGAATGTGCAGGTGGAATGATCTCCTTAACATTACATTGAATGCAACCCAGTATTTGCACTTGTTTGTTGTGGGAGATCTAAATAGCTCCTTCCCAAAGCTAGCTCATCTCATTACCCGGGATCCAAAGAGCAATATGGATGGAGCATACAGGGCCAGCCCAACCATTAGGCAGCGAGAGGCAACTCAGGAAGCAAAATGCCTTGAACATGGTTGCCTTGGTGTCATAGGCCAGTACTGGTAACTGGTGACAATGCAATGCCCTCCATCGCATCCGTGACATTGTGTGACTTGCTTGTTGTCTTTAGAAGTTTAGCAGTCACTCAAATGCCAGGGTGTTCAACAAACCTTTCTAAAGCATCAGAAAAGTAGAACTGGGCACTCACAAACTGTTCCCTTCCTCCCATCGCAGTGGCTCTACTATTTTGCAAATCTTTTCAGTTCTTCATTTCTCTGGAGGCCTTGCATTCTCTCTTCCGACACACCTCCCTCCCACCTCCCAGAGCAAGAAATGTCCTCTCTTGCACTGCACATTATGTGTTGTCTTTTGATTTAGTCCTCTGTAGTCTGTGCACTTCTAGCTCTCCAGCATAGAAATGTGCGTCCTCTTCTCTTGTTTTTTTGGAACCTCTGCCCCCAACAAAGGCTATTTCCACACTCCAAGGATGCCCATATGCCATGCATTATACAAAGGCAGGTCACGATGCCACTGACACCGGATCTCAGTTAGCACTAATGCAGTGCTAAGAATAACGCTGGAGGGAGGCTGCTGCCATCTGGGAAAGTCCAAAGTGCTCTCTGATAGAGGTTGAAAACTCTTGCCTCTAGAAGCCTTTTATCTTCACCACTCACGGAGCTGATTGCAGTTACAGGAGGACAAAACACACTGGCTGAAAAGCAAGGGGCGGGAGACTAAAGAGGTGGTTCTTATCAGCTGAAATGCCCACATTTGCCCAATTAGTGAGCAAACCCTCTCTTGTCTTCCGATTTGTGAGATAGTCAGGTGGTGCAGTTATCATGCGTTCCTATCAGTTTTGGGGTTATCTTGACTACCAAAATGGGGTCTTGATCAGTTTTGGGGTTATTTTGACTACCAAGATGCAAGCCTTCCAGAACATTTCACCTTTGATTCAACACGATGGCAAGTGGGCGTGGGTATATACGGACGTACAAAAACAACAAATCTAAGACATCAAAAGGACTAATTTCACCCATTATTAAAAGCACAGAATCACGAGTCCCTTGTGGAAGCCAGACTTTCTTCGTCACACACACACACCCAGCTCCTTCTCCTGCATCCCCCAAAGGCAGAGCCTTGGGAGGGTTTATTTGACCTTTGCACAGTGCAAGGCTAATGAGAAAGCTGTTTGTTTTTTATTACAGGTCGATTCATGTAAAACCTGCACAGAGGGATAATCTCATCTTGAGATGTGTCCAGGGAAATGGCAGGAAAGAACACACCAACTTATTCATTAATAAAAGTGACATTTAGAGCATATATGGAATTATAACACTGAAACCACAGCTCTGGTATAATGTAATAGCTGGGAGAATGAATGAGCTATGCGTCAGGAATTTTGAATTGCAAAACTCACTATTACCATGAGCTCTTCCACTCTTTCAGCTCCATATCTGCAACATGGGGGACAGGGGTGCCAACTGGAATAAAATATTGGGGGGGAGGCAAGACCCACCCCACGTAATTAATCACATGATGCAGCACACACACCATTTGAATGGCAATGTCCATCAACTTGCGGAGGGGCTGGCCCCCTCAAATATTTTATTTGGGGGGCCGTAGGAACCTCGGCCACTAGGAGTTGGCTCCTATGATGGGGAATAATAATAGTGACCTAACTTATAGGGTTGTTATGACATGAAACAGTTCTCATTTTTCCATTCTTATGTTTGGCTTGCCTAATTGCCACATATGTTTATATGTTCTCTGGCTGGAGAACTGTATTGAAAAGTTTGGAGAAGTGTGAATTTCAAAGGAGAGTGATATTTTGCTTTTGCACGTTGGTTCAGGAAGTGCAAATTTGGCCAAACACATTTCTCCCTCATCCCTAATTTGTTGTTGTTGTTTAGTCGTTTAGCCGTGTCCGACTCTTCGTGACCCCATGGACCAGAGCACGCCAGGCACTCCTGTCTTCCACTGCCTCCCACAGTTTGGTCAGACTCATGTTTGTAGCTTCAAGAACACTGTCCAACCATCTCGTCCTCTATCGTCCACTTCTTCTTAAGCCCTCAATCTTTCCCAACATCAGGGTCTTTTCCAGGGAGTCTTCTCTTCTCATGAGGTGGCCAAAGTATTGGAGCCTCAGCTTCACGATCTGTCCTTCCAGTGAGCACTCAGGGCTGCTTTCCTTAAGAATGGATAGGTTTGATTTTCTTGCAGTCCATGGGACTCTCAAGAGTCTCCTCCAGCACCATAATTCAAAAGCATCAATTCTTCGGCGATCAGCCTTCTTTATGGTCCCTAATTAGGGCCAACCAAAACGTCACAAAGAAGTGGACAAGTTTTCCAAGTTTCCCAGAATTCTATTTCAGTAGTTGTTTATGTAAGCAAGACAATTCAGAAGATGGAGAGCAAGGTCCTAACCCCTTGCCTGGATAAATCAGTTGGTTAGAGTGTGGTGCTGATAATGTCAAGGTTACAGGTTTCATCCTCATACAGGACAGTTGCATATTCCTGCATTGCAGGGGGTTGGGCAAGATGATCCTCAGGGTCCATTCCAGCTATGATTCTATGATCTGCTGCTGCAACAAGCACAGCAGATCAGACACTACCACCCGTGGGTTTAAGATTGCAGTCTTAAGTGAGTAACTATCAGAATAGCTTGCAAGAGGTGAATTCCATAAGTTAATCATGACCTTAGTGCTGTCTAACAGCTGAAGCCTTTGACTTAAGTCTGTATACTTTATTAAACATATGCTCTGTTAATAACAATGCATTGGACTTGATACAAAATCCCAGGGTATTCCATGACCAACATGGTCTTCACATGTACAGATGTCTGGTTGGTGGGGAAGTGGGACAGGGTGTTTTCAGTGGAGGCATCAATCAGGAGCCCTGATTGGACACTTCGTTGTTCAGTGGCTTTTCAGCAATCTGTTATCTTTCCTTTTTGTCAAGCCTTTGAACAGATTTAGGCACCCACTCTCATATTTTAGTTGGCTTCATTTTTTAGCTCTCTGTATAGTTTCATTACAGTTTTGATTGTTGTACGTTAACAACTAGCAATTGCGAGCCACATGTGGGTCCCTGTGTTGCGTCAAACGACTGGGTTAAAATGATTTTGTAAGTACCGTATTTTTTGCTCTATAAGACTCACCTTTTTCCCTCCTAAAAAGTAAGGGGAAATGTGTGTGCGTCTTATGGAGCGAATGCAGGCTGCACAGCTATCCCAGAAGCTAGAACAGCAAGAGGGATTGCTGCTTTCACTGCGTAGTGATCCCTCTTGCTGTTCTGGCTTCTGAGATTCAGAATATTTTTTTTTCTTGTTTTCCTCCTCCAAAAATTAGGTGCGTCTTGTGGTCTGGTGTGTCTTAAAGAGCGAAAAATACGGTAAAATGTATAGAGGAGGAATCAGGATCACCCAAACAGTAATTCAGCAACTTCTCTCGCCCAACTGCAGTCACTCACTCATCATCCCTCAGTTTCGGGTCACTTCATTCAGTGGGATGGGGCCTGGTGCCTTTTCCCAGCATCACAACAATAAAAATAACCAAATGAATAAGAAGATGGCTCTGAACATTCACTGACTGATCCACGTGACTAAGCAATCAATGTCTTGATTCCAGATTAAAAACAGAATTCCGGTGAATCAGAGCATCTCGTGTGGGCTCTTCCTTATCCTCACTGCTAGGTCCCTCTACTACTTTCTTCGCTTGCAGTCCGATCAACTTCTTCCTGCTGTTGGAGAAGCAAAGCCAGTTTTGTTTGCCTGGAATGCTGCCATGGAGCAAGCTGGCAGGCCACCAAGGCAAATGAGGAGGAGAAGAAGAAAATGTCACTGGAAGCTGCAGAGTGTACAAGACAAGGAGTTCCGAGTTGTGCCAGAATCTCTCTTGGGGACGGGGGTGTTCTGTGGAATCTGAAGAACTGGGTGAGCAAAAAAAAAATAGAAGGAGGTGGCTCCCTTTAGTATGAGGAAGGGAGACAAACCCCAGTTCTGAAGATGATGTCCAGTAGTGAAGAGCAAGACATGTTGGGAGGCAACCAGCACTATGACCGGATAAGTCATTGTAACCAATCTGCTTCCTCCCTGCCCAGGGCTAGTAAAATATACATGAACTTTCCTTGGGTCCAAAAGAGTTGTTGTTGTTGTTGTTATATTTCTTTATTTATTTATACCCCACCCATCTGGCTGGGTTTCTCCAGCCACTCTGGGCGGCTTCCAACAGAACACTAAAACACAATAACCTATTAAACATTAAAAGCTTCCCTAAACAGGGCTGCCTTCAGATGTCTTCTAAAAGTCTGGTAGTTGTTGTTCTCCTTGACATCTGATGGAAGGATGTTCCACAGGGCGGGCACCACTACCAAGAAGGGCCTCTGCCTGGTTCCCTGTAACTTGGCTTCTCGCAGTGAGGGAACCGCCAGAAGGCCCTCAGAACTGGACCTCAGTAGTGAAGAACAAGACATGTTGGAAGGCAGCCAGCACTATGACCGGATAAGTCATTGTAACCAATCTGCTTCCTCCCTGCCCAGGGCTAGTAAAATATACATGAACTTCCCTTGGGTCCAAAGGAGAGATGGTGAGAATATAAACAGGCCCCGGCTGGATCAGGTCAAAGGTCCATCTACTCTAGCATCCTGTTCTTCCAGTGGCCTACCAGATACCTATGGAGGCCCACCAGCAGGTCCTGAGCTCTACTGCACAGAAAATCCACCTAGGACTTTTCTGTCCCTGTAACCTGCTAGTGAGGAAAAATCACCTGCCTGGCATCCTCTGTACAGTGGTACCTCAGGTTACATGCACTTCAGGTTACATACACTTCAGGTTACAGACTCTGCTAACCCAGAAATAGTGCTTCAGGTTATGAACTTTGCTTCAGGATAAGAACAGAAATTGGGCGCCGGCAGCGCGGCAGCAGCAGGAGGCTCCATTAGCTAAAGTGGTGCTTCAGGTTAAGAACAGTTTCAGGTTAAGAACGGACCTCCGGAACGAATTAAGTACTTAACCTGAGGTACCACTGTACATTGAAACTTTTTTAATAAAGAAAAGAAAAGAAAGCCCTGATCCGACCCCCAAAAGGTCTCAAAGCATATTTTGAAGGTATTTGGTTAGTTTTTAATTTGAACTGCTGTTTTGTGGTGGGTATTAATTTGGGGCACTGGGAAGATATATTGTTGCTGTGTTGTAATGCTTTGAACTGGGAGGTGATGTATATAATCTGTTACCTGGGTGGGCTAGGAATCTAAAACAAACATGCAGGCAATCTTATACAAGAAATCAGTCTAAATAAAAATAGTTTAAGGCTGTTGTTGCTGTGTTGTTTTAAAAACAGATATCTAGCTGAGGATTAAACAGCAATCTCTGTAAGTAGGAATCTGAATAAAGCAAGATAATAACATGCCATGAGTGCAGAAGCAAGGGATAATCAAAATCACCCTAACTTTTTAATGTGGGCTTATTTACCACAAACCCTCCTAAACACAGCTTGAAAGAAAGTGTTGGAAATGTGATGTGGTTAATTAGAGTTAATTAACTCTAATTATACATATGCCATATTGTGGGGAGTTGTCTAGAAACAAGTGGGTTTGATAGCTGCGAACGGTAAGTATAATACTGAATTCCGTGGTGGTGCTCATTGAGGCAAAACACTCTTTGAAAAGTGAGAGCAACACAAACCAAAACCGGAAGCAGTCCTAGCTGCTACAGGATAGCAGCATCTTCCGAGACCCCAGGGCAAGTCTGTTTGCTTTTGCTCTTTCCTCTTGCAGTTTGCAAATGTATGCAGTTTTGATAGATCCATGCTTAGATTCAATCACAGAATTGTAAAATTGGGAGGGACCACAAGGATCATTTTGTGCAACTCCCTTGCAATGCAGGAATCTTTTGCCCGGTGTGAAGCTCAAACCCACAACCCTGAGATTAAGCGTCTCGTGCGCTAGCTCATGCTTTTATACCATTCATCTAGTCCAGCAGTTGCAACTCAGCTCTAAAGCACCAATTCCCAAACGGTGTGCACCAAAACAAGCAAACAAAGGCTCTCAGGACCACAAAACAGCCACTCACAAAGGAGTCTGCCTGCTGCAGCTCAGCATGATTCACTGCTCAGGCCTGGTGTGCTTCTAAGTTCATGGGTAGGCAAACTAAGGCCCAGGGGCCGGATCCAGCCCAATCACCTTCTAAATACAGCCTGCGGACGATCTGGAAATCAGCATGTTTTTACTTGAGTAGAATGGGTGCTTTTATTTAAAATGCATCTCTGGGTTATTTGTGGGGCCTGCCTGGTGTTTTTACATGAGTAGAATGTGTGCTTTTATTTAAAATGCATCTTTGGGTTATTTGTGGGGCATAGGAATCCATTCATTTACAGTGGTACCTCGGGTTAAGTACTTAATTCATTCCGGAGGTCCGTTCTTAACCTGAAACTGTTCTTAACCTGAAGCACCACTTTAGCTAACGGGGCCTCCTGCTGCCGCCGCACTGCTGCTGCGCAATTTCTGTTCTCATCCTGAAGCAAAGTTCTGAACCAGAGGTGCTATTTCTGGGTTAGCGGAGTCTGTAACCTGAAGCGTATGTAACCCGAGGTACCACTGTATTTATTTTTTCAAAATATAGTCTGGCCCCACACAAGGTCTGAGGGACTGGCCCCCTGCTGAAAAAGTTTGCTTACCCCTCTATCTAGTTAGGTACCTCAGGTACGAACGATAGTTCGCTGTATAAGTGGTAAGCTGAGAACTGCCAGGGATTTAAAGGTGAAGTGTTCTGGCTTGGAGCCACACACTCCAGAATCGCTAGAAGGCTTCTGGGTGCACTCTGTCTTCTCAGCAGGGAGCTTAAGGGCAAGTGAGGGGCCGTGGGGCAATTGGTAGAGCAGCAGAGCTGCAGATTCCAGCTCACTGCTTGGCAGGAGTTAGCAGCCTCAGGGGCAAAGTCAGAAGACTAGGCTCTTCTTCAGGTGGCCCAGCTGGAGGTGGTTGTTTTTTCCAGACTAGGCAGCCAGCAGACTTGTGGAGTGTGGCGTCTCTGAAGTACGCTCCTGTTGATCTTCCTTACAGACCCTCTGTGTCTGAGGCGTCGGGAGGCTGGGACGCGACACCAGTGTCTGAAAGCAACCTTCAAGTTGAATGTTCATCATGCTGGTTTATTTCATGTTTCCCTTCCCAACGCTCGCTGCCCCCAAGATAACCAGTTATTGCCAGTGACCTTTTCCTGCAAGCGCTGTCTTTCCCAAAGGTCTTCAGAAGAGGATTCCGCCTTCCTAGCACCAGATTCAGTGTGCAAGGATAGGCATTTTGCTGCCCAGAGAGCAAATGCTCAATTTATTATTCACCGCTCTCTGGGGGTTCAGTGTCACTCTGAGTTAGCAGAATTTCCCATGTAGCAGTGTCGCACGCTGCAATTTAACATCCATGCAAGCAGAGGAGACGATGCATACAGGAAGGTCACTGATATTGTACATGAACATTTTCTTGTTCTGCTCTCTTTCGGCTAAAGGTCTGGAAACTAAAATGCTACCACTATTGTACTCCTAATAATAGTAATAAAAAGCCTACCACTTTTATAGCTCCCACCCACCCGCCCTTTCTTTTCCTGTTTCAAAGCCTTCTATAAACAGTCATTAAATAATATGTGCTTTGGAGCTCTGCAGAAGAGGGAATTTGAGCAAGTGTATATTGTTTGTCATGCAAGTTTCATCCGCTCAAATTTTCTTCTGCAAAACTGTCAGGGGTGTCAGGGCACCTGGGCCATTCCAATCATGGGCATGAAGTTAATTATAAGCTATCTAATGGCTGAAAAAAGAGGAGTGTTGATTCAGAAACCTTTGGTAGTAAAGGGCTATGAACCTTCCTTAGCTCCGTTCACAAGGCAAAACCTATTTATTGTAATTATCATTATTATTACACAGCAACCTGAAAAAAAGAGAATGTGTCTTGCAAGTGTACTGTTTACAGGATATGTGTTTTGTCTGACAAATGAGGTAGATCTTTCAGGGCACCATTCACCCAGTTCTAAACACTGAGAAGTTGTACTGATTTCAATGGAAGGGAAGTCATAGTCCCAATGAAACCGGTAGAACTTCAGAGTGTTTTGTTTTATTTACAGCTTACAGTGGTACCTTGGGTTACATACGCTTCAGGTTACATACGCTTCAGGTTACAGACTCCGCTAACCCAGAAATAGTACCTCGGGTTAAGAACTTTGCTTCAGGACGAGAACAGAAATTGTGCGGCGGCAGCAGGAGGCCCCATTAGTTAAAGCGGTGCTTCAGGTTAAGAACAGTTTCAGGTTAAGAACGGACCTCGGGAACAAATTAAGTGTGTAACCAGAGGTACCACTGTACTTACCGTATTTGCAGTTTTTGAATACTGTTTTTCAACTACAACAGTTTTTGAAGTTGTTGAAAAGAATAATAAAGCAGGGAGTGGACTAGATGACTCTCAAGGTCCCTTCCAATTCTACAATACTATGATTCTATTATTTTAAAAAACAAATGTACATGGAAATTAATTTAAAACTACCATCTGCAACTGTGCAAGTAACACAAGAAATGCAAAAAAACAAACAAACAAAAAACCAGATAGCAGCTGGATAACAATGGCATGGTGACAAAGTTCCAAGAATAGAAATAACACAATGAAATACAGTCATACCTCGGGATAAATACGCTTCAGGATAAGTATTTTCGGATTGCTCTCGGCAGCGACCATGAAATAACGGAGCGTGTTACTTCCGGGTTTCGCCACTCGCGCATGCGCAGGCGGTCAAAATGACGTCACGTGCATGCGCAGACGCGCTGTCATGTCTTACGTTCCGTTCGGTATGCGAACGGGGCTCCGAAACGGATCCCATTTGCATTCCGAGGTACCACTGTAGTCTGTAAAGGAAGGAAAGGAACTTGCCAACCTAACCTCAAGGAGGAGGAAATTCTACCTTTTAGGGGCTATCAAAGAGAAGGCCCTGCTTCCAGTTGATAACAATATAAACTCCTTAATTTACAGAACATGGAGCAAGGTGAGATGAACAAATCTTAATTTCAGGGGTAGGTGTTCCCTGAGATTCTCAGTTAATGTTGACTCACTGGTATCCAAATTTATTATAAATTGAATCCAGATTATGCCAGTCTTATTCAGAGTAGTCATTGAAATTAATAGGCATGACTATCATAAGCCTATTAATTTCAATGGCTTTAATCTGAGTGAAGCTTAATTGATTGTGTGTGTGTGTGAGAGAGAGAGAGAGAGAGAGAGAGAGAGAGAGAGAGAGAGAGAGAGAATTGGTAGAGATTCTGATAAATCCTAACTTTCACAATAATGTTTGTGCCGTATGTTACACAACCTACCCATCTCGATTCTTTTAAATTGTATGAGACGCTAAACTAGTGGCCAAAATTGTGGGAGTCTTTAGGGAAAGTTGTTACTTCTAAAGTTTGATGGTTCATAATGTCAGTCTTTTCTAAAATAATACCATAACATTATATATCATTAGAAAGATTGTTTCATGCGGAATATAATGCAACGTCTTTGTTCTATCAAAAGTTATAGTCAAACAACTAGGAAAAAAGGAGAGCGCAACTGCCTTATGTAACAAGAAGCGGATTTCCTTAACTCACAACTGACCAATGACAATCAGAGTGAAAAGAGAGGTCTAGTTGCCTAGAAAGCAATGTAACAGCCCTGGCCTGAATCCAATAGAAAACCTGTGGATCCGATTAAAGAAGCTTGTTAGTCAGAAGCAACCAAGGAATAAAGCATAATTGAGAGAAGCAAAAATACAATCTTGGTTTCACATTATAACACCTGACAAACTAAAATCCTTGGTTCACTCCGTGGGATGCCACTGTAGGGCTATAATTGTGGCAAAAGGTTTCTACCCTAACAGAAATTGTGAGAAGTTATGAAATACCATTTATAATGTTTTTCTGTGTGTAGCTTTTTTATTTGGCTATACTTTTTGATGAAATAAAGATAATTCAACATAGTTTGTTAAATTATATTCTGCATTAATTTATCTTTCTAATGATATATAATTTTATGGTATTATTCTAAAAAAGACTGATGTTGTGAGTCTCAGAAATACATATTTTCCAAAAGGTTTCCACAATTTTGGCCAACAGTGTAGTTCATCCAATCCAAATCCATATCTTGGAAAAAGCCTAAAGGTAAAGGTAAAGGGACCCCTGACCATTAGGTCCAGTCGTGACCGACTCTGGGGTTGTGGCGCTCATCTCACTTTATTGGCCGAGGGAGCCGGTGTACAGCTTTCGGGTCATGTGGCCAGCATGACTAAGCCACTTCTGGCGAACCAGAGCAGCACACGGAAACACCGTTTACCATCCCGCTAGAGCGGTACCTATTTATCTACTTGCACTTTGACGTGTTTTCGAACTGCTAGGTTGGCAGGAGAAGGGACCAAGCAATAGGAGCTCACCCCGTTGCGGGGATTCGAACCGCCAACCTTCTGATCGGCAAGTCGTAGGCTCTGTGGTTTAACCCACAGCGCCTAATGCAGGTTTACACACACAAAACATGCCCCCCCCAATTTGGCAGTAATATTGCATGATTAATGGTGCGCTCCCATTTCAAAAGTTGAAAAATACAAGAAAATACACATACTATGATATGGCAAATACAAAGGGTTTTCTTTTAGGAAAGGCACCACAAAGATGAAATAAATAAATAAGTCAAAGACAAGCTTTACACAATTGGCAAGTGGTATAAGCAATTTCCAAAGAGCTCTTTTCAGCAATCGAAAGCAGAAGAGTTACTAACAGGAAAGGCAAATCTCAGTGGCATTCTGCATGACACAGGCTTATAGCTTGGGTGGAAGATAAAAAGGCACTTATCTCCTCTCTTTCTAAGTCTTCATCTCTCACCATGTCAAAATTACCCCCCATGGGGGGAAAAAGAGGTGAGTGGGTTGCTAGCCACAAAGGCAACGTATATATATTCTTGAGATATTTCCGGATGTTAATTTTGATTATTTATATGCCACGTTATATAAACACACCCAAAGCAGCTCACAACACAACAGTAATACAAAAACAAAAAAGACACATCAGTACATTATTACCACAAGCCGTCTAATATCACTTTATTTCAATGACAATCCAAATAAACAGTTCATTTTGATTAGAACAATCTAGTGAATTCCACCAGAAATGATTTTTTAATCAACGTTTGTATCCTTCTTCCTTTATTAGTAAGAAAACCTGAAATATGTTAAAAATTAAACAGTTTTAACTTATTATTTGGGGGGGGAGGGGAAATTCTGGTGGAAAATAGGCAGACATTAAAGAGCTTTGGACTCCCTTTTGCTTTCAGGGTGGAGTGATTTAAACACATGTTGGAAAGACTCAGTCACTGAAATCAGTAAGATTTATAAATCCTTCACTTTCGATTCATGTAAGAAACTTACACGAAGTGAAATCCAGCACGCATGTCTCTTTTCCAGTCCCAAGCTTCCCTTCTCCCTGTGTTTCAGGAAACCCTGGGGTTTATCAGAAGCTTATCAGAGGTCAATTTATAACCAAAAGGAGACGTTTCGCTCACTACCAATGGCATCAATGGTTGTGTGGAAGCAGTCTATGTGTGTGCTGGCCTATGGGAAGGATGATAGCTTAGTGACACACAGCACACACTTTGCTTGCAAAAGCTCCTGTGTTCCATCCTGGGCAAGTTTACCACTGTGAGTCCATGTAGGAAAGAAAACTCTGTGGGATAGACCAATGGCCCAGCTCACTTTAAGACATGGGTAGGCAAATTAAGGCCCGGGGGACGGATCCAGCCCAATCGGCCTAATCGCCTTCTAAATCCGGCGCACGGACGGTCCAGGAATCAGCGTGTTTTTACATGAGTAGAATGTGTCCTTTTATTTAAAATGCATCTCTGGGTTATTTGTGGGGCATAGGAATTTGTTCATTTCTATTTTTTTCAAAATATAGTCTGGCCCTCCACAAGGTCTGAGGCACAGTGGACCGGCCCCCTGCTGAAAAAGTTTGCTGACCCCTGCTTTAAGGCAAATTAAGGCTACTTGGAGGTTCCTCAGCAGGAAGATCAGTAATGGGAGATAAACATTTCTGTGTCCATCATTCCCCTCCTCCCCAACAATGCATAACCACAGCAGCACGTTGGGTGAGTTCTGCTCATGGGGCACAAGTGGGGATTTGCCCTAGAACAGAGGTGCCATGCGTAGTTTAAACTGAAATGTGACGTGTCTCTTTAACAGGAGCTCAACACTTCATTTCCCACCTGTTATGTATTCAGTGGTCTGTGTTTGCCTGAGCTTGAGTCTAGACTAAGGAATCTAGAGCTCCTGTGTTCTGATTCGATACATGATATCCAATCACAAAACATTTCAGGATTTCGGCCTCTGCCATTGGTCCTTAACCTCTGAGTCATGATTTGCAGCTTGGAAGTCTAGACAGCCAATCACGTAGGGAGTGGGAGTGGCCCAGGCCTTCAGAAATGTATATAAGCAGTTGCTTTGTCCCTGTTGTGTCCAGTTATGGAGTTCAATAAAGGTTCTTGCTGTTATCACTGTGTCTTGCCTTGTGGGAACCCACCTACACTTCACCACCCCCACACCATGCCGCTATTTTCATTGTGAGCTGGAGCTCACAGAGGCTACAGTTTAAGAACCCCTGCCTTTTAAGTGCTGTATTTTATATGCAGTTTGTTAGAACCTATTTCACCCACCATCAGTATCACTGAACTGAAAACGTTGCAGGAAGCACTCTAGCCAATTTGCTGTGTGTGTGAGAGAGGGGGTGGGGAGGGAGAGATCTCTACTGCTTTCTCATTGCCCTTTCATTCACTGAAGGTGCGCCCAAATACAGTCCTCAGGACAATCAGCATGTTTGCTTTCCTCTGGGGATATGTTCCCAGGCGTGATTACAAGCAGCAAGGCTCTGGCAAGCAGCAGCCTCCCGCTGGAATCAGCTGTGAAAATATATCCTGAAGAATTGCCACTAAGAGAACAACTCTATCTCATGAGGTCTCCAAATTGATCGCTCGTGCAGGAAGAGGATGGAGGAAGATTTCCAGGAGCGTGCCTATAACAGCAAACCGCACCAGGAGTGTGCGATTGGGTGCACTGGCAATGAAAAAAGCAAATTTAAAGCCAGTGGTTTGTCAAGAAAGGGACTGAAAACAGAACAGCAAGTGCCATAACGGAAACTATGCCAATATTTGATCCAGCCCCATTCAGGGTATTATATATAAGGCTCTTCTGAACGATTTGTTTCGAAAAGGATCTTCTAGACATAAAAAGGTAGCAAAAGAAAACCACAACTAAAAGGTTCAAGCTGGTGCCAAAGGATCTGGATATTTTTAGTCGGGGGTGTAATATGGCTAAAGAGGGATTGACAGGGGTTTATAATAATTCTATCTAGATAAAAATGCATTTCTTGTAGTTTACTGGAATTTGATCCATCGGACACCAGACAGAAGAAAAGTATTTCTTTGCACTTTGTAGACTTACTGGATTTACTGCTGGTGTACACTGTTTAAATGGCTTCAGTTTTAAAAAGGGAAAGGGAAAAAATGGATTAGCCAGATTCATGGAAGAAAGTCATACAGCAGCTTTCATCCATAATAGTTAAACAAAATTATAATAGTGAAATTATAATAGTGAATTCAAGGTGGTGAGTGCCAACAGAACTAAAAAGGGGATACTGAGAAATAAGAGGGAGGTTGCAGATTTATTTGTTGTTGTTGTTTTGTGAAACCCAAAGTTTGGGGAAGTAAAATAAAGAAATAAAAATATTTAGGCAACCCTAGCACACATGCACACAAAGAAACCACAACCCAGTGAGGACTGAGCATGTTCAGTGGCCATGGAATGCCAGAAGCAGAGCAGAGAATCCTCGGACATGGCATGGCTGGGAGACTCAAAAGAAGCCACACTGCAACATTTTGTTGCAGCCAGGTTACATTTGTAAATTCTAAAATTTCCAGATTCAGCAGACAAACGAGGGAGATTAATCAGCTTCATGACCTGCTTCTAGAGGCATTTGGTTGGCTATTGCTAAACAGACAATGCTGGTGCTGCAGTTGTATCTTACATACCATATTGGCTCTAGCTCAAATACAGATGATCATTTCCCAAGTGGCAGCTGTACCTATCATGGTTCATGCACAAAATGACTTAGTAACGCCTCTTTTCCCCGGCTTTTGACACCAAAGAGGTATATTTTTAGGAGCCAAACTATTTCTGTGATTGTAAGTTGCTTTAAACTGCTTTTAACATTGCCTTTTAATAGTTGTTTTATAGACAGATGATAGAGATAGATAGATGATAGATAGATAGATAGATAGATAGATAGATAGGTAGATAGATAGATAGATAGATAGATGATAGATAGATAGATAGATAGATAGATAGATAGATAGATAGATAGATAGATGATAGATATATTTATTTGCTTTTCATTTTTATCATATCATCAATGCATAGTACGTTACAGACACCGACTGTAAATAATAATAGTAACTTATTCCTCTGATTTAATTGATTCTTATGAGCCTTAACTCCCCTTCCACTCTTTCTCTGGTTTCCTATCTGTTGTCTTTTTGACTGTGTTTTCTTATTCTGCTAAGTTATTTTCATTACCTTACACTGTCCCACCTTGTCACATGTACTGCTGAGTATTTTTCTCCCAGTCTGTTACACTTATTTTCTTGTTATAATATTTTTCCATGTAATGTCCAGTCCTTTTTTAAATTATCATTTATTTCTTAATCTATCATGCTGCTCAGTTCTATATATTCTAATATTTTAAGGTGCCATTCTTCTCTTGATGGTACTGCATCTGTTCTCCACTTTCATGCTACCAGAATTCGGGCAGCTGTAGTCACATACATCCATAGAGTTGTTTGATTTTTTGGGATTTCTATTGTTATTATTCCCAGAAGAAAAGCTCCTGGGTTTTTAGGAAAGTAGGAAAGGGTCCTTTAAACATTTTTCTTAAGTTCATTATAAACCATCTCCCATAATTATTTTATTATTCTACAAGACCACCATGAGTGATAAAATGTGCTAAACATTTGCCTTTTAATTGTTGAAACCCATCCTGGTACCTTAAGGTGATGATGGTGGTGATGATGATGATCTGGTCACCTGGAACTGCCGTGTGTAGACTCCTCTGCTACATTTATGGGAGTAAGAAACATGCACGCATCCTGCTGCATGAGAATATATGCATTGCTGTGAGTCTACGGGTGCCAGACACTCCTAATCCTTGGTGTTAAAAGCTACTCAAGTAAGGCTAACTTCCTGTGTTCAAGTAATCACCTGGGTGATGGGCCATTAAGAAAGCAAAGGAGAGGGGGCTCTCTGTGAGATGGCAAATGGGTGGTGCTCCTCCCCCAGCTCATAATTAGAAGGACAAAAAACACAGTATAGAGTGGAGAGTCTGTGTTATGTGAGGCAGAAAGTCTCTCTCTCTTTGGCGATCACTCGTAGCGGAGTAAGATTGTCTTCCGTAAACACGGTTTTAACAGTGAGTCCGTAAGTGACTGTGGAGGCCAATTCTGGAACCACACGTCCTTCCACAGTGGGGACATTGGTTGATCACAGTGAGGGTTTGCCAAGTGTGCCTTCCTCTTAGCACGTAAAGCAGCAAGCTGGGAAGCCAGAGAGGCAGAGCATGATATTTGATTTCTGTTTGAATCCAAGGCTGTGGCTATAGGAGAAAGAAGACCCTCTTGGTGTGTTAATGCTGTGAACCCCTTCATCAGGTTGTCTATATGTATAAATGAACTAAATATCATAAAGACATCACAGTCGCCATCATGCCTCATTCCCAAAAGGAAAAATGAACACTGGGTAAACTCCTGGAACACCTGGAATCTCACACCACTCAGAGACTGGGGTAGCGTATTTGGGTGGCATATTTTAACTCTTTGCTATAGCACCAGAGAGAGTGTGAGCGCAAAGTGTTTGCAGTGTGGTGGTGAGAAAGAGAGACTGCTGGCACAGTACAGAATAAGGCATCTAATGAGGAATCTGTGAGCTGAAAGGAAACCTATATTCTCATGTTTTGAAGGAACAGTTTATTCCACACAGTAGGATGAGAAAACCCCTACAAGTATTGATCACTTTTACATAAAGGGGGGGGGCAGGAAGGAGAGAGAGAGATTGCAAAGAGTGTGGTGACTATAGAGGTGGGATAGAAAATTGATACACTTCTCACTTGTTGTTGTTGTTTAGTCGTGTCCGACTCTTCGTGACCCCATGGACCAGAGCACGCCAGGCACTCCTGTCTTCCACTGCCTCCCGCAGTTTGGTCAAACTCATGCTGGTAGCTTCGAGAACACTGTCCCACCATCTCGTCCTCTGTCGTCCCCTTCTCCTTGTGCCCTCCATCTTTCCCAACATCAGGGTCTTTTCCAGGGAGTCTTCTCTTCTCATGAGGGGGCCAAAGTATTGGAGTCTCAGCTTGAGGATCTGTCCTTCCAGTGAGCACTCAGGGCTGATTTCCTTATGAATGGATAGGTTGGATCTTCTTGCAGTCCATGGGACTCTCAAGAGTCTCCTCCAGCACCATAATTCAAAAGCATCAATTCTTCGGCGATCAGCCTTCTTTATAGTCCAGCTCTCACTTCCATACATCACTACTGGGAAAACCATAGCTTTAACTATACGGACCTTCGTTGGCAAGGTGATGTCTCTGCTTTTAAAGATGCTGTCTAGGTTTGTCATTGCCTTTCTCCCAAGAAGCAGGCGTCTTTTAATTTCGTGGCTGCTGTCACTTCTCACTTAAGGTTTACTTAACCTGACTTGCACTTAACAAAACCAAGCCTTATGAGGAACAGTTGAGAGAGTTGGGTATGTTTGTTTTATACCCTGCCTGGATAAAAGGAGGCTGAGTGGAGAGATGATAGCCCTCTCCAAATATCTAAAGGGCTGCCACGTGGAAGATGGAGCAAGCTTATGTTTTCTCCTGCTCTGGAGGGTAGAGCCCAAACCAATGGCTTCAAGTTGCAAGAAAGGAGATTCCAACTAAACATCTGGAATAACTTTCTGAAAATAAGAGCTGTTTGACCACGACATGGACTCCCTCAGGAGGTGATGGACTCTCCTTCCTTGGAGGGTTGGATGGTCATGTCATGGATGCTTTAGTCGAGAATCTTGCATTGCTGGGGGTGGGACTAGATGACCCTCGGGGTCCCTCTAAAGTTCTATGATTCTATGGGTAATATCTCCCTCTGCACCCTTAGCATAACTCTTAGTGACTGAAAACCTCTGTCTATGCTGTATTTTCTTTATAGGTCTGAAAAATTCCAATTGTAATATTCAGCTGTTGACCGTGGACTTTTTTTATTAGATATTTCGACTGAACTCCAAATGTGAAATTCAGCCTCGAAGTCAGTCTGTCATCATTGTATTAGTATTTGGCAGGCTTCTAAAATGAAATCTAATAAACAGCCAGCTATTAAATACTCAACTCCGTTGCATGTAAGCTTTGAAATGCAAATCCACCTCAAATAAAATCAGCTGTTAATGCTGGGGGGGGGGGAGACTCCACTGTGGAGCAGGGGCTGCATATACTGCTTCTTTAATGGGGAATATTCCTCCTGTTCTGCCTTCCATGTGAACGAGAAACTGGATTAAAGGGAGTTTAAGGTCTTCGGCATGCTGAGTAATTGCTGGTATGAAAACCGCTTGGTATCTTCTCCTTTTTTTTAATCCCAGCAAGGGAAAGGAATGTGCCGAAGAGACTGAGCTGATCTCTTCCGGCTGCTAAGCAGCAGAAGCTCCTGATCAAAATCTCTGGAGAAGCAAAGGGAGGAGGGAGGGGGAAAGAGATCAAGTCCCGAAGCGCAGCAAAAGCGGATTCTACGTGGCCACCCTGTCAGGAGCGCAAAGCCTTCCGTCACCTTCCCATGTTGATTCCACGGTTCCTTTTTAATTGACAGGCGATGCTTGGGAGATGGAAAGCGCCCCTTGTAGTCAGTTCTTGGTCCTCGCCTCCCTCTGCTTTCAAACACACGCATCTCTCCCCCTGGAGCCCGATGCTCAGGGGGGCAGCAGAGCCTGGACACAAGCCTGCTTATAGGCTCCTCCATGGGCGTTTGCTTTCTCTTGGTCGTCAAAGCCACGCTCGCTTCTTGCCAAACACCAGCCAGCCAGAGAGCGCGCAACAGCTATTAGCTATAGGGAAAGAGTAAGATCATCATCATCATCATTTAAGGAAGAATGAGGGATGGTAAATAAGACATCATTTGGTCACCAGCAACTCCAGGGAGATGTGCACCCCAATATTATGCATGCTTACTCCGAAGAAAGACCCCCACAGTGCTCAGGGGGGCTAGTGCCCCCCACCCCAAGAGGAAAGCGCGCAAAGAGATGCACCGCAAAGGGGAGGCGGAAGAGAGCCATTGATAGCACAACCTGAGCACTAGGGGCTAGTCATAAAATAATTTTAATAATAATAAAATTTATTATTATTATTATTATTATTATTATTATTATTATTATTATTAAACTTCACCAGCACTTTCGGTCTCCGTCCCCGATTTCCCCGACGCCTCATGCCGCTCGCCAATTTCCGCTTCTTCCCAGTTGCTTAAAATACATCCCCCATCTCGCCCTTTTCTAAAACATCCTCCCCCGGCATGTTAGTTCGGTGCTAAAAATGACAGCGGCGCGGATCAAAATAACTCGCGACAATGGCACGAGCTCCTTCGAAGGGGCGGGAATCTTCCCTCTTCTCCGCGCTTTACAGGTGTAGCTCTGAGGAGGCAGCGGAGATTCATCACCACGTTACTGATGAATGAAAAGGCCCCCTTCCCCACGCGCCCACCCACTTTTTTTTTTTATTTTCCAAAGCTAACTCCGCTCTCCCCAGGCTGCGCTTCGTTGCAACCCAACGGAAAGCCTCTCTCGCTGAGGTAACTCGGGCGCCTCCTTTCGGGCGCGAAGGACTTTGCCAGGTGCAGGAGACTTCGAAGTTCTCACCTCAGTTGGGGGTGGAAGAAGAGAGGCGGGGGGCGGGGGGGGAGTGAGGCACGGACCTACCACTTTTTGGGGAGGGGGAGAAGGCGCGAAAAACGACGGCACTCGTGGTGCCCTCGAGGGGAATATCTTCGGGCTGACCTTTCTCCAACTTTCCAGTGCGCCCCCGGCGCGCGCGCCGCTTCTGCCCACCGACGCGCTCCTCGCGCTTTGGTGCGAATGGACGGCGCTACTGAGCCCTTGTGGGGGTGGGGGGAGAGGGAGGTGGTACGAGGTCTGCATCAGCAAAGAGGAGAAACCGAGAGAAACCTCTTTCTCTCCCCCCCCCATGCCATCCCAGCGCACACCACTTGCGCCGGCCCGGCCCCTCCCCTGCCGTCGAGCGCGTGGCTGCCCCTCTCCGAGCGGGAACTTGCTGCCATCAATAATTCATTGGCTCCCAGCAGCGGCGGCGGCGGCGGAGCGCGGGAGACGACGGCGGCGGCAGCAACAGCAGCAGCCGCCGCTTGGATAAGAGAGAGGGAGGCAGCAGCGGGGCGGGGAGGGAGAAGCGTGCGCGCGAGCCGTGCTTGCCGGCTGCCTGCAGAGAGGCGAAGGCGGCGGCAAGCGGCAAGCAGCAGCAGCAGTAGCGGCGGCCGCTGTGGCGGTAGCAGCGAGAGCCCGAGCAACGGCGTCGTCGGAGCATTTGGACAGCTCCCTTCTTGGCGCCGCCAGCAGCAGCAGCAGCAGCAGCATTATGTCCCCGCAGCGCGCGGCGGCCGCCTCCCCGGCAAAGGCCGCCGGCGCCGAGGAGGACACGGGAGGATGAGGACAGGAGGGAGGCGAAGGAGGAGGCGCAGGCGGTGGGAGGCGGGCGAGGCGAGGCAGCGCGGAGGCGGAGGAGGAGGCGCAGGCGGCGGAGGAGACGCGGAGGATGAAGTGGAGTGTCCGGGGAGCCTGCGCCGCGCTCTCCAGCTGCCTCCTGCTCGCCTGCGCGCTGAGCGCCGCCGCCGTGGGCCTCAAGTGCTTCTCGCTGGGCTCCGAACTCAAGGGGGAGCCCTTCCGCCTCGGCAGCGCCGCCGGAGCCTTCTACTCGGGGCTGCTGCTGGCCACCGGCCTCTCGCTGCTGGGCTCCGCGCTCTTCTGCTGCCGCCAGCCCGACGACCACGCCGGACCCGGCGGCGCCGAGGGCGCGGGCGCAGCGCCCCCTCGAGGCCACGCGGGCAGCGAGGTGGTGGCCGTGCCGGTGAGCGGGGATTCCCAAGCGCCGCCTCAGGCGCCGCCCAAGGCGCCCGCCAACGGGCGACAAAACTTCCTGCTGCTGGGGGCGCTGGTCTTCATGCTGGGCGTGCTGAGCGCCTTCGCCGGCGCCGTCATCGACGGCGACACGGTGTCGCTGGTGGAGAAGAAGTACTCGCACTACTGCCTCCTGCAGGCCGGAGTCGGAGGAGCAGGAGCAGCGCCCGCCCGAGCCAGGCCTGCGGGCAGCAGCCCCGACGGCGCGGCAGCAGCGGCTCTGCGCTGCCAGAAGCTGCGCGACTACCAGCGGGGCTTGGTCATCTCCACCATCTTCAACGCCCTCGAGTGCCTGCTGGGGCTGCTCAACCTGCTGCTGGTCAAGAACTACAAGGCGGCCCAGCAGCGGGGGCTGCGGCGACGGCGGCGCCGACGGCACGACCACCACGTGGCAGGCGGGCGGCGGAGAAGGCGGCGGGGTCCCGGGGGCGGCGGCGGTGGCGGTGGTGGCGCCGGTGTTGGACGGCGTCCGCAGCGCCCCAGCCAAGGCTCCATCTTCTCCAGCGAAGACCCCGATGTGTCCCCCGGGGGCGATTGCGCCTTCCAGGCCGTGTCGTACATCAACGTCGGGGTTTTCCACGTGTTCGACGAGGCGGGCGTGGAGGTGCACTGTGGGGGTCACCCTTCCGTCGAGCTGCCGGGCTACTCGCCCATGGACCCCGACCTCCAGGTGTCCTACCTGTATTGTTACCCGTTGCCCAACGAGCAGCCCCCGGCCTACGAGGAAATCTATCCCAGGGAGCCCTGTGCCAACCGCATCTAGGCACCACCGGACAGCGCCCTTTGGACAATCGGCCTGCTGGACCGAAAGGGGCAGTAGGAGGCGAATTGGGGCAGAGCAGGAACACTTTATTGGCAGGACCAGTAGTAGCACAAGGTGAGGCCAAAGCCACAGGTGGTAGTAGCAGTGCGGACTCCTCCGAGAACCCTCCGTCTAAAGAGGCAGGTGCCCGTAAGATACCTAGCATGAGACAAGGCTGGTGCACACTCTTGGGGCGGATCTGGTGGCAAGTTGAAACATTGGTCCAGACCACTTTGGCTTCGTTTTTCTGAAGACCAGGCACACTTTCTCTTCATCGCCTCTTTGATGGAGAAGTCTTGAACAGTTTCAGAAAGTTGCCAGTGTTTTGCAACCTGTTGGAGGTTTCTCCAATATGTCCTTGTCGAGATTTCTCTTTTCCTGCTCCTTTTGGTTCTATCACTAAAATCTATAGCTACATACTAGAGGTTTTAGCAAAGTGCATTTTTCTCTTGGGTTTCTTAAAGATGGCTGGGCCTACTTGGGGATGATGCTTTTAGTACCTTCTTAATTTTACCCCTTTTTTCCCCCCTAGTCTGGTGGAATCTTTTCATCCATCTCTTCGATATTGATTGAATGGCGAACATTTCAGGGTTGGTTTACACAGTCATATTTGGCTCGGATTTGTTTTTGCTTTGTTTTAATGAATCAGCCTGGCTTACCCACACACCTGCCCCCGCCCCCTTCAAATGAATCTTCATGATAGCCTCAGCTTTAAGAGTTACAAAATTATGTCGTTAGAAAGCCAGCCAGAACAAGAAAAACACACACAAAATGTAAGGATGAATCTTTCCCTCTCAAGCAAATATATTTCTAACCATGAAGAGAGACCGAGAGCAGTTTCGATCCAAGCCTCTTATGTTTACAGTATTCCTGGGAGATTTTATGTTTTAAATTTTAAAATTCAGTGAGAGTTAAAACCATTGTTGGTCTTGTAAGATGCACATGATAAACCTGCACTTTCAAAAGGGGGGGGGGAGAATCAACAGCAACATTTTTGTACACTAATGTGCCTGCTTTTTGTTGATAATTTCCTACTGTAAAAGCTTTCAAAAAGTCTATAGTGAAAATGTTTGGTAAAGTCATTGCAACGTAGAATTAACAAATCAGTTCCTTTACTACGATAGAAATGCTATATTGAATAGAAGGAAAGTCCAAATCGTCTCATACATTCCTTTTTGTAAACAGGTTCTGTGTTTTTAATGCAAAGCAGGGCTTATATTTATTTTTTATTTTGTTTTGAAACAAGTCTAATCCTATTTTGTACACATGCAGCCAGTTATTCTTGTAAGTAGTTTCATTTTAGTGTTACCGATTAATTAATCTGAGAAGCTTGAATAATAAGTTTTTATTTAAATATAAATACATAATATATACATATATCTATATATGCTTTAAGCAGCCTTAACTGATGGTCACAATTTTCAGCGGAGTTACCCAAACTCCTTTGAAGTATGGTTTAGTAAAAAAAAAAAAAACATATTCTGACAGAATTCAACAGGTGAGCATTGAAAATAATAACACTGCATTAAAAAGGTTCCGATTATAGTGACTAAACTCTTGTCTAGATATTTTAATAGTTTCACCAAAAACGCTCTTTTGGAGGCAAAGCCACGAGTGACACAGGAGACCCGTGATCGACTCTCATGACATTCATTTTGCTTTTAAACAGGTGCAAGGGGCTCCAGCCTTGTTTTGAATAGCAATGCTGGAAGAGAAAAGCATTTAATGTTTTCATCTTTATCATTTCTCTTATCTAAATGCCCTACCCCTATAAATGGCTTGTGTAGCCCTTCTAGAATACTGGAATTTCCCTCTGTGAGGCTAAAAGCATATTCCAGGGCAATTTAAATTTGGAAACTGGCGAGAGGGTAAAAAACACACACACACACACACACACACACACACACACACACCCCACCAGCATCGCTGCAGTTATCAAATTCAGAGCCAATTGCACCTGTTTTAAAATGAAAGAAAGGTGCATTGTGAGATCTGGTCACAAATCTCAGGCATCGTGGGTGGTTTAGCCCTCAGTCTGCTAGAGAATGTCAATGAATCAGGTAGCATAGGGAAGGCAATTAATTTATTTTATTTTTTTGGAACACTGGCATAAAAAGGAAGGCTTAATTTAGAGCTGTTCAAAAGGATGAAAGAGAGAGACTTCAGCTCATATTGTTCACCTATTATTCTTGCTACTATGTGTTAAGACAGAATTCCATTTAAAATTCCACCCCTTCGTTAAGCTCCTTGTAGCAGGGACCTGTCTGCTGCTTATATTACTTTGTAAAGTGCCGTGTACACTGATGGCGCTATATAAATATTAATAATAATTCATTTTAGGAGACTGCTGCGGAATGTGAGCGTTATCAACAGAGACAGTGTTAAAGGAAAACAGTTTTTGTCCTATTTTTGCGATGTACAGAAGATTATTTTTTGATTAAGGATCTGAACAAAGTCTAAAATCTGCAGCCTTAGATTAAAAGTTCAACAGTGGTAAAAGCCTCTCTGCACTACTTTGTTATCTGAAGTTGTTTCGACTTGCACACTTTGTATAATCTAAAATGCAAAAAAAATTAATGCCTTAGAACATTTAAAACTATATACCTTTAAAAACTAAGCAAAACCTGCACCCTAGATAAATGGATCAAAAGCAACTAATCCAGTTCACAAGGTAGCTTCACATTTTTTCAAAGGTTAGAGCCACCATTATTATTATAAATTATGTAAAAGATTCTCCTTTGTTGAGAGCAAGCACAATGCTTATCTAGTACATAAGACCTAGTTTGAAGTACTGCACTTCCTTCTTCATTTCTTTACTCTCTAGACTAGTATAGATTCTATCTCCGTGGATCCTTTTTGGGCCCAGTCCACAAGAAACATCTCCAACACATTTTATTTTATTTTAATGAATAGGAGTTGTAGAACAGAATGGCTGTACCCTTGTACTCCTCCCATCTTCTTCACAGGGATATTTGGAAGAGAAGTTCCTAGCAAATCGTGTCCCCTTAACTACAGTGCAGTCAGGCCACATTTTGGATGTATATATGGCCAGGAATTTTGTAAGATAATCTGGTGCCTAAATTAAGTTTTGAAATCCCTATTGAAGTATCTAAATAAAAACAACCTAATTTCTTTTTTAAAAGCTCACATTGCATACTTCTTCCTACATTAAAGGGTGTGGTCAATGCGCTATTCATATTGGCATCTTTCAGTAGAACGAGAACAGGTCCAGACAAATAGCTAATCATGTGATTAAAACTGTTCCTGGGCTAGGCAGACCACTTTAGATTGTAGGCAAGGATTGCATAAGTACAGGGCTTTTTTTTCCCAGCTGGAACTCACCAGAACTCACTTCTGGCCCCTCTTAAGTGGGCGCCATTGCCATTATAAGAGAACAAGGGAGGTGTTCAGGGTGACTTCCAGCACCTTTTTTCTACAAAAATAGCACTGCTCGTGTGTGTGTGTGTGTGTGTGTGTGTGTGTGTGTGTGTGTGTTATAAAAGCCCATTAGGGTGGAAATGGCTCCTAGACTAGCCATGTCTGCAGGCATGCTAACATTCTATTACTTTCC
Organism: Podarcis melisellensis; assembly: GCF_964234715.1. NCBI lineage: Eukaryota > Metazoa > Chordata > Lepidosauria > Squamata > Lacertidae > Podarcis > Podarcis melisellensis. The sequence continues at coordinate 31,436,763 of NC_138534.1, forward strand.
AATTTTTTATTTTATTATGGAGTGTTCAAATGTGTGATTCCGTACCTGAATCCAGGAACAGTTTGGTTTGTGATGAGCTGTTTAGACCATGAGAATGCTTTAAATAATGACAGATTTCCTACATGGACAGCATTTATATTGGGGGCGAGCATGCAGACTGTTTGGTCCCAATTTACTTGCGCTTTACATGTTCTTTCCTACATGGAAATGCAATACACTCCAAGAAAGGTGTCATATTTAAGCTGGCCCTGTAGTCCTATACGGTTCAGTTAGCCTGATTTCAGCATGAATGCAGTTATAGTGGCTTCCATAAGTTTTGGAACTGGCTTCTAAACAGGAGCCCTTAAACCATCTCACTGAGCCAGAGCATAAGCTGATTGAGATGCTCTGTCTGGAATCCTTTAAAAAAAAAGAAAAAGAAAAAACCTTAAACGAGAGAGGCCTCATTATCTCAAGCTGAGCATGAGAAGGTAAGCACGTATCTGGTCTATGCTACTTCAGAATGTAGATGCTGGCTCAGATGGCTAATTGTGGCTGCAGAGCAGCTACCTACATGCTAATCAGGGTTTTCTCGCTAATCAGTTTTTATGTGCTGGGGTTTTGTTTTGTTTGTTTGTGAGCAGGAGAATTTAGTCATATATTCCAGCATTAGCAAGCTGAAGTGGCGCGGTCTGGGCAGGGATTTTACCATCTTGTGTGAGAGCCAGGTCTAAACCTCAAAGCAAAATCCATAATGAACCCTAAGGACCCATCAGGCTAGTTTTTGCAAACTGCAGCCTAAATCATTGAAGTTTACAGATATCTATCTTGGAGTTGTTGCACTGTGTTCAGCATGATGGATCACGAGTTCTACAGGCTTGTTTTTGTAGGGGCTTTTTTTAAAAAAATAATCTTTGTTTGGGAAAATCGTAGGCAGCATGCTTCCAGATTTAAGAGGGCTCAGCGTAAACAAAGTTGGAGAATCTCTACACTAGAATGTATCATAAAGTCCCACCCTATCATTTGGGACTTCATGATTTCACAGAGCGCTTTCATTTTAAGTTATTTAGGATGAAAACCACCCACAGAGTAAAAAATAAACAAACAAACCAAAGTCGTAATCCTCTATTGTGAAATCCATTGTTGATCTGAAGGGGATCTGCAGTCTTCAATAGTACTGTGCTCTTGAACAACTCCCATTCATTTTAATGGGAGTCCCATGAGATAATTCCCTGGTTGACTGTGCTAGGTCTATGCTTCCGAGTTTAAAACCAGGGCAGAGAAGGCTACCAGTTATGGGAATACACTGTACATGCTATCAGTCTCCCTACCCTGCCTTTAAAATAACAAATTGCATCCAGTGTTAGTTCTGCTCAGAGTAGACGCATAGAAAGTAGTGACTATGACTAAGTTGCATTCATTTCAAATGGGTCTACTCCAAGTTACTTGGATATAGCCCAGCACGTATACATAAATTTCCCTCCCCAAGCCAAAAGAACAGATGTAAGCGAAAGTGTCACAGACCTATACTGTATGTCTTGTGTGTGCATGGAAATTTGCCATTATGGGTAAAGGACATTGCCCTATTTTACAGAAGTAAGCCAGGAAGCTTCTGTGCTGAATTGCATCTTTTTGTGGGAATAGTACAGTGGGCACAATTCAGCAAACATCAGTCACAACCAAACCCTATTGAAAGGGATGTGATGGGACTTTTCTCATGTCTAACTTGAGTTCCATTTTGAATCGGATTGACTCATACCTCAGTTTGGCTGGGTTGTTGTGGCCATTAAGAAAACCAAAACGTATATTCACGTTAAGTAACCTCAAATTTGCAGAGTTAAACATTTTTAACAACTGTTTATTCAGGTTTAATTTAAAAGAAATATTTTGAGGTGCTTGTTGGTGTGTGGGTGTGTGGGTGTGGGTGTGAGTGAGAGTCCATCCAAAGTTATGCATATACTGTCCTATTCATTGTGAAGGGGTTAAAACTAGTGATTGTTGTTAAATTAATAATAATAATAATAATAATAATATTCTGCCTGACTTGGTTGCCCCAGCCAATCTTGGTGGCTTCCAATGATTTATAAAACCACAGTAAAACATCAAGCATTAAAAACTTCCCAATACAGGGCTGCCTTCAGATATCTTCTAAAAATCAGTTGCTTATATCCTTGACATCTGCTACCAAGGAGGCCCTCTCTGCCTGGTTCCATGTAACCTCACTTCTCGCAATGAGGGAACTGCCAGAAGGCCCTCAGAGCTGGATCTCAGTGTCTGGGCTGAACAATGGGGGTGGAGATGCTCCTTCAGGTATACAGGGCAAAAGTAGTTTAGGGCTTTAAAGGTCAGCACCAGCATTTTGAATTGTGCTTGGAAATGTTTCCATTGAATTCATTGGGATTAAATGTCCTTCTCTTTAGATGGAACAGGCGCCTGGTATTGAAAGGACTGCTTAGGCTTGATTGGACCACGTGGTCCAACACTCTTTTCCCAACAGAGCCAAGCAAGTATTTCTGGGAAGCTTCCAAACAGAGCAAGATGGCAATATTACACACACACACACACCACCTCCAATGTCTCTCCTACATTAAGCACATTAAAGTGGAAGACTTTCTGTGGTAAGCATCTTTCAGTGCAGAAAAAGGCACCACACCTCACAATCCAGCTGAAAACTCAACACTTTTAAGTCCCGTTGATTTGCACATGGAAGTTAAGCACATGCATACATCTCTCATGGTTGGGACTTTTTTTAAAAAAAAAAGGTTTGCACCTGTCCTTTAAATAGGGAAATAAAGCAGGTTTTCTGATCAACTGTACTGTGAAATACTTAGGCACAAACTTAAATTTTTAAAAATGGCCATATGTAAGCAGAGGGAGTTTAATTTTATTTGTATAGATGCTTTAGGTGGCTGTTTTGGAGTTTGAAATTGTCTTAAAACTCCAGTTGTTCCAAAGATCAGTGCTCAGGGGTGGGGAATGGGAAGTCACAAGAGCTGTGTGTTACACTCAAGTATTAAACTTGTTAAATTAAAGTTTAACTTAATTTTTTTAAAAAAAGAAATCATTGGATCCAGGACTCTCACCCATCTCCCTTATGTTTGAGGCATTACACATAACTGAAGGAGCTTGTTTTAATGACAGGAGAAAAGTGAAGGAAAAATAGTCCAGTCCTGCCAAAATCATTGGGAACATGCCAACCAGTTTATTGGGGGAAAGCGAGAGAGTTGAATAGCATCTATGTGCAATCATTAATGGGAAAATGTATGAGTTCCAGTTCAGCAAGGGAGATTGCCGTTGTTGCTGATGTACATCTGAGTGCCATTGATTTAATGAATGCATCTGTTAGGAGGCTCATGCATGGCCATCTGGGACTATTAATTGCATTCATCAGTATGAGGCCACTGGTTTTTCTAGTATAACCAACATGATTCCAAAAAATAAAGAAACACAAATAATTGTGGCACCTTAAAGCGTAGCAAGCTTATTGCAAAGTGAGTTTATTTCATAGACTTCCTCAAATGCAAGTACATCGCAGACATATGTTGCAGTGAATGGCCACACTGGTGTTGAAAAAAGAAAAAAAAGTTTGTGGTCCACTAAGACTAAGCACGCATACAATTTTAGAAATAAAAAAATCAGGTAGGCAAATTAGATGAATGAACCTTTTTTATTATTATTTCATTTTAAGGCACACAAATGTTCCAGGTGATTAATGTTTGTGGTGTAGTAGGTGTATTTAATAATTTCTCAATGAGAAATTTATGACTACAAAGAAAGAAGATTGCAAAATATTACTAAGGCTTCAGTTAGTCATTTCTGGCAGCTTTTGAAAATCACCACTATTCATTAAGCAATAATGTTAGAGGGTATGTGAAAAAGCTTGCTGTGATTAGACTAAAAATAGGATAGGATGATGTCCAATTCTTCTGGCGTGCATGAAGTAGAGAGGGAATGAAATATTCCTATGAGATGGGGGCAAACACCCAAAAAACCTAAGCATGTCTCAAGCCTAAGCATGTCTGTGTGGAAGTAAATCCTATGGATGTTAATGGATCCTTGCTCCAAATCAATGTGATGAGGACTGCAGTTTTGGGCCGCAATCCTGTGCACACTGCTCTGAGAGTAAGCCTGACAGAAAACAAGGGGACTTCTGAGCAGACATGCATAGGATTGTACTGTTAATGTTATTGTCTAGGGCTGATTCACACAACCATGTTTTCTTATGGCATCAGTATAGTAGCATGGAACTCTTCTGATGATAAAAGAGCTACCTGGAATCTCCATGCCTTCGCCAGTTGTGTGAACACACCTTTAAAAACCTGTGAAGATATTGAGCCTTCGTAGTTTTTAGACAGCTTGGTGAGATTTTTAAGTCTACCATATTAAAGGCTTCACTAACCACATAATCTAACTAATTATTAGGGCTTTCGTGTAATTAAGAGAAATCTTGGCTGATATAATTGTATGAGTTTTACTCACAGTGGCATACATTTGCATATGTAGAGAGTAAGAATTCTAAAGAAAAGTACTTCCTTTAGTTAGATTACATGTGTGTGTGTGAACTGCAAAGAGGATCTGGGTGTCTCCAGACTGTCACATATTTAAGCACATACCGCAAGTTTAGAGCTGCACAATTAAAGTTGACTAAAGCACTTTGTTGCCCTAGTGCAACTACACCACTTTTAAAAAGAATTAGGCCTTTTTGCAGTTTGGAACGTGAAGGGGAAATGTATTTTGAAGTGTGGGAGGGACAAATGATTAACGGGAAGATGTATAAACAGCCCACAGGCAAATTGGGATGACTCCAGGACAAATGTTCATTAGTCATATAAAGGGTAAAGGTAAAAGGCTCCCTGACCGTTAGGTCCAGCCACGGACGACTCTGGGGTTGCGGCCTCATCTCGCTTTTCTGGCCGAGGGAGCCGGCATACAGCTTCCAGGTCTCGTGGCCAGCATGACTAAGCCACTTCTGGCGAACCAGAGCAGCGCACGGAAGCACCGTTTACCTTCCCGCCGGAGTGGTACCTATTTATCTACTTGCACTGTGTGCTTTTGAACTGCTAGGTTGGCAGGAGCAGGGACTGAGCAACGGGAGCTCACCCCGTCGTAGGGATTCGAACTGCCAACCTTCTGATCGGCAAGCCCTAGGCTCTGTGGTTTAACCCACAGCGCCACCCGCATCCCTGTCATTAGTCATATACCTCCCCCATAAAGAAATGGAAACAAATGCTCAATAAAGATTGGATATAATTGTCACTTCTGCTGAAGCTTTGTGCAAGCAAATGGGGATGGATACTCAACAAATAGGTTGTCTGAAAGAGCCCAGGGGCAAGCTAGATGTGAATACCATTCATACAATTAGCAATTGCTTGAATGGCATTTTGAAAGTTAACTGCAGGTATTTATAGGGGCCTGATACAATATGGGACCCTCAATGGGGTAGGGCACTTTGCCACTTTTGCCACCACTACCCCTCCCAGGAGTCCCAGCCTGGAATAGTGCCTTTCTCCCATTGCAAACCAACAGGTGCAAGGGGCTGGGTGAATTGGGACTGCAGTGGGGGGGGAGTGTTTAAAACTTCCTGTCCCTACAGGCAATGGTCCTCTTCAGCCCCCATCCCTGGCACCTGTAATATACTTTGAAAAAGCCATTTGCACAATTGCTAATTGTATAACTTGTGCCATATCTAGTTTTGCCCTTAGTATAGTCAGTCTTTGAGTGTGTATGGGGTCAGTGGGGGAAGAGAGAAACAGAGAATGAATGAATGTATGTGAATATGACTCCTCTAACATGGTGCCATCTTCTAATTGGGAGTAACTGCTGACAGGCAGTGAAAAGATCCAATCAAAATTAAACAGCATGGAGTGGTGCTAATAAATACATTAAAAAGCCAATATTTTAGGAACAATAAAAGATTTTAAAGCATAGCATTATCCTAGGTAAAGGTAAAGGTACCCCTGCCCGTACGGGCCAGTCTTGACAGACTCTGGGGTTGTGCGCCCATCTCACTTAAGAGGCCAGGGGCCAGCGCTGTCCGGAGACACTTCCGGGTCACATGGCCAGTGTGACATCGCTGCTCTGGCGAGCCAGAGCCGCACACGGAAACGCCGTTTACCTTCCCGCTGGTAAGCGGTCCCTATTTATCTACTTGCACTTTGACGTGCTTTCGAACTGCTAGGTTGGCAGGCGCTGGGACCTGAGCAGCGGGAGCGCACCCCGCCGCAGGGATTCGAACTGCCGACCTTTCGATCAGCAAGTCCTAGGCGCTGAGGCTTTAACCCACAGCGCCACCTGCGTCCCCAGCATTATCCTACAAAACACTTAATTGTTCAGTGAAAAACCACATCTTCCCAAGGCTATTTTTCCTTTCGTAAAAAACCTCACCAGGGCATTGTTGTATATAAAGGTAAAGGGACCCCTGACCATTAGGTCCAGTCGTGACCGACTCTGGGATTGTAGTGCTCATCTCGCTTTATTGGCCGAGGGAGCCAGCGTACAGTTTCTGGGTCATGTGGCCAGCATGACTAAGCCACTTCTGGCGAACCAGAGCAGCGCACGGAAACGCCGTTTACCTTCCCGCCGGAGCGGTACTTATTTATCTACTTGCACTTTGACATGCCACCCGTGTCCCAACATTGTTGTATATATCTGTATATAATGGGTAGTTCAGCTTCTGGAGCTAGATTTCTTAAAGCAAATAGCTAAAGAGGCAGCAAACAATACTACCTATATTAATCTTTACCTAGTTTTTAAGACACCAACTGGCAAACCTCCATAATCTTTTGCAAAATCCTTCCATGTAGAAGCAGAGCACTACATGTGGAGGAATCGACGTAGGGTAGAATTCTTGGTGTGAGCGTGTTCCTTGACTGTGTGAACAAGACTGAGCTTGAGAGTTGTGAGGAGACCCCATTTCCCACAATGCATTGGTGCAGGGCTTGGGGGTGAAATGGAGGAAGATGGGCCCCTTCTCGTATTGTAGGCAGGCTAGGAATGACAGAGTGTGGGAAGATGAGGCAGGTGACTGTTCAGCTCCCTTCATTTCACATGCTCCCTTCAGCATAAAAGATAATCACTCCACAAACAAGACACATAAATTAAAAACATGGTTGAATTGATAACACATCTGGATTAAGAGGTATTGGATATGTGAAATATGTGGTCTTTAGGTCATCCTGTGCCATTTCGAATCTTGAAATTCGATTTTTTGGGGGGGGCAATTTATCTCTAATTCTGATCCCCAATACTGATCTGTTCACATCAGTAGGTCTGCAAGCAAGAGATGTTGAGACTAAGGACTGCAAAAGTAACTTGCAGGTAATTCAGGCTTGTGGCTTCGTAGACTTAATAAAAGTTCATACAGCCTCTCTTTCATGGGCTATGAAACCTGAACTTTACTATTGATGCTTTCACGTATTTTGTTAATGGTTGTCATACTCTGGAAGGTTACTTATTATGCATGCCTAATATTCTTCCCATTGTCTATTTATATACACCAGATAATGACAAAAATCAGAGTAGTACTGGGGCCTGTTATAAAATCATGCTGGAGAAAAATCTGACCAGTGCAACATGACCAAGACTTGCTCCTGTCATAGTAAAAGCATGAAATCAGGCCCAAATGCATGTGTTTTTTTAGAGCAGATCAAAGCAGACCATAGGATCAATTCAAATTCATCTTTGTTTGGCAATGGTGGCTGTTTTCCAAAATGGCCATTTGAGTAATGTACCTCAGGTTACATACGCTTCAGGTTACAGACTCTGCTAACTCAGAAATAGTGCTTCAGGTTAAGAACTTTGCTTTAGGATGAGAACAGAAATCATGCTCCGGCGGCACGGCAGCAGCAGCAGGAGGCCCCATTAGCTAAAGTGGTGCTTCAGGTTAAGAACAGTTTCAGGTTAAGAACGGATCTCCGGAACGAATTAAGTACTTAACCCGAGGTACCACTGAATGTGGATTTTTTAAAAAAAATTCAAATTACCAGAAACAAGTGCTGCTTTTTTGTCATTTAATCTTGAAATTGTCAGTAGAACTTTGAACCATGCTGAGAAGCTTCTTTCATCATAAAAAACCCTGTTTCCCACCCTCTCCCAATAAAATATCTCTACCATGGTGCCACTTACAAAAAAGATGCAAAGTCAAACAAGTTATTACACTTTTACTTCCTGGTAGATGATATTCTAGCTTTGCAGTGTACAGCACACAATTAGGAATCACTATTCCTCCAGAGAAGAGTAACAACCGCAACACCAAACAGGCGGACACCAATCCCTCATCCTAGTAGTTTCACTGCCCTGTGGAAGGAAGCGTCACAACCCATATTTGAAGCAAGTGTTCATCCCCTCAAGCTTAAAACATACCTAAGCCTTCCACAACATAATATGAAGTACAGGACTAAAAGAATCTAGCTCCCAGCCAACTAGGAATCAGCACCACTGAGCTGTATCCTTCCTTCTAGCAAAAGAGCAGGAATAAAATTTGTGCTGCTAAGACTCTAAAGCTGCAAACGGCTTTAGAGCTGCAAACGGATTGGTTTGGAAGTTACGGCGCCTATCCCTCCTCCCTAGTCAGCCCAATGTTCTTTGATGGCAGAGCAGTTTGGTCCACCTCTCTCTAAGTCCATAGAGTAATTAGAATGGCTTGACTCCTCTCATTGAATTGTAGCTCCCAGTAATTAGAGATTTAAGAATGCCATGACCACAGAGGGTTTTTTAGCCATCTAGGATAGTCCAATCCTCCCACCATCACCCTAGCTCTTTCCTTGAGCTCACAGTTTACTCGTTCTTTTTCCTTTGACATCACATGACAACTTCCTCAATTTAACAACACGCTTGGATGCTACTTGTCTTAAAATAACACAATGAGTTTGACTGTCGTCAAATGAGTGGCTGCATCATCATCATCATCATCATCATCATCATTTGTTGTTACCAAGTCTTCAAGCAGCTTATCTTTAAAAACTTAAATACATTGTAATTCATTAAGTCATACACACACTCACATCCACCCCACACCCCTTGACAGCCGCAGGAAACTTTGGTATCACATAGCTGTCACCTGTCCCTTTTCTGGCGGAAAAGTCCCTTATCCCAGCGCCATGTCCCGCTGCTGTCCCTTATTGATGATGTCCCTTAAATTTCCTGGGTTTCAAAGGAAGCAGCTCCTCTCCCCCCCTCCCTCCCTGCCAGCCAGGGAGGAGGGAGGCTCCAACTGTGTTGCTTGGCTGTGTTGGTCACCCAGTAAGGAGTCTAAGAACGACTGGGGGGTGGAGCTTGCATGCCTTGTGCCAATCAAATCAGCCGCATTACCTGGGGACTCGCCTTTGCTCAGCACTTCCCAGCGGAGAGGTGACGGTGGTTTTCCTTGCTGCATCCCCTTTGCCGGGTTGCTGCGCTGTGGGAACCACCACTTGAGGCTTCGTTTGGCTGCTGGCTGGGCTTTCTGCCTTTGGCTTGGAGGGGCTCAGAAGTTGAACATACCTGTGTTCGGAAAATCCCTTATTTTGGCTGCTGATCCCTTATTTTCAAGGCTGCTGGTCCCTTATTTTCAAATCTAAGTTGACAGCTATGCACTAACGGTAAAACAACATTGTCTCAATCAACCTGCGGGGAAAGGCAAGCCTTTACCCGACGCTGAAAATATGTCAGCGAAGGTACCAGGTGGATCTCACTGGGGAGAGCATTCCATAGCTGGGCCACTGGCCTGATCCAACAGGCTCTTCCTGTGTTCTTAGCCACAATTGAAAAGATGACATGAAAATAGTTGTGGCAATTTCCCAGTGACTTTCATGTCCCTGCACGTCTTAGAAGCTTCTTATCCCAGGGTCACAACAGGCAAATGGGCAACATAACTGTCAAGGGGAGATTGCCTCTGTTCCTGATCCCACTTTGAGAGATTGGGATAGCAAATCTGCCAAATGGAGTCTCTCGGTGCCTGGCTCCTGGATTGCCTCGGTTTACCTGTTGCAGATCAAGCTCACTTTTGTCTAGAGTCACTAGAAGTTAGCACATGTCACCCAACGGCTGCTTTGTTTCCCATCTGGCCTGGTGAAAAGCTCTGGAGAATCCATAGGCTTGACATTTTTCTTATGGGGCAAACATGAAATCGCTGCAGGCAAAACAACTAATTCAAAGCAGCAGGAATGTTTCCTGAATCAGTTACACGGCAAATCCCAGCTAGCTACACAGGCACTGTGCAGATGTCACTGAGACTAAACCAGGTCAATTCAGAATGAGGACCACACTTCTTAAATACAGTGGTACCTTGGGTTACAGACGCTTCAGGTTACAGACTCCGCTAACCCAGAAATAGTACCTCAGGTTAAGAACTTTGCTTCAGGATGAAAACAGAAATCGTGTGGTGGCAGCAGCCTGCCCATTAGCTAAAGTGGTACCTCAGGTTAAGAACGGTTTCAGGTTAAGAGCCATCCTCTGGAACGAATTAAGTTATTAACCTGAGGTACTACTGTATATTTAAAGCAACCTCTACACAAAAGGTCCCTGAAGTGGGATAGGTAGCGTGACTTTCAACTCGTAACAAATACATTCATGAAGAACAGTGAGGGTTTTCATCTCAGCCCTCTTCCTATCAACCCATGTTGGATGCAAAATAAAAGCGAGCTAATAGTGTTAAGACATACACACTGGCAGGTCTGAGGTTATCAATGAAAAACATAGGTGCAGAAAGAGACATATTTATTAATTCTTGTATGGAGGTAAAATTGGACCTCAGACCTGCCAGCTGGCCTGGAGGCCAGAGCCTTGGTCTGTCCATCTGAAGGAGTCCTTCAATAAAAGAGGGTGTCTGATGCTGGCAATTAGCTTCTCATCAAAAGGCTGCAGTGCTTCACTGGTGGGGTTTCGGTTTGGTTTGGTTTGGTTTTTTGTTTTTGTCTGTAAACCAGAACTTTTCCATCAAGAAAGCACCAGGCATTTTAGAGAGTTAGTCCCCAGGAGGCAGACAGGTCAGCCTTTTTCCATTTTCTCTGAGTGACCTCCTTGCCACAGAGCAAGCAGGATCAATTTAGAAGCAAATGGAATGAGATGAAGCCAGTCACCTCCCCCAGAATGAGGCGGAAAAATTCAGCTGATGGCTGCACAATTACAGAGGTGAACATCAAGCCCTGAAGAGTTGGATTCATCCACTTTGAGTTGTCCCCATTCTGCCTGGCCCAAGTCACACAGGGGCCTAGGTGAGAGTACCCAGCCACCTAAGCGTCTTCTTCTCTACACCATCACTGTATATGTACTCCCCTGGCTCTTCAAGGTCAAAGATCACAGTGAGCAGACCCATTTCTCAAGTTCTGCCACCATTTAAGAAAGACCCCTTCAGAAGCTAACATTCCTTACTGTTGTGCTATGACTTATATGGCTCCAGGCTTTGACTATGGTCAAATTAAATACCAGAACATTTAAATAAGCCTGAAAGGGTCAGGTTGAATTACGGTAATTCCACCCAATGAACTACCCTAATCTATTCTTCAATACTCGGTCCCAATAATATGCAAAGCATTATTATTTTTTTAATGCTACACAGCATTTCTAAAACTGATTTGGAATACGTACACCTTGGACCGCATAAGGATTGTGTGCACAAGCATGCTAGTGTGTATATTTATTTATTTCCAAGCTTGCAAGATATTCATTATTTTAGGAGGCATTTACATTATGAGCGTTACAGATTCTGGTGGAAAAGAAAGGGCATGATCCATGCAATGCTAAGCCCTTTTAAATCCTATTTATTGATTTTCAACAGGAGAGCTAAGCACCTACTGAAATAAATAAGTATGAAGTACTTAAAATTTGGCTGGATTGAGCAATTTAATCATTTAAATTGTATGAATGTATGACGAGGTTTAGGCACTGGTGGCTTCCAGACTAGGCTACACAAGGCTTCCTTTGCACGTGTAGTTAGCAATTGGGCTGCAGCGTTTTGCAGTAATAGGATTGAGAATTTATCACTATATTACACCTGTGCTCACAGATCTGCATTGGCTGCGATTTCACTACTGGGCTGAGGTCAAGATGTATGAAGCACTTAATGGTTTGGGACCAGTGTAGTTTAAGAAGTTGCCTTATATGGGCCATCTTAAGTCACCAAGATCTGCACAACTGGCACTTCTGCAAGGGCCATGCAATGTCTGTTCCACATTTGTCAGGAAGCATTCCTTTAGCATGGCAGCACCTGTACATTAGAGGGACGCGGGTGGCGCTGTGGGTTAAACCACAGAGCCTAGGGCTTGCCGATCAGAAGGTCGGTGGTTTGAATCCCCGCGATGGGTTGAGCTCCCAATGATTGGTCCCAGCTCCTGCCAACCTAGCAGTTCAAAAGCACATCAAAATTGCAAGTAGATAAACAGGTACCGCTATGGCGGGAAGGTAAATGAATGATGTTTGTGCCAAAACACAGTAGATAGTTGAAAAGGGGAATGGAGGAGCCATGATTTGCCCATACGGTATCTGGCCCTGGCAGCTACCTCTGAGGCAGGAAACTTGGAAACTTCTCAATGGATTGAATTGGTTGCCTGTCAATAGAAGGGTGAGACCTGTCAAACAGATGAGAGCAAGAAGAATGGATCCGAGTGGGAGGAGACAGGATAGTTACAATACCTAAAGGGATTCTTGGGTGGGTGTCAGGAATACAGTGGTACCTCGGGTTAAGAACCTAATTCGTTCTGGAGGTCTGTTCTTAACCTGAAACTGTTCTTAACCTGAGGTGCCATTTTAGCTAATAGGGCCTCCTCCTGCCGCTGCCGTGCGATTTCTGTTCTCATCCTGAAGCAAAGTTCTTAACCCAAGGTACTATTTCTGGGTTAGAGGAGTCTGTAACCTGAAGCGTCTGCAACCCGAGGTACCACTGTATAATGACAGAGTGAGATGGGCAATTCACAAAGTATCACAATTGACAAGTTGGGAACCATGTAAATTATGCATGCTCCAGTTCCCCTCATTCGATGACATTTTGTGACATTTTTGTGTGGTCTTTCTGTCAAGGTGGGGGGGGGGGGCTGCACCCTTTCTGAAGTTTTAAAAGTTGCTCCCCACTTTGCTCAGGGCGATGATGAAATATACATTTATAAAGAAACCAGAGGCCTTTCTCCTTGGAATAATAGGTTTTGAGTTGCCCAAGAAAGATGTAAAGTTATTCTTGTATGCCACAACTGCTGCTCGAATTTTATTAGCCAAGAAATGGAAAACACAAGAACAACCAACTGTGGAAGAATGGCAGATGAAAATGATGGATTATATGGAGTTGGCTGACCTTACTGGAAGAATCCGCGACCAGAAAGAAGAGGAATATCAGGAAGAATGGAAGAAATTCAAAGACTATTTGAATAAATACTGTGATATTAAAATTTTGAAAATACTTGAAAATACCAAACAGGCCTAGGATTAAAGTAAGAGACAGTTAAATAAATGAGATCTAGAACCTTAAGGAAAGTTTTTTTATATATACTATAATTGGAATATTGTGTTTTAATGATAATATTAGAAAACTGCTACATTTAAATACAAGGAAATTCAGATGGAAGAGCTCAGAGGAAGTCCAAAAACATGTTTATGAGGTTAGAAGTTTAAATAACTGTGATGGGACGATGAGCTGCTTGTGCGTAAAATGCAAGTCCCTCAGAGTTTGATCAGGTTTTCAAACCTCTGCCTGTGACGGAGCCCCTCCAGCATGGCTCCGTCAATCACTAGTAGAATCCGAAAGTGGCTGCTTTCGGAAACGTTTCCAACATAAAAGCTCCTTAACGGAAACACGTCGTCTGGCCTCTCGGCGTGACAGTTTCCGTCGAGGTGTGGGTGTCCCTATAGGAGGTCCTGAGACCTCCCCACTGGTTTCGCTTGAAGCGTCTCTGAGCCATCCCTCCGACTCACTTTCCCTTGGAGTTCTTGCTCGCCCTCTACTGGTTCCCTCTTCCGCTGCTACTGCTCTCTCAACCTCAGGGAGCCTTTGCACCTACGGCGCTTTAGATGTCAGTTCCCTGACATCCACCTCCCCTCCAGGGCCCCCTTCACCCCCTCCCGTCTCCTCTCCTACTGGCGGTGAGGAGGTAAAACCCCTGAAAGAACCTCCCTCATCTTCCGACGTCGCGAACACTTCCTTCCACTTGTTGCTGTTCCTACTCTCTAGGTACTCTTCGTCATCAGAGTCCACTCCATCTTCCAACTCCGACTCCGTGAACCCTTCCATTTCCTCTTCCTCATCGGTGGTGCCGAAATACTCCCTCCTAAACCTTGCTATAGGCTGAGGTTTCCTCGGGAACCTTTGGTGGAACGTTTCTGTTAAAACCTCGTCATTGACTTCCTCTGCACTTACCCAGGTGTTTTCTGACTCCGGTTCCCCTTCCCACGCCACCAAATACTCCACCTGATTACCCTTCCACCTGGAATCGAGGATTTCCGCTACATGGTTGCGGCGTTCCCTCTCTTCCAAGGCTGGTCCCCTGACGTGCTCCCCTTCACGTCCCCCCCTGTATGGTGACAGTAACGACCTGTGGAACACTGGGTGCAATTTCATGTGGTTGGGTAATCGGAGTTTGAAAGCTACCGGGTTGACCTGCTGAATCACCTCAAAGGGTCCCAATCTTCTGGGCCTCAGTTTCTTACAACCCCCTTTGAACGGCAACCCTTGGGTTGACAACCACACTTGATCCCCCACCCTTATGGTTTCACCTTCCCTTCTGTTCTTGTCTGCCTGCTTCTTATATTGTGCCTTGGCCCTTTCTAAGTTGAGCTGGAGCTGCTGATGGATGGCTTCCATCTCTTCTACAAAATGTTCAGCCGCTGGAACGCTCCATCTCTCCCCTCCTTCCCCTGGAAATGCCCTGGGGTGACACCCGTAATTAGCCAAAAAGGGACTCATCCCTGTGGACACATTCTCCGCATTATTGTAGGCAAATTCTGCCAACGCCAACTTTTCGACCCAATCGTTCTCTCTGTCATTGACATAACACCTAAGATATTGTTGAAGAATGCCATTTGCCCTTTCCGCCTGCCCGTTGGTTTCAGGGTGCCGGGCAGTTGAAAAATTAACTTCCACGTGTAGCAAGCTCATGAGCTTCCTCCAGAACCTGGAAGTAAATTGTTTGCCTCGATCTGAGATCACCCTCGAGGGAGCCCCGTGCAACCTAAAGATATGTTCCACAAACAACTTCGCCGTTTCTTCCGCTGTGACTGCATGTGAGCATGCTACAAAATGGCACATCTTAGTTAACAGGTCTACTACTACCATGATGGCTGTTTTCCCCTTGGACCTTGGCAGATCCGTCATAAAATCTATTGATATCGCTTCCCAAGGCCGTTCTGGTGTGGGTAAAGGTTCTAATAACCCTGCCGGCGCCCTTCTTTCCCCTTTGGCTCGCTGACATTGGTCACACCCTCTTACATACTCCCTTACATCTTCCCTCACCTTAGGCCACCAAAATTCCCTGGTAACCAACCACATGGTTTTGTGTTGCCCAAAATGTCCCGCCGTGGGGCTATCATGCAACTGCTTGAGTACTCTCCCCCTCAATTCACCTTCGGGTATATACAGTGCCCCTTTGTAATACAATGCCCCATTTCTTTCCTCAAAACCTCCGGGGCTCTCGCCCTCCCCCCTGAGACCTCTGAGCTTATCCTGGGCATATTCATCATTTTCCGTTTCCTCCACCAGTTCCCGTTGCCCCACCAGCGCCGCCCCACACACCCAGCGGTCCTCCGGGATGACATGTCTCTCTTCGATCACCTCCTCCCCTTCCCAATATTCTGGTTTGCGTGAGAGCGCATCCGCCCTGACGTTTTCTGGGCCTGGCACATAACAAATCTCAAAGTTAAATTTGGAGAATTCCTGTGCCCATCTCACTTGTCGTTGGTTGAGCACTCGAGCTGTTCTCCAATACTCTAAATTTTTGTGGTCGGTGCACACTTGCACCTTGTGTTGTGCCCCAATTAATAAATGTCTCCACCTCCGGAATGCTTCGTGAATGGCAAGTAGTTCCCTGTCATACACCGTGTAATTCCTCTCGGACTTATTCAGTTTCCGCGAGAAGAATGCACACGGTCTCCACTCCGACGCACTCCTCCCCGGTTGAAGAAGGACCGCCCCTATAGCCCGGTCGGATGCATCTGTTTCCACTCTCATGGGTTTTTGTAAATCCACATGCAGAAGTTGTTCTTCCGAGGCGAAAGCCCTTTTCAGTTCTTCAAAGGCTCGATCCGCCTCCACCGTCCAAACAAATTTCTTCTTGCTGCTGAGGCAGTCGGTGATGGGCGCCGTCAAGTGGGCAAAGTTCTTGATGAACTTCCGATAAAAGTTCCCAAACCCCAAGAATCTTTGCACGTCCTTCTTGGTCTTCGGTGTCTTCCATTCCAGTACCGCTTGAACCTTGCCTGGATCCATGGCCAATCCCTTGTCTGACAAGCGGTACCCCAGGAATTCCACCTCCTTGGTATGAAACTGGCACTTCTCCAGTTTCACCCACAGCTGGTTGGCTTGCAGCCTGCCCAACACTTCTCGAACGTCCCTCACATGCTGTTCCTCATCTTCCGAATACACCAACACGTCGTCTAAAAAGGCCACACAGTTCTTGTAGAGCAAAGGTCCCAGAACGTGGTTTATAAAAGCTTGAAAACAGGCGGAGCCCCCTTGTAGACCGAAGGGCATAACGAGGTATTCAAAGGCTCCCAAAGGGGTAAACATGGTGGTCTTCCATTCATCTCCCTTCCTTATGCGTATCAGATTGTACGCCCCCCGCAGGTCCAGTTTTGTAAAAATCTTTCCCTTCCTTACTCTGGTCAAAATGTCGTCAATTCGGGGCATAGGGAAAGCCAGGGGCTCCGACACTGCATTGAGGGCCCTAAAGTCACACACCAGTCTCGGTTTGTCTGTGTTCTTTTTGTCCACAAAAAACACTGGGCTGCCCCCCACCGCTCGGGACTCTCTGATGAAACCTCGCTTCAAGTTTTTGTCAATGAACTCCCTCAGCTCCTGCATCTCCCTGTCTGACATGGCGTACAGCTTGCCTACTGGGAGTTGGGCCCCTGGGAGTAGGTTGATTTGACAGTCAAAGGGTCTATGCGGTGGCAGTTTGTCTGCTTCCCTTTCGCTGAATACGTTGCTCAGATCTGCGTATTGCGGGGGCACCTTCCCTTTGCCCATCACTTCCATCCCCGCTAGGGTGACTCTGTCTCCTCCCGAGACCTTCCCCTCCTTGCAGTGTTCTAGGCAATGCGCTGACCCAAAGGAGACCACCCTCTGATGCCAGCCCACTAGCGGATCGTGTAGCGCCAGCCAGCTCATCCCCAAAATGATGGGCGCTCCTCCCAGGATGGCCACATTAAACGCTATCTGTTCGGTGTGCCTTGCCACTCTCCTTATCATCGGGACAGTCTGTTGGCTAACTTCTCCCCCCAACAGCTCTCTGCCGTCAATCGTAGTCACCTGCAAGGGGTTACTTAAAGGGATGGTCTGTATCTGGTGCTCAGCTGCAAACTCCTTACTCATGAAATTACAGGAGCTGCCTGAATCCAAAAGCGCCTTGACCTTTAGTGGGTGTCCGTTTGGCAGTTCTAGTAACACCTCTATCACTAAAGCAGGTCTGGGAGGTTCTGGCATGGGCACTTTCATTGCTCTTTGGCCTGGCTGCTGTGCCCCGACGGTGGCAGCCAGGCGTTGGCTTTTACTTGCTCCTTGCTTTCCTCTTCCTTTCCCCCAACAGCTCCTGCCATCCCTTGCCATTCCTTTCTTTGTGGGCAGACTCTGGCAAAGTGCCCTGGCTGTTGGCAGAGATAACATCTCTTGGCGCTCTTTCCCTCCTTCTTCCGCCCTTCACTGGGATTTGAAACTGCGCGCGCCCGCGCTGTTCCAACTTCCATCGGCTCTGCCGGCGGGAAAGATGGCTCTGGAATGTCTGGAATGCGTAACTCCCTCCAACGGTCTCCTTTCCCTTCCCGCCTTTCCAAAGCCCTCGCCTCCTGGCGCGCTCCTATGGCCAGCGCAGATTTGGTTAACTGGTCCATAGACTCCGCCCTGGGCCCCCGGGAAAGCTCATCTTTGACGGTTGAAGAAAGCCCCTCTTCGAAAAGCATTTGGATGGGCTCCGCCGATAGGTCCCACCCCAATTTATGAATCAGCATAGTAAATTCAGTCCAGTACTCACGGACAGATCTGCTTCCTTGCTGGCAAGCCATTAACTGCCTTCGCACCACCCCCTGCTCAATATCGCTGGAAAACATCAGGTCCATGGCACGAAAAAACTTCCTCGTGTCCTTTAAGATCTCATTATTCGCTGCCATCAGGGGTCTAACCCAATCTTTCGCCCCGGATTCGAGATGGCCAATCACATACGCCACTCGCGATTCCTCGTCGGGGAAGTCATCAAACTGCAAGTTTAGAGCGTATTGCATCTCTGTTCTAAAGGCATGATAGTTCCTGGGATCCCCCCCGAATTTCTGCACCAATCCTGGTACCTTTCTGGCGAGCGGGGTGGTTTTCTCCTTTCCCTTTTCTGCATCCTGAGCCCTCCTCTCCTCAAGCCTCGCCGTTTGCAGCGCCAACTGGATCTCCAACGCTCTGTACCTTTCTTCCAGGCTTGGACCCCCTCCAGCTGCTCCTGCACCCCCGGTTCCGGCTGGGTTGCTCATGATGCTTCTCTCTGCACAAGCTGGCTTTCGGGGACTTTCGGATTGCTGTGATGGGACGATGAGCTGCTTGTGCGTAAAATGCAAGTCCCTCAGAGTTTGATCAGGTTTTCAAACCTCTGCCTGTGACGGAGCCCCTCCAGCATGGCTCCGTCAATCACTAGTAGAATCCGAAAGTGGCTGCTTTCGGAAACGTTTCCAACATAAAAGCTCCTTAACGGAAACACGTCGTCTGGCCTCTCGGCGTGACAGTTTCCGTCGAGGTGTGGGTGTCCCTATAGGAGGTCCTGAGACCTCCCCACTGGTTTCGCTTGAAGCGTCTCTGAGCCATCCCTCCGACTCACTTTCCCTTGGAGTTCTTGCTCGCCCTCTACTGGTTCCCTCTTCCGCTGCTACTGCTCTCTCAACCTCAGGGAGCCTTTGCACCTGCGGCGCTTTAGATGTCAGTTCCCTGACAATAACCAATTAATTTGTGTTGTTTAGATGTTTATTGTCATTTTGTTTCTATTTATTTATTTATTTTTCAGTCTATATTTGTGACGCTGTTTCTTTTTTGTTGTAGTATGTGTTATATTTGTAAGAAACTTAATAAAAAAAATTTTTTTAAAAAACTAAGCATGCTAGGGAGAAGGCTAAATTAGGATAATCTTTTTCTCTAACAACATATTTCCTAAGGGTGGGGCATGGAGATAGATTTATTTTTTTGCTTTGCGTGGAAGAGCATTCAACTCTATGAGCTCCCAACTAGTACAGGCTAAGGTACCACCTCAGTGAGAACTCGGCTGAACTACTCAAGTCCAGCATTTCCCCATCTACTTTTCTGCTTCCTTGAACCCACAGAACGGAACAGATTTTCATAGTATTTCATAACACTGGTCCCCGGATTTTGGGGGCTACTGGCAAAGCATCCTCTGTAGGCTCCCTTAACCCAGGAAGGGAGGAAATTGGCACAAACTGAGGACTCGTTCATGGTGCTACACACTTTCAACGCAAATGCAGAATCTGCTAGTTGAACCTCACCACCATGTCTGAACCTTCCTTCTCAAGTTATTTGAAGCTAAATGCTCTCTTCTGAACTTACTTCATAATTGTGCCTTGAATTCCTTCCTCACCAAATCAATACTAGCAATTAAGGCTCATAAACATTTAAATATGCCAATTTGCTGCCATCAGAAGCTGCGGTTGGGGGGGGGGCTCTTTCTCCAAGGCTTCTAATTAGGAACCGCAATATATATTAAGTTGCTACTATTAAAAAAGTTTATGCTTTCTTCAAAGCCGAGTCCAGACATCATTTTCATTGTATATTCCTTTTTTGTCCCCATCCTTCCCAAAAGTCTCTTCATATGAAAAAAATAAACAGATTGTTTAAATTCACCGTCCTTGAAAGCAAATATTACACCTCTTATGCTTTGGTTTATTGCAGCAAAGCCTGAATTGTGCTCCTCATTATCACTTTCATTCATTTTTCATAAGAAATATGCTTGTCATAAATCCTCTTAATGGATATACTATGGGAAATGGATTACGGGAAAGCTGAAGATCAATACCAGGAATATTGTGTGATTTACCGGTATGCTCAATACTTGTTCATCTCACTTCTTTCCTCTCCTCTCCTCCCCCCCTTTTCCCCCTTCTTATTTGTATTTTGAGAGCTCTGGCCAAGCTGGTGCTCCCCCCAATGTTTTGGACTACAAATCCCATTACCCCTAGCCAGGACGTTTAGGCATACTTCACACGTTAGGGTCTGTTTGTTTGTTTTCCTGGTGCACACCCAAAGACCTAAACCCAACAGCAAGTGCTCCAGCAGCCAAGGACATCAAGGAGATTGGTTTAGAAACTATATGTCCAGGGACTCCTTTTCATATTGATCCATCTGTCAAGAAACAGGACCTCAGAATATTCCAGAGGATTCTGAGCAGGGCCAGATTTAGGTTTGATGAGGCCCTAAGCTACTGAAGGTAATGGGGCCCTTTATACGACCAGCTGACCTTTGTCAACAAATGACTGCTGTTTTTTGTGTTGAATATATGCTATATGGTAATTTATGGACCAATAGGCATCTAAAGCCATTTGCACATAACAGTCCATGCAGAATGTAGGCACCCTATATACAGAAATGAACAAACCAGTGATATTTTAGGGAGCAGGCTAGCAGGCAAGGCCCATTACTTACATCATAGGAGCCTACACAACACAAAACACTGTTGCTGTATATAGGTGTTATTTTAGTTGTCTTTTATCTTGTATTTTGGAAATGTACATCCAGTTTGTTTTTCCCTTTATTTTTTTTGAGGGCCCCCAAGAGAGTGGGGCCCTAAGCTATAGCTTGTGTAGCTTATACGTAAATCTGGTGCGAATTCTGAGGCATGTTCAAGGGTAGAAGTGGGAAGAAGATAGATTGGGATCTTCTAGAGATCTGTGAGCACCACACAATATCAACCTCCCCCCCCCAAAAAAAAACCCCAGATTTTTTTGGCTGAGATCGCAGCACAAAATCACATGAGACTGTGGGACCCAAAATGGCTGCCGCGCTCTTGCATGAAACAAACAGGGTGTAACTGTTTAACCAGGACACTTGTGGGGTATGAGTTAGGCTACTAAAACAAAGAATAGTGGAGGAGAGGAATAGTGGATTTGTGGGTGAATGAACAGTGGCTATGTGTAAACATTCCTGCTACTCTACATCCAGCGTGTTCCCACTTCTGATTCGGGAAGCTGTATACACACCTAATTAAAAAGGGTAAAGGGACCCCTGACCTTTAGGTCCAGTCGTGACCGACTCTGGGGTTGCGGCGCTCTTCTCGCTTTATTGGCCGAGGGAGCTGGCGTTTGTCCGCAGACAGCTTCCGGGTCATGTGGCCAGCATGACTAAGCCACTTCTGGTGAACCAGAGTAGCGCACAGAAACGCCGTTTACCTTCCCACCAGAGCGGTACCTATTTATCTACTTGCACTTTGACATGCTTTCAAACTGCTAGGTTGGCAGGAGCAGGGACCGAGCAACGGGAGCTCACCCCATCATGGCGATTCGAACCGCCGACCTTCTGATCGGCAAGTCCTAGGCTCTGTGGTTTAACCCACCACGCCACCCGCGTCCCACACACCTAATTAGCCACCCACAACTCCAAGACCAACCAGCCTGCCTACTTCCCTTTTCTAGGACACATACTCAGCTAATGTGAATGGTGCCCTGGCCAGCGAGGCTTGCCATTGTCTCATGTTAATTGCTTTGTTGCTGCTGTTGTTGTTTAGTCGTTTAGTCTTCATGACCCCATGGACCAGAGCACGCCAGGCCCTCCTGTCTTCCACTGCCTCCCGCAGTTTGGTCAGCCTCATGTTTGTAGCTTCGAGAACACTGTCCAACCATCTCGTCCTCTGTCGTCCCCTTCTCCTTCTGTCCTCCATCTTTCCCAACATCAGGGTCTTTTCCAGGGAGTCTTCTCTTCTCATGAGGTGGCCAAAGTATTGGAGCCTTAGCTTCAGGATCTGTCCTTCCAGTGAGCACTCAGGGCTGATTTCATTAAGAATGGAGAGGTTTGATCTTCTTGTAGTCCATGGGACTGCAATGTTAATTGCTAGCATGTCCCAAAAGCTACAGTGCTTCCTCCTCCACAACATGCAAGAGAATGCCGTGTTAGGATGGATTGCACCACTTTTGCACCTGGAAGGAGGGAAACTCTGTTTCTGAACATTTCTCTGTATAAAGAACAAGAACAAAAATCTCCCTGCATGAATAACACTTGCACCACAGGAAGAAACATCGTATCTTAGCCCTTCACCAGCTGAATCGGTTTTCTATTTACATAGAATTTTTAAACATGGAGGGGCATTGAAAATATACAATTCCCCCATCTGCAATCTGAAGCGACACACTCCATTCTGCATCTACATTGTGTCTCATGTGCAGGCAGGCCAAGCTCCTTGAGGAAGTCCTCAGTTTGATTCTTCGGCATGGCCGCAATGTGAAAACCTCAGCATGGCTATTGCAGACCGTCAATGGTTTCTGTTCCACAAAAGCAGTTCTTGAACTCCTGCCGGGAAAACGTAGCAATTTGAGTGCAAAATGAAACAAAAACCCTCATCCTCAGGCAGAAATTTAAAGGTAGTGCGAGGAGGAATGGGGTGAAAGCCTATTTCCAAAAGAACAAAACGCTCAAATGGAAAGGACTGCAGGTGTATTGATTTAAGATCACCACATGGTATTGGAGGATTCCTGTTCCTTTCAGTTCAGAAACAGCAACGTGCTCACTCTCCCCGGGATGAGAACTGACTCCAAAGGCAGAGAGGAGTGCTCTCTTTTTTTGGCATGGTTCCTGTGGAATCAATATAAGGCTGGCACTGCAGAGACGCTTTGCTTAAGCTCCTGGCTGGATGCTCAAGCCCAAGCTTCCAAAGGTTTGTGTGTGTACAAACAGAATCCACAGAGAATACAGGGGCCAACAGGTAAAGCATAAAAAGTGGGGAAAGAACATAGATGATATTAAGTTCCTCAAATCTCCAAGGACGTACTGAAAATGATCGTTTTCTATTGTACCTTAAATCTATTTCAGCACAGAAGCCTGACTCAGGAACCGCAGAAATGTAGCGTTAATAGCTCAGGGACTGCAGGACTCGAGCACACAAATTGCCTGCGTTTTTCAGAGTCCAGTTTACCCCAAGGAACCTCTGAGCCAGGCTGAATTCAGTTGGCCTTCTGGATTTAGGCATCAAGGTGTACAGTGGTACCTCGGGTTACATATGCTTCAGGTTACAGACTCCGCTAACCCAAAAATAGTGCTTCAGGTTAAAAACTTTGCTTCAGGATGAGAACAGAAATTGTGCTCCGGAGGCGCAGCAGCAGCAAGGGGCCCCATTAGCTAAAGCGGTGCTTCAGGTTAAGAACAGTTTCGGGTTAAGTACGGACATCCGGAACAAATTAAGTACTTAACCCAAGGTACCACTGTATCTCACTATAACTCATCACAGGAGTATCTCATGATAGTGGGATCCATCATTTAAGGCAGGGCTTTCCAAACTTTTCAAGTTGGTGACACATTTTGGACACACATCATTTCACAACACAGTAATTCGGTTTTACTAGCAAACCAGAGGTTAAATTAACCCTTTCCAGCTCCATGAGGAGCGTGGGAAACATTTGCACAACAACTACACACTGAAGCCGACACACTAACGTGCCGTGACACACAGTTTGGAAAGGTCTGAATGAGGGCCACTTCCTATATGTCAGGTGCCATGGGGTTCAAGGGAATGGAATGGAGTTTCCTGCAAGAAGGCAAGGCTGGCTAGCTAGAAGGTGCACTTCACGCTGCAACATTTTGTTGCAGATCCCACTCGTGTCCTTTTCCCATTGCTCAATCTGGGAACAGTGTGGCCAAAATGGCAGCACTGGTGTGCAGGAGGGCATTTTTGTAATACGTGTGTGCTTACAAAAGAAGTTTAGCATGGAGTGGGTGCAATGAAGCTCACAGTCTATGAAACAATGAGGCATCTAATCATAGCCTGCATTTTTATCAAGGTTTATATTTTAATCAGGGTCTGTATTTTAAAATGAGCTTAAAGATTTTCAAATGTTTTATGCCAGGCAGAAGACCAGCTGCCTAAATGTTTATCCTCCTGGACAAGGGGGCCCCCTGATTTATAGCAGAAAACAATTCTCAAAGTCGTAAAAAAGGGAATTACAGGCTAAGAGCAAGGTTACACTGACCCTACAAATTAAGCGTTGGTAAATAGTAAAATGAGCCATATCTTCTTCCTAAGGTTAAAAGGCCAAGAGCAAATGGAAAAGCAGCTGGCTTGGCTGGAGAAGGGGAGTGTAAACAGAAGAAGAGGCTTTCTTCCTATTTTATTTTGAGGCTGTAAACTGTTCCTTTTTACTTTGAGAAGGTTTATTCTTTTAGAAAGGCTACCTATGATAATGTATTAAATATATTGCAAAGGATCTAGAAAGAAAGAAATGTTAAATTCTTATTTCATAGAGTCATATTGCAATAGGAGACCAGAGGGGCAAATGAGCCCAGCCCCCTGCCAGACAGGAGACGCCATCGAGCACTCCTGATATATGGTTGTCAGGCCTTTGTTTAAAGACCTCCAAAAAGGAGATCTTTCATTGATGATGCATGAGAATGTGAACTCAAGATCCTTGACATCTGTTTAAGATAAAAATTTAAAACTATTAACCATCTGTTTTGGAGGGCAATAGGGCAAGGAGGGCAAGAGGTGAGCTGGTAATTAAGGTTCCTTGTTGAGATAAATGTAAGATAAATGACTACTTATTTGTCATTTATAGATAGAAGAATATATAGTATATAGTTTAGTAATATAGTATATAGTAATATATAGTTTTTTGTTTCCCATAAAAGGCAAAAGGAAATGGGTGTATCTTTTGTGATTGGTTCTAGCAAACAGCCAATAGGAATTTCAACCAGGCTGATTGGACAGAGGCAGCCAAAGGAGGAGCAAGGAGGCTGGGCTGAGGGAATATAAGTGCTGGCCATAATGGCAGGAGCCCAGGCCAGAGCTTGGTAACCATATACCACTGTGCCTCTCATTTATTTGTCTGACAAATAAATTATTATTTTAATTTCTCTATTGCTGCGTTGAATATTTCATTCCAGCTAAGCATTAATGACAAGCAGGGTGCTACAACAACACAAGTTGCTTCAAGAGAAAAACAGCCTCTTGTGGAGTCCTCCTGCCCTGCCCCAAAGCTCTTTCCTGCTTGCTGCAAAATTCCAAGCTTTGTTCTTTTTTTGCTGGCAGCCCTGCAACTGCCAAACTGTTTCCTTCAGCTTCCACCCAAGCAGGTGAGGCATGTGCAATAGCTAGGAGCTCCCAGCCACCGAGGCCATTCAGAAAAGTACATCCAGCTGGCTAACTATACCAAAAGCTTCTGGGTAAGGTACCATATTTTTTGCTCTATAAGACTCACTTTTTCCCTCCTAAAAAGCAAGGGGAAATGTGTGTGCGTCTTATGGAGGGAATGCAGGCTGCGCAGCTATCCCAGAAGCCAGAACAGCAAGAGGGATTGCTGCTTTCACTGCTCAGCGATCCCTCTTGCTGTTCTGGCTTCTGAGATTCAGAATATTTTTTTTCTTGATTTCCTCCTCCAAAAACTAGGTGCGTCTTGTGGTCTGATGCGTCTTATAGAGCGAAAAATACGGTAATTCTAGCAATTCTACAGAGTCAAAGGATGCTTGGAACAATGCATGTCAATTGATAACTTCACCAATTTTCTTGGCATCCCATTTTGACTGATATCATCTCTCCAGCCATTAAGTAATATGCTTGTTCCAGTTGCAGAATAGTCTAGAAGATCCTGTGTTCAGGGTACTATTCTCTCAAATCCAGCAGAAAGTGAAAGCTCCTTCTTGGCTTAAATTCTTATTTCTGTACAGGAAACAATTTTTGTGTGGTGTGTGTGTGTGTGTGTGTGTGTGTTACAAGAGTTCAGTGTGGAATTCCCAGTGAAGAACAAGATACCCATTAAATGTTACAACTGGGGGGAAATGTATGTGATTGGAGTCCACAAAAATGCATGATTACTTCTGAGATAAACTTGAAGGATTAAACCTTTTCTATTTCAATTTACAGGCAACTTGCCCGGTGGTTCCTTAAAGGATCTTTAAAAATACTGATAAAAGCAAGAAGCTTCGGCAAATGTTTGGCAGCTAATTAACACTCAAGGGTACGGGATAAAACAAGGGTTTCTGATCGTTTGGAAAATTCATCCTGCTGTATTTCTCACACTGCTCCAGGTAAGATTACAAGGGCTCCTCTGGGGTGATTTTATACTTCCACAGAGTTTTTGCTGTTCTTGTTGTTAGTAAACAGTTTCATTGATTCACAAATAGTACACAACAATATGTTCAACAGTGCTGGATTCCAAGATTTGCAGCAAAATCCCCACCCCCCATTCCCAGCACGAAAAGACATCTTTTGATGTTATCTCCCTCCTTCTGTTCCCCCTCTCAGTACAACACAATGAGTCATTTTGTAGCAGCACGTAGACCCCAAAATCTAATTTTACAAGGATCTCTCAGTGATAGTAAGCATGGTCTGGTAGGCAGGCTTTCAAAAGGAAGCATAAAAACCCATCAATGTTTGATATGGTTGACTATAAATAAGTTATGTAGCAGGCAGTTCACCAGAGACAAAAAGATGGTTTGGAAGCAGATGTGACTGTCATATAGCACAATATTGAGAGACAGCTAAAATATTTAGGGAGGAAAGGGCAACAATTCTTAGAAAGAGCAGCTACATAAATGAGCGTTTGAAACAATATTAAATCTAGGGACACATAATTAGATCTCAAGATTACCTATATCTCCAGCCAGTTCATAGGTTCTACAATCTTGACTGTTATTATAAACAATTAACTAGGTGCATGAAGCAGCATTCATGTCAGATCTTCGGGAGGGTTATTCAGATACACAACCCATAGGTGACCCAAGGTGTTTTGCTGCCCGAGGCAACAGACAAAAGGGCACCGATTCCATGTACATAAGCTAGTACATGGATATTACTTAAAAAATGGTGACAGGGTGCCATCCTTTATTACACTTGAGGTAACAGACTAGATTAGGCGATTCCTCAAGAAAGGGAATCAGCCCTCCAGCATCTGCCACCTGACACAATTGTCGTCTTAATATGAGGACTGTCCCTGCAAACACACACACATACCTATATTAAATGATCCATGAGGGGTAGTGGGATCACACCTGACAGGCATGCATTCAGTGTTACCTCCTGCTTGGACTACTGCAATGCGCTCTACGTGGGGCTACCTTCGAAGGTGACTCAGAAACCACAACTAATCCAGAACACAGCAGCTAGTCTGGTGACTGGGAGCAGCCGCCAGGACCATATAATACAGACACCCACTTATTAGTTGGTCAACTTTGTATTTTACAGCTTTTTTAGCTGCCTTTCTCTCGCTGGCATCCAAAGGCATTTACCAAACTGGGTGTGCACAATCTGGTTGCCTCTAACAATTTTGGGTCCATTGCAGAACAGCAGCAAACAACTGGTTCTTGCAAGGTGAAAAATACTTTTCGTAATGCTGAAGGTTTGTGCGCCCCACAACCAGTATATCTGTTTCCAAACCTTACAAAAGCTGGCACCTTATTATAACATTTGAAACAAAAGGGGTTTAATTGTGGGACAGTTCAGTGCTGAGAAGAAATCAGAGTGGTGTGGATGGTTATTACCATTCACTCACGGCATTACAAGGTAGAAAAAGTTATTTGGCTATGTAAAACACTGTTCAATAAGGGTCTTTCGACTTGTTCATTGTTTTCTGCAGTAAGCAAAGTCAGGAAACATGAAATGGTCTATTACTAGGCAACCAGTGCACAAAAGAGGCAATTGGAAGGAGCTGAAAGGGCACAACAAACTCAGCTTGTAAGCGGAAAATGGGGCACATCAACACAGCAACTAATGCTGGATAGTTTGGGGGGTGAGGCACATGGAAACTTGCAGGAGGGGAGGGACTGCACAGCAAAATATTCTCCACGATTCTCCACTATCTCAATTTGAATTATTAAAAGAAAAGGGGGAAGAAAGGGGGGGATACAACATTGCAAAATTAAATATTTCTGTAAACCACTCACAGCCCCAGCTAACAAATGATACCTTAAAGTCTGCTGCCCACAAAGCTCCCTGTCCCTCACTTTAATCAACAACAACATGTCACAGCACCCCAGTTTCCCTGGGTTCTGGAACATGAGGGAAGGGAAAGCTCCCCAAACTCCCACACCCATGAACTGTTTTATAGCTACTCTGTTCCTTCAAGATAATGCAAAACAATTAAAAGCAAACAAACCAACAAATAGCAACAGCAATGTACTAGTACATAGGAAAACACACATCTGTTCCAAACCCCTGGCCTACCTGGCGGCAAGTCAGTATATCAAGACTCCAGTCCAGGGGCAAACCATGTGTCCAAAGTCAGCACAGTTCCACAGAGATCCTGGAGACTCCAAGCTGAGATCCATCAACATGGGGAGTTGAGCAGACACAGCACCTCAGCTCAGCTGCCCTTTTGTACTTTGCATGCTGATTGCAGCATGTGGGCTTGATGAGGCAGATGGCCCTCACCTGCTCCAAGCCTCCTCCAGCTGAGGAATCACACACCCCCTCCCAGAGCTAGCGAGCGTCACCTGGCCAGGCAGTGGGTTGGGCTGTGGGCCCTGCCTCAGCCTCCTGGAGCATGTCACCCTCTGCTCCCTAGGCCTCAGAGCCCGCCATGTTCATGGGGACAGTGGCCCCTCTGGCTCTGGTGATGGGTCCTGCTGCTCTCATTCCTGTGCACTGACCCCCAATCCTCTCA
Source organism: Podarcis melisellensis (assembly GCF_964234715.1). Lineage (NCBI taxonomy): Eukaryota > Metazoa > Chordata > Lepidosauria > Squamata > Lacertidae > Podarcis > Podarcis melisellensis. The sequence goes on from NC_138534.1 coordinate 31,465,692, forward strand.
TCGTCCTCAGTCACCCAGTGAGTTCTTCCTACACCAATCTCTCCTTCCTCATTGCCAGCTTGCCCTGGTGTGCCCCAGTCCTGGATACAATCCATAGCTGGAATCCTCTGCCACCTCCTCATTGCCCTGGCAGTTCATGACAACACCATAAGTTGTTTAAAAACAACAACACCTTTACTTAGAACTAGAGAGAAATGTATATTTCCAGTATCCAGACATAACTCTTTTACTTCTAATTATAACCATGCTGTTTAAATAATGAATATTTCCCAATAAGATTACCACCCGTTATCAAATGAAACAGCATACAATTTATGACTAATTCACATACTTCGTATATTTCATCTTTGAATATACAGCCTCTACTGTTTCTTTGTACATATAAAGCAAACATTGTTTCCCCCAATAAATGTGGGGTATATACACAGGCAGCTTAAACATGTAGTCATGGTGGAAACTCGCTTGGCCTTTTCGAGAATTGCTTTAAAATAGACTTCTCTGCCACCTGCCCACAGAAAACAGGATGGATGCTTCAGTAGGCTGACAGAAGGTATTGAGCAAGTATCTTCTAGCCATTAATGTGCTGTGTAATCAAGCATCTTTAGCTAAAGAAAAACATAACAATTGTATTTGCTTTGGTGTTGGCACAATATCACTTGGTGTTGGCACAATCCCCTTATTTTCTAAATAGTTAATTATTTCTTGTAAGACAAGGGGGTTTTTTGTACACAGGTTAAGGGCTCAAATTAGTCAAAGTTCATGTAAATGGAAAACTGCTTCTCTTTAATTGGCAGTTTCTACAGTATAAGCCAGGGACGTCCAATTCCCAATAGACTGTGATCTACTCACAGTATAAAAAACTGGAAGTGATCGTTGGATGGGCCAAAGTTGCTAAGCTTTCTTTAGGAAGCCTAAGTTGTTTGTTGTTTTTTTTCCCCTTTTTTTTGGGGGGGGAGATCACTGAGGGGCCAAAGATCTGCCAGGAACTCCCCGCAGTCTACCAGTAGATCACGATCTACCTGTTGGACATGCCTGGTATAAGGTATTTTCATGCAAAGTCAATACTTTTGATTGAAGATCTTACAGTGTGCCAGGTTGGTTGAGATCACATTGCAAATCTTTCCTTCTTTTGCCAAGAAAGCGAAGCCTTTGCTTTTAAAGGAGCCACCTTGGGTGCCTGACGTTCCATCTGTGTTTGTAACATGATAGCTCCATTCCACTGCGAAAGCAGAATTAAGTGAGGTATGCATGTTCACACCACAATTCCACGCTTCACATATGAACTTCAGCTTGCCTCCCAAGAACCACACTCAAGGGTACCAGGAAAGATGTAAAAACATACTATGATTTGATGCCAAAGGATTTGGATTACTTTGGCACATAAATCAATTTATTTTATTCGCTCAGAATATATAGTGAGCATCCAAAATACAGATGTTATTAACAATCAAAGGAAATGTTCACATATCCTTATAAAACAAAGGTTGTTCAATTTAATGGTCACTTTCAACATTTCACTAGCTTGGGTTGGCAGGTTTAGAATTAGTCAGATGTTTGGCATGCAGATTGTATTGGGCAGACAATTCCTGAAAATGTCAGCCCTTCACCAAAAAAGAAAGTTTCAGAGTGTACCAACGGCAAGATTTGGTTTGGGCCCTGATTCGGTACTTTGTAAAACTGCCCATTTTGGTCTGAGATGTTTCATAGTCTGTCTGATTAGGCTCAGGGTCCATCGAGGTGACTCGATCCCTCATGTTCACATAGTCAAAACAAAATAAAAAAATTCCTTCCAGTAGCACCTTAAAGACCAACTAAGTTAGTTCTTGGTATGAGCTTTCGTGTGCATGCACACTTCTTCAGATACACAGTGTATCTGAAGTGTATCTGAAGTGTATCTGAAGAAGTGTGCATGCACACAGTACCCCCAACTGCACCCTTTTCCTCCCTCGAGAACCAAGGGTCAGTCTCAGGCATTGCACATGGTTTTGATGTGGCAGAATGGCTCGAAGGACAGACCAGGACCTGGAAGACCAGGGTTCAAATCCTCACTGAGCCAAGAATCTCCCTGGGTGACCTTTGACCTGTCACTATCTCTCAACCTAACCAATCTTACAAGGCTGTTGTGAAGATAAAATGTGGGGAAGACCATTATGCTGCTTGCAGCTTCTTGGTGGAAATGGCAAGTGTTTTGTATGGAAGTGAGAGCTGGACCATAAAGAAGGCTGATCGCCGAAGAATTCGTGCTTTTGAATTATGGTGCTGGAGGAAACTCTTGAGAGTCCCATGGACTGCAAGAAGATCAAACCTATCCATTCTTAAGGAAATCAGCCCTGAGTGCTCACAGGAAGGACAGATCCTGAATCTGAGGCTGCAATACTTTGGCCACCTCATAAGAAGAGAAGACTCCCTGGAAAAGACCCTGATGTTGGGAAAGATGGAGGGCACAAGGAGAAGGGGAAGACAGAGGACGAGATGGTTGCACAGTGTTCTCGAAGCTACAAACATGAGTTTGACCAAGCTGTGGGAGGCAGTGGAAGACAGGAGTGCCTGGTGTAATCTGGTCCATGGGGTCACGAAGAGTCGGACACGGCTAACAACAAAAAAGTGTTTTGGAGCTTGTGGTGGGCTGTCTCGCATGCATCCAAATTAATGTGGGAACCACCTCCCTGTGGTGTTATCCCACATTATTCTAGAAACATTGGTGCTCAGGAAGGAAGGAGAAACATCCTTAGCCTTACCAGTATGGCCATTTCCAACAGCTGCACTCTTAGCAGCATGGCATTACACCACAAGGAAGCAGCTGTTGTTAGCATATGCGAATTCTAGAATTGCAGCAAGATAATAATCAATGCACCATATTGTCTCACTCTCACCAAGCTTTGGGTTCTTGCAGAGCCCTTGAAAGTTCCAAGCGTGCAGAATGCCATAAGCATTTAGCCCATTTTCCAAACCAGCTTAGTCTACCCAGGTTGCACAAAGCAAAACAAAAGCATGAGCTGGATGCTGTTGTTTTTCCTCCAGGTGTCTCAAACCTAGCAGCGAGGGCTGGGCAACAGAGCAGTGGCTTGTGAGGAAAGCAGCTAAAGAAAGCTCAATCCCAGCAAGGGCTCCCTAACGAGGAGTGACTAAGCGCTGACTCAGAGGAAGCAATTGGCAGCTTGAACAGAATCACAAGGGCTGCAGTGGGAAAGATGCTCCCTTTCAATCAGTACCTCTTGCACTGATCTCATTCCCTTCCTGCTTCATTCAGCTCCCTATTCATGCCCCCTCTTTATTCTCATCCTGTTCCAATACGGTAAAAATCTTCCCACATCATATTTGCAGCAGTTAGTTGATTCACTGCATCCCGAAACCTCCTTTTCATCAGCAAACTATCTGAACCAACTTTCCATTTTTATCATTCTGTGACCCAATGACTGGGTCCCACAGAAGGAGAAGAAAACACACCGGCATCTGAAAGCACATCAACAGCTGCCGCTTTCAGCAAAAACAGCTCTATTTCTTACTAAACAAGTGTTGATTGTGAGGACACACAGAGATCTACATGGCAGGAGAAGCTGTGTGATGCAAGATGTCCCAGGCTTCCTCCTGCTGTCCCAAACAGGGTCAATACTACCGTATTTTTCGCTCTATAAGACGCACCAGACCACAAGGCACACCTAGTTTGTGGAGGAGGAAAACAAGAGAAAAAAAATATTCTGAATCTCAGAAGCTATAACAGCAAGAGGGACCGCTGCACAGTGAAAACAGCAATCCCTCTTGCTGTTCTGGCTTCTGTGATAGCTGTGCAGCCTGCATTCGCTCCGTAAGACGCACACACATTTCCCCTTACTTTTTTGGAGGGAGAAAGTGAGTCTTATAGAGCAGAAAATACAGTAAATGGAGGATACAGGAGTTGAAGTGTCACTCAATGGCTCTACCAGGAATAGACTGAAAACCATTTCCCAATCTCCCTCTTTTACGTCCACCACCCTGGCTGCTAACTCAGATGGTAAAGCATGAGATTCTTAATCCCAGGGTTACGGGTTTTGAGCTCCATGTTGGGCAAAGGATTCCTGCACTGTGGGGGGGGGGGGTTGGAATGACCTTTGCAGCTACAATTCTGATTCCTAGATTGTTGAAAGGTGCTAGCAGCCAACTCTCAAGGAGCTCCCCTCTTCTTCTTTTTTAGTAAGGATACATATGGAATTTTAAGGGACGTGGGTGGCGCTGTGGGTTAAACCACAGAGCCTAGGACTTGCCGATCAGAAGGTCGGCGGTTCGAATCCCCGCGCCGGGGTGAGCTCCCGTTGCTCGGTCCCTGCTCCTGCCAACCTAGCAGTTCGAAAGCACGTCAAAGTGCAAGTAGATCAATAGGTACTGCTCCGGCGGGAAGGTAAACGGTGTTTCCATGTGCTGCTCTGGTTCGCCAGAAGCGGCTTAGTCATTCTGGCCACATGACTTGGAAGCTGTCTGCGGACAAAGGCCGGCTCCCTCGGCCTATAGAGCGAGATGAGCGTGCAACCCCAGAGTCGGCCACGACTGGACCTAATGGTCAGGGTTCCTTTACATATGGAATTAAAAAAACATACAAGGAGGAGGGGGAGGATGAATGATGAATTATGGAGAGATGATAAAAGGGTAATTAAAGGCAAAGAAGCATTGAAAGAATTCTTTGAAATAAATGAAAAACAAGGCACAGATAGGAAAATAATCTGGGATGCAAGCAAAGCCTATATGAGAGGCTTTGGAATACTCTGGAATACAAATTAAGATTGAATAAATCTTAATTTAGATGAGTGGGGGGCTGGTTCTGAAATCTTGACGAGCCCAAAGGTTTATTCCCTCACACGCCTTCCCAATGCATGTTTCAAAAGGGGAATCAGAAAGCTCAAAGCAGGCTTAGTTCATCCTATGGTGACACAGGAACGAGTTCCCTCCTTGGATGAAATCTTCTCCAGATGCTTCTCACCCATAAGCAGCACAAATTAAGATAATCTTGTCAGGAGATGAGAATTTTTGAGTGCAGCTATAGGCAGCCTAGTCCATTTCTTTTTATGGGAAGAGGTATAGCCGGGTTCCATTGGGATGCGGCTGCTAAACCTGCAACCACATCCCTGGGACCAGTATTTTGGGGAAAGGAAGTGCTAATTACAGTGGTACCTCAGGTTAAGTACTTAATTCGTTCCGGAGGTCCGTTCTTAACCTGAAACTGTTCTTAACCCGAAGCACCACTTTAGCCTATGGGGCCTCCTGCTGCCGCCGCGCCGCCGCTGCACGATTTCTGTTCTCATCCTGAAGCAAAGTTCTTAACCTGAGGTAATATTTCTGGGTTAGCAGAGTCTGTAACCTGAAGCCTATGTAACCTGAAGCGTATGTAACCTGCGGTACCACTGTACAGCCCATTTACCTTGCCCCTTACAACTCAACGGGAATAGAGACAGCCCTTTCCTGCGTAGTGCTACTGATTATTTCTTTTCTCCAACAATATTACTGGGTGATGCCTGACTAGGGTGCCTCAGACACCAGAAACTTGGTTTGTTGTGGATTTTATGTACTTGGCTGTGTTTACAGTCCCGGTCGACGTGACTCACTCTACTGAAGTTTCCCACTCATCCCTGCTTGAAGCAATATGAAGAGAAGTTGGTGAAGTTATAGTCATTCCAAAAAAAAGTTAGCATGCAATACTGAGACTTGAAAAACAGGCTCACTTACCTATGCTTCGATCACCACCTGCTTAGACCACTACAATGCGTTGTTGCCAGGGCTGCCCTTGATGGCTTTGCAGAACTCATTCCTGACAGCAACTGATGTAGCCTTCATTAAAAGGGATACCAGTGGGGTGGATGGAACAGTCTGCTGAAGGCGGCTGGTTTAGCAACTCAAAAACCACCCGTTAAGGTTCTCCCCCCACTTATCATAGGTTTTTCTGCTGCCCAAAGTGGAAACATGTCAATTTCTGAGCATGTCGTTGTAGGGTGTGTCGTTTCAGGGGGTGAGGCTTAATTTGTGCAAATTTCTTTACTGAGGGGTCCTTGCGAGAAGGGAGGTTACAGGTACCCAGGCAGAGGGCCTTCTCGGTAGTGGCACCCGCCCTGTGGAACGCCCTCCCATCAAAAGTCAAGGAAATAAACAGCTATCTGACTTTTAGAAGACATCTGAAGGCAGCCCTGTATTGGGAAGCTTTTAATGTTTAATGCTGTATTGTGTTTTTAATATTCAGTTGTGAGCTGCCCAGAGTGGCTGGGGAAACCCAGCCAGATGAGTGGGATATATATATATATATATATATATATATATATATATATATATGCTTTCGTAGATTTTCACGGGTACAGGAATGCAGGTTTTGGTGTCCTCGGGTGTCTTCCCGTGTAAAAGTTGGGGTGTCTAGGCGACGTTTCGACGAGGTCTCACTCGTCATCTTCAGGCTGGTGCTTTCGGCTTCTTGTTACTGGAACAGAGCAGGATCTCAGTGTTATAGGAACTCAAACACTGAGATCCTGCTCTGTTCCAGTAACAAGAAGCCGAAAGCACCAGCCTGAAGATGACGAGTGAGACCTCGTCGAAACGTCGCCTAGACACCCCAACTTTTACACGGGAAGACACCCGAGGACACCAAAACCATATATATATATATATATATATATACACACACACACACACACATACACACACACACACACACACACACATACATACATACACACATACACACACACACACACTTTTGGGTGTGAGGAATTGAAATCGCCTATTATTTTTGTGATTGGAGGTTTTGCTTGGTAAGTCTACCTTTGATGAAGGAGCACATCAACTGCTTTTGGGAAAACCAAAGAATTATAATTTTACCTTCTGAAAATGTCAGGTAATGCTAAATCATTATAATAAAAAGTAATATTAATATATAACAAAACTGCAAGTACTTGGCAATCATTTTTAATGATTTCTCTGCAATTTTACTTACCAGGCAAAACTAAATTATATTAATTCAACCAAAATAGCTATTGAACTCCCAAGCTATGTTGCAACTTTTTAGCACCCCTCAGTTTTGGATTTTGAAAGTTGAAAAATTCAACATACCCTAATGCCAGACCCTCCAAATGTCCATATTTTCCAGGGACGTCCGTGATTTAGAGAAGCCTTCCCAGTTTCTGATTTGATCCTAAATGTCCCACTTTTCCTTAGAATTTTCAGTGGAGTAATGCTGGAGGGTATGGAGTTATCCGATCACTGAGCCATCTGAAGGCATTCCTTTATCGGAAAGTTTTTTTAAAATGTTTGATTGTGTTTTATATATCTTGGAAGCCACCCAGAGTGGCTGGGGCAGCCCAGTCAGATGAGTGGGGTATAAATAGTAAAATTATCATTATGGAATGGGACGTCCCTATTTTCATTGGGGAAATGTATGTAATGTGGTAGCTCACACTTTTTTTTTGATGGGCTAGCAGAAGATTCTTGAGAGTCCCATGGACTGTAAGAAGATCAAACCTATCCATGCTGAAGGAAATCAGCCCTGAGTGCTCACTGGAAGGACAGATCGTGAAGCTGAGGCTCCAATACTTTGGCCACCTCATGAGAAGAGAAGACTCCCTGGAAAAGACCCTGATGTTGGGGAAGATGGAGGGCACAAGGAGAAGGGGACGACAGAGGACGAGATGGCTGGACAGTGTTCGTGAAGCTACCAACATGAGTTTGACTAAACTGCGGGAGGCAGTGGAAGACAGGAGTGCTTGGTGTGCTCTGGTCCATGGGGTCACAAAGAGTCGGACACGACTAAACGACTAAACAACAACAAGCAGAAGATTGCGTCCATCAGAATTCCTTGCCTGAAGGTGCATAAATCAAAATGGAATTCCATGTGTCGCAGCAAAAGGGCAGAGGGCTTTGGTTAAACCTACTGATAAATGCTCTGTAGCATAATGAGAAAAGAGACAAAGTGGGTTAATTGCTACACCAGTGCATTTCCAGTGGTCGCCATTCAAAGGGATGGACATTATCTTTCATGCTGTAAATGGCTTGGGACACTGGAGAACTGGCTCCCTCCCCATATGAGCCTGCCCAAACCTTGATGGTGATTCTTCAACATCTTCTGAAGTTAGGCTGGTAGTCATTGGAAAGAGGGCCTTCTCAGTTGTGGCACCTTGCATGTGGAATGTTTACTCCAGGGGTGCTCACAGGTTACCAAATCTGATGTCTTTTGGGTGCTGGGTAAAGACATCGCAATTTGCCCAGTGCTTCCAGCATGTCATCAAAGCTGGTTTAAATTGATTTTTTATTTTATTTTTTTACCAGTCCCGCTGGTTCTAATAACTCTGCTGTGCTGTTATTGCTTTTGCTAATTTAATAAAGTCATGTTGTATTTGATAGCATTTTAATGATTTTCCGGAGGCCCCTGGGAGTTTTGTAAACGGAACATTTGTAACTTTTCCAATAAATAAAATGCTTCAGAGAGTCAGAAACAGCACTCCTACGAATAAAGGTGGGGTTAGTCTCCCAATGCACTCCCCACCCCTTCATGGTAGCAGAGGAACATGCAAGACCTGAGAAACCAGCAGATAGCCATGCAGAGAGAACTGAAAGGCAAGTGACATAACAAGGGTGTTTCATAGATCAGTGATGCAGGAACCAGAAGAGGCGGAGCCAACTTGGTATAAACCAGGCTTCCTCAACCTCGGCCCTCCAGACGTTTTGAGACTGCAATTCCCATCATCCCTGACCACTGGTCCTGCTAGCTAGGGATCATGGGAGTTGTAGGCCAAACATATCTGGAGGGCCGAGGTTGAGGAAACCTGGTGTAAACTATCTGAAGTAGGGCTGGAATGCAGGCAGAAGGATAGGCAAGGATGGAGAGGAGGGATATTGGAGGCTACCAACCATGATGACTATATGCAATGCCTCCACGGCTGGAAGCAGTGAAGCTTCTGAATGCCAGTTGCTGGAAACCACAATTCTGCTTCTTGGTTTCCCATCTTAGCAGATTTTGATGTCAGCTTCTTGAACATCATCCAGCCAACCATTGCACCCAAGCGCCAATCTCTGACCTGCAGAGCCTCAGCTCAGCGCTGAGGGAGTAGAACCATACGGAAGACTAAGAAGAGAAACTCTGTCCTTTCTTCCGCCACTTGTCAGAGCAAGGCCTCCTATGTCATATTGCAGCTGATTCATAAAACCACAAGAAAAGCCTCCTGGAGAGCCAGTGTGGTTTGGTGTGGTGGTTTGAGCGTTGGAATAGGACCTGTGAGACCAGGGTTCGAATCCCCACTCGGCCATGAAACTCACTAACTAGGTGAACTTGGGCCAATCACTCACTCTCAGCCTAACCTACCTCAGACATTCTAAATTAAATTCGATAAGCAGGATATGGAGGGAGATAGATCAACAGCAGAACAAGCCTTTTAAAAAAATATTTATAGGACATTGATCTGAAGTCTGACTTTGGCTCAATTTTATAGCAGGCAAAGGCTAAACATTCCTCTATCTCCAACACGTCCCCCTGCAGGCAATGAGAAGGAATCGAGCACACCCTAGAATAAAACAAGCCCACAACACTCAACTTTGAGGCAGAAGAAATGAAATGTGGGTTAAAGCCCAGGTCCTTGCACTCCAAACACTTCAAAACAAGTGCATCTAATTTCTCTCCCCCTTTTACAGCGGGCAAAGAAGGCTAGAAACACAAAAGCACACACACAAAGGCTTCCTGATTGCACAACGGCACAGAAGAAAATTAGCAATTAAAAGCAATTACGTTGCAGTATGAAGTTAGAGGTGGTTTCATTAAGAGCAATTTGGCAATTTCCATATCAGTTCATGGCATTCATTAAGATTGTAAAACATGCCTTTTCAGAGGAGCTCAAGAGACCCTAATGATTCAACCTCATTCTAACAATCACCATCAGCAAGGTGTGACTGAGCTGTTATTAGCAGAGCTAAAATTATCACGGGGGGTCCTGAGGTCTGCAGGAGATTGGGAAGGCAGGGCAGGCATGTCTGCACCATATAGCTCTGTGGTTCACTAATAGGAACGCACAATACTGGCCTGTGTCTAGTAAAACAATCCCACACAAAAGTAAAGGGGCGGGGAAAAGCCCAATGTAAATATTGAGACGAAGAGTTCACTGTGCAAGGAATCCCTTCATTTATCTATTTAAAAGCGAGCTTTTATGTTCTGATGGCTGAAAGCACAGAGCCAGATCTTCCTTTGCCAATCTGTGTCCATATACTGTCGCTGCCAGGAAGCAAACTCAAGCTAAGAGCCAAGCACTAATGCTACTTAGGATGGGTTTCCACCAAACAAGTATTAGTACATGACAACTGCACTGTCATCAGGTTTTGACTTCTTAGTTTATTTTGCATGGTATTCTTCATGATACCCAGCTCTACCTCTCTTTTAAATCAGAACCAGTGAAGGTCCTGTGTGAGTGTCTGGAGGCGGTTGGAGGATGGATGGCGGCTAACAGACTGAGGTTGAATCCTGACAAGACAGAAGTACTGTTTTTGGGGGACAGGGGGCGGGCGGGTGTGGGGGATTCCCTGGTCCTGAATGGGGTAACTGTGCCCCTGAAGGACCAGGTGTGCAGCCTGGGCGTCATTTTGGACTCACAGCTGTCCATGGAGGCAGCTGTCAATTCTGTATCCAGGGCAGCTGTCTACCAACTCCACCTGGTACGCAGGCTGAGACCCTACCTGCCCGCGGACTGTTTGCCAGAGTGGTGCATGCTCTAGTTATCTCCCGCTTGGACTACTGCAATGCGCTCTACGTGGGGCTATCTTTGAAGGTGACTCGGAAACTACAACTAATCCAGAATGCGGCAGCTAGACTGGTGATTGGGGGTGGCCGCCGAGACCACATAACACCGGTCTTGAAAGACCTACATTGGCTCCCAGTACGTTTCCGAGCACAATTCAAAGTGCTGGTGTTGACCTATAAAGCCCTAAACGGCCTCGGCCCAGTATACCTGAAGGAGCGTCTCCACCCCCATCGTTCTGCCCGGATGCTGAGGTCCAGCGCCGAGGGCCTTCTGGCGGTTACCTCATTGTGAGAAGCAAAGCCACAGGGAACCAGGCAGAGGGCCTTCTCGGTAGTGGCGCCCGCCCTGTGGAACGCCCTCCCATCAGATGTGAAGGAATTAAGCAGCTATCTTCTCTTTAAAAGACATCTGAAGGCAGCCCTGTTTAGGGAAGTTTTTAATATTTAATGCTGTATTGTTTTTAACACTTGATTGGAAGCCTCCCAGAGTGGCTGGGGAAACTCAGCCAGATGGGCGGGGTATTAATAATAATAATTATTATTATTATTATTATTATCATCATCATCATCATCATCATCTAAAGACCACAGGGTGGTTTGCAACATAAAAATGCAAAATGAAGACAAAATAAAGCAAAAACAGCCAATAACCGTATCCCACAGACACATTTAAAGGGTCACAAAATGTTAACCAGCCAAAGGCCCAGGGGAAGAGGAATTTTTTGCCTGGCACCTAAAGATATGTTATCTCAGGGTCTGGATCGGTTCATATGGCACTGGCATATGTCAACGATGATAGTGTTTCATATCATGTCATCTCAATCGCCCGGCCAAACATTGTTCAAACATTCAGCTGCAACTTGCCAGGTAGCGAGGACTCAAATGATGTACTTGCCAGTATGAATCAGCTGTTAAGAATGACTGTATTCAGGCAACTTCTATCTATCAGCTAAGCTTATATCAACTTCATGATAAGGTTGCCCTAGTATAGTAAAGGTAAAGGGACACCTGACCATTAGGTCCAGTCGTGGCCGACTCTGGGGTTGCGGTGCTCATCTCGCTTTATTGGCCGAGGGAGCCGGCGTACAGTTTCCAGGTCATGTGGCCAGCATGACTAAGCCGCTTCTGGGGAACCAGAGCAGCGCACGGAAATGCCATTTACCTTCCCACTGGAGCAGTACCTATTTATCTACTTGCACTTTGACATGCTTTCGAACTGCTAGGTTGGCAGGAGCAGGGACCGAGCAACGGGAGCTCACCGCATCGCTGGGATTCAAATCGCTGACCTTCTGATCGGCAAGTCCTAGGCTCTGTGGTTTAACCCACAGCGCCACCCACGTCCCTGATACATTCCACATAAATAAATGTACCCAAGTGCAAGGCTCCATCCAGTAGCAGCATCCATGACAAGGAGTTGTGAAACTGCAGGTGTAAAGTAATTGAGAGAGACATATGTTCAAGGCAAGGCTGGACCTATGGAATCATTTTCCTTTTACTGGTCTCTTGTGTCAGCAAGAGAAACATGATGGCACAGAAGTGTTTCCCACTCAAGACTCCAGCTGCCCAGCATTCCTTCCTTAAAGCACAGCTGAGAGCAGGCATAGGAAGTAATTCTTCTCGCCATCAGGGCTTTTTTCAGCTGGAACTCACCTGAACTCAGGTGGGTGCCGTTGCCATTCTAAGAGAACGAGAGAGGCGTCTGTGGTGAGTTCTAGCACCTCCTTGTAGAAAAATAGCACTGCCCACAAGGCATAAAAAAAGTTGTGGAATTAAGAGATGCAAGATGCAGTGAAGGACAAGCACTGAAAAGGGAGGCAGAATGAGGTCAGCTAGACAGAAAATCTGGTAACACAAGGAATGCACCCAAAAATATACGGTAGGGAACAAAATCCTAGAATTGCATGAACACAGTGCAATTAGAACATATAGATGTAAAGAGTAATCTGTAAGGAAAGTAACAGGTACAAAAGACAGAAAAGATGCTGGACATCTAAATGCCGAATAAACATCCAGCACATTACCAGAAATAGCAAAATCTTCAGCCCAGCATGAATGTAAAGTTGCTGGAAAGTCCATTAATGCAGAGACCGCTTCATATTCTGAACAAATTCCCACGGGAGGCTGGTCCATTGATTTATTTTGGACGATCTTATTCATAGGAAAGATAGCAGCAGGAAAACATCCATTTGTAAATCAATTGCGATGCACTGGACCTTAATAGTTTTTATATTGCGAAACTGCAAAATTCTACTGGTAGAGAGGCTTTAGCATGGATCAAAGATAAACTGATGGGTTGCCTTTTGAATGAAACACACCTTCTTGCAACTAACACACAGCACAAGGTTCAAGTGGGGAGGATCTATAAAGTTGTAACTTTTGTTAGTCCTACTCAGAGTTGAGCCATTGAAATTAATGGGCATGACTAACAGGTTCATTAATTCCAACAGGGCCTACTCTGAGGAGGTCTTAGATGAATGCAACCCTGTAATTCCCTGAGTCCAGCTACAACCAATTAGAATACAAATCACCAACATTCACAAAGGACAGAATGTATATTTTATACAGGCGTTCCCCCCACCACTTACGCACATTTGACTCATGTGCAACTGCATATATGCTCAGCATCGGGAAATAAAATAAATAGATTCAAACCAGGAAATGGCGGAAGAGCTGGGGAGTCCATGTGGCTCATGAGGAGACCCTCTCTGGAGCCTGAAGACTTCAATGAGTGTCAAGGAAGCCCCCAAGAGGCACAGCACTGTTTAGGGCTAGTGGTGTCCAAACTTTTGATGAAGTGAAGGGCCGTGAGGGCCGACCAAAGTTGTTAACCTTTTTTTTTTTAGTATTGAAGTTGTTGAGTTTTATGATTTTACCCCAAAGTTATTGAGCTTTCTTAGGGTTGAAGTTGTTTAGTTTTAGGATTGAAGTTGTTGAGGTATTTTGGGACACAGGGGACGGATTAAACCAACCAGCGGGCCGGATTACGCCCCCCAAACCGACTTGGGACATGCCTGGTTTAGGCTGCTCAGCCTCCCCGTCTAGCAGCTGATGCAACAGCAATGTTTTCACATATTCTCCAGCCTCCACTCAGCCCCAGAGCTTCAACTCTAGTTGAAGAAAGAGTTGTGTAGAGAGAAAGCAGGAGAGAGAGCTGGAAAGCGGGGGGGGGGAGGCTCCCCCCCCATACACCCATGTACAGCCCACATCTTCAGCGCCTGCATGGGCTGGGTGTCGGGAGCACCTTCTCCAACCTTCCAATCACAGGAACGCAGGAACAGCAGCACAGCATTCCCGAGGAATAGGTCCTGGTGCAGTGGACTCACATTTGCTGATGTGAGCACCTCAAAAGCAGCAGAGTAACGGAAGGAAAGGTTTTGTGGAGGTTTTGTGGCATACCTAATTTATTTCTACTGATTAAACAAATAAAAGACCATAACAAACATGTACGAGAGAAGCAGCTCTCTCATACTGCCATCTTGTCTCTAGACAGATCAAAGAAAAACCACCACAGTACTAGGGACGGAAGTCTAGAAGAGTAGTTTCCGCCTCCTCCTTTCTCTCAGACAGAAAGTAAAACAAACATGATCTGGTGATCTTTGCAATGGGAGGGATGAAAATACTGACAACCCCCACATAAGTGATGATTTTCACTTGTGCGCACAAACGTAACCTCTGCTTAATGGGGGGGGGGAGTCTGTATATTCAGTGGGTTGCACTTAGAAGTCGTGAGACAGCAGTGCAGGTCTGCTATCAGCACCATTTTGAATAAATATGTCCGCTACACACAGCACGTTTGGGTTTTTCTCATGCAACTAATCATTCTTACAATGGGTAAATCCATTTGGGAGTGATGCTCCAGTCTCCCAGCAGGGTTTTAGGCAGAACATTAAGAGATGTCATCAGCACCGATGGTTCATGAGCAACTTTATACCCATGCTGCGCAGCGGGTGTTGATATTTCTAATCACGTCCTGCATGTATAATTTGGCTCACTTCAGCATTTTCCATCTGTCATTTGTACAGGCTAGTTGTAGGTCCACATCACCACTGTAGTCCAATTATGCTGTGTCAATATTTGTTACACAGTTTAGTATTAATTTTGTTGCCTTCCAGTTATTTGTTTTGGGGTAGATTTCTTGTGCTTCCTTTAAAAAAAAAGAAAAGACAAATCCACTGAGTATAGGTCTATTAAAAGCTTCTAGCTATTCCATGATCCGCTTGTATTTTCTTCACTTTCACATTCTTCCCTAAAATCTTTTTCTCGTTTTTTCCCCCCTGATGAACCGACTGTGGATTTTTGCTCCTTTGTCATCTGAATTTACTTCATCTGTCTCCACTTAGAAGGCTGTTTGCCTGATGAGATCTAATCCATTCATTTCCTTCCAGCCATTAAATAAGGATTTGAATATATATGTTATTGTATATTTGGTCTGTGGGAATACGGCCTTCCCTTCCCCCTGTGCTTCTGACATGGAACGAAGATGCATTTTTGTGAGGGGAAAAGGGAAACGGAGCTGCAAATATATATACAGTACTGGCGTAGAAACTTCAAGGAGGGAAGCGTACCAAGATGGATTCCAAAAACCAGCCGAGCTGTGCTCAAGATGCTTAAAAAGAGCACAATCAAGAGCCAAATTAGTCAAAAGAAAAACAAACAAACTTTATTCAGAACAGGAGAAATAACTCGTGTACAGAACACACACAAACAGGAAATTAAAACATGGACTAATCAGAAGTCAACAGAAGCTGAAAACAAGGGAACTCTGCCAATGCTGAAATTCTCATTGTAGTGACTCTTGCAAGTGCCTTCAATTTCTGCCCTGGACTTGGAATATTTCTTTCCTCTGCCTAGACAGTCATCATTGCCCGCTTCAGTCCTGAAAGCTACCCTTTCAGGCCTAGCAGTATTCCTTGTCCTTTTGGTTTCCTGACTGGAAGACTCTCCCACACCTTCCCAATTCTGAGGTTGAAATTCCATGCACGATGACCCAGGAGTGAGCTCTACAGAACGCAGGGGGATTTCTGAGCAAACATTCATAGGCTTGGGGTGAAAGTCAACCCAAAGATTAACCCACGTTTCAATTTGTACAAAGTTGGTATCTAAAGGAACAAGAATGCTTTAAAACTATTAAATGCTAATTCAGTTTGTTATCAAAGAACTAGAAGTAACAGTCTTCTGGCATTTCAGCCTGGAAACATCTAAACACACACTCAACTCACTCCTTCAAAGCTTGCAGATTTAGACTTTCCTCCATTACCATTAAGCTGCTACCACCACAACCACCCAAAATCAGAATTCTAAATTTCTGGATATTCTCTTCACCACTTCTTTCTTTCTTTCTTTTTTTCAATACCAATGTTAATTTTGATTTCATGGTAGACTTCTAGTAAGTAATAAACTTGCAGCAAGTCTCCAGGATGCACTGCATCTTTCTTTAAAAAGTATTTGTTTTTAACCTCAGGGTTTCCATGTCTATTTTCAGAAAGCTTTGTAACAGGAAATATATGATTTAGAGCTAGTTTGAAAAAAAGAGGGGTGGGAGGGATTATCTACGCAGAGAACTAGATTGCCACAGAATAAGGGTTCAGTTTAAGTACCATGCCTAGGAAAGCGCGCTCTCTCTCTATCTATATATATATTTTCCTTGGGGGAGAATGCATACAAATATGCCGTTTTCTCTCAACGCACAGATGCAAACAGCTGCACCCTGGTGTTCCTGAGTCCAGAAGAAGAAAAAAACATTTGCTACATGAGTCTGATTGTGCAAACTGGCCAAATCAATGGGCCTCATATCGTACCGCAGGGAGGCAAACTTTCCCATTAAAATGAATCTTTTCAAAACAGCAGGGAATTGGAGCTACAATGCATTACCTAATTAAGCAAATGGACACCGAATAAAGGTCAATTCTTAGAACAATCTTGAGCTGAAAGATTTGCATGAGATCCTGGGTTATGACCTGAAGAACTGGCGCAACTACCCACCTGAATGTCAAGTGGCCAGGAGTTGTGTGTGTGTGTGTGTGTGTGTGTGTGTGTGTCAGAGAAGCAGTTGTGCATCCAAACTAGTAGAGATCCAGCAGCAGAGACATAGAGTAAGCATGCCTATCTGCCTTTTCGCAGCAAATTCAAAGTTGCTGTTTCCTGCTCCCCAAAAGAATCACCTTGTTAGGCCAAAATCCTGACAGATGTGTTACAAACCTCTTGGGGAGCAAGCTGCCTTTGGACAGCAGCAGGTCTCACGAGTGCAGAAGCTAGTTAAAACAGCAACACTTCTTTTCTGACATTCATCATAAAGCAAAGCCCATCCAACAGATATGTTAGCTGAGAAGAGAGATGAATTCTAACGGAACAAAACTAACAAGCTGCACATACTGTAGTTTATACCATGGTTTGTTTTCCTTAACGATGGTTAATACTGGCCATAAACCATGGTTTCATGTGGGCATGCAAACCATAGATAAAGAATAGGATCTACACCAAACCAGCAATGATTAAGGCAGTTTCTCTGCCCCGCCAGCTTCTCCGCTTGCAATGTGGCAAGCGGCTGCCACACCCTATGGGGACAGACCTCAGCTTGACAAGCCAAACTACCATTTTGCTGTATTTTTAGGGTCTCGCTTAGAATTAAGACCACAAACCACGTTTAGCACAAAGGATGGTTGAACAATACATCCACGCGTGACCTATCTGGAGAACAAAAGAAATATAACTTTCTTTGGGAGTTGTCATGAAAAGGTCACTTAGCGCTGTGCTGTCCACTACAGCCTAACAGACAGCACACAATATGCGGCAGCAAACTAGACTTGTATGAGAAGCACAGTTCATGCCTTTAAGATCTAAAGTTGGTTACGCAAAGAAGCATGTATGTACGGCAAAATATGTATGTACGGCTGTGTTAAAGCATAAAAGCCCCAGCCAATTCCCCCCCCCAATCACTGTGGGTATTCTCTCTTTATTTCTTGTAATTTCATCTGTACATAAATTAGGAAAGAGACAAGCCTGTCTATGTTGCTGTGTAAAGTATCAAGTACACAGATGTTGCTAAAGCAAAAATTATTAAAATTAGTATATGTTGGTACTTACGTGAAATTGGCTGGGATACTCAAACACAGCCAATTCCAGCTCCCTGCCACGTCTACTGGACTGAGATGTGCTTTTGTGAACATGTTTGTTGAATTTGCAACTTTATATTTTTGACATACTTAGAAAACATCTTAATGCATACAAATTAAAATCTACTGTGCAATGAGGCCTTAAGCGAAATAATAAGGTGCCTTCACTAATTTCTTCTTAATCCATTTTTGGAGTCCTAATCTTTCCTGGCAAATGGACATAGGAGCCACTATGAAATCAAAGGTTCCTTTTTGGTTTTCTCCATACCCATGCAAATACACGACACAAGATCATTTACTTGAAGCGCTCAAAACTTTCAGAAGCAATGACTGGTCATTACTAGGCAAGAGTCCTCTATGGAGATGAAAAGGGAATGTACTAATCTGGGTATGTTTACCCTGGAGAAGAGGAGATACGATAGCCATTTACAAATATCTTAAGGGGTGTCAGATGGAAGTGGGAACAAGCTTTTCTTCTGCTCTGGAAGGTAGGACTTGAACCAATGGCTTCAAGTTACAAGAAAGGAGATTCCGACAAAATACATGGAAAAGCTTTCTGACAGTAAGAGCTGTTCAACAGTGGCACAGTCTTCCTCAGGAAGTTGTGGAGTCTCCTTCCTTGGAGGGTTTCAAGCAGAAGTTAGATGGCCATCTGTCATCTTTAGCTGAGATTCCTGTATTACAAGGGGTTGACTAGCCTTTCCAACTGCATGGTTCTATGATTCTAATAATAACGTCTTGTGCCACTCTGATAATGCTTGACCTAAGAAGCCAGATATGTTTTGCTCTAGGTCATTCTGTTAGATAGAAAAGCAGTTCAATAGTTTGGTTCAACCATCACATTCCTGGATTGGGGAATGCACCATGTGTGGTTCCTACCTTCCTCACATGCCCATCTTAGTACAAGAGTTACCAGTACAAGAGTTACTGGCTTGCTATAACACCTTACTGGGAAACTGGTGTGATTCCCACCCCCCCTTACAAATCATGAGGTAATCCTGGCTTCCAGTATCAGTTTGCAGGTTTCCACCTGGCATGCTGAATGGAAATGCAATACAGTGGTGCCTCGCAAGACAAAATTAATCCATTCCGTGAGGCTCTTCGTATAGCGGTTTTTTCGTCTTGCAAAGCAAGCCCATTGACAGCTTAGCGGATTAGCGCTATTAGTGGTTTAGCGGCTTTTAGCGATCAGCTGTTAAGCGGCTTATCAGCGGATCAGCTGATAAGCGGCTTAGCGGCTTAGGAAAAGGGGGGAAAGGGGGAAAAACTGCAGGAACTCGCAAGACATTTTCGTCTTGCGAAGCAAGCCCATAAAGAAATTTGTTTTGCGAAGCACCTCCAAAACGGAAAACCCTTTCGTCTAGCGGGTTTTCCGTCTTGCGAGGTGTTCGTCTTGCGGGGCACCACTGTATCTGTATTGAGTCAGTGTGAGAGATAGGCAGTCATGGCCTCCGTTTTATGAGAGGCTGTGAGGGAAGGTTGTAAAACATGTTTACACTGCATTCAAGTTGCATTTTAAATCAGGGTCATAGCCAAACTGGAGGTGATGGGGGAAGATCTGTGATCAGAGTTCTAGAATTGGATCAGGTTCCGATACGGGAGAAGGCAAAGTCAATCCTTCCAAGTCATTTTCCTCATCAAAAGCACATGCGTAAGTTGTCATTTGCCCTGTGAAGACAAAGATATAGCTACCTATACAAAGGCCACCCCAGCAAAGCAAAGGGAAACACACTGGGAATTAAATCCTCTTCCCCGGGCCCAGTCTAGTTGAGCGTGCAAAGTTGCAGAATTGGAATAAAGCTGAAAAACACCAGGAAATCCAGATTCAGATCTCCTGCATCTCATCTAGTTTGGCCCCGAGAGATTCTTTGTTATTGAAACTAAAACAAGATTCTTATCTAACCTATTAAAAATCACTGCCTGAAAAACTGCCACCCTATCTTAAATATTAGCATATATACAGGCCAGAGTGGTTGCTCAGATAAACATGTGGCATGATTCAAATGTTTCTTATAAGCTATTTTTTCTTATTGGAAAAAGATTCAATTGTTCATTTACCCTGGAGCAGTAATTTGCCAAATTGTGCACTGGGGCACGTTTCTAGCTTGTTGCACTAGAAATATAAGTATTAAAATTTTAAAGAAACTAATCAAAGACTCCTGTAAGCCCAATGTTCTTACCTACTATGTCACGGCATGCAGGTAAGCTCCAGATGTGAGCACCCACCCCCTGCTTCCAGCAGAGGGACATCTGACAACTGCCTCCCTCCCTGTACAGAGCAAAACTGCCTGTCCTCAGAGGAGTCTGCACATTGCACCTCTGGTTTCTCCTTCTTCCAATTGGGGCTGAACCGGAACAGTGACTCACACTGAGATGTGGGGAGAGAGGACCTGCTCTGGAGGCAAGCAATTCCACTTGGAAAACACCGCCTAGAAATATAGTGAGAAAATTTCTTTTTTTAAAGTAGGAAAAAATATTAGCATTGCTGTTTGCCAGAGCAGCAGCATTATTTGCTCTGCTCCCGCTTGCTATTCCAAGAGTTTGCAATAACATGTAAATAATCAAATGCTTTCAGAACCGTGCAGCTAAAAACAATAAGAGATCAACAGCTGCAAATGCAGAGACGCTGCTTAAATCTCATTGTTAGTGCTTCTGCGGTCCTTGCTTGCATCTCTGTAGGAAGGAATGAAAATACCTTGTAAATCACCGTTGCTCACAGCACAAAGCGTTTTGTCTTTCCACAGCACGGGAGAAGGAAAGTATACCTCGTTTAGACGTTTAGATCTGACACCATTTCACCAAACGTGAGAAGAAGCTTGAATAATATGGGGCTTGCCTGGATAATACTTGAGTGTGTAACTTGAGAATGTGAACGAGCTTTGGCCTGACACACTATAAACAGAGAATATGAAGTTTGGGCCAGGCTCTATTGTGCCTATGGGCTTTTCCTGCCTCCATGATCTGAGAATGAGTCGCAGGGTAAGTACAGGCAGATAAATGCAGCACACCCCCCATCTAACATCATGTGATTAAGCACCCACAACCAGCTCCCACTCACCCCACAAGGGCTGGATTCTCAGAAAGGTAGCCTCTGGACACATGCTAATACCAAAAAAATAAGGTGTCGCCCAGGAGAGTTAAAGTTAGCATAAATAAATATAACTCTTCTTTTTTAAAAACATAGATTTTTGCATTTCTTAAGCAAAGCTTGCTGTCAGCTGCAAGTATACTGACATTCGCCGATAGCTTATTTATATAATTACATATATAACTTGTAACATTTCCATGCTACAATTCAGCTATCAAAAATAATGGAATTAGTTGCTTTTCCCTATAAAAAAACCCATTCCAGTAATGCTTATAAAGAATTTCACACACATATCTACAGATATGCCAGCACTTTTAAGCCTGCCAGAGCGCTTTCATAGTCTTTGACTGCTGTTTGCAGAAAACGACAGGAAACTGTGAGAGCTACATTCATATAACTGTGATGCGTGTGTGTATAAATGTATGTGTGTATGTCTAATCTCCAGTTCACAGCATCCTGCCACATTGTGAGCCATCATGTTCAGAGTATGTCAAAGGAACAACAACAAAAATACAAGTAATTGGTTTGGAGAAAACCTTCTTCACAGTTTTAACCTTTTGAGTGAGGTCCATCAGCCAGCACTCCATGGAATTTGATAAGGAGATAAAAACTTTACTTATTCAAGTTACGATTAACAAATGAGAAATGCAATGCAGGAGTGAAATAAAATTTCAACGTACAGTCCGAGTGATAGAGGGAACCCTACCCCCAGCAATCTGTTAAAACCTGGTAGATTTTCATTTAAACTCCAATATGAAGGAATGAAGACCAGTTAAGAACTTCTCAAGAGATGATCCTGTTCAGATGTTCAAACCCAGATAGTGAATACACAACACGGGCAACTGTGGTGCAATTAAGAAATCGGGGGCAGCCTGTGACCTCTTCCAGCATCAATTGCCACTGATTACTAAAACCACCATTTAATAGTCAGCAATGAGTATTAATCCTACTTAAGTCAAGCCAAATGCCCACTTGACCAGTGCCTGTTAACCAGCTTCAAACTCTGGTTTAGTAAGATGGAGAACAGAGCCTGGCTGGTTTCCATTGCAATCAACATCTATGCCAATGGGATGCTTAACTGTAGTTAAGGCAGGCAATGAAAACTGGCATGGAAGGGACATGATCCAACAATCCATTTGTAGTCCAACTGAAATTTAGATACAGTTCCCGACTGCATGGCCTGTTACGCTTGGAACACCACTTCAAGAGAGACTCTGCAATGCAACCTCTGTGTGTGTGTGTGTTTGGATATGTATGCATGTATAAACAGGTTTGCCAAAAATAGATTACCCAGTTAACTTTTAAATATCAATCTAAAGGCAAGAATCCACATTAGAAATTCAGTCCGTCGCTCGAAATTATGCAAGACTCTGCCTTAACGGTTGCTTTCAGTCTTGGACTTTACGCAAGTGGTTGTGATCCATGGCTGTGAAGAAGGTGCACACGGCTGCTGTGATGAAGACGTGCACCCCCTCGTAGAGAAGCTTTGGCGAGAAAACACTCCAGATGAAGAGGTGGTACCGCAGGCCCGTGACCAAGACGATGTACACGGCAACCGGGATGGAACGCAGCAGCGCGTAACAGAAGCAGCCGTGCCCCATGGCTGAAGGATTCCTTTAAATAAAAAAAAAGCGAAACATGATCTCAGCCCATGTCAATGGCCTAGCCAATAATTTCCTTGGGCTGGCATAGGAAAGCCTCTGTAATAAATGAAAGATGGAAGTGGATTTAGGAAACGTGGGACAACCAGCTTCCAGCATTGCAGCCCGTTCTGCAGAGAGCCAAAAACAACTCAGGTGGAGCTATGCCGAGTGGAGGCGTGAGTCTCAATGGATATATTCATTGAGAGCCAGTGTGGTGTAGTGGTTAAGAGTCTCGTAATCTGGTGAACCGGGTTTGCTTCCCCGCTCTTCCACATGCAGCTGCTGAGTGACCTTGGGGCAGTCACACTTCTCTGAAGTCTCTCAGCCCCACTCACCTCACAGAGTGTTTGTTGTGGGGGAGGAAGGGAAAGGAGAATGTTAGCCGCTTTGAGACTCCTTAAAGGGAGTGAAAGGCGGGATATCAAATCCAAACTCTTCTATATGGTTCTTATAGATGCCTCAGCAGGTGCTGTAACTCTCCACCCCCAAAAGTGCACTCCTTCTCCCGAGACAGACAGATGCCAACAACAATAAAGGAGTTTTATAAGGGGTGGGGTGGGGTCACAGCAACCCCACTTCGCAAAACTAAAAGGAATGCTGATGGCTTTGGCTTGTATTATTCATAGATCATTGTATTCTTTTACTGCAGTGCACATGTTTACATACATATTACTTTCATATTTTTTTGCTAAATTGTGTTCCTGGGACTTTGTCTTTCTGTTACCTACAACTGGGGACACCCACCCACCCTTTTTTATTGTACAAGAAAAGCGATGGTTCGGAGGGGGCGGTCTTGCCGCTGCTAAGTTCCAAAGCAGGCCCAAGATGATGGGAACCATCTAAGTGCCGGGCAGAAATCCAGACGTCGACTTAACAGTTCAAGAGATGGTTTGGCAGACACCACATGGCAATCACAGAGAACTAAAAAATAAATAAAAATAAGCCATACTGGTGGCTCCCAAGGCTGTAGATTTATTGCCCATTAACTTTGTAGAGCTATTACACATGACCTTTTGTAAGCCCTGTCATAAAGAGAAGGCTTTGTCATCATGACAGTCAGGGAATAAAGAGAAATGATGGGACTGCTCATACATGAAGACAGCTTTCGCTGAATGGGTAATTGGGAAGGAACCAAAATGAAACATGTCCAATGGGAGCTGTTGCCGCCAAGCAGTAATAGCGCTTTTGGAGCAGCAGTTCCGCCAGTGTGTTCCAGGGAACTGTGGTTTCCTTGAAAGCATGCCAACGGCTCCTCGCGGAGGCAATCAGTAATGGCATGCAAGCTTCTTGGAACGACAGCTTGCCCAGCGCAACTGGCATTCCCTGGCAACATGGGGCCATGGGAAAGTGCTATGTGTTGACTATCAGTTCTCACAGAGAGCTGGGTAATTTGCAACAGGCCTGATGGGGCCCAGTGTGAACTCTGTCTATGTCCCAGAATTCCCTGCACACTGCACAGGTGTTTCACGGTAGAGGAGCAGGGGCTCGTCAGAAGACAATTCTATTGCCTATGTATGTATAAGAAACATGATCCATTGTATGCTGTGGCCCGTGTACTGCACAATACTGCAGATATGGCTCAACTGAAGGTCCTCATTGTTACCCCTATACTATTTTATAAGATATGAGGTGAGAAGCTGCCTGTCAGGTTCTTCAATTGGGAGAAAATTAGTCTCCCTGGTTGAGATGATGATGATGATGATTAATTGAATTTATATACCGCTCTATACCCAGAGGTCTCAGGGCGGTTCACAGAAAAGATAACAATTATTATTATTATTATTTCATTATTTATACCCCACCAATCTGGCTGAGTTTTCCCAGACACTCTGGGCAGCTTCCAAGACATATAAAATACAAAATAATTAAAATAAAGTAATTAAATACAATATACTCCCATGGAGACTACCTTACACTGCATTTAAAACCAAAATCGCGTTTGGATAGAAACTGTTTAGACCACAGCGCCACCCGTGTCCCTTGCAGATTGATACTCAAGGCCAAATAGTAAGAGTGCAAAGAGCAGATTTTTGATTTTTGGCAAAAGACCCCACAGTCCCACTGCATCTGATGGGAGGAAAAGCCTGCTTTGAACTGTCAAAAGGTGACAGGCCAATCCCACTTCATTAATGAAGACGAAAGACTCCAGAACGGAGCCACCTAGCTGGCAGAAAGCCTATCCTTCAGCTTCCACTATCTGGCTCTGCTAGCCACTGGTCTTGTGCCAATTTGATCTTCAAAGCTTGACACAATACAGGCGCAATTATTTCCATTTACTCAACGTGACAATGCGCCCCCACCCGCCAGCATCAAGGCACTCAAGATGATCATTCTAAAGGGCTGGCAACATCAAATATTTGATTCTATACACATCTCTAGCGCTCATCACCAATTATCAAGCTGAGAGGTCCATCTGCTATCATTCAGGTGCACGTCAAATAGCACCGAGGCACCTGAATGTCACATGCATTAGGAACTAGTTAAGATAAGCGAGGTGTGCCTATGAATGTATGGTCAACACAGGGGCAATAAATCCATTTGTTCAGCTACTCTCCACTCCTCAAACCAGACCTGTGTTTCTTCAATGTTTGATACCTATAAAGGTAAAGGCACCCCTGACCATTAGGTCCAGTCGTGGCCGACTCTGGGGTTGCGGCGCTCATCTCGCTTTACTGGCCAAGGGAGCTGGCGTACAGCTTCCGGGCCATGTGGCCAGCATGACTAAGCCGCTTCTGGCAAACCAGAGCAGCACATGGAAACGCTGTTTACCTTCCCGCCAGAGCGGTACCTATTTATCTACTTGCACTTTGACGTGCTTTCGTGCTGCTAGGTTGACAGGAGCTGGGACTGAGCAATGGGAGATCACCCCATCGCGGGGATTCGAACCACCGACCTTCTGATCAGCAAGTCCTAGCTCTGTGGTTTAACCCACAGCGCCACCCGCGTCCCTTGATACCTATAGGCTGGGTTTTAGGAGGCAGGTGCCGCCGTTGTTTATTGGAAACATTTGCCACAGTTCAGCCAAGGCTCCCAGAGGAGCTTACAGTACAGTGCATTACAGAGCCTAGTGGGTTAGAGCATGGTGCTGGTAACGTTTGCAGGTTCGATCCCCGTATTCCTGCATTACAGGGGGGTTGGACCAAATGATCCTTTGGGTCCCTTCCAACTCGTACAGTTCTACATATTTTTATTGATCAGTGTTCATAAGGACAATCTCCTTGCAAATTCCAGCTAGATCCCTACACTTTGGCGGGGAGGGGGGAGGGACAGAAGAGGGAGGCTGCAGAATACAATGAAATTTGAGAACTAAAGTGAATCCTCTTGAACACTGTGCTTTATCAGGAGTTTCTTCCCTCTCCAATGTTAGCCTATTGATGAACCAAGGTCAGCTAAAAGCTCTCCAGGTTCCTTGCCTGCGTCAGGAGCATGAACCATACCATGAATAACACTTGTGATTCTGTGGCGGCTGTTAAGGGATTCTGACAACACAGCCTCTGCGTCCTGGGAGGACGTATTTATGCAGGCTTTGCAGCCGGCGCTAGAATTGTGTACTGCACAAAAAACAGCTTATTAAGT
Source organism: Podarcis melisellensis (assembly GCF_964234715.1). NCBI lineage: Eukaryota > Metazoa > Chordata > Lepidosauria > Squamata > Lacertidae > Podarcis > Podarcis melisellensis. The sequence continues at coordinate 31,491,840 of NC_138534.1, forward strand.
TTAATAAAGGGTTGGAGGAGGAGTGGGGGGAATGCGCTGTAGTTTTTGTAATGCAAAACAGAATTACAGGCACACAGGCAATCTCTCTGATGCACAGTAGGTGCTTGCTAAGTCTGTAGAGACGCAATACCAAAGCACTTGGTAAACAAAATGATGTGCCGCTGAACATGCTAGTCATTGGATTGAGCAAGTAATGGTTGTCACAGGCCTAAACGCTGGTTTTTATATTGGGCGGTAGTGAGACTGATAAGCCAATCTCTACTTTGAAGTGAAGATCACAGCAACCTGGCAATAATTCAATGGCAGGTCCTGTTCTCTTAATATAACCTCTGGCAAGTCAGGATTTTCCCAGCTTGTGTGCTAGTGAGGCAGAGAGGCTAAGTGCCTGAACTGTGGAATCAGGAAGACCTCAGTCCTCATGCCGTCCCTCCTGCCCACCCATGGAATCTGCAATATGGAAATAATGGCGACCAACCTGGCAGGTTGTTAAGAGGATCACTGCCTTGGTCGGGCTGAACCTGTGCTGGGAAAGACACAGGGAGTTCCACCCTGTTCATTCTTTGGAATTTGTTCATTTCCCCCCCAAAAAATATAGTCCGCCCCCCCCCCACAAGGTCTGAAGGACAGTGGACCAGGTCCCTGCTGAAAAAGTTTGCTGACCCCTGGTTTAAATTATACTCTGGGTGTAAGAATTAAGGCCCCCGCTTGAGCTCTGAGTATCCACGTGAAATACCGATGGCACAAATTACCAAGGAAGGAAGAAGCCAACATGTTTTAACTACACAGCATTAAACCCTTCTCTGGCCATTCACATATTTTCACATTACAGTGGTACCTCGGGTTACATACACTTCAGGTTACAGACTCCACTAACCCAGAAATAGTGCTTCAGGTTAAGAACTTTGCTTCAGGATGAGAACAGAAATCATGCTCCAGCGGCATGGTGGCAGCAGGAGACCCCATTAGCTAAAGTGGTGCTTCAGGTTAAGAACAGTTTCAGGTTAAGTACGGACCTCCGGAACGAATTAAGTACTTAACCCGAGGTACCACTGTATTATGACTTGCATCTGAACAGAATCCTTTTAGGGCTCTCGGTCGTCTTCTTTGCATTGCCATGTGGCTGTTGTTCATTTACCTCTCCTGCCCCTGGGTATTTTTCTACTTAGCTATATAAAGGTTTTGGAATGAAAACACATTTTTTAAAAACTGGTGTTAATGTGACTGTTGCTGCAAGGATTGAATTAGCTTGTCAGTGGCAATACCTCAACAGGGGTATTTTCCTTTTAAAGGATCTGAACCACACTGCATATGGGCAAAATTCACCCATCTAGTAAGGCTTTAGGAAACTAAAAGGAACACAACCAATTAAACTAAGAATCTATTTTAAGAACATGAACAATATTTGCAGCTCTTTAATCAAGCAGTCCAGCCAGGAAAATTTGTCATTCTGATGTAATGCAATTAATCTTTTTGCCAAATTTTCCAGTTGCTGTTGTTCGTCCTAAGTTTTAATAGGAACTGTTTGCGTTGTTTTAAAAAAATGGAGATTATATACTTAAAACAAACACTTTCATCCCACTAGGGCTTGTCCAAACATTACTTCTGGAGCCGATATTAAATGATTTTAACATAGTTCAAATTAATTAAAAATACTGTAAATACGTTTCTCTTAATTGTCAAGTCATCTTAAGTTAATGTTTTAAGTTGCTGTAAAATAGATTATGAATAGTTATTAACTAAACATTTGTTTAGTTGAGTCATTTTTCCAATATGTAACTCAAAGTACTTATTTCTTTTTGGCAACTAATTTTTAAAGTAATAGAAAATAATAAAATATAATAATAATAAAAACTATAAATGCCCCACCAGGCATTTGCAGCTGGCTACAGGGTAGTGGCAAGTTTGACATGGCAATTTTTATGTTGTCATTTTAAGCATGTAAGCTGCTGTTTTTATTGTCGTCTAGTTTTTACTTTGGAGTTTATTAGTGCTTTTATTTGATACTTGTAACATAAGCAGCTTTTGCGATCCTTATAGGGGAGGAAGGTGATTTTATTATTTTATTATATATATATATATATATATATATATATATATATATATATATATATATATATATATATATATATATATATATATATATAATATTAACTACCATATTTTAAAAAGGAGAAAAGCGACAAGGTCTCCTGAGTTTGCTATTCTCCGGAGTTTTTACCAGGAAGCCCCACCAACGGCTTCAAATTAGCTTACATATAATGAGAAAGCTTCAAAACCAGTGCTCATACATATTCAGCCGCAAGCCCTTTATATTGTGAATATACACATTCACTCAATATTGGGAGGGTCCTACAATTTTTGGATGGCCTTGTTGGCCAGGCCAAAAACCCTAGTCACCACCCCCAAAAGGGAAGGGTAGGTGGGGACAGAGGCCAACTGGGTGATGCTGATTGAAGGTACCTCGAGTGCCCTCAGGCTATGCCATCCCACTCCCTGCTCCCCATCATTCCTACTCTGAATCAGGAAAAGCCAACAGGTGTGGAGATTTTGGATCTTTGTAATCAAGGCTCTCCAATGCTCTTGACCACATAGCCATATCCAGGCATGGTCTCCCGCCACTGACCGACTCTCCCGGCAAACTGATGGGATCCATGAACTTTTAAATCCAGGCATAGGCAAACTTGGCCCTCCAGATGTTTTGGAACTACAACTCCCAGATCCCTAGCTAACAGGACCAGTGGTCAGGGATGATGGGAGCTGTAGTCCCAAAACATCTGGAGGGCCGAGTTTGCCTATGCCTGCCATATCCCATTCGTGTTATTCTGAGCCAAAGCAGAAAAAGAAAGCACACCTTTTCCAACCCTTAGGATCAGACTTCTGACACTAAACCTCCGCTGCCTTCTTCAGGAGAAGGAAAGGCAGGACTTTTGTACACAGCAAACAGCAATGGCTGCGTCAGGAGCTCCTTTGAAATGAGGCTGATTTAAGCCTCATTTGTGAAAATGTCTGTAGTGGTTGCTTCTGTGAAAAGCAAAGGCTTTGAGGAGCCAGTAGTTTGTTTGGGGCAGCCATAGGCAAACTCGGCCCTCCAGATGTTTTGGGACTACAACAGCCATCATCCTTGGCTAACAGGACCAGTGGTCAGGGATGATGGGAGCTGTAGTCCCAAAACATCTGGAGGGCCGAGTTTGCCTATGCCTGCCATATCCCATTCGTATTTTGAGCCAAAGCAGAAAAAGAAAGCACACCTTTTCCAACCCTTAGGATCAGACTTCTGACACTAAACCTCCGCTGCCTTCTTCAGGAGAAGGAAAGGCTAAGGAATAAACCCTTCACAGACCCAGAGTGGAGTCCCTAAGACAATTGGATGGTGTCTTGAACGCCTCCTTCCGGCAACTCCTGCAGCTAAGCTGGTGCCAAACGTATTGCTCTGCCTTCCTTTGGACCACATCAGCGAGGCCGGGGGAGTGGGGTTTTGTCACCTGGGTAGCCCAGGACCTCCATACACACAGCCTAAGGCTGCATCCCAGGAAAGTCACTTTGGTGCTGCCAGCGCAGCAGTTTGACTCCATTGTCAACACTCCATTGTGTGATGGCCTGGGATTCGGACTCGGAGGCTGAACCTGAGGAATCCCAGCCTGCGCAGGATTCCCCGCCTCCAGAACCAGCTGAGCCGGGGCTGGGGCTTGAGCCTGAAGGGTCCTCACCTGTACTGGATCCTCAGGTGCAGGCACCAGCTGAATCCGCTCTGGCTCCTGAGGTGATGGAGGGCCCACTGCCTGCAGGTGCTCCACTCTCAGCCCCATCAGAGGAGGCTGAGGTTGCCTCTGGGTCCGGTAACCCTCCAGCCTCTCCTGAGCTGCAGAGGCTCAGGGCAGAGAGGCGGAGGGAACTAAGTTCTCGCAAGAGGAGTGCTCACCTCCAGGCCAGGAGAGGCCCCTGTGGACCGGGGCCGCCCTATGCCTCGGGGCAGATAAAAGCCAGCCAGCCCCAGTCTAAGTTGTGGGAGCTCCTGACCTCCCCCGAGTCCCTGCCTTGGACCCAGCTTCAGCTTTGATGGACTGCCTCCATACTGCACCCTCGACCTCGGACTGGACTCGGACCTTGCCTCACGGATAACCCACGGGACCAGCACACATTGTCTCTTGAGACAGACAGATGCCAACAAAGCCTTTTCGAAATGCTAATATGGGGGGAAATGTGGACAATTGCAAGGCAGAATCTGCAGGCAGGTATGTTTATCCCCCCTGCCCAGGAATTCTCTCCCCAGCCACCAGTAGTTTTTCACTTCTTTTCTCCAGCCAGACTCTAAAAACCCAATTGCTGGATCAGTGGGCAGAATAAAAAACAGCCTCCTGCTTGCCTGCCAGTCCTGCCCTCTTAAACGTTCCATTATCTCGGCCCACGCAACTTTGAGAACACGCATTTGCCAAAACGTCTCCAGCTCGCCCCTTAGGCTTGCGAAGTTCGCTGGAGCATGGACTGTGACATTCAGCACACAGCCAGGAAGAAATTAAACATTTAGCAGTATTTATAAAGCTGCGGTCAGTGCAAAAAAAACCCAAACACACAGATTACCTGCTCACATCGGAGCTCAAATAGCACAGCAAGTGAATGGCCCACAACAAAGGTCCAGAGTACGTCGCAAATCCAGTTAGGAAGATGGCCGGGATCTCCACGTAGTTATCAAGCCCGACAAAGCCAGCCGAAACGTCCACAGATGCAATGCTGTTTGAGTTGCCCTGCAAGAAAAGGAAAATACTGAGCAGCTAGATCCACACAGTGAAAATTTGAAAGCTATTCTGCGAGGTAAAGGTATCCAAGATACACCTCGAGGTCATAAGGGGTAGGAGGCCTTTCAGAATTCTGTCTTTACAGCTTTCCCCCAGGCCAGGGGCAGGGAATACTTTTAGCCCAAAGGGCAACACTCTGACTAGTGGGCAACTGTCCAGAGGCTGTGATTCAGCCACAGAGAAGTCAGAGGTTTCTACATGCACCGTATTTTTTGCTCTATAAGACACACTTTTCCCCTCCTAAAAAGTAAGGAGAAATGCGTGTGTGTCTTATGGAGCGAGTCCAGGCTCCATGGTTTCAGTGAAAACAACGTGAAGCCTCCAGAGTGCAGTGGGAGCTCCCGCTGCGCTCCAGAGGCTTTGCGTTGCTTTCGCTGAAGCCAGGAGAGCAAGAGGAGTCGGTGCGCACTGATCCCTCTTGCTCTCCTGGCTTCGCTTCGCTGGAGAGGTGCTGCGCAGCTTTCCCTCTCTACGCAGCACCCCTTCAGCGAAGCGGGAGGAGAAATGGAAGGGGCTCCGTTTCTCCTGCCGCTTCACTGAAGGAGCGCTGCGTAGAGAGCGAGAGAATATATTTTCTTGTTCTCCCCCTCTAAAACTAGGTGCGTCTTATGGTCGGGTGCATGATATAGAGCGAAAAATACGGTACATCTCTCCATCCAGTAAGAGGCATTATTATAGATCAAGGATCCTTCCAGCCAGGCAGAAGAACTGCAGGAGTGTGGCATTGTCAGTGAAGGGGGTGGCCTGGGGAAGCATCTCTAGGGCCCGTTACACAAGACCGGAAGTTCCACACTCAAGCCCTAGACATTAAACAGGTGTCAACTATATCATGTTTCCTGCTGCCTTCTTAAGAAACCTTTCTGTTTCCCAAGCATTTCTGGATCATTATTGTCATCAACAAAAGGCCACTGATCACATATGATCACATGTGCAATATGTTCTGCTATATTTTATGCTTTTTTTATTTCCCTTATAGTACACTGTTTATGTCTGTGCGTGTGCATTTTTTAAAATATAAATTTCCTAAAGAAATAAGACCATTAATAGTAACAGAGACCTGGAGACTCGATCAGCCCCCAACCTCAGGAAGCTGTCCACTATTGAATTGACTTTTTTTTTTAATTGAAATTGAAATACTTTATTGTCACTTGTACAACTTGTATACAGTAAGATTACACGAGCACCACCCACTCAGCTCTCTTAGTCTCATTTACTGACCCACCAAACCCAAAAGTCAGTTGCCCTGTTGTTATCTTTTCATTCAGCAGCCTAACAGCCCATGGATAGAAGCTGTTATTTACCCTGTTGGTGCAAGTAACCATGCTTCTGTATCTTCTGCCTGAGGGCAGGAGATCAAGAAAGTGCTGGCCAGGGTGTGAATCATCCCTGAGAATTTTCCTCACTCTCCTGAGGCAACGTTCTTCCGCAATGTCACCCAGTGGATTCACGGGACAGCCCATAATATCTTGTGCCGTATTCACCACCCTCTGTAGGCACTTCCTATCAGTTGATGTCAAACCAGCGTACCACACCATGATGCAGTATGAAAGGACACTGGTAGAAGGACTGGTAGAAGGAGATCATCAAATGTTGATTGACATCGTTCTTTTGCAATACTCTGAGGAGATGGAGTCTCTGTTGGGCTTTCTTAACCACCTGGGTTGTATTAATTTTCCAAGTAAGGTCTTCACTTCTTCACTGAGATAAACTCCTAGGAATTTAAACGAGAAGACTCTCTCCACACTGCCCTCCCAGATGTACAGCGGGGCTAGTTCTCCTCTCTTCCTCCGAAAGTCCAACACCATCTCCTTTGTCTTGCTGATATTAGGGTGCAAGTTGTTCCCTAGGCACCATGTAGATATTATGCACCTCACTCAATTTCTTAAACAGACATAAGCAAAGATCCCTTTAAGTCTCAGGTGTGTGCACCAACAGAAGCTTTTGAAGGCCAAACCATTTGTATCAGGAAATGCGTTACCTACATGGAAGGTGTATGTGGAGAAGGCAGTGCTGATTATGGACACAGTGCTGCAAAAGGTGAGGTTTTAACCCTTTCTTCCAGTTTTCCCCAATTGAAATCCCCCCTCACATTTGCTATTTACCGGGGTGGGGGGAAGAGACCATAAGTGTATGATCACGGGTACCTGAATGCTTTGCCATGTGGAGTAAATAGCAGCTTGGACAGGAGATAATTTGGATCTGATCTCTACAACTGTCACATCTAAGCCTTCTAGAGTCCTCCATCATGCTCTTCATTCCTATTTGCTAGGGTCCTAGCTCACACAGGGAACCGACTAACTGTTGCTCTTCATATTAGGGGCTATGGGATTAAAACAGGCATAGGCAAACTCAGCCCTCCAGATGTTTTGGGACTACAACTCCCATCATCCCTGTCCACTGGTCCTGTTAGCTAGGGATGATGGGAGCTGTAGTCCCAAAACATCTGGAGGGCCGAGTTTGCCTATGCCTGGATTTAAAAGTTCATGGATCCCATCAGTTTGCCGGGAGAGTCGGTCAGTGGCGGGAGACCATGTGCTGGCCTTTCAGCTCTCGTGTGGCTTAAAAAATGTCCCGTGTCGATAATCCAGTGCTATTTTTCTAGAAAAAGAGGTACTGGAAGTCACCATGAACACCTCCCGTGTTTTCTTAGAATGGCAATGGTGCCTACCTGAGAGGTACTGGAACTGAGTTCCGGCTGAAAAAAACCCTGGGATAATCCATTGTTGTTGTTGTCAACTCAGGGATATAAAGGACAATATGAGATCCCTCCAGTGTTTAAAAGAGGCATTCGAACCACTTCTGTATAAATCACAAACAAGTGGCTTATTTATTTTTAGTTTTCTTTATATAAAGATTTTATATACTCCCCCGGCTCGAAGCGAATCTGTTCTTCGTTCCTTATTTGATTCTGCAGTTTAGAGCGCGGCATACCTTGAGGTAAAGTGTACTGTGCAGATATTACATTTTAAATATTTACGCTGTGCTACGCGAATTCTGTTCCCAAGAGGATGCCAGCTTCACAAAGCCATTGCCCGGTGCTCAGAGGCGTTTACAAATTTGTATTCGGGAGAGAGGACAAACCGTCAGAATGGAAGCATTGTGCGAAGGAAGCAGCCACACAATATCTATCTACTGCAACGGGAGGCCTAAGTGGCCAGACAAATGTTCTCTTTTGTTCGTTATAAATTTTTGAACATGCATTAGAAACAAAATGAACAGAACAGTAATTTTTAATGGCGACTAGGTTCTATATCAAGAGGTAGACAGAAACGGGCTAAAAGCAAAACACAACAATGTTTGTACGGTAACAAAACTCAACGTCTACTTTCGTGTTACTTTTTGAGAGGAAGCCCACAAATGACCCAGCAGGAACGAGGACAAATCTGTGGCTTCCTAGCTTGTGCAAACACTAGGGATAGGCGATACCTGGTTTTCAACTTCATGACATATCACCAGCAAAACATCACAACAAACCGATATATCACAATGTCTGAAATTAGGATAGAGCTATAAAGAGACATTGGCTGGCTTCACGTTTCCCCCCACGTTATGATTTTTGCATAGCACACACACACACACACACCATGATTTGCAGTATATTGCCAGGTCAAAAACTATGAAACCGATATCACGATATGTACTTCAAACAAGTTTTGGACGATATATTGCCCAGCCCTGGCACACACCCATGCCAATATCAGTCACAATTAGAGCCTGAGATGCGGGCCTGCACACCAACCCTTTGGGGCTTGTTTCAGCATTCATCCACCCTTTGCCTTATAACCACAAGCATGCACACATTGGGTCCATGTCAACCAGTACCAGCACAATTCAAAGTGTTGGTGCTGACCTTTAAAGCCCTAAATGGCCTCGGCCCAGTATACCTGAAGGAGCGTCTCCACCCCCATCGTTCAGCCTCGACACTGAGGTCCACGCCGAGGACCTTCTGATGGTTGCCTCACTGCAAGAAGCAAAGTTATAGGGAACCAGGGCCTTCTTGGTAGTGGCGCCCACCCTGTGGAACACCCTCCCATCAGATGTCCAGGAAATAAACAACTATCTGACTTTTAGAAGACATCTGAAGACAACCCTATTAGGGAAGTTTTTAATCTTTGAAGTTTTATTCTGTTTTTAATGTTCTGTTGGGAGCTGCCCAGTGTGGCTGGGGAAACCCAGCCAGATGGGCAGGGTAGAAATAATAAATTATTACTATTACTATTATGCTCCACAGCATAAATGAGGCATCTGCAGGCCACCAGGTTCTCCATTCCTCCTCTACGCACGGTGCATGTGGCACAAGCAAGAGGTTTGTTCTGGCACATAACCACACAAAAAGCATGTACGGAAGGTCACAGGCTGAATCCCTGGCACCTCCAATTAAAACACTCAGGTCACAGGTGACGGGAAAGGCCACTACCAGAGAATCCTGGAAAGCTGCTGCCGGAGTAGACAATAGTGGGCTAGGTGGGCATATAGTCCAACAAGCTACGAGTCAGTTTCCTATGATCAACAGTGCCAACACAGGCATTGGTTAGTTTTCAGAAGGCAGAGCCAGAGATGGAGTGTTTATGGTACGCAAGGCAGCAAATCCAAATGGTGCTTCCCATGATGGCAATATAACAGTACACTAAAAAAAATAAATCTTAAAAAGTAGAGACATCGCCTTGCCAACCAAGGTCCATATAGTAAAAGCTATGGTTTTCCCAGTAGTGATGTATGGAAGTGAGAGCTGGACCATAAAGAAGGCTGATCGCTGAAGAATTGATGATTTGAATTATGGTGCTGGAGGAGACTCTTGAGAGTCCCATGGACTGCAAGAAGATCAAACCTCTCCATTCTGAAGGAAATCGGCCCTGAGTGCTCACTGGAAGGACAGATCGTGAAGCTGAGGCTTTGGCCACCTCATGAGAAGAGAAGACTCCCTGGAAAAGACCCTGATGTTGGGAAAGATGGAGGGCACAAGGAGAAGGGGACGACAGAGGACAAGATGGTTGGATAGTGTTCTCGAAGCTACCAGCATGAGTTTGACCAAACTGCGGGAGGAAGTGGAAGACAGAAGTGCCTGGTGTGCTCTGGTCCATGGGGTCACGAAGAGTCGGACACGACTAGACGACTAAACAAACAAAAAAAATCTTCTCTGAATAAATAGTTCACCCTACCCCGCTAATATATATATGTGTGTGTGTGTGTTTATTATTTACATACAGCTTTTATACCCTGCCTTTTAACTGGAAATGGCTCTCATAGCAGCTTACAAAAATCAGTCCTAAGACAGTCCTTGCCCTCAGACTTGCCCCGGTAGCAAAGAATTTCAAACGACACAAGTGGGAAAAAGGAATGGAAGGGTGATTCGTTCCAATCTTAGAAGGGAATATTCTTTGCATATCCCTACAAGCCACTGTCCCAATTCACACACCCCAGAAGCAATGAGCTTCCCTTGTTCTGCCCCAATACAAAATGGTGGCCTGGCCAGCTGAGAAAACAGAGATAAACACTTCAACGGACTATCAGTGCTAAGCATCTACGAAAGGATTGAGTCGGGGTGGCAGTTAAAGAGTTCTTCAACCTAGGACAAAACCTCCTGTATCTCCTTGCCTGGAGAGCAAAACAAAAGAGATGGAAGGAATACAAAGCCATCCCACAGCCCTGGAAAAAAAAAAGTTAAGGTAGAGAACTTGTTAAGTTGTGGGTGAACATATCAGACGACACAGCGATTCTTCAAACAGCTCTTGTTTATTCACAGGCCAGAACAGAACTGAACTGAAGGATTCAGCCAGCCTGCTTATATAGAGCTTCACTACAACGCAACAGTAACCACTTTCTGGAACTATCCAATCACTGAACGTCACTTTCAATCCCTTATTTGTATATGTGGACCTGAGTGAAAACTATCTACAGTATCCCCCTGCTGGCCCAGGGTGAGAATTTCAGTACATAACAGAACTGCTATCTATTTCTGAGACATGTATTTCCAAACTTGGTGGTAAAGCTTCAGATCAAGCAACGGAATAGGCTCCAATTTCTTATGGGAGTTCTTGCAACACCATGCAAAACAATTTAAATGACAGTGCAGAAAGTGCAGTCTCAGGCACAAGAACGAGAATCACGGGACTGAAGGCGAAGTATCTTTCAAACTACATTTCAGGGAGTTCAGAGTTAACTCTGCTGGAGGGCCAAATGCTTGAAATATCAGTTGCTAAGTGCAGTTGGGCTCAGGATCTGCTTGCAGAAATCCCAGAGACATCTGGTTGGCCTCTGTGAGAACAGGATGTTGGACTAGATGGGCCTTTGGCCTGAACAACAGGCTCATCTTATGTCCTTATGTTTAACTCGGAATTCCTCAGACGCTCATCGAGGCTCCTCAAAGAAGATTAATAACGCTGGGCAATCTTTCCTGAAACACCGGTTGCCAACAGCTATTATTAATCTTCCCTTGCAATGTGCAGCCACGGGGAAAGGTTAAGCACATTGTAGCACACTCTCGGTTCATCTGGGGCTCTGTGGAGGCCCAGCAGATTGTAATAATGTAGGGCCTGAAATAATGCCCTGAAACACACCGGAACATTCTCTGGAGTGTTCCAGGGCTCTATGGCCGATACCAGAGGATTCCCTGGCAAATAAGTGTATGTTGGAAGGTTCTCTGCAGCCAGGAAAAGCTTTAATCTCTTAAATCAGATTTCTCCTCAGATTTACCCACTTTAGGACTATGGCATGCCCCAATAATAATAATAATTTTCTATTTATACCCTGCCCATCTGGCTGGGTTTCCCCAGCCACTCTGGGCGGCTCCTGACAAAATATTAATAATAAAAAGTGGAAAACACCAAACATTAAAAACTTCCCTAAACAGGGCTGCCTTCAGATGTCTTCTAAAAGTTAGATAGTTGTTTCTTTCCTTGCCATGTGATGGGAGGGCGTTCCACAGGGCGGGCGCCACTACTGAGAAGGCCCTCTGCCTGGTTCCCTGAAGCTTCACTTCTCGCAGTGAGGGAACTGCCAGAAGGCCCTCGGAGCCCAAGGAAAATGCAGAGACAAGCTACGCACCCAAGTCCATGAGGTCTGCAGAGGAAGAACCTTGTGATATTCTGAGACATTAAATATGCTTCCTTGAGGGGCCTTGATGGGAATCGTAGAATGCAATGCAGGAATCTCAACTAAAGCATCCATGACACATGGCCAACTGGCCTATGCTTAAAAACAGGGGTCTGCAACGTGCATCCCATGGGCTGGATGCGGCCCACAAGCCGCCCCTGAACCGAGCCTCCCGCTCGGCGAGTCCCCCTCATGCTGCGCTAAAGTGGTCAGCACGGTGCGGGGATTCCCCAAGTGACACTAAAAATCATGTCTACGCACGGGCAGATACCGAAAATCGCATCTGCGCATGTCCAGACGCCGAAAATCGCTTCTGCGCAAGCGCGATCTCCGGCGTCTGGGCATGCGCAGAAGCGGTTTATGGCGCCACAGACATGCGCAGATGCAATTTTTGGTGTCGCACTGTGCCAGTCCGGCCCACAGACGATCTCCGTGGGAGTGATCTGGCCCATGGCCGGTAAACCTTGCCAACCCCTGCTTAAGAACCTCCAAAGAAGGAGAGTCCACTGCCTCCTGAGGGAGTTCGTTCCACTGTCAAACAGCTCTTACCCTCAGAAAGTTCTTCCTGGTGTTTAGCCAGAATCTCCATGCTTGTAACTTGAATCCATTGGTTTGGGTCCTGCTGTAAACAATCCCTAAGAACTAACAGTATCCTGTTAACACCGCCATGATCCCATCCAAGCAGTCTGGTGAGCAGACATCCTCCTGTCTACCCTATAAACTCTACACACACATACATCCCCACTGTAAACGCAAGGCCTCCAAATATTTCAGAAGCTTAAGGCTTTCCTTTCTAAAAGGAAACTTGCGTTAAATAAGTACAGGGAGATGGAGGGAAGTATATAAGCAGTACTTTTCATTAGGTTTTAATGGGATCTTTAAAAGCTACTCGTACTTGCTGCCTCAGAACTTCAGGATCATTAGCCAATCTGTCGCAGGAGGGGTGCATGGATGGATAATTCAATTAAACCAAAGTATGAACCAAGACTCTACCAATATACTGTAGCCTCTAATGCAACAGAAAGTCTGCAGAGAAACCATATGCATCTCACCAGCATTGCTTAATTGCCTGCAATTCTACACAAGAAGCCAAGAGAAAATGGCAACACAGAGTTTAATTTAAGAGTATTCCAAAAATAGTATTCCTGAGGCTTCTAAAAGCGTTTCCAATTTCAGTTACAGGGTTGATCACATGAACTATTTTATGAAGACCGACTGCCTGTTAATCGCTCAAGCTTCTTTTAACATGGAGGCGGGGGGGGGGCAGTGTTTAATGACTTTTCTGGGTGCAGGGCATGGACTTCTATTAATAGTGAAGCAAAGCCAAAAGAGAATGTATGCCTAGCAGTGTGTCAGTAGGAAACAGGACAGGTTTTAAAGAACAAGTATCGGGTGTGGAAAAATAAAGGGGTGTCTTTCCGTTGCCAGAACCACTAATCCTGTACCAAGTATTCTGAATTGGCTTGAACGTGTATTTTATTAGAAGGTGTTCTGAGTGCCTTGACGGACAGGTGGAGGGGATGCAAATCCCCATTTCCTCTTTTAAAAACTTGAGTGGTAAATTTACATGCAGGAAATTCACCAGAGAGCGTTTCCTCATGCTGTTGTTGGCATCCATCTGTCTCAAGACAATGGAGTGCGCCTCTGAGGGCGAAGTCAAATGACTGGAGAATCACAGCGCCTGCTGTGGCTGCAAAGACCGGTAACAACTGCTGCCTTCTGTGTTGTTTTTGCTGTGTTAGCAACACCAAAAGTGATCTCCCTGCCATGCAAGCCTGGGCAGTGTCTATGGAAGTCCTGGGCTGCCTTCCTCGGAAGTCCCTTCTCAACCATGTTGATGTGATCCAAAGGAAAGCAGAGCAATACATCTGGTACCAGCTTGGCTGCAGGAGTTGCTGGAAGGAGGCATACGAGACATCATCCAACTGCCTTGGAGACTCCACTCTGGATTTGTGTAGTGTTAACTCCTCTGCCTAGACATCATCTTAAAAAATAAGAGACATCAGCTTGCCAACAAAGGTCCGTATAGTAAAAGCCATGGTTTTCCCAGTAGTGATGTATGGAAGTGAGAGCTGGACCATCAAGAAGGCTGATCGCCGAAGAATGAATGCTTTTGAATTATGGTGTTGGAGGAGACTCCTGAGAGTCCCATGGACTGCAAGAAGATCAAACCTATCCATTCTTAAGGAAATCAGCTCTGAGTGCTCACTGGAAGGACAGATCGTGAAGCTGAGGCTCCAATACCTAATGAGAAGAGAAGACTCCCTGGAAAAGACCCTGATGCTGGGAAAGATGGAGGGCACAAGGAGAAGGGGACGACAGAGGACGAGATGGCTGGACACTGTTCTGGAAGCTACCAGCATGAGTTTGACCAAACTGCGGGCGGCAGTGGAAGACAGGAGTGCCTGGCGTGCTCTGGTCCATGGGGTAACGAAGAGTCGGACACGACTAAATGACTAAACAACAACAACAACAACAACAACTCCTTTGCCTTTTCTTCTCCTGAAGATGTCCCACAAGGTAGTGGGTACAGATTTTTCCTCAGGGTTTACTCCTGAAGCTGATCTCATGAATGAGTATAGCCACAAGGCAGCAGAGGTTGGGATCAGTTTTTCTTCTCCTAGATGGGCTACCCTTCCAACTTGACAAGCCCCATCTACCCCTTACAAGTGTAGAAACCACTTTCTTGACCATTAGACCCACACCTTTGGTCTAGTCTGTTCAATCTGCCGGGCCTGTCTTTGCATGCTTAAATCATCAAATCTTTGAGACCCATCAGCTAACCTCACCTGGTTTAACCAGCCGGTCAAAGCCATTTCCCAAGGTGTGGCCGCTGTCATATGCTGGCAGCTTCTGGCAGCTGCAGGTGAAAGGTGAGTGCAGGGTTGGGATCAAAGGTGGAAGAAATATCCCAGAAGGAGCACAATATGTCCTCCACCAGAGGAACTACCCCTCCCCTAAAACCACATACACTTCTTGTATTCCACACACATTAGTATGTTCTCCACTATAAAGGAGGATCATCTGTATTTTGGGACTTTCAGTTCTTCAAAACTTAATTGCCAGTCTCCACAGGCAAACATTTTTGTAGTACAAAGGTACAATAGCCACTACAGAAATTCTTCATGCCACTTCTCTGCTTTCCATATGAAGGTTGCATTTAAGCAGAACTACAATTAACCTTTGAAAAGGACTCAATCTGAATTTTCATAAATTGAATTAAAGCTGGCAAGATCTGGCCATTGTTGCCATGGCTGAAATTTCTTGGTAAGTGGCTTAAAGTCTCTTTAGAAGCGAGAGGTCTTTTTAAATGCTTTGAATGAAAACAGAGCTTGCCTAGAAACCCAAGGTTGCCACAATGCTACACAAAACACCCAGTAATTCATTTCCATAGACTGCTTTTCGGTCCAGCAAATGAAAAACAAAAATTTAATTCTGACGAGCATTAAGCAGTAAACAAAATATAAATACGAACCATCGATCAGCTTGCTAAAATATTAAAATATTAAAAACAAAAACAAAAAAACATGAAGAGGAAGGTTTTAAATGCTCCCTGAAAGCCCAAAAAGGACAACCACATGGGTTTCTTTCAAGCCAAAGACTTGCATGGAAAAAAACCTGATGATTCTGGTCTCCCTCAAACAAATTTCTTAAGGTCATCCACCACCACATAAAACTGAGATGTACCGGGGCATAAGAATCGTGCAGATAGGAGGAAGTATCTTGGCCCCAGATCACTTTTGGACAGAAATACAGTGGTACCTTGGGTTACATACGCTTCAGGTTACATACGCTTCAGGTTATAGACTCCGCTAACCCAGAAATATTACCTCGGATAAAGAACTTTGCTTCAGGATGAGAACAGAAATCGCATGACAGCGGCGCAGCAGCAGCGGGAGGCCCCATTAGCTAAAGTGGTGCTTCAGGTTAAGAACAGTTTCAGGTTAAGAACGGATTTAAGTACTTAACCCGAGGTATCACTGTAATCAACTGGAGGCACCATAGATGAATCTGGCCTCTTTAACTCTTTGAACCACTCCCACAAGGGAAATGGCATGTGTGCAGATAACAACAGCTGCAGCAATGGGCCCTGCCAACCTGTGTTCAAGGTTCCATTCTCAATGTAGACCTAGTTCCTGGTCAAGAGTTTATCGCCTAAGAGGCAAGCATCTGAACTGAAACAAGAAACTGGCTACAACCGAGGAAGTACGTTCCTTCTGAAGACAATATGCGCTTACCTGGAAAAAGAAAAATGCTTGTCCAAACCAGTAATGCATGATGGTAACTTGAGCTGCATCAAACTCCAGCGGCTTCCAGACGTACTTTGTCATCATGGCTTGGATGAGAAGACAGAAGACCAACACGGGCAAGTTGTGAGGCCTGAGTAAGAGCGCAGCCAGCAGGACCAACCCACTGTAGATTTCCCACAATCCTATAAACTTTGTCTTAGCGTCTGTCGAGAGAACCTGAGATTTGAGCAAGTCTTTGGTGCCTGTGAAGACGATGCCAAGAACAAAGACATAGACGAAACGTGCTTCAATTATGCCCCTAAAATGGGAGAGAAAAGATAGAACAAATTCAGCATCTGATGGGTCCAAAAATCTGCTTCTGTTAAAACTAGAATAAATAAATATTCCTGGAGGAATGAAGAGTCCAAAGTAGGCCCATCCAGGAAGCAAAGCAAGGCAATGGGTTTTGGGGTGGCATTACCAATGGAACAAGACATTAACAAGAAGTGACTGGAATAAATCAAAGAGTTCTGTGTGGAAATCTTCCTGGTGGATTGTACCCCCATGGGATGCAGTGTTAGTAACTGGGATAGAAAAGCTAGGAGCCAAATGGCTTCTGGGACTTGGGTTGTGGGGACCCAAACAGAATGTCTAGTCGTCACGGGGTGGGGCGGTCAGCAACACTTTTTATTTATTATTTTGATAAGCAAGAATTAATATGCAATTCACATTGTTAACATCACATTGTTAACAGAAATTGTTAATACATGTTTAATTTGGTGTTTACAAGAAAAAAAAATTGGTAGCATACTTCAGTTTTGAAAACACTCTACACTTTATTGTTAAAACTCCTTAACATATTGTCTGTCCTTAAAATACACTTTGAGGCTTCAAAGCACATACATTTCTGTAATCCTTGAGTATCAGCCGGGTGCAAAAAATGGCACCCAGACTCTGTGAGGTGCTCAGAAATGGAGAATCTTTAGGCACAAAATGTGCCTAGCGCCCTGCTGATTTTGAACCCTGATGGGATGCTGAGTAAAATTTCCCCTCAGAACATCCTGTTCTATAACTCTCAACCATAACCCTGTATGTTTATTCAGCTATGGAAATCTGGAGCCTTTATATCCATTATGGAGATGTTATTCCCATGACGAAACCTAAAGCTGCAATCCTGTGCACATTTGCCAAAGAACAATGGACACTGAACTCAGCAGGAATTATTTCTGAGTAAACCCCAAATCTTTGGAACACCCACTCTTTCAAAATTTCAACAGCTCCATCCAAAGTCTGTTCAAACTTTGAAAGAGTGGGTGTTTAAAAGATTTGGGGTCATTTCACCTCTTATTTCATACACTGCCATCACATCTCCATTGGTAAGGACTAGAAATTTATAGTGCGATCCTAACCATTCCTACCCTCAGTGCAAAAAGTATTGCTGCGTGCCACCCCACTATCCAAGCGAGCAGTGCGAGATTCCAGGGGTACCAGGCACTTACCCAGGGTCTGTGTTTCCTTTGGAATGAGGCACAGTGGAGACTGTGGTGTCTTTCTGTTATATTGTTTAAGGGGTTCACAGCATTTGCACCCAAGAGGGCCTTGCTTCCCCCAAAGCCACAGCTGGCTGTCTCTCAGTTCCCAGTTTGCTGCTTTGCTTCTAAGCTCACATCACTGACAACTCTTTGCTCTCATCCCCAGCTTTGTCTTTCCAACTACCCACAAAGTGGGGTAAGGTACCTGCACCAAGCACAGAGCCCCATTCCTTTGATCCCCTTAATGGACCATCGCCCAGGCAATCGCCTCAACAGGAAGCTAGCCTGACTTATATCTTAACACTTGCTGGATCCAGGGGTTTTGGGGGGGAGGTCTACCTCCACCTCTCATAGCAGAATCTTGGGATACTGGACCCCCGCCCCAAGGAATGCTAATGACAAGCAATTCATAGAAACAATATTAGAGGTAAAGAGTACTAGTCTTAGCATCAAATCTATATAAAAACATGTGATTTAGCAGTTAAACCCAAAACATAGTGCATGGAGTAACAATTCCTGCATCCAAGGACCATGTTCTCAGTGGTGTCTTTCACTGGAGTTGGCGCCCAGCACCCAGGCAAAGAAATGAACAGCTGACTCAAGCTCACAGGGCCTTTATCTCCCTTTCTTTCTCTGGAAATCACTTTGAAGGAGGATGTTGAATTTGAAGGCAATCAGACCCCTGCTGAACTCCTTCAAATACTTCAAGAGGGATGGGAGGGCTAAAAATAAGGGGAAGGTGTTGACGGGCTGATTTCCACTATTCACATGCCTTTTGAACATCAGCAGGAATTGGATTTTTGTACACAACCGGGGTGCATAAAGGACCTGTTATTCTGTAAACCACCATTACCTGATGAATTGCACTTTCTAATGGTTTTGGGGAATCGGAGCAAGAAAAGGCGAGAGAAGCCAGAGCTTTAAACAACTAGACTTAAAATCACACGCCGGTTTCAACGATGGCTGCAGCCAAACCCATTATACTCAGGGGCTTTCAAACTTTTTATTGCCAAGAAAAACTTTGGCTTATCTGCTGAGGAAACCTGTATATCTGCCATCGAGCTGCCAGCATGTCCTAGGCTCCCATTGCATTCATGAGGAGCACTGAAGAGGCCTGGTACACCTCAGTGTGACATGTCCAGAACTCACCTGCGCACCGTCCTGTACCTGAACACTGAAAGGAAGTAGAGGTAATGCTAACATTCAAAGCATCTCGTCTGCTACTAGAGGTGTGCGATAAATTGCCATACCAGTATTATAATCAGGGCTGGATTTAGGTTTGATGAGGCCCTAAGCTACTGAAGGTAATGGGGCCCTTTATATGTCCAGCTGTCCTTTGTCAACAACAAATTGTCACTGTTTTTTGTGTTGAATATATGCTATATGGTAATTTATGGACCTAATAGGTATATAAAGCCATTTGCACATAACAAAATATGTATTTTATCAAATTAAGTGTTGAACTGAAATACAATTAAGAAGAAGTATATTAATAGTGAAATGCAATTAAAAAGAAGTATATTAATAATGAAATAATTATTAAGCTCTAACTGTATGTAGGTTCTATTCTATTTGTTTTTTATCTTATATTTTGGAAATGTACATCCAGGCTTGTTTTTTCTTTAAAAAATTTTGGGGCCCCCAAGAGGGTGGGGCCCTAAGATATAGCTAGTTTAACTTATACGTAAATCTGACACTGATTATAACAACCTCTTGATACGTGTTTCAACATACCGGTGAACAAAAGCTGGACAGCTTCGCAGGGGTAAGCACAGATGAACTTTACAGATACAGTGGTACCTTGTTTTGTGTCCAGGATCCATTCCGGAGCCCGGACGCTCGACGAAAGGGACACTCTGCGCGCACACACGCACACACGGAGCGATTTGTGCTTCTGCGCATGCGGCAAACCCAGAAGTAACCCGTTCCAGTACTTCCGGGTTTGCCGCAGATGTTCACCAAAATGGACGCTCAACTACTGTACTTTGAAGAGTTTGCAGGGTTTGTTTTGCTCTCTCCCTCCACCTCCCTAAAACACACACACACACACACACACACACACACACTGATAAATAAGGATAGAAGCCTGAGGCTGCAGCCAATTTTAACCCCTCGCAAGCACACAAACCAACTCTTTCAGAAGAACTTCCTGCTCTCAAAAACTCTCAAGAGGTCGGCTAATTATGCAAAGGCTGCTAACAGGCAAAATAAACAGGGAATGTGAACAAAAAACTGGAAAGCGCTCCCTGCCGGTAAAAAATAAAGGGAGGAAGTGTTTTTGTTTTTATTTCCCCCCTAAATAGCTTTCCTCCATGTTAAAAAGGAAGGTTCCTTGTTTGGTTGGTTGGCTTTAACGGATTTTAGTATTGTCTTTTTATACTATGGCAATCCCCCCTGGGACGTTGGTGGTGAAGGGCAGGTAGGGAATACATACATACATATGTATATGTATATGTATATATGTATATGTGTGTGTGTGTGTGTGTGTGTATCCCGAACCTTGCTCAGTTAGCAAACTCCATTATCTTTAAGGCACCTTCACATCTCCAGTTGATAGCATAACATTTCTCTGGCATTATCTAAAGAGATCTTGAAAACCACTGTATTGCCAAAGACCAGCAATTTAAGCAAATTACAAAAGGGTCCCTTTCCAACTGTACAATTCTATGATAAGAGATTTTTTTAAAAAAAACCACAACATTATATTTCAGTCTATGATAATTGGAATTAAAATGCTGATTGCACTTAAGCTGTCAGAAGAAGGTTTTTGGTAGGCATTTCAAAAAGAAGTTACATTCACTACTCTAATTGCATTAAAAAATACCCTCTCGTTTCAATTGAAGCAGTTATAACGTTTCTGTTCTGTTTCAAGAAAGAAAGAAAAACATTTGACCCTAAGGAACATCCACCAAAAAGTTAAACTATGCCACTAGTAAATCAACCCATATAAACAAATGTGTCATTTAAATGAAGGGTTGCATCCAACTAAGTCCTACTCAGAGTAGACCAGCTGGAATTAATTGGCCTATTTTTATGAGTTTACTCAGAGTATGACTAATATTGGATACAATCCTAAATTAAACAGCTAAATGAGTTCCACTTTCTATTATCAGCGCTGAATACCTATTATATCAATATGCTGCAAATCTTACATAACAGAGACTTAAACTTTCTGAAAATGTTGAAGTCATTATTTTTTTAAAAGGACCTATTGGCTTCTCTCTCTTCTTCACCCATCCCTGCCAAAACAAGTTTGGGAGAGGAACTGAAATATATGCAATATTTAACATTCTCATAAACCCTACCTTTATTTTATGGCTTTATCAGTATAAAATGCATTATTTATAAAGTATGCCGTTTGCTGTGTTTATGAAATTCACAAAGCAGTCCTAAGCATGCTTGCTAGGAAGTAAAATCCATTCTGTTTAGGGAGGTTCTCCCATGATAAGCACACAAAGAATTGCAGACTCAAAAAGCATGCCTCTATTCTGTAGAAGCAAAATTACTAATATATGATCAAATACTAGAGAAAGCTGCAAAGTGCTTTGCCCTATGCTACCTTAAGTACACGTATCTTAAGCGTTTGTCATCTGATAAGCTGAATGCCCTGAGATCTATGGATTGAATAAATTTAATAAATAATCATAATGATAATAAGTTGGGGAAAATAAATGTTGAAAACAGAAAGTAGAAATTTTGTTATTAACAAAAGAAAGTGTACTATTTGGAAGAAAGTGTACTATTTGGAAGAATGGTCTCACAGTCATAATGTTGATGACTTGCTGCATATTTAGATAGTTAAACTTTTGCAGTACAGTCGTACCTTGAATCCCGAATGCCCTGGAACTTGGACCTTTTGGCTCCCGAATGCCGCAAACCTGGAAGTGATTGTTCCAGATTGTGAACGTTCTTTTGGAACCCAAATGTCTGACGGGGCTTCCTGCAGCCCATCAGAAGCCACAATTTGGTTTTCGAACGTTTTGGAAGTCGAACGGACTTCCAGAATGGATTCCGTTCGACTTCCAAGGTATGACTGTATTATATTTGAGTGGTGTATATGTCGTTACAGCAAACACAGAAATCATCACTTTCTAATGTTGTTGTAGATCATTTTACATAAAACTCTTCATAGTATACATTTTAAAGCAAGTAAAACCTTGTCTTAAAAAAGCATGTTATTCATTTCAAAAGAGAAAGTATTTTATAGCGATTCCTTTTCAGTATTCCCCCAACTGAATATAAAATTCAGAGGGAAAATGGCATGTACCCAAATAACACTCACCCACCCAAATCCCAGGTCTTCACACCTTTGTGTACCAATATTCTTCCCTTGGTCCAAACCCCACCTGTCTTGCCCACAAACTACCTGAGCACAACTCTGCTGGTTTTATGAATCGAGCAAAATCAGGCAAAAGGACAGGGAAATGCTGTACATGCAACTGGGGAAAATGACTTACTGGGGATGAGAAAAGGCTACATTTGGCCGTGTCATCAGAGACAAGGACCTCCACAGACCACAAGTCCAAGCTACTTTTAAAAATCTTACTTGCTTCATAAATGAAGAGACCACCAATTAGTTGCAGGGGAAACATCAGTTCAACCACCTCTCCTTGAAAGTTACAGGAATGCATGCTAGTGTTCTAGTTCGTACATGTAGCTACAAACACTCTCGAGATTTCTAGCTATTAAAATGAGTGCTCTCATTGACGTTCAGAAGCAGAAGTTTCTTGCTGTATTTTTAATGAACTTATTTATAGGCCAACTTTTGGGGTGTAGTCCAGTCAAGGAGGCATACAATTTATTGTGTGTGTGTGTGTGTGTGTGTGTGTGTGTGTGTACAGTGGTACCTCGGGTTAAATACTCAATTCATTCCGGAGGTCCGTTCTTAACCTGAAACTGTTCTTAACCTAAACCACCACTTTAGCTAATGGGGCCTCCCGCTGCTACTGGCCGCTGGAGCACGATTTCTGTTCTCATCCTGAAGCAAAGTTCTTAACATGAAGCACTATTTCTGGGTTAGCGGAGTCTGTAACCTGAAGCGTCTGTAACCTGAAGCGCCTGTAACCTGAAGCGTATGTAACCTGAGGTACCACTGTATGTATGTATATATATGTATGTATGTATGTATGTATGTATATGTATAAATATATGTGTGTGTGTACATATATGTGTATGTGTGTGTATAAATATACGTGTGTGTATATTTATGTACTGTATTTTTCGCACCATAGGACGCAGTTTTTCCGTCTTAAAAACTAAGGGGAAAAGTCTGTGCATCCTATGGAGCGAATGTAGGGGGGGGCAAGCAGGAAAAGCCCCCAGAGCCACACACAAGCTTCACACAGCTCTTGCAGGCTTTTCCCCAGGAGGGAGAAGGGACTGACGCGGCCAGTCAGTCCCTTCTCCCTCCTCTAGAAAAGCCTTGAGCAATCTCTCCAGCCGCGGGAGGCTGTGCAAGGCTAAAGAGGAAGCCCGGGCAGCGAGCACGATCCATCCCGCTCGCTGCCCAGGCTTCCTCTTTTGCCTAGCAGCCTCTCCAACAGCCTCTCCAGCTGCACAAGGCTAAAGAAGCCAACTTTTTAAAAATCTCTCTATCTCTACCTCTTTTTCTTTTTTCGTCCTTTCTCCACCCCCTTATTTTCCTCTGGATCAGTGTTTTTATCTAGATTAACGTTTTAGTTTGGAGGTGGGGTGGAATATTATAAAAAAGGAAACTTTGCAGCTTTTATTTTACCCATGAGGCAGTTTAAACAAAACACAAGAGAAGGAACAAGCATAGAAGAAGAAGAGAAAAGGGGGAAAGAGAGGATACAAAGCCATTTACCAGAGGTAAATCTTAACCCTTGCCTCACCTGGGAGCTTCTCTGGGCAGGAATTCCCTCTGCTTAAGTGGGGTGGGGGAAGAGTGGCAGGTAGGGGGGTACCTACCTAGACAGTGAAGCCACATGTCTCTCCAATGAAAATTGGGAGTGGGCATTGTGTGAAGTGGCTGTGGATCTCCTGCCGCAGAAGTGTAGGACTGTATAGAGTCGGGAGGGACATCCAAGGGTCATCTAGCCCAGCCCCCTCACAATGTAGGAATCACAGCTAAAGAACAGATGGTCCCCCAACCGCTGCTTAAAAGCCTCCAGTGGTGGAGACCTCCCACAACCTCCGAGGTCACAGAATTGCAGGGTTGGAAGGGAACCCCAGGAGTCATCTAGTCCAGCCCCGGTGGACAGCGGGCACGATCCATCCTGTTGTGCAAGGCTAAAGATGCTGCTCAAGGCTAAAGAGGAAGTGCGCAGCCTGTCCGTCGCTCTTTGGGGCTGGGGGGGGGGAAATATTTTTTCCTTGATTTCCCCCTCTAAAAACTAGGTGTGTCCTGTGGTCCGGTGCGTCCAATAGAGCGAAAAATACGGTATATATATATGTGTGTGTGTATATATAAAAAACACTAGATAATTTTAAATAACAGTACAAAATGATTATAATATATCAACCCAGTTAAAAATGCATTTTAAAAAAAGAGCTGTTGTACTTCAAAAGCCTCAGATCACATGCCTCTAAGCTGCTCTTCACACTGTAATGGCGATATTAAGCCATCAGCTTTAAGGGAGGAAGAGTCACACACGGAACCTGCAGCTTTGAAAGTTCAGCGGATTATGCTTCCGACTTAGAAGCCCCCAAAGACATTTGTGAAAGAGCAGGTGGCTGCAACTAGGAAACGGAGAGATTTGCGGAATCTTGCTGTCAAATTGATCCCCAACTATCCGTCGCGTTGTCGTTTAACACTCAGCTGGTCGCCTGCAATGAGCCAACCATGTATCTCCAAGCTGACTAGGTGCCTCCTCATCACCACAGTGCATTATAGAATCACAGAATTGCAGAGTTAGAGGGGACCTGAAGTTTACTCCTTCCTTGTAACATGGACTGCAAGAAGATCAAACCTCTCCATTCTTAAGGAAATCAGCCCTGAGTGCTCACTGGAAGGACAGATCCTGAAGCTGAGGCTCCAATACTTTGGCCACCTCATGAGAAGAGAAGACTCCCTGGAAAAGACCCTGATGCTGGGAAAGATGGAGGGCACAAGGAGAAGGGAACGACAGAGGACGAGATGGCTGGACAGTGTTGTGGAAGCTACCAGCATGAGTCTGACCAAACTGCAGGAGGCAGTAGAAGACAGGAGGGCCTGGCGTGCTCTGATCCATGGGGTCACAGAGAGTCGGACACGACTAAACGACTAAACAACATCTCCTCTAAACATACCCAAGTTCCTCAATTACTGCTCATAAGGCTTGGTTTCCAGACCCTTGATCATCTTGGTCACCCTCCTCTGCACACATTCCAGCTTGTCAATTTCCTTCTTAAATTGTGGTGCCCAGAACTGGACACAGTATTGCAGGTGTGGTCTGAGCAAGGCAGAACAGTCTTACAGAGGCTTCCCATTTTGCAATGGTCCCTGGCAACCTCCAGCAGCTCTTAAGGCTCATGCCCAAACCAACACACCGCTCGCTCGTATAACATTTCCTTTTAGACCTTGCAGTGTTAAGTACATTTACATAGCTGCTAATGAACTTACTTTGAAATATCTTTGCTGTCTCGTTGCCATGGAAATTCCACATTTCCAATGGCTGCCCGGTAACTGTACACTCCCAAGAGTCCAAGTGCCATTGCTATTTTTGAAACCAGAGAACATCTCCGCTGCACAAGAATAAAAATCATAACTAGAGATACAGATGCCACGAGAGAAAGTTCAGCTTTATGTTCAGAACTGCAAAAACACAAGAATAATTTCAATTAGATCCATTTTAACAGATTCAGCTACTGCAAGTTCATTTTTTGAAATTGTTGGTTGGTTGGATCTGCAATAAAGTTGTTTATTGGGAAGGAGGTTAAAGAGTTAACTAGTTTCAACCTAAAAACAGCAAATCTCATACCCTGATATATATGCATTTGTCTAAATTACATATTACTTCATTTTGTCACATTGTTCCAGACACTTCTTATTATTAAAAAATTGCCTCTTGATTACAGCAGAGGAATTCTCCCTATCCTAAACCTTAGAAACAGATAGATACAGATACAGCTAATTATAACTAGATATATTTGCCCCAGCCAGTGTAAATTATTGGGATTTATTGCCCCATTGGGGGTTTTCCCAACAAAAGGTAATCCAAAGAAGAATTACAGCACAAACCTAACCATGTCTACTCAGAAGTAAGCCCTACTAAACTCAATAGGGTTTACACACACAGGTAGGTGGGTTCAGGATTGCAGCCTTAATACATTTCTTCTGATATCACACACGTGGATCTGCTTGGGGACAATTTTACTACCCTGAGAAAATTGGAATTGTGCTTGGGGTAGTCAAATGTTCCAAGCACCATTTGTAAAAGGGCTTTGCTTCCCCCCCCCCAATCCCTGCTCCAGCAAAAGAGCAGCTTTCTAGCCATTCGGGTTGCAAATATATTCTTCAAAGTGCAGTGCCAACACCTGGTGAAATTTCAGAAGTCACGAGCTCCAGCTCCTTGGCCCTCATCACAATTAGCGGAAGCAGAATATCCAACGCAAAAATAAATAAATTAAAATAGTATCAAGCACAGTGTTATGCAAAACTAGAGAAATCTCACAAACTGGCCTAATTTATACAAGCGACATAATTCAGCTTTTTTTCTTTTTTGCATCACAGAATTTGGATTGCCTTGGAGCAGAGTTTTCGCTGTATTTTTAGCACGGAGCACAGAGAGCTATTTATGCCATGGCATTCATTCTGGGTGCCTGGCACCTTCCTCCCCCCCTACCTTATTTTTGCACATGAATATAACAGGGAAGTGTCATAGCTCAGTGATAGAACATCTCCTTGACGTTCAGAAGGTCCCAATCCTGGTGTCTCTAGGTAGGGCTGGGATAGACCTTGCCCAAAAACCTGGAGAGCTAGAGTGAGGTTGTGTAAACCAATGGTCGGACTCCGTATAAGGCAGCTTCACTGCAGATTTAGGGTGGGCTGCTACACAACGGCAGCTGACACTTAAGCCTTCACTTTTAGGCTTGCTTTAAAAATCTTCTTTCACAGGCCAAGCGAGTCCGTTGGAAATAAGTCTGTAGTTAAGGATTGGTAAATTATCTCAGAAAGCATAATTTTTCCACCTAAGAGCAGGTAACTATTTCCTAGATGCCAAAGGAAACTTTTTAAAAAGAAAGCAAGCAGATGCAAAGGAAGATTGTTCCAGTCTTTTGCAAAGCATCAAATAGATACAACTGCACTGCAAGGGGCTGAACTAGATCAGGGTTTCCCAAACTTGGATCTCCAGAGGTTTTTGGACTACAACTCCCATCATCCCAAGCTAGTAGGACCCATGGTCAGGGAGGATGGGAACTGTAGTTCACTAAACAGCTGGCGATCCAAGTTTGGGAAACACTGGAATAGATGATCCTTTGGGTTGCTTTGAACTCTACAATTCTATACATCTAACTACCAAGTAGAGCTAGAGCAGCTTCATGATTAAACAGTGAACCAGGAAGCCGCCAGTTCAAATCTGGCCTCTGTCGTGAACTCATTTAGCGGCCTTAAGTAATACACTCAGGCTCAGCACCCCATTGGCTAACTGGAGATAGAAAGGAAAGTCATGGGGAAGACTAGCTTGGTCCAATGTTTCTCAAATTTGGGGTCCTTGGCTGTTGTTGGATTAGCTGTTGCTAGGCCCTGAACTCATTCATTCTAGAGCAGCCTTTCTCAACCTGTGGGTCCCCAGATGTTGTTGAACTACAACTCCCATCACCCCTAGCTAGCAAGGCCAGAGCTCAGGGATGATGGGAGTTGTAGTCCAACAACATCTGGGGACCCACAGGTTGAGAATCGCTGTAGAGACTGGCATAGAGGCTGCTTTGGCCATGAGCGCCAGGATTTTCATAAGATGGCGCTTGTTCTGACTGTGACGCTGGTGGTGAAGCTGTGCCTTGATGTGTAGAACAAAAGCACTTTGAGTGGTGAGACAAAACCCGCAGTAATTTCCAAAGTGGTCTGTAGAGTGCGGGCTGGGGGGATGAAGTAACAGTGCTCCAGAGCCAAAGCCTGTTGCTCCATGGCTTCGGAGGTAAGGGAACCTCCAGCCATATTCCAAATGGTATATTCCCATCTTTCTCCCTCCGCGTTGTCATTAACCCAGAAAACTATGGTGTCGCCATCTTCCTCCCTGGAAGAGCGAAAGTGAACAGAGGAAGAACATTCCACTGCCAAATTTTCAAAAACTGTGCAAACTTTTCAGAGCCTTCGAGTGAAGCAGGGTAAATGACTGACCTACTGTTCTGGAGGTTACCAAGAAAATATGAGCAAACCTTCCAAGGCATGGCATGAAACACAAACGATTACAAATACCAGCTAATAAAGCTGCAAGATCCATAAAGAATCAGTAGCTTGTGGCCCAAAAGAAAGACCGTTTGTTATGCTTCCCTAAATAATAATAATAATAATAATAATAATAATAATAATAATAATAATTATTATTATTATTATTATTATTATTATTATTATTATTATTATTTTATACCCTGCCTATCTGTTGGGGTTTCCCCAGCCATTCTACACCTCCCTGCAGGTGAATTGCCATGTACAAGCCTTAATTCATCACCCATCCTGCCAAAAACAAATACAGAGCAATTCAAATACCCACCTTGTCAACCAGTGGCCAAAATCTGGCTTGTGAGCCCACTGAACCCCAGTCTGATTTAGCGAGCGAAGCAGACGGCAGCAAACGAGGACAACCCATGGAGTGGCCAACGCCATCCACTTCTCGGAGCCCCTCGTGCTCTCGGAGTTGGCAGCCTTGCCCGTTTTCGGGGCGTCCTGCAGGTAGCCAGCATCACCCCTGTGGTGGTGGGCTCCTTGGACTTCTTCAGGGTTTGCTTTGGCTGAAGAGGGAAGCTGAAGATCGCAGTCTTTAGCCAGGAAATAGTGCCTGCAGGTCTCCTGGCAGAGGGCAAGGCAGAGGGTACTGACGAGGAAGTACCAAGTTTGGTGCTCCTCTTCAATGAAGCTGCTAGCGCCCAGACTTGACACATGGCCAACGGTGCCTGCCAGGATAAGCACATCAAATTCAGACCAGCTGGAAGTAGCGGCAGCTGGATTCTGTGAAGAGGGGAGGGAGAAAAATGTGTTGGCGATATAATTTGGAAAGAATCCAACGCATCATTAGAGCCCGCCAGCATATAAAATTGCATGCATTGGCTTCTTCAACGACAACGGTATTTTTGTTACGTTTTATGTAATTCTCCTACATTCCTAGCCCAAAACAAGGTTAATTTCAGCGTAATTCAGAGTTGCTGTCAACATTCGGTTAATTGTGCCATTGAAACGGCTGTGCGTTCCCGTTCAAGGAGTGTGCAGGGCTCCTCTCTGAATAACCGGCATTACCATGTAAAGTTCGCATTGTCTCTCTAGCCACGCGACTGAGTATGAAGTGCCTCGATGTGGAACTAAAAATAGAAAACCTTTTCGCAATCATAAAATTCTAAAGGAGGTAAGTAGGGAGCCGTTTCTCTGATCTCTTTAAATCTACCCATTTTCCAGCGTGTTGCAATGCAAGGGAAAAAACCCAGCCATCTACAGTTGTTCATTTAGCTTCACAGCTGCAGCAAGAATAATATTGATCCGCTGGTTATTACATTTCTCATACTAAAGCTATGGGTTTATTTCCTAAGAAGCCGCCAGGCAAGGCTACCTCGGAAATGGCTATTTTATATGTTAATTGCTGTAGAGTAACCCGGTTTAAGGATAGCTCTTCCGAAATCCTTGAGTGCACCCTTTTTTAGCAAACTGAAGTTCACTTAGCTCAGTGTTTCTCAAATTTGGGTCCCCAGTGGTTGTTGGACTACAACTCCTATCGTTCCTGACTAGCTAGGGATGATGGGAGTTGTAGTCCCAAGTTTGAGAAATACTGGCTTAGCTCTACAAAAAAGAAAACAACTCTGGAAAAGCGCAGTCAAGTAAAATAAAGGGATATCATCTGAACACTAATAAGACATGCAGAGAGAAGTATATAAAAAATATCCAGCCATTCAGTTGACCAAAGTCATAAGACTTCAATGCTGTATGTTAGGCCTCTCAGTGCTTGAAAGGATCTTGATGTATATATAGGAAATAAAAAGACTGACTTGCGTATTCGGTTACTGCTCTAGTCTACGCATTCAATGTAATTCGACTGCCGGAAGGTATCAGGAATAATAACTCTTTAACTATGGGTATATCAAAGAATATTTGCCACCTACGCTCAGACTCTGTCTATAGCAGCCTTCATCAAGCAGACGTTTTGGACCATAACTCGCCATCAGACCCAAGTTAGCATGGCTTTGCTGGCTGTGACTGCTGATGGCTGTAGTTCAAAACATCTGAGGGCACCAGGTTGCTGAAGGCTGCCCTTTGGGCATACCACTTAAACTCTTTGAAGCCCTCCTTTTTAAAACTTAAAGCTCATAATGAAACATCAAGCACAATTATTTTTACTGGAGACAACCACCTTGAATCCCTCAGCTTGGGAGGGGGCAAATGGCTCCCACTTATGGCAAGTCAGTTTTATTTATTTATTAAGCATTATGGTTTTCCCAGTAGTGATGTATAGAATTGAGAGCTGGACCATCAAGAAGGCTAATCGCCAAAGAATGAATGCTTTTGAATTATGGTGCTGGAGGAGACTCTTGAGAGTCCCATGGACTGCAAGAAGATCAAACCTCTCCATTCTGAAGGAAATCAGCCCTGAGTGCTCACTGGAAGGACAGATCCTGAAGCTGAGGCTCCAATACTTTAGCCACCTCATGAGAAGAGAAGACTCCCTGGAAAAGACCCTGATGTTGGGAAAGATGGAGGGCACAAGGAGAAGGGGACGACAGAGGACGAGATGGTGGGACAGTGTTCTCGAAGCTACCAGCATGAGTTTAACCAAACTGCGGGAGGCAGTGGAAGACAGGAGTGCCTGGCGTGCTCTGGTTCATGGGGTCACAAAGAGTCGGACACGACTAAACAACAACAACAATAGTTTTCTATGCATAAGCAATATAGAAAAGTTTTCAGCAGATGCATAAATATCAGCACGGAAGAAGTCTGCTGAATTTCTATTGGCAGAGCATTGCACAGGGCAGGCAGGGACAATGACACTAAAGGCTCAGTTTCCATTTGCTGTCAGATAAGCCTTGCCAAATCAGGAGATGACGAACAATGCTCCGGTAGATGAACTAGGCAGCTGAGCTGGAAGGTAAGGTTTCAAACAGTTCCTACCCTGGACCTAAGTTGTTTAGAGCTTTGTAAATGAATACTAGGATCTTGAACATGACTCTGGAGTCAATAGGCAGCCAAGTGCAGATGTTTTAACCAGGGCGCCACATCAGCAATCTGGCCATCAGATTTGCCACCAACTGGAGCTTCCAAGCTAGGCCCCCAGGCAGCGCATTGCAGTAATCCAGCCTTGTGATTACCAACACATGGATTACAGTGGTCAGCCAGAGGCAAATCAACCAATTCAATGTACGTTAAGGTGTTGATGGAAGTCCAAAAAGATTGTATAAGAAGTGAAGTTCTGTTGTATGATTGATAATCAAAATGTTAAAATTAATAAAAATAAAAAAATAAAAAAAATGCTTGTATGCCCTTTCTCCAACTCAATTTCCATACAGTGGTACCTCTAGTTGCGGACTTAATCCGTTTCGGGGTGTGAATGGCACTAGAGCGCCTCTTCTGCGCATGTGCGCAGCGTGATTGAGCACTTCTGCGCATGCACAAAGCATGCAGGTCGCTTCTGTGCATGCACCAAGCACACAGATTGCTTTCGTGCATGCACAGGCAGCGAACTTGGAAGTAAGCATTTAATTTCCTTAATTTCCTTCGCATACTTCCCCTTTTTCTGTGCTAGTTTTTCCCCGTCATAATTTTATGCCACTTTTATACAAAACTACTGTATTCCCAGAGCACTTTTGCAAGAAACTGCATGTTAAAAAGCAGTTAAACTGAAATCTATAGACGTGACTTCAAAACTAGGGTTTGCATTACCGCTCCAGTATAAAAATCGGATAACATGGATTACTGGGAGAAGCAGCTTTCATGCAGCGATTTTCAAAGACTAAAAGAAGCCCGTTGAAGCTCTGCAGAAGAGCCAAGCCAGCAGCTCCACCACCACTAATCTCCCTGAACTCTGCTCTTAGGCACTGGTAATTTAGTCATTATAACTGAGAGCAGCTTACCTTTCAGGCAGCAATATCACCACTGTGGCAAATCGATGTTGGCAATTCGCCACGCTAAGATCATTTGTAACAGCCTTGGACTGCAAGACCTCACCAATCTAGCATGTTGAGGAGTAGGTGGGTTTTAAAAAATAAAATTAAACAGGCAATGGAAAAGCAAAGAAGTGGAGGTCGTTTAATGTCCAATTCCAGCCTGGGGATGGTCTGGAGAGAGAGACCATCCTATTTAGAATTCCAGGACAGTATGCAACTA
This sequence comes from Podarcis melisellensis, assembly GCF_964234715.1. NCBI lineage: Eukaryota > Metazoa > Chordata > Lepidosauria > Squamata > Lacertidae > Podarcis > Podarcis melisellensis. Next base: position 31,523,947 of record NC_138534.1, read on the forward strand.
ACTGTATAGCAGTTCGAATACAGTAACAACACCAATGTTAGCACACTTTCTACAAGCTAAAAAGCCTGGGACAAAAAGAAACGCTTTTGCTTAGCATGGAAAAGATTGCAACGTAGGTGCTAGGTCAGTCTCATTAAGGAGAACATTGTGGGCTTGCCTGCCTATCAGGGCTACCGACAGGCAGAAGCGGTGGTGCTGAACACAAATGTGCAGCATGCTGCTGCACGATGTATGCTTTTCCTTGCAAAGGTTTAAAGCAGTGTTCCCCAACCTTGGGTCTCCAGCTGCTTTTGGACTACAACTCCCATCATCCCTTGCTAGCAAGACCAGTGGTCGGAGATGATGGGAATTGTAGTCCGAAAACAGCTGGAGACCCATGTTTGGGAAACACTGGTTTAAGGTACCATGTGAAAGGTGTAGTGGTTTTACAAAGCAACGAGGCACAAGACAACTACAGATCCACTTTCCCTGGCAGCTTAAATTACATTCCTGTATCTATTACCTTTGCCATTTGTTTGGGGTTCACAAACACCTTTTCCAGGGAAGAGAGAATGACGCAGAGAAGCCCGGAAATCAGCATGATCACTCCAATGGCTGTCAGCCAGGAGATGCTGCAGAAATAGCACGAGCTCTCCGTCGAAGTGCACACGACGACATGAACCGCACAGAGCATCAGGCATGTCAGGTAGAACAGCAGAGAGCACAATGGGGAGAGGGGCACTTCCAGTTCCGCCCTGCTGCTTAGAGCTTTTGCGGTACTCAAGAGAAGCAGCACCAGCACCTAGGAGGAGAAAACAAGCAAGAACATCCCATGAGAGTCTAGAACTCAAAACTGGTGGAAGGAGAAGTTTTGGGGGGTTTTTTACCATTACGATTCCATCCTGCCTTTCCTCCAATGGCCTCAAGGGGGCGTACCTGGTCCTCCCCACTGCACACCTCCATTTTGTCCTTTCAATAACCCTGGGAGCTGGGCTAGGCCAGGGGTCTGCAACCTTTAAGACAAAAAGAGCCACTTGGACCCGTTTCCGAAGGAAAAAAAATTCTGGGAGCCGCAAAACCATTGCGACATTTAAAACAAATATATCTCTGGAGCCGCGATCTGACAGCGGGCGGGAAGGTGACGTCACAGCCAGTACAGCGCCCGCCACAGTGGGGAGTGTCGGGGCGCACAATGCGCCTCCTTGCTAGTATCCGTCCCGGAGCCGCGGCAAAGGTGTAAAAGAGCCACATGCGGCTCCGGAGCCGCGGGTTGCAGACCCCTGGGCTAGGCTGAGAGATGGTGACTGGCTCAAGGTCACCCAGTGGCCATGGCTGAGTGGGATTTGAACTCTGGTCTCCAAGGTCTTAGCCCAACACTCTCGTGCCCCTATACCACTCTGGGTCTTTTTTATATTTAGTTAGGGTCCTGCGTGGCACAAGAGACAGACCAGACCGGCTGACTTCTCAAACTACCCAGCATGCTGAGCAAGACAGCGTTTCTCTGCATCTACTACTTGTGAGCATTTTGGGAGCAAAGGCAAGACTTGCTCTTTTACCCAATGCTATAGCATTTGCGCTGTGGGTTAAACCACAGAGCCTAGGGCTTGCCGATCAGAAGGTCGGCGGTTCAAATCCCCATGACAGGGTGAGCTCCCGTTGCTCGGTCCCTGCTCCTGCCAACCTAGCAGTTCGAAAGCACGTCAAAGTGCAAGTAGATAAATAGGTACCGCTCTGGCGGGAAGGTAAACGGTGTTTCTGTGCGTTGCTCTGGTTCGCTAGAAGCGGCTTAGTCGTGCTGGCCACATGACCCGGAAGCTGTACGCCAGCTCCCTCGGCCAATAAAGCGAGATGAGCGCCGCAACCCCAGAGTCAGTCACGACTGGACCTAATGGTCAGGGGTCCCTTTACCTTTATAGTCTTACTGCAGGCTCTATGGCCAGGATCCGACAGGAAAAACACACACACAAAATATTTTCCCACGCTCGTAAGAATTTCAGGCTTGGGTCTCTCAAATAGCAGCCCTTTCCCAATGCCACATAGGAAAAGAAAACTTTGGAAACTGCAGAGAAAGTCTGCAATCCAGCATGGGACGTCTTGCACGTACAAGGTTTTCAATGCAAATATAGGCAGAGTGGATCTAGATAGTGAAGCCTGCGCTACTGTCAGAAAAACAGTATTTTTATAAAGGTAAAGGGACCCCTGACCATTAGGTCCAGTCGTGACCAACTCTGGGGTTGCAGCACTCATCTTGCTTTATTGGCCGAGGCAGCCGGCGTACAGCTTCCGGGTCATGTGGCCAGCATGACTAAGCCGCTTCTGGCGAACCAGAGCAGCGCACGGAAATGCCGTTTACCTTCCCGCCAGAGCGGTACCGATTGATCTACTTGCACTTTGATATGCTTTTGAACTGCTAGGCTGGCAGGAGCAGGGACCGAGCAACGGGAGCTCGCCCCGTTGCGGGGATTCGAACCGCCGACCTTCTGTTTGGCAAGTCCTAGGCTCAGTGGTTTAACCCACAGCGCCACCCGCATCCCAGTATTTTTATACTGCCCATATGAAAACCAGAGACAACACATGTAAGGTGCAAGGCCAGGTCAGCGACTTCTGAAGAAAGATCCCCTGCTCCTGGGCGATATGTTGCCACCTAAATTTGTGTCAAGAGGCTAATGCTATGTCAACTTGTTTCAGAGCATCAACAAAGTACTTTCTAAGTAGGTTAACCACCCAACTTGAAAAAGAGATAGTGTAAGTGACTTATTGACTGAACTGAAAATTTTGATGGCTTCAGACCACTCAACCGTACCTCCAGAACAATGATGGTTCCCACTATCATTGAATACGTGTCGTATTGTGCCACTTGCTTGCTTAAGGAAGAGCTCAGGACCCTGATGGCCTCTAAATACTGCTTGAGAACTTTTTTGCCAAGGTTTCTGAGGACTTCCGAGGTATTCCCTTCCAAATAGAGCTTGATCCAACTTCCGTGGGATTTTTCCGCCATCTTAAACTGCTGGAATCCAGGATCTAGTCACAAGAGACATTAACGCAGACCGGAAAATTATTTGAGGGATCTGCAGAAAGGATTCTTCTTACTTGCATAGAGACATAAAGGTCTGTGATGGTTCCCTCGCAACCATTGAGTTGCAAACTCGCTTTTAAAAACAGAATCCGAAACACAGTTTGCAAAGAAACCCAAGTAAGTGTTTATGAGCACATGCCCACTTTAAACCACTGTTAAAGCTAACAACTCATTTGTTTTATACACTGTTTAAACTAAATTAAAATAAATAAGGGAGAAGAGCTGCCATTTCCCTTTGCAGGTGGGATTTAAATGTGCAAATTACTAAATGTCTCAGCCTGATGTCTGCACTAGAGCAGAAACTGACCAACGGCAGGTTCTGCCTTAAGAGGAGGGAACCATCCCTGACCGTTGAGTCACAAGAACAAGAGTTGCTTTTGATCCTGTCTCTCTCCTATCATGCTACAAAAATCATATTTCAATCCCGTAACAATCAGAATACAGTGGTACCTCGGGTTACATACACTTCAGGTTACAGACTCTGCTAACCCAGAAATATTACCTCGGGTTAAGAACTTTGGTTCAGGATGAGAACAGAAATTGTGCAGTGGCAGAAGGAGGCCCCATTAGCTAAAGTGGTGCTTCAGGTTAAGAACAGTTTCAGGTTAAGAACAGACCTTCAGAACAAATTAAGTTCTTAACCCGAGCTACCACTGTATTGTTATTTCTTCAAAGCGGGTTCCCTGTGGGTTAAGAACGTTTCGACAACTATCATAAAAAGCGCAGACATTAACTTACTTGCCTTTTTCATAGGTAGCCATGTTCTCCTGGAGGAGTCTGCTAAGCTGGAAGCCATTTAAATGCAAGTACCGCAGCTGTTCTCTCACCGTCTTCTGCTGCACGACAGGCAACAAAAGCTGCCCGACGCTGTTCCTTGAGATGGGCAAGCCAAGGCCTATAGCCAGCGTGACGGCTAAGTCAGTCTGCTGAACAAGCTCTGGAGGTTTCAGGAGACCTGAGAGGAGAAAGACGCCAGCTAAGACTTCCCCGGCTTGCCTTCCCAAAAATATGATAAATGCAAAGAGGTATTTGCTACACAATCATGTTCCTTCTGATCACAGAATTGTAGAGTTGGAAGGGACCCCGAGGATCATCTAGTCCAGCCCCCTGCAATGCAGGAATATGCAGCTGTCCCATATGGGAATCAAACCTGCAACCTTGGCATTATCAGCGCCACGTTTTAACCAAAACAGATCAAGATTCCCCCCCATTATTACCTTCCTAAGGGAGTAAAGTGCTGGAGCCGTCCATAGCTGTAATAATAATAATAATAATAATAATAATAATAATAATAATAATAATATGACACCCTCCTCTAACCTGGTGCCCTGCAGATATTTTAATCACTACACCCAGAAGTTTCACTGTGATACCTAAGGCGGAGGGGAGTGGTAGTCCGGGGAAAAAAGAAAAGAAAAAAACCTACAGTGGGGAAGGGTGATTCCTGACATTTTTTATTTATTATTATTTTGACAAAGTAATAATCATAAATAAATAAGGAAAAAAATGTGCGCCCCACCACCAAGGCCATTCCAGTGTAACTATCCAACCTCCCAAAATTTCAACACCTCTCGCAATGGTTTGACCCCTTTCCATTTTAACAGTACAAATTCTACAAATACCTTCCCTATCTCCTCAAAATCATTTCTCCTTGCATATTCCTTGTCTTACCTTAATGGCACATGTTAATTGATCATTAATCATTAATACCACAGTTCTTAGTACCATTCTTCCATTTTATATTCACCTTGCCCCTTCCACTTCCTAGCTATAATAATTTGTGCAGCTGTCCTGACGTTATTAATGCTAGGGCTACCACAGACCTGAGACATTTTTAACTCTCTCTTTTTTCTGAAATAAGACTGTCTGTCTACCAGGACACATTAAGCACGCCTTTCTAAAGTTGCGTCATTTCACAAGCATTTCGCAAGGGAGCAGCTACTCCTCTGCGGCACATTTTAATAAAAGCAGCTGGATCTCTTTACAGAAATAACAGCACCGGCAAGAGGAATCCAGCCCTTACCCCCGGCCCTGTCGAAAGCAGAGCTGACGAAAAGCAGGGGCGTTCGCACTTCGCCCTCCGAGGATCCCCCGTGGCTCCCCGTTTCGGACATCCCATGATCGCCACACACAACAAGCAGGTGGGGTGAAGTCACCTCTCCCTCCTCCTGCAAAGGAAGGAAATTGCAAAGGGCTTAGCGGGGCGATTTGACATTCTCCATTAACCATTTCGTTTCCTTAACTCGCAACATCTAAGCTCAGAAAGCACAGGTGGTCGTAGTCAAAACCGTTTGAGCAGGAACAGGGCACCTGTACAGAGAGTCCCCCAAAACATCGGGGATTGAGAGAGGATGGAATAATTTCCAGGTCAGGTGGCATTCTCAGATTTGAGCCCCGGCATCACTTTTTCAAGTAACTAAGCCACAAACTGTTTTGTTTTTTTCTTCCCTTTTTACACACACCCTGGTAAAAGTTGGCAGTTGGTCCTTTTCCCTTATGGAGCTTTAAGGTCACTCAACACATTTCACTGAAAAAAGGTGCAATCTGAGTACCGCAGTTGTGTGTATTACACACAGGTGCCCTTGCCGAGAGAGCTGCCATCAGATGTAGCTTCGTGTTGAGTTGTCAGGTGGGTGGCAAACATGGATTTGCCTTTGCATAACGCCTGAAATAGCCATGAACGCCTGAAAATAGCCTTTGCATAATGCCTGAAATTATGCCACATGCATTGATGACATTTTTAATTGTTATGATTACTCGTATTCTTAGCACATTGGCCAAGATTTTCAAGGGCATCAGGTTAACTTGCCCCAAACCTCAAAGGCGACAGCACCACGAAGGCAGTAAACCTATGTACATTTGCCTGAGAGTAAGCCTCACTACATTTTGTGGGACTTTCTTGCAAGTAAGCATGCATTGGGACAAGACTGATAAGTGTATAAATGACACTGGATAGAAACCTAAGGCTTCATATGCTGTTCCTACTCTCATGATTAAATTTACATCAATATATACACGCATGCCACCTTGGAGAGGAGAGAAGTATGAATCTTCTTGATGATGTTATCCATTTCAGAAAGCTTTAGCCCTATTAAAGGGCTGTGCGGTCCACTCAGATGACCAATATGGTCCAGCCCCAAGTAGTGAAGGATGAGCAAATCCCAGTCTTCTCTTTTCATCACATTATCCAAGTGTCTGGTAACATTATCATCAACCTTAAGAGGGAAAGGAAAAGGAAAATCAGGCTGAAACTCCTACGCCATCTTAATTTTTCAAGCTTGCAGTTTATACTGTCGGCAGAATCCAAGGGGAAAAGCTGTTCCTGGACTTTACCACACTGCAGTGATTCCGATCATTTCCTACACAAGAGGGGAAATTGCACACTAAAGGGAGAAGTCAAGGCTGAATGTCTCTCACAGACATGCTCATTTTCTACATACAATGAGCTGTTTTCAACTGGGGAGCGTTCAGACATGATGCCCCTCTCCTCTGGAGTGTTGGAGTCCAAGAAACACTATAGGACAGTGTTTCCCAAACTTGGGTCGCCTGCTGTTTTCGGACTACAACTCCCATCATCCCTAGCCAGCGAGACCAATAATCAGGGATGGTGGGAATTGTAGTCCAAAAAAAACAACCATCTGGAAACCCAAGTTTGGGAAACACTGGTATAGAAGGATCTTTAGGCAGATGGCCAGTTAATAAGAATTAAGTAACCATGTGGACCTAACTGAATTTCTAAGCCTCTAAGCACAGCATGTTTCAGGTTAACTGGTTCTCTGAATCAGAGCGCACTCAGCTGCAATCCACAAGACCAGGCTGCCAATCCTCATGCTACCAAGACAGGGGCAGAAGTTTTAAACCACTACAACAGAAGCAGATGTTTCAAAACATTGTTATAATAATAATAATAATAATAATGAGGAGGAGGAGGAGGAGGATGTCAAGTGCATCAACTTGCAAAGAGCCAGAGATCATGGCATGGTTTTCACAGAGCGAATTCAAACCTTGGCATCTCCAGTTAGAAGGCTCTTGTAAAAACCCTTCCATGAAGATGCAGTAGAGGAAGAGTTGAAAAAGCTAGGCTCTCCCCATTGGCTCAGCTAGGACAAGGTGCCATTTTGTTTCTTCCCTGCCAGAACCATCTCTTGCAGAGACTTCTCTGCCTGGTCATTAACATAACCGTATGAAAACGGCAATATTCAAGTAAGTTATTTTCCTCTTCTCCGTAGCTTCCTTGTATCTCATGTATCCATTGTTTTATAATAAATAAATAGTATTGAGTTCATTGGTAGAAAAGGCAACATATAAAACATAGTAAATACAAAATTAAAAGGGACCGGAAAGAGCCCTGCCTGAAGTTCTAGAGAACCATTCCAAATAGACCAGTTGTAAAAAAAGGTAAAGGTAAAGGACCCCTGACAGTTAAGTCCAGTCGCAGACAACTCTGGGGTTGCGGCGCTCATCTCGCGTTAGAGGCCGAGGGAGCCGGCGTTTGTCCGCAGACAGTTTTTCCAGGTCATGTGGCCAGCATGACTAAGCCACTTCTGGTGCAACGGAACACCGAAACCAGAGCAGCGCACAGAAACACCATTTACCTTCCCGCCAGAGCGGTACCTATTTATCTACTTACACTTTTGGCATTGCTTTCGAACTGCTAGGTTGGCAGGAGCAGGGACCGAGCAATGGGAGCTCACCCCGTCACAGGGATTCGAACTGCCAACCTTCTGACCGGCAAGCCCAAGAGGCTCAGTGGTTTAGACCACAGTGCCACCCACGTCCTTTTGGACCAGTTGTACTTGCTGCAAATGGCAATTCCAAAGCCTTCAAGGGTTTGTGCCAGCTAGGGCAGGGCTGAGGAATCAGTGGTCCTCAAGATGATGTTAGACTCCAACCCCCATCAGATGCAGTCAACACCTGCTCAGTAATGATGGGAGTTGGAGTTTGGAATCTTCTAGAGGGCTACAAGCCCTCCATTCCTGAGCTAAAGTATGGGATGCTGGCCTGCAGTTTTTGTGACAACCACATATGGAGCTTTTAGTAGTTCGTCACAATGGGGAAGAAGAGCCTGTCAATTATTTGACTGCCTCCAATTGCAAAATAAACCACCAAAAAGAACAACATAGACATGAAAAACATACCCGTTTTAGAAATGTGGCAACTAAAACATGTTTTAGAATATCACAGATCAATCGAGCTTTTTTTACTATGAGCTAATACACAGATCTTTAAGAACATATAGGCAAAAATAAATCAAATTTTCACAAAGTATTCATTTGCACACTAACCTAACAATGCAATTTCTTACATCACTGTACCGGAGCATTTTCTTACCTCAGTATAGTCCGAGACAAAAAAAGATGTTGTTCCATCATATTCCACAAACTGCTTTGGAAATAATCGGACCCAAGTATCATCACCATAGAAGATTATGCTTTTCCCAGCTGCTTTGGCCTGCTGGATCAAGTTGTCTTCCAGCAAGGCTGGAGAATTGAGATTCATGATGACATCGATGAAACCCGGGATGCTTCCCGTTGTCAGTGCCTGCAAACAGATGCCCCAAAAGCAGAGGGGGAAACATCTTGATAGGGTTTGAGAAGAGGACGAGACTGCCTTAGGACAAGGGTGCATGGACAGGGGAAAATGTTACTACAATCATCTGTAACGGGCTTGATGAACCAATTCTGAGGCACTTTATAAAAAAAAAACCCAGAGAGAACACATCTACACAACTGCCAAGCAAGTCTCAGTTAAATATGTACACAAGGATAGCCAATGTGGTATCCTCCAATTGTTGCTGCATTCCTCCCTCCCATCACCCCACAGTCAGCATGGCCGAGGTTCAAGGGTGATGGGAATCTTAGCCTAGCATTATGTGCAAACCCAGAAACAACGGGTTCATCATTCAGTTGTACGCCAGGATTCCCAGTTTGCACACAATGCAAAACTGAGCTTATTTTCAATGGAAGTTATTCTTGGCAGTAGTCTTCTACCCAACAGAACAGAAGGGGGAAAACACATGGGCGTCATGTTGGGCTAAAGTGTGAGAGGAGGTGACGTTGCTGCCTGTTATTCTCTGCTCATCTGCCATCTGCTGGCCAGCCAGCCACTCCTTTCTGCTCAGGCACTTAAAGGTGGAGGACTTCAGGGGTGCATGACCTGCGTCGCAAAGCGCACAGCTGGCAACTGAGTTGTACAGAAGAGCACAGGAACCTCTAACTGCCCAAGTCTTCTAGGAATGGAATAGTGCTAAGAGACATCTTCCGATATGGAGTGCATTCCTTGGACCAGCACATAATGGAACATTTCATTTCCCACTCGCACCCCCACTCAAAATCCTGCCCCTATTTTTATTTTTGCTTTTCTTGATGTTTTTTATGAATTGTACTTTTATGGCCTATTTCTTCTGCATTGATAGGTATTACTGATGCTCACCATTATGGGGGCCTTCGGGCTAAACTGCAGTATCTAAATAAACCATACCATATCTATAGTCCTCCTCCTGACAGAGCACAGTAGCCTGATGCTTTGCTTGGGTTTGCTGAGTCAACTCTACAGAACCCTCACCCATGTTATGAACCAGCCCTAAGCCTGGAAAGAAGGGTGAGAACTCACCTGGCCCACAGTCCCTAGCCGCCGCCAGCAACAAGGCAAATGATTACTTGCTTTCTAAGAAAAACAGAACTTCTATCCATCAACAAGGAGAAAAATGTTCCCAGTTCCCAGGATCCAACACTGAAAGTTTAGATAGGAGATCAAGAATGTCCAGAACAAACCCAGCCCAATGAAGGCATGGTATTGGAAGTTTATTTCTTTATTGGCAAAGACCTCGGCTGCATCATCTCCTAAGGTGCAATGGTAACACACACCACCCCTGCTAAGCAGCTGCCTAGGCAATCTAATTCTACTGCCCTGCACTCCAACTCGGACAGATGGAGCAGCTCTAGGACCACAGCCCTTGCAACTAACTTTAAACCCCTTGTCTGATGCAATGGGGGCTTTGTTGTTGTTTAGTCCCTTAGTCATGTCCGACTCTTCATGACCCCATGGACCAGAGCACGCCAGGCACTCCTGGCTTCCACTGCCTCCCGCAGTTTGGTCAAACTCATGCTGGTAGCTTCGAGAACACTGTCCAACCATTTCGTCCTCTGTCGTTCCCTTCTCCTTGTGCCCTCCATCTTTCCCAGCATCAGGGTCTTTTCCAGGGAGTCTTCTCTTCTCATGAGGTGGCCAAAGTATTGGAGCCTCAGCTTCACAATCTGTCCTTCCAGTGAGCACTCAGGGCTTAAGAATGGATACGTTTGATCTTCTTGCAGTCCATGGGACTCTCAAGAGTCTTCTCCAGCACCATAATTCAAAAGCATTCATTCTTCGGCGATCAGCCTTCTTTATGGTCCAGCTCTCACTTCCATACATCACTACTGGGAAAACCTTAACTTTAACTATACAGACCTTTGTTGATAAGGTGATGTCTCTGCTTTTTAAGATGCTGTCTAGGTTTGTCATGGCTTTTCTCCCAAGAAGCAGGTGTCTTTTAATTTTGTGACTGCTGTCACCATCTGCGGTGATCATGGAGCCCAAGAAAGTAAAATCTCTCCATGGGGGCTAACACCCTACAACTCCGCTCTAGTTGCTCCCATCACTTTATGACCTTCCTTATGCGTGGAGACAGTGGAAGGGAGGACCAAAGGCAAGACTCTCCCTGGGACCGGCACAGCCCCTTCTGCCTCTTAGACTCCCTGAATCTCTCCTCCCACCTCCTTTCCCCTTGTCTCTGGGTGCCCAGTCTCTTCCCCTTGGCACCAGCCTCATGGGTTCCACAAAACCCCACAAATCACTGGCCCCTTCCCCGGATCATCATCCAGCTCCCCTGCCTCCTCTGCCTACACATCCATCCCCTCTCCTCAGACTTCTGCCCATCCCCAATATTGGACTTGGAAAGATTCCAGCTGCACAGAAAAACAAGACAAGGAAAAGACACAACAAGCACTGAGTGCCGTTTCACAACACACAAATTTAAAAAGTTGATCAACTGCGCTGTAGCTGTTGTGCATCATTTACAGAATCCATTCACCAAAATTAAAAGAAACCGATACTTAAGACAAATTGTGATGACGGCCACTTTCCGAAGCAGACAATCAATCCTCACAGGCATCTATTTTGGGACAGAGATTGCAATGTCTTTTTTTGGAAACTTCACAGTAAGTTTTAAGGGCACAAGATGAATTAATTACAACGGCTCATTAAGTTCTAATAACACAGTTCTTGATGTTGTCAGAGTATTTAATTAGAAACTCATTTAATATTAGTACTGAGGAATTATTATCCTGATGCACAAAATAGTATAGTCGTACCTTGGAAGTCGAACAGAATCCATTCCGGAAGTCTGTTTGACTTCCAAAGCGTTTGACTTCCAAAGCGTTTGACTTCCAAATCGCGGCTTCCGGTTGGCTGCAGGAAGCTCCTGCAGCCAATCAGAAGCCCCGCCGGATGTTTGGCTTCCAAAAGAACGTTCAAAAACCAGAACAGTCACTTCCGGGTTTTGATTGTTCAGGAGCCAAAACGTTTGGGAACTAGGCTGTTTGAAAACCAAGGTACAGCTGTAATATGCATTCCTTGCTATAGAGATTCCTGAGGGTTGCATGTTTTATTTTGTCTTTAGAACAGAAAAGTTCATTTTATTTTGCCCATTCCTACGTTTCCTACAGCTCAATAAGGCACCCATCATGGTCAAATGTACTTCTGAATTTGACTTTCAGTCTATTTGGTTACAAAAATAGGTGGAAGACTTTCTCTAAATTATTCCTTAACAATTTCTGATTGTGTCCTTTACATTTTGAATCTATATTTAATGTAAATTGCTTGGTACAGTTTACATGTCACCAATAGCCAAACGGTGGCTTACTGGGACTGCAAAACCTGCAGGCTCCAAGACAGGAGCTTGCAGTCCCTTTGCTCCTCCCTGGTCTTCTTCATTACTGTGCCATACTGAGCTAACCTAAGACCAAACCTGGGCTGCTTCTTGCAGTTAGTGATTGGAAAGCTTAATTATGTCCCTGGGTTCAGTCAACACACTAAACACAGCCCAGAGTGGTGCATGAGTAAAAAAGACCACGGGGGGAGCATTTCAAAATCTTTCGTGAGATTAAAAAATAGCGCACACAATATTATATCTGAAGGAGTGTTTCCTCCCCTACAGACCAGCCTGGGATTAAGACAATTGGAAGACAACCTCCTGGTGGTTTGAGGAGGAGCAGTGAACTCTTGAGGGGGGCTTCTCGGTGGTAGCCCCAAGAATGTAGAACTCCCTCCTCAAAGAGGTGCATTGGTCACCATGTTTCTACAGCTTCCATTGTTTGCTGAAGCTTTTATCCTGGTTTGGGAAAATGAAGAATTGGTTTTAGTATCCTCCCTCTACTGATTATTGATTTTAGAGCGATGGATGGGTATGTTTTACTGTTGCTTCAATATGCTGAGGCCTACCTTGGGCACTTCTGACAAAGGACAGGAAGTTCAAGCAACTAACAAGAAGAGGTAGTAACACCAGCAACAATTTTCTTCTATACATTTAGCTCAGTTTATCACATCACCCAGCTGAAACTTCCCACGTGGTCATGCTTCTAATGAAGTGGGAGCCTGCCTTTTTAGGTCTTATTTTGTGCAGGGTTTTATCTTTTTGGATGCAAACACTAGAGATGTGAAGGTCTGTAAAAAAAAATGAGGAGGGGGGAAACTGGGGGTGGGGGTTCACATGGGCTTTCACATCTCCAGCCAACACCTGATAAAGCAGCCCTTGCCTCCTTACTCTCATTTAAGATACTGGGAAAAAACATATTAGTCATTGCTGTCCCTCAACAATCATATCACCACAATGACACATGTAGATATTGAAGATCCAAGCATTTAAAGCAAACAGCCCACCATTAACGCCCAGCAGGAGTATTCTTAATGCATAGGACCAGATCAATTCTTTAAAGTACTGGGTTGTATCCAAGGTAGAACTAAATTATTATTATTAATAATAATAATAATAATTTTAAGATTTTTATTGAAACTTAACATATATACATAATAACCAAAATTCCCAATGATTCCCTCACCTAAAATATAATATCTAAATTACAACAGCTGCATAATTATACACTTAATTATAAAACCCACCCTCTACTTACCTCCACGGCAATTCGACTTCTTTATATTTCTTTCTACCTTTCCCCCCCTTGCATTCTATAATAAACTGTTTTTGTTAAATTCTGATTTCCCCCTCTTTCTTTATTGGCCTTGTTATTGCTTACATTTTTTATTCTAAGCCTATTAACGTGTCATTTTTAGAACAATATTTTGACATATAATCTTCGAAATACTTCCACTCTATTCTTAACTTTTGATTTGATTGATATCTTATAACTGAAGTTAATTTTGCCAATTCTATATACTCACTTAATTTACAAGTCCACTCTTCCTTTGTTGGTGTGTCCTGAGATTTCCATTTAGTGGCAATCACTACCCTGTCAGCTGTTGTGGCATATAAAAAGGCAGCACGAAATTATGCACCCCCTACGTCTGTTCTAGGAGTTCCCCCAACACTCCAGAACAGATTAGGGGAAGGCACAGGGCACACACATGGGAGGATGGGGTAGCGTCCCACCACGCAAGCAGAAATCCTTGGGCTAATGGGATGTATTGGTTGCCTGCAACCCATTAAAGCATACAGTGGACACTCGGGTTGCGATTCGGTGCTTCTGCGCATGCGCCGAAACCCAGAAGTAACCCGCTCCAGTGCCTCCGGGTTTGGCACAGTACTTCTGGGGTTTTTGTGTGTGCAACCCAAAAATGTGCAACCTGAAGCATCTGTAACCCGAGGTATGACTGTATTTCCATCCTTAATGTCAGCAGCTTTTGTAGATTTGCCTAAGCAAGCTCATAGAGCTCTTACATGCAACCAATTGCACAGCAGAAACACAATTTAGCACATTTCCTGCTCTGCATCCATGTTTCTTTAAAAAATAATAATTCTGCAACAGCTAGTAGTAATATGTTGCTTCCTAAAATGTACTGGCACACATATTAAATCTTAAAGGATTTTAAACTTTTAAGAGTATTTAAAGGTTATGCCAGTCTTCATTTGTTAATATTTGTGATATAAAGGTGTTTTATATAACTGGTTTATACTCTTCTGTTTTGTGGAATTTGGATGTCCAGATCTCAATTTGTTTATAGGTACTTTGTTGGGCTGGAGCTACATACAACAGCCCAAGAAAGCCACAGGATACATCACATAAATCAGATTAAACAATCTGTTTCCCTTTTTTAAAAAAAATGTAAGTTTCTAGTCCTCATAGTTGTGAACATGTGAATGTTTGCAAGTCTTTGGGGAAATGTGGATATAATCTCAGAAAACAAAGGAGTTGCTAAGCAAATTTCCCTGGGGCAAAGAATATAGAGAAAATTATACCCTGATCTCATGAACACTTAGCAGAAGTCATTACTGGTTCCGCTCAAGAAACATTTTTTCAAAAACTTTATAAACCATCCACCCTCAATGGGACAACAGGAGATTTTTCATTGTCTGCCCTTCAGTATAACAACAAAGCCAATGGCCAGGATCAAAAGGAGGAACATAAATGTATGAGGACCACAAACACATGCAAAGTTTTGCTTGTTTTCCTCTCAATAGATGCTGCTATTGAAGAGACAAGCCTCTGCTCTGTTCAAAAGCAGGGTGCCTCTTAAGCAGTGGGAAGTTAAGGAAGTTAAGAAGCAGCTAGCAAGACACTGTCCTGCACAAAGATACCCGACGCTTGAAATTCTGTCCTACACCTACAGTGCTTGCTAACCTGAAAGTCCTCTCAAAAAAGTACAAGCAATTCTGAAGCAGTATTAGAAACTCATATATATCAGCTAATCACCAAATGGCACCTTAAACCTAGGTTACGGTCGCAGCAATGGAATATCTAGGGGCCATTTTTTACATGAAATGTATTAATATTTTTATTATTAATAATTTCATTTCTTTACAGCTTTATATTTTAAAGAAAAGAAACTCAAAGGACTTTATACCACATTAAAACATTAAATAAAACAACTAAGTGACATTCTGCATTCCCCATATTAATTTACTTGCTTAACTTATATAGCTGTCCCATAGCAGAAGTACTCTAGGAAGCCAGGGTGGTGCAGTGGTTAGAGTGTCAGACTGGGACCAGTGAGATCAGGGTTCAAATCCCCACAAAGCCGTGAAGGGTGACCTTGGGCCAGTCACAGCCTCTTAAACCTACCTCACAGGGTTGTTGTAGGGATTAACTGAGGAGGTGGTAAACCATGTACTCCTTGGAGGAAAAAGTGGGATATAAATGTAATAAATAAGCTCTTCTGCTTACCTGCTTTAGAAAGCTGGAGTGGCCAGTCAGATGGAGATGTCAGTCGTCAACATGGCAGCCAGTGATCTCCACATGGCCGCAATCAGACCCGCACTGGTTGCAAAACACGCCTGACACCCGGCTAATTTCTAACATTGTTCTGAATCACATGTCCAAATATCAGAACTTACCTTAATTCGAGGCATGGTGACTGTAGGTGGCTTGGCTTCCGCTACAAAACTATGAGATGTTCCTCTTTCCACCAGCTGGGTTGTGTAGGGCATGAACCTTTTGCCTTTCGAGCCAAACACAAAGTCATCTCTCAAGGCATCAATCAGTACTATGACAGCTTTTTTAAAGAGAGGGGATGGCACCTTCGTCCAGTTGGAAGAGAATCCTAAAATATATTTAAGACATGTAGGAGTCATCAAGTCAAGGGTTGGTTTTCAATGTAAATACTATCCCCAGCTGTCTCCCTTGCTGCATAAAGTGGGCAACCTGCCAGCTCACTCCCTGCTCACTTGCCCTCCCTCTCTCCTGGGCTACGTGATGGCTGGTGGTTGTGGAGAGACAAAGGAAACTGCCTTATATAGTCATACCTCAGGTTACAGACGCTTCAGGTCATGTGTTTTTGGGTTGCGCACCGCACTGAACCCGGAGGTACCGGAACAGGTTACTTCCATAAAGTATGCTTGCATAAAGCGCTAAATCGCGCTTGCGCATGCGCAGAAGCGCCGAATAGCAACCCAAGTGTCCACAGATGCTGCAGGTTGCAAACGTGCCTCCTGCACAAATCACGTTTGCAACATGAGTTCCACTGTAGTGGGTCAGACCACTGGGTGCATCTAACTCAGTATTCCCTACTCTGACTGGCAGTGGCTCTCCTGGGTTTCAAAAAAGGCTCACTCCCAGAGCTCCTTGGAGGTTGCTCCTGCGACCTTCTGCATGCAAGGCAGAGCGTCTTTCCATGGGCGTAGACAGGATTTATGGTGGGAAGGGGGCAGGACACCCACCTGTCATCACCTTCTCTCTGGCTCTGTCTAGCAGATTCAGAATGAAATGTCTCAACATCAGTTGGACACGGCAGGTCTAAAACTGAAGGCTTGAGCATGAGTAAATGTACCCTCTACTTTGGCAGTTTGCGGGACATGGGTGGAGCTATGGTCTAAACCAATGAGCCTCGAGGGCTTGCTAATTGGAAGGTCAGCAGTTCAAATCCCTGCAAAAGAGAGAGCTCCCGTTGCTCTGTCCCAGCTCCCGCCAACCTAGAAGTTCAAAAGCACACCAGTGCAAGTAGATAAATAGGTACTGCTGTGGCGGGAAGGTAAACAGCGTTTCCGCGCGCTCTGGTTTCCGTCAGTGTCCCGTTGCGCCAGAAGCGGTTTAGTCATGCTGGCCACACGACCTGGAAAGCTGTCTGTGGACAAATGCCGGCTCCCTTTACCTGAAAGCGAGATGAGCACTGCAACCCCACAGTCGCCTTTGACTGGACTTAACAGTCCAGGGGTCCTTTTCCTTTTTACTTCGACAGTTACGCTATTGCCTATCTAGCATGTTACATTTATGTAAGGTAAAGGTAAAGGGACCCCTGACTATTAGGTCCAGTCGCAGCCGACTCTGGGGTTGCGGCGCTCATCTCGCTTTATTGGCCAAGGGAGCCGGCGTACAGCTTCTGGGTCATGTGGCCAGCATGACTAAGCCACTTCTGACGAACCAGAGCAGCGCACAGAAACGCCGTTTACTTTCCCATCAGAGCGGTACCTATTTATCTACTTGCACTTTGAAATGCTTTCGAACTGCTAGGTTGGCAGGAGCTGGGACCGAGCAACGGGAGCTCACCCCATCGCGGGGATTTGAACCGCCGACCTTCTGATCGGCAAGCCCTAGGCTCTGTGGTTTAACCCACAGCGCCACCCGCATCCCTTACATTTATGTATGGAGGTGCTTTTATGCCGGCCCCTCACCGTAATAAGGACTTGGTTTAGATTGCACAACAGTTATTTTAAATCCCTTTCTTTTGACCCCAGGTGCTCAGGAAAACCTGTCGAAATCTTTTTACTTATTTCTACTTGTAAGCTAATTTCGATTATTATCTTGATTTAGGGGTGGGGCAGCTACCCCGCCCACGTCTCTTTCCCATGAAAAGGGGTGTGGAGGTACGAACTCCCGGCTTGGGCGATGAGAAAGAGGCCGACCCCCGTTGTTTTCAAGCGTGCAACCCCCCACAAGGCCTGGAAGAGACGCTCCCCACACCTTTCCCGCCCCCCACGCCGCCAGGTAGGAGGCAAAGCGCTTACCTGTGGGAGGCGGCTCCGCGGGCGCCCCGGCCAGCGCCCCGCTCCTAGGCAGCGACCTCACCGGCACCGGGAAGAAGCCCCGGAGGAAGAGCCCGACGCCCAGCGCCTGCACTAGCAGGCAGGCGGAGGCGAAGACCCCCGAGCGCAGCCGCATCCTCCGGCTCCAGCGCGGACAGGTAGAGCCGGAAGACAGGTGAGTTCGCGAGGCGCGCCTGCGCACACCTGCGCCGCTTCCGACGGGCCACAACAATCGGGGAAGCCCGCAGGGAAGTCTCGGCAGCTATTGGCTGCCGGCTGACCAATGGCTGGCCTGGCTTCTCCGCAAGACGCCTCCTATAAGGAAGGCGTTGAGGCAAGAGCCAATCCCAAGAGGGCGGTGGGAAGACTACATTTCCCAGAAAGCCACTGCGACGGAGCTTTTACGTGCGTTAAAGTGCGTCTTACCACATATAATCCAGTGCGGGCCAAGCTCTCAAGTAAAGTGGGCCGCGAGGGGCCGCACACTGAATTAAATTTCGGCACCGCAAATTAAAGTGTTTGCAATACAGTTCATATTAGTTAACCTGCACAATATGCGTAATTGGATAGATGAAATTAAATACGGAAATAACAGCATCAGTAGCTTTATTGATTTAAACAAAATGAATACACAAGCAGATTTGTAAACAGAGCCTGACTTTGCTCCCGCTTGTGATGTATACGGTATTATGGGATCCCTGAAACTGCTCAAAAACTTGGGAGACTGAGGAGGGGAACAGATAACAGTATATTTGTTATTAAATAAATCATCCAGAAAGGTTTACAGATTCTGCTCTGACTCCCAGGAAGTGTAAGGAAAGAGAAATTGAATTCTCAGTAGTTTAAGACCAGGAAATCAGACAAAAATAAAACAACAAATACAAGGAAGCAGAGAAAACCATGTTTTTCTTATGCATTAACTTGTTTTGATATAATCAGATGAAGTTTGTGCTTTCAATGGTCCATTGCTAGCATGACAAAGCATAACAAAACATGACAAGACTGACAGAAAATGGGTCAACAACCCAATAGTCTCCCCCCAAAACCACATTTTAAAAGGGCATAGGATGTCAATAAAATCAACCCAAGGCATGGTTAAAACTTTTTTTTTTTTTGCCTAAAGGTGTATAATGAAGGTGCCAGGTGAACTTCCCTGGGGAGAGCATTCCGCACTCCGCCACTGCAGAGAAGGCCCCTTCTTGTGTTGCCACCCTCCAGACCTCTTGAGAAGGCACATGAAGGAGGAGATGATCTCAGGATTTGGGTAGGTTCATATGGAAAGAGGCAGTCCTTGAGGTATTGCAGCCCAAGGTATTGAGGTATTGAGGTATGAGCTGTTCAAGGCTTTATAGGTCAAAACCAGCACTTTGAATTGGGCCCAGAAACTAATTGGTAGCCAGTGCAGTGGGACCAGGATCGGTGTAATATCCTCAAACTGTCTTGCTCCAGTGAGCAACATGGCTGCTGAATTCTGCACTTGCTGAAGTTTCTGAGCCGTCTTCAGAGGCAGCCCTATGTATAACTCATTGCAATAATCTAACCCTGAGGTTACTAGAGCATAGACAACAGTAGTAACGCTATCCCTAGATAGGGGCGTAGCTGGGCCACCAGCCAAAGCTGATGGAAGGCACTCCAGGCCACTAAGGCCACCTGAGCCTTGAGCAACAGCAAAGGATCTAGGAGTACTCCCAAGCTATGAACCTGCTCCTTCAGAGGATGTGCAACCTTATCAAGAGCTGGTGATCTCCCACCCATCTGGTCTAGGGAACCACCCACTAACAGTGTCTCAGTCTTATCTGGATTGAGTTTCAGTTTGTTGGCTCTCATCCAGTCCATTTCCGAGGCAAGACACTGGTCCAGCACTTCCACTGTCTCACCTGCAGATGTAAAGGAGAAATAGAGCTGAGTGCCATCAGCATGCTGCTTACAACGTACTCCAAAACCTCTGGATAACCCCACCCAGCGGTTTCATGTAGATGTTAAACAATGTAGGGGATAGGAATGAGCCCTGCGGAACCCCACATTGAAGGTTCCACGGGGCTGAAAAGCATTCCACAAGCAATGCCCTCTGGGAACGACCATCCAAGTAGGACTGGCAGCACCACAAAGCAGTGGCACCAACTCCTAGTTTGGACAGTCGCTCCAGAAGGATACCATGGTCGATGGTATCAAAAGCCGCTGAGAGGTCGAGAAGAATTAACAGGGACATGTTTCCCTTGTCTCTCTCTCTCAACAGAGGCCATTGTACAGGGTGACCAAAGCAGTTTCTGTGCCAAAACCAGGCCTAAACACCAATTGAAATGGATCCAGATACAGTTTCTTCCAAAAGCACCTGGATCTGGTCTGCAACCACTCGCGCCAGAACCTGGCTCAGGAAAGGGAGATTAGCAACTGGTCAGAATTAGTTAGGTTTTCCAAATCCAGGGGAGGTTTCTTAAGGAGTGGTTTTACCACTGCCTCCTTCAAACAGGCAGGGACCACCCCATTCTCGTAAAGAGGCATTGACCACTTCCCTGGCCCAGCCAGCTGTTCCCTCCCTGCTGGTTTTATCAGCCAAGAGGGGCAAGGGGCTAGAGCGCAAGTGGTCGCCCTGACCGATCCGAGCACCTTGTCCACATCCTCAAGCCTTACCAACTGAAACTCATCCAACACCACGGGACTAGACTGTGCCCTGGACACCCCATGAGATTCATTTGCCATAACAGCAGTCAAGGTCTTGGTGGATGCAAGCGATTTTATCCTCAGAATGCTTTGCAAACCAGTCACATCACAGCAAGCTACCATTGGGTCTACCACCTCCTTTGGGCCAGTCTGTAAAAGGCCCCGTACAACCAGGAAAAGCTCTGCCGGATGACATATCAAGGATACCATGGAGGCAGCAAAGTATGCCTTCTTTGCTGCCTTCACTGCCACTAGGTAGGCTCGGTAATGAGCCCTTACCAGTGTTTGGTTGCACTCATTCAGCTCTTTCCTCCACTTACGTTCAAGCCATCTCCCAGCTTTTTTCCTCGCCCTAAGCTCTGGAGTATACCAGGGGGCCAAAAAGGCACCACAAAGTGGGAGAGGGCGCTCAGGGGCGATCGTGTCTGTTATGTACTGAAGTTCTCACCCTGGGCCAGCAGGGGGATACTGTAGATAGTTTTCACTCAGGTCCACATATGCAAATAAGGGATTGAAAGTGATGTTCAGTGATTGGATAGTTACAGAAAATGGTTACTGTTGCATTGTAGTGGAGCTCTATATAAGCAGGCTGGCTGAACCCTTCAGTTCAGTTCTGTTCTGGCCTGTGAATAAACAAGAGCTGTTTGAAGAATCTCTGTGTCGTCTGATATGTTCACCCACAACTTAACAGTGTCAATAGCCCAAGCCATTCGGATGTTCCAGAGCTTGGCCAGGGCTTCGATTACATGCAAACAACACTCATCAGTTGACACCATCCATGCTGCTCATCATTTTAATTTCAAGAAACAGTAACTGTCTGCAGGGCCAGATTTAGGTTTGATGAGGCCCTAAGCTACTGAAGGTAATGGGGCCCTTTATATGTCCAGCTGTCCTTTGTCAACAACAAATTGTCGCTGTTTTTCGTGTTGAATATATACCATGCAACCAGTCCATCCCTAATGTAGGCACCCTATATATAGAAATGAGCAAACCAGTGATATTTTAGGGAGCAGGCTAGCAGGCAGAGCCCATTATTTACATCATTGGAGCCTACACAACACAAAACACTGTTGCTGTATGTAGGTTTTATTTTATTTGTTTTTTATATTATACTTTGGAAATGTACATCCAGGTGTTTTTTCCTTTAATTTTTTTAGGGCCCCCAAGAGAGTGGTGCCCTAAGCTATAGCTTGTTTAGCTTATAGGTAAATCCGGCTCTGACTGTCTGCAGGTTTTGACCCTCAGCGACTTTCAGTATAGCTTTGGACAAAAAAGTGGGACTGGGGGATCACATTTTCTCCCGTGTTAAAAGAGATCATTACAAAAGGTCCCTTCCCCTCCTTTTCATCTCCCCACGATGCTTTTCTTCGGTTAATTTACGAAGTGACAAGCCTGACAATCCTTTTTAGCTTTCCTTGGCTTCAAAGTTTGTTTTAATTTCTACAAAATCTCTCTTCAGTTACCTTTCAAAGAGAAAAAAAAGGCCTCTGTCAAAACTCTTGGCTGCTGGCACTGCAAAGCTCTTTGCTCCCCACACTGCCTTTCTTTTAAATTCAGCTGTGACTGAAGAGGTGACTATGAGGAAATCAGTTCTCTTTGAAGTTGGAGCTTGGGATACGCACCAAACTGTGAAGCTTTTAACATAGAAAGTTGGTCGTTGCTTCCAACAGGTAGGGGGTAGGGGGAAGCTTTCTGTTCAAGTCACTCTCATTAGGGACTGAACCACCTCTACGACTGGCCGCAAAAATATTAATAAACTCAAATTTTTTTAGCATCAATGATTTTTCACAAGTTACACCGTGCAGCACATTATAATAAAAAAATCCAGTGGTAGCCCAGCAACAAGATCCCTACAGAGCGCATGGATAATGCCAGTGTTCAACCAAGTGGCTCCCTTCTCAGACACCCCTCACACTCCTATTCCTCTTAACACCACATAGATGTTTACTTGTATTGTGACACCACTCCCAATACATATAGGGCACAAGGGAAGGGTGGAGGTAAAATATGTTTATCATCACCGTTCCCTCACTCCCCCTTCCCTTGAGCATCACAGAGATCAAACTTCTTCCAATGGACCACATCAAGGGGATAGACCCTCCAAGTGTCCCTATATTCCAGGGATAGTCCCAGGTTTACAGAAGCTATCCCAGTTTCTGATTTGATCCCAGAATGTCCCGCCTTTCCTTAGGACGTCCCTATTTTCATCAGACAAACGTTGGAGGGTATAGAATTATGCGACCCCCCCAAGCCAAGGAGATAAGTAACTATACAAGAAGATGTCTGAAGGCAGCCCTGTATAGGGAAGTTGCTTAATGCTTAATGTTTTGTGTGTGTGTGTGTGTGTAATGTTGGAAACCGCCCAGAGTGGCTGGGACAACCCAGTCAGATGGGCAGGGTATAAATAATAGCATCATTATCATTATTATGGAATAAAGGTACAGTAAAGGTAAAGGGACCCCTGACCATAGGTCCAGTCGCAGATGACTATGGGGTTGCAGCGCTCATCTCGCTTTACTGGCTGATGGAGCCGGCGTACAGCTTCCAGGTCATGTGGCCAGCATGACTAAGACACTTCTGGCGAACCAGAGCAGCGCACAGAAACGCTGTTTACCTTCCCGTCGGAGTGGTACCTATTTATCTACTTGCACTTGACATGCTTTCAAACTGCTAGGTTGGCAGGAACAGGTATCGAGCAACGGGAGCTCACCCCGTCACGGGGATTCGAACCAACGACCTTCAGATCAGCAAGCCCTAGGCTCAGTGGTTTAACCCACAGCACCACCCGTGCCCCTGTTATGGAATAGGATGTCCCTATTTTCATCGGAGAAATGTTGGAGGGTATGAGGGGATCTGATAAGAAGTGGAAACACAGGAAACTGCTTTATACCACCACATCAGACTATTTGTCCACCTAGGCCAGTTGACTGACAGCAGCAGCTCAAGGAGATAGCCTTTCATATTACTTACTGCCTGATCCTTGTAAATGGGGAGACAAGCAATGGACTCTGGGGAGGGAGGGAGGGAGGGAGGGAGGGAGGGAGGGAGGGAGGGAGGGAGGGAGGGAGGGAGGAAGGAAGGAAGGAAGGAAGGAAGGAAGGAAGGAAGGAAGGAAGGAAGGAAGGAAGGAAGGAAGGAAGGAAGGAAGGAAGGAAGGAAAATGTTCCTACCAATCACATTACTTATAAGGTCCAGATCTGGGGTCTAGCTTGTGCTGAGGAATAGTCATATACATTTCTCCGAATAGTGTTATGATGGACAGCAGAAGAAAAGCAGGGCCTCATTCTAGTGCATAATCTGGCCTAAACACCTGGAGTTCCCAAACATACCCCTTATAAACATACCCATCAATCCATCAGTCAATCTAGCCACCCTCTAACCACTAAAGCACACTATTTCTCTCTCTTTTTCTCTCTTGTACACACAGCTGAAAAAGCAGAGGAAACCCTTCAGCAAATATGAGTGGCGCCATTAGCCACATACATTTCTCTGCCTCCTCCACTGAAAGAGACGCTCTGGCCCCTTGTGCATTCTCAGAGCGAGACAGAAAAACTTTATAGCTTGAGCAAAGCATCGTCTCGAAGCAACAAGAATGAAATAATTGTTTAGCCGGTCGCAAGGAAGAATCTGCCATTCAGCTAATTCTCTCTCTTTCATTGAGTTTCTGAATAGCTTTCGTTGGTGCTTTTCAGGCCAAGTACAGCCAAAGCAAGTCAGAGCACTTTGCCGATCAGCATTTCAAGGCCCAGGATGCTGTCGCTTTGCCATTTTCAAATGCCACCATTTGTGACACACCTGGAGCACTTGGTATAACAATAACTCTCCTCCTTGAATGGGGAAGCAGCAATTACCTGAGAGGACATGGTCTCCTGGAGAACATAGAGTGCAGGAATAGCACAGAGCTTACCTTGAAATGGTATCTGAAGTACTTGCAAGCGTCAATAGATTATTAATGTCAGCAGTAGTCAGGTTCCTCGGTACTACATAACATAGCTAGCCCAGGGACATGAAATGTTGTCTCTGCAGGAAGCACAGTGAAATGAGATGACGATTCATCTGGGGCCGTGAAACTAGAAGGGACCAGATGCCAAAGAAAACCATCAAGGAGGAATGTGCCAGGATCATCTGGCATTTCATTCAGATTTCTGGAAAACTAGGTCCAGTTCTTCAAATGCCCCATACCAGGCATAGGCAAACTCGGCCCTCCAGATGTTTTGGGACTACAACTCCCATCATCCCTGACCACTGGTCCTGTTAGCCAGGGATGGTGGCTGTTGTAGCCCCAAAACATCTGGAGAGCCGAGTTTGCCTATGGCTGCCCCAAACAAACTACTGGCTCCTCAAAGCCTTTGCTTTTCACAGAAGCAACCACTACAAACATTTTCACAAATGAGGCTTAAATCAGCCTCATTTCAAAGGAGCTCCTGACGCAGCCATTGCTGTTTGCTGTGTACAGAAGTCCTGCTCCCACCTCTCCAAACAAATTAGCCCTACTGCAAAGAGAGTCATGTTTGGTCCCATGGCAATTAACAAGAGTTAAGTTACCGTATTTTTCACTCCATAAGATGCACCAGACCATAAGGCGCACCTAGGTTTGGGAGGAGGAAAACAAGAAAAAATTATTCTGAATCCCAGAAGCCAGAACAGCAAGAGGGATCTGGCTTCTGGGATACCGTGTAGCTGTTCTGGCTTCTGGGATAACCGTGCCAAGGCTCTTCAGCGCAGGATGAAGGCTCCCCCTGCCCGAAGAGGCTGTGAGTAGCTAAGGCAGAAGCCAGGACAGGTGTGTCGCTGAAGGGGCACTGCACAGTTCTCCCTCTCTGCGCAGCACCTCTCCTTCGCAGGAGAGGCACTGCACAGAGAGGGAGAGCTGCGCAGCACCCCTTCAGCGAAGTGGGAGGAGGAACAAAAGGGTCTCTTTCTGTTCCTCCTCCCGCTTCGCTGAATAGGCATTGCGCAGCTCTTCCTCTCTGCACAGCGCCATTTGCTCCATAAGACGCACTCACATTTCCCCTTACCTTTTAGGAGGAAAAAAGTGCGTCTTATGGAGCGAAAAATACAGTAGTTCCCAAGAGGTTTAGATGTAACTCACTGTCATGAGCCTGGAATGTCCCACTTTTCCTTAGCATGTCCCTGTTTTCTTTGGAGAAATATTGGAGGGAATGGTATCACTAGCTAATAATTTGGCAGAAGCAGAAACCCAAGTTTGGGTTCTTCATTTGGCCTGGGACACTTACTCTAAATGGGGACTCAAACTTGTTTTCACACATGCTGCAATCCTGCACGTGGCTCCTCAGAGACTTACTCCCAGGTACATGTGTTTAGCATTAAATTGCCTGTAGCCTTATTCTTCCTATCTTGCCATTTAGCTGAGTGGGGGGTGCTCGTGTAATCTCACTGTATACAAGTTGTACAAGTGACAATAAAGTATTTCAATTCAATTTCAATTTATTTCAATTTATGCTAAAAGCGGGTGCAAAAGAATAAAATGCGGCAGAGAAGCATGTGTTTAGGCCAGCAGCAGCCACCGATGTGTTGTCATGTGGTCCAAATAGGAAACGGTAAGGGACAATGGTGCCCTTCAGATGTTGCCAGACTACAGGGCCAGCGGTGGCAGACACACAACTGTTTCATCCCAAAAAGTAATATACATCATAGATAAGACAACACAAGTACAGTGGTACCTCGGGTTAGGTACTTAATCCGTTCCGGAGGTCCGTTCTTAACCTGAAACTGTTCTTAACCTGAAGCACCACTTTAGCTAATGGGGCCTCCTGCTGCCGCTGTGCCACCGGAGGACGATTTCTGTTCTTACCCTGAAGTAAAGTTCTTAACCTGAAGCACTATTTCTGGGTTAGCGGAGTGTGTAACCTGAAGCGTATGTAACCTGAGGTACCACTGATATCACTGAGTAAAGGACACACTTGTTTATTCTTTGGTTCTGGTAAACTACCAGAGCAAGTGTTAAAAATAAAACAGCAAATATGGTCTTTCCTTTTAAGTTACAAAAGGCACCAAAGTTGAAGGTTTGGAAACATGCAAATTTATTTAAGTCTGACCTTCATTGCAACCATCAGCTAATCTAGCATATGGCACCTCACTCATCAACTTTCATTATTTGACAGCCAGGAGGGGGCTTGTAGATAGTGCTAGGTATAAATTTATATCAGTTTTCTATAAATAAATGCCACGGCATCCTGGGAATTGTACCACAGTGAGAATTCTCTGTTGAAAGACCTTTGCTAACCCTTCCAGAACTGCAATTCCCAGGGACTCCTGGAGAGAAACTATTAAAACAACATAAATCTGTGCTGCAGAAATACCCGCTTCTCAGTTGTGCTTTAGGATTTCAGAACGCTCCCATTCCAGCATTGAATATGTGATTATTTCAGTCCTCGGATAAAAATATCTGCCCAGCTGTCTCAATAAAGATGTATCATATTCCAAAAGATGCCACACACACAATCATTTTGCCATTTCCATTTTCTATTGAAATAGCGGACACGCTTGGAAACCCATTATTTTGTGAGCTGTTTGACAGCAAATTTCAGCATTATCAGGAGATGTAATGCAGAACAAGCGCCCCTCTCCCGCCCCCGGGCTTTAGTTTGTCCACAGATGGTAACACA
This sequence comes from Podarcis melisellensis, assembly GCF_964234715.1. Lineage (NCBI taxonomy): Eukaryota > Metazoa > Chordata > Lepidosauria > Squamata > Lacertidae > Podarcis > Podarcis melisellensis. The sequence goes on from NC_138534.1 coordinate 31,550,963, forward strand.
GATAAGCTACAATTACCAATTTCTGAAACAATAGAAGCCCTTTGAGCGATAGCAGCTAGCAGCGCTATGAAGCCACACACCCTGCATATCTTGACAAGGCTGTCAGCAAAATTATCCTCCGCCGGCTCCAGGGAGTGGAAGCTGTTTATGAAAAGGACAGAGGCAGCGTGCACTCCTGGGGAAAGTGCATTAACAGAGCCTGGTCTCGACATCAAAATCGCTCTCCCTAAAAACTGATATGACACATCTCTCTCTTTTTGCGGAGGGTGGATTTGATTATGGGGAAAGGTAAAGGGACCCCTGACCATAAGGTCCAGTCGTGACCGACTCTGGGGTTGCGGCGCTCATCTCGCTTTATTGGCCGAGGGAGCCGGCGTACAGCTTCCGGGTCATGTGGCCAGCATGACTAAGCCGCTTCTGGCGAACCAGAGCAGCACACGGAAACGCAGTTTACCTTCCTGCCAGAGCGGTACCTATTTATCTACTTGCACTTTGACATGCTTTCAAACTGCTAGGTTGGCAGGAGCAGGGACCGAGCAACGGGAGCTCACCCTGTCATGGGGATTCGAACTGCTGACCTTCTGATCGGCACATCCTAGGCTCTGTGGTTTAACCCGCGTCCCATTATGAGGAAAGCAACCATGCAAAACAGAAGTGGGGAGACTTAAGGGGTATGGGATCTACGTTGCCACCCCACCCAGATCTACAAGATCCAACAGCTGAAGCAAAGTATTTGCATAGTGGATCAGTGGGGCTTAGAATTACAGCACATTTTAGAATGGCAGCAGAATCCTATAGAAGTCAGTTGAAAAATGGGTCTTACTGAAATCAACACAGCTTACCTCCAGGAAACTGGGGATAAAGGTGCAACCTTTAAAGGGATATAAAATGTTATCTCCAAGAACAGTTAGCCCAGGGTCTGTTTTCATTACCAGAATTAAATGTGAAGTCCAAGACTTTCCCTCACAAAAAATATACTCCCGTTTCCCCCAAGTATTGTTTCAGGGTGTTAAATGCTTGAGAGTTCAAAGACCTATCAGTAGGCCCAGGTCTACTTTTTGCCCTCCTCTTGTAAGGGATGGGCAAATTCATCCCTTCCGATTTCTAATATTTCCAATCTTCAGTTCAGTTCCCCAGATTCCTGCACCTGTTTCTGCATTATTATTAAGTCCTAATGAAAACCCACCAGCCTTTTAGTGTGAATTCTCTTGGTATACACCTTCTTGTTTACAATTTTGTCTCACGTACTCGGTTTTTGCAAAGCAACTTCCCCGTGTGTCCAAGTTGGCTCCTAAAGTTTCTCCATCCCTGGGGCTACCCAGTGTAGCAGTGTCTACTCGGACAGGCCTTTCCTACCTGAAGTCAGTTCCCCATTTGTGGAAGGCCCTTTCTGATCAGGTGTGTCAGCCTCCCTCATTATAAACCTCTGAGAGGAATTTTACAGCATTTATTTTCTCTGGAGCACCACACAGTAGATGCGATTAAATGATTCAAACACGTACCCATGCAGAGATGCACCAGAACTACCAACCCACAATGCGGGTTGACTGGAGAAAGGCAGCATTAGAGCTGTCACTCCTGCAGAGCGGCAGGTAGTACATTTTAGGCTGCTGCTTCTTTGGCAATCACTCGTAGCAGAGTAAAATTGTCTTCCATAAACACGGTTTTAACACTGAGTCTGTAAGTGACGGTGGAGGCCAATTCTGGATCCACACATCCTTCCACAGTGGGGACATTGGTTTCCCGGCAGGAGCTGATCACGGTGTGGATTTCCAAGCGTGCCTTCCTCCTAGCATGTTTCTCTCTTGCGTCCTGAGTTCGAGTGTCTTCAAAGCCCATGACACCTTTGGTAAAGGCTGTTCTCCAACTGGAGCGCTCAAAGGCCAGTGTTTCCCAATTGTTGGTGTTTATACTGTATTTTAAAAGATTTGCCTTGAGACAGTCTTTAAACCTGTTTTGTCCCTTGAACTACTATCTTAATTTCTCTGTCTGTTTTCTCACGGCCACACCAGCGTGCAGCCCAAGGTTTGAGCATTGTAGCATTACAGAAATAAATAACCAGCAATATCCCTCACCGCCTGGTCGCATCACCGTCTTCCCCATTGTCAGACGGATGCCTCTACACACACACCCCGCCAGCGACATTATATTAAAGTGCTCCAATACTGCAATTTTCTCTCAGAGCTCTATTGTTGTTGCAATGTGCCCAGAGGCCATTAATGTCTGATAGTTACCGTACATGCTCTTTGACCTGCTGAAAACTTGGGCGCCCTTGAGAACTCCCAGTAATAGCATTTGTACCGTGCTGAAATAATAATAAAAAAAGCACTTGCGTTCATCATCTATCAACCAGAGCACTCGCATTACACTTGACACCAGCAGAATGAGTTTCTAAAGCGGGGCTAATTGTGTTTACCGTACACAACATTTTAATGAATGTTAAGATCTGTCGGATGCAAGAGGAGTGGCTGGACATGAAGGAATTAACCGCGACACTCCCCCTTCTCTCGAATCAGGTCCCATACCACCAAATGCCACTATTTGAGAGGGGGAGGCCTAGTGATATTTTTCATGGTTGGTTTTGTCTTATCAGCGGTGGGGAACTTGTGGCCCAGAGGCACGGACAACCCCTGGAGCTAACTTTATTCATCCATTAATAAATAAAATAACCAGAGGTCACACCTAGGGTCCCATGTCCCCTTCGGAAGGAGTTGCATCGGCACCCCCTCAAGGATAAAAAATTGCTTCACCGCAATAGCCACATTGGAAATGACTACGTTTTACACAACCCAAGTACTCAAAATTGTCCAGAGTGAAAAAAATTCACATACCTTTGGCCCACAGTGCAAGGATAGCGAGCTTCTCCCACGTTTGATCTCGCTGTGACAACGGTGGCACATTGCCACACACATGCGCATCATATACTCCCATTGTTGTGCCCCTCTCCCTGGGCCTGGGCCCCTGGCGGAAAACAGTTTTGCCAACCCCAGGTACGCCTCTGAAAATGGCCGCTGACTGGACCAGACGATTGAATTACACAGTTGGTTGGTCTGATTCAGCAGGATTATATATCCCCTTTCCCCCTCTGTCCTTAAAAGTCAAGTTTTGCAGTGAAGAATCACAAATGCATTCCCAAGGATTTCTCCCTCCTGACTGCAATCATTAAAATGAAGAAGCGGAGATTCGCCGATAGAAGCAGCAGCCATCAACAAGGGACGAGAGGTCAAGTATTCCATTAACAGCTGTCAGAAAGGACGCCAACATCACTTAGTGTTATAGACAGTCATAGTGAAATTGACGGGATTCAACTAATGGCCATTAAGATTCGAAATCACAATGGGTATTGGAATCACGTCGGGGCACCGTCAAATGAACTAGGAATGGGAGGCTGGCAGGAGCGGAAGGCAATACTAGATGCCGTACTGGTGATATACACCCAAATGAATGTGATAATGGCATACTTTCCTATGTGGTTGTGGAGATGGGAGAGGTGAGAGAAGCATCTTCATTGGCAAAAGCTGGACGCTCATGAGTCGAGGGAAATGAGAAACTACTACAGAGCCCATGCATGCAAACTGAATCCTCATGAGGATGGAGGTCCTTCAAAACAAGAACCTGTAGCTTTCTTTTCATGTGATGGTGTGTTTAGTGGTAGGAAAATGGAGGGGAAAGAAGGGAGCATTTAAGCTTATGGGAAGTTGTGGTTAGTTTGCCAGCTGGGCAAGAGAGCAATGGGTGAAGGACAATGAGGAAGAAGGGACTCAAGCAGTGGAGCCGATCCATTCTAGGGAGAATAAGGCACTATCCCAACAGTCTCAGCCGGTCCAACCCTGCCTTCCCTCCTTTTACAACCAGCCCAGGGAGTGGAAATACCTGTCAGTTACCCCCAGTCTTGGTGTTGCCCCTTGTGGAATGCAGCAGAGAGGACGATGGGAACAAACCTAGAATTCGTTGGCTCTGGCGCCACCTGCTGTTGACCTCCCTGCCTTCTGCCCAACCAGTCGAAATGGGCACCAGCTATCTCTGCTGCCAACACACACAATGCAAGCTGGAAGATAAGCTTCCTTTATCATGTGGGTCACCTCCAGACTTCTAGGAGACGCCAATGCATACTGGAAATTTAGGTTTGCACAGTTCTTGGACTGCACTGAGGTCAACAGGATAGTGCTGAAGAAAAGGTTAAGCTGCTACTTTGGTTGACTTCAACACAATAAATGCGGGGTAGGATGCTATAAGAACACAAGAAGCGCTCTGCTGGATCAAGCCAAGGCTCGTCTGGTCCAACATCCTGTTATCACAGTAGCCAACAAGATGGAGGATTGTGTCCTTTGCCTCAGGCGGCAAGAGGTCTTGGGCCTTGAGTCAGTTCAACACAGCTGTGTTTCATAGATCAATTTATGTACACAGTTTAAAGCAAAACAAAACAGGGCAGTGTGTTCACCCACCATAATCCATACACCACACATTACCAAACTGTTCTGCTTTTGTTTTGTTTTTTAATGATTGAATCATGATAATTTCAAAGTAAAGTACTTTGATTGAGCACATTATGTGCCAAACATTCGAACAGATTATCTGCAATTGTTTACAAGGTGCAACCTCATACAATGCTCATTTTATATACACACACATTTATACATTTTTTTTTCATTTGACTGTTACCAAAATTACTCAGCACATAACAATTCCCATGAAGCGAGAAAAAATAAGATTTAGGTTTCCCTTTGCCCATCCGCTTACGAACTCCAACCCTCCACCCCCCCCAAAAAAACCAAGACAGACAGACTACCTATAAGACAAGGACATGAAATGGTGGCATGTCATGGAGTAAATAAAATCCTCATTCATTGTTCCTCAGTTTCATGAAACAATGTGCAGTACATTCACCAAAAGATAAGATTGCCAAAAGTGTCTACAATGCTCCTGTTTTGATTTTTTTTTTAAAAAAAAAAAGTTTAAATACATGCATCCTTCATAAAAACAGTTGCATTAATAATGTGAAGTTTGATTCTGAAACACAAGAGCCATTTGGAAATAAGAGCCAAAAACGAGAAATCAAGTATACTGAAATCAGGCGCCCCCCCACCCCTCCCCAAACAAGTGTAATAGATCCCTTTTTTATTGCCTTAATATAGTTGATCTTAAAAAGCATTTTATACCCATTGCGTAATATTTTGCACTTACTGCACTGGGTCAACGAAGCAATACTAAGTGGCAGGTGGCCACTCCAGATATTCCAAAGAATTCACTTCAAAGCCACAAAATCATAGCAAAAATCAACCCAAGGAAAAGTGATTTATTCATCTTTTGCTTCGGATTGCTTAGTGGAGTAGCTAAAAAGAAAAAAAAGGAATTACAGGGTGTCTAACTGTGCCAATCATTCCAGTGCTTGTAGCAGGACCTTCAGCCTGCGGTGGCCCTAAGTGGAGTTACCCAGATCTACATGTTTGTATGTTCTACAGCAGCGGTTCCTACTTGGTGGTCCATGGAGCCCAGAGAGTCAACGTAATCCACCCAGGTGGTCCGTGGCACCATTCACATAACAAAAACTACCAAAGAGCTATCAACGGTTTCAAAAGTAGGGATTCCCTAGCTTGGCTTTTGGGGAGAAAGGGGTCTGCCGTTCTTAGCTAATGGGGAACCAATGCTCTACAGCCTTCTTCAGGCAGGGGGAATAGAGAAGTGCAGGTAGCAGGAGAGGGGCTCTGGATTGGTCAAGCCATATATAAATACAAGAGGCTTTAAGGACTCTTTCTCTCCCCCTTCCCCTTTCTTAATCCAAAAGGACCTTAGGAAGAAATGGATTTAAAAAGGGAGGGGGGAGCACCTCTGAAATCAGACAAAAAGCTAGAGATATCAGGCATTAACATTATAGTCTGAAGTACCATTTTGGGGCTTTGTGGTCTGAGCGATTCCTTTTGATGCCACACTGCCGCTGGGAGAGAAAAGCATAGCAGTCTTCACTGAACACTTGACATGGAGAGCCTGGATAACTCAGCTGGTTAGAGCGAGGCACAGATAACGCCAAGGTTGCAGGTTCAAGCCCTGTATGGGACAGCTGCATGGACCAGCATTGCAGGGGGTCGGACTAGATCAGGCATAGGCAAACTCCAACCCTCCAGATGTTTGGGACTACAATTCACATCATCCTTGACCACTGGTCCTGTTAGCTAGGGATAGTGGGAATTGTAGTCCCAAACATCTGGAGGGTCGGAGTTTGCCCATGCCTGGACTAGATGCTCCATGGGTTGCCTTCGAACGCTACAATTCTATGTTCCTCCCATGACTTGTAGAGAAAGTGTGGTTTCTCACACCCAATCCGCCCATTTCACAGATTGCCCAGAGCCCCACTGATCTCCGCGAGTCCACGGTGAGAAACCTATTCTTGTACAGCTGGAGCTGACTTGCTAGGCCGCAGTGACTGCGATTCAGGCAATGGGCAGGGAAACCGTAGCTCAGCGGTAAACCACAGGTTTGGCATGCAGGAGGTCTAACGTTCAATCCAGTTAAGAAAGAGTCAGGGAGCAGGTGATGGAACAACCCCAGGGGAGGTGGTACCAGAGTAGACAACACTGGACAAGATGGACCAAGAGTCTTGGTGTCATGGCAATGTCTTATGCTAAGCTGTGACCTCCAAACACATACAGTACCCACAGCACGTACATCCCACAGAAATCATAGGAGCGAGTGAGAGTCTCGACTGCTGCATCAAGGGTCCTCAGTAGCCATATTAGAAATGAACTTTCCTTTAGACAACAGGGAGGAGTTGCAACAACTGGCTCTTAATTCAAAGAGGCATTAACGTAGCCTAGAAGTTCAGAACTGCTTCTGGCTACAGGGAAGACCCTGTAGGCACGCCAAGCATCCGAAAACGGTCTGTTGACACTGGGGGTACTTAAGCGCAGATGCACACCTCCACTTCTAACTCCCTTATAGAAAATCCACCTTTCTTCCATCCCTTGTAACACTGGGGTTGTTTAAAATAAACATCCTTTACACCAGTTGGTAACATTTAAATAGATTTGTATTTTACCACAATATAGGCAGCCTTAAAATAAAATAGCCAGAGAAGTATAAAACTGCTTAAAACTTAAAACTGAAAATTTCACTCCTCGCCCATTGTTTCAAAGCATATTTTATTTTTATACCATGTTACAATAATATACCAGAGCCAAATAGCCTTCAAAACTGGAGTGTGTCTTCTTTCAAAATTAAAGACTGTACTCCCACTTATTACCCTTCCCTTTCTCCATTCTCCTAATGCCTCTCTTACTACTGAAATTCAGACTGCAGACATCTTAGGACCTGCCTTTCATCTCACATTGCTTTGTAAAAGAACCATTAACACAGACAGAGCAATATTCATCTCATTTAAAGTACTTCTTCCCCAAGTGCTCAATGCAGATTGCACTATATATTTCCACCCACCACCAAAGTTGCAAAACAACTCTTCAAATCTGGTCTAGCAGCCCAAACACTTTATCAAAATAAAGCAATACACTGGAGCTGCAGCATCTCAAACAATGGATTTTCCTTTAAACGAGAAATGTGTTCTCCCTCACCCAAGTGGCATGATCTATGCTCCTTTCACGCAGCCACGAAACTCTGAACTGCTGTGGAACTCTTACAAAACACACCCATTCTATAACATTTATAAAAGCGCTGGGGCGGGGGAGAATATCAACTGCTTCTAAAACGTTCCGCAGAGTTCTGAGTTCAGGGCTGAGACTGGAGCAGGGGCAGGTGGTGGAGAAAAATCTGTAGTCCTCACTGTTGTTGAGATCATCCTAAAAATATCCTGGAAGTTCTGTCCTTACTTTAAGATGGTTCACGCAAGTGTCACCATAACTGTTTTTCCTTTGAGAGGAACCAAGATGGGAAGGAGTAACATGGAAGTCCCTCTTTGAAGAAGGACCGGCCATCGAAACCGGAAGCATCAAGTTCCTAATATTGTGTTGTTAGAAACTTGCCAATATTTTGACATCACACTGTGTACTTCTCTCTCCCACATCATTGGCTGGTGAGAAAACACACAGAAAGACAAGAGGAAATCATTTTGCTCCTGATTACAGATGGGGAGGAACCTAGCACAGGGCTGCCTTTTCAACGACAGACCTGTGTTTATTAAAAAGTCTCGTTCACGCATGCACAAACACACCCCTTCTCCCATCATTCTGAGAGAGACAAACAGAAGACAATAAAAAAAAAAAAAATAGACGCTGGTCCCATACGACAGGCTTGAAGTCTGTGTCCATAACTGGAGTCATTATCGAAGGAACCAGCCTCTTGAGTGAATGTAGCCGCTTAGAGACTACTGAGGTGGATTGATCACAAAGCACCAGACACAAGGAACACATTAAAAAGCACATCCGTATGCGATGCTGACTGCACACAAGACTTATGCCCTGTCCACAGCAGAGAAGACAGGGAGACTGCGGTTTGGACACCAGGCACATCCAAATATGACAGCTGAAATGCTGTTCTGCAGTCCAATCACCCAAAGCAGAAGTCTCTCGCGAAAGCAGAAACAGAAGGGCATCTATCTAACTGGGAAAAGTGGAGTGTGACATGAGCTGTGGTGCCCTCTGAATTTGTTCTGCCAAATTGGATAAGTGTAAGATATTGGCATGTTTTCTCCTTGTTGCTGACGCCACTGCTAACGTAAAGGGCTGGGCCACCATCGATGTACAACTTTTCTGCCCCATTCTTAATGATGTCTCCGCCACGTGACCAATTCTGCTGCTCAGTTTCTTCAGAAATTGCATGACTCAAGATACAGGTTTATATCCAAAAGCTGTGTTAGCAACTCTGTGGACTGAATCTAGGAAGTGTGGTTTCAAACACCTCCCAAGATAAAATTTTGGTTTGATCAAGGTTAAGAACAGAAACTCTGTTGAGGGGTGCTTAAACAATGAAGGGCCACAAAACTGAAGTTGCAAGGAATCTTCTACTGGGCCTACTCTCTCCCTCCACCCCAGCAGCTTACTGTAGCCTGTCTTCCACAACTCCCATGTTGGTTCAGCTGCATGTAATAGACAGGCCCATAGCTAAGCTCAGAGCCTATTCAGCAACGATGTGCATACAAAGCAGATAATCAGTGTCTCACTGCCCCCAAGTGAAGCACAATCCCATTTATTTTTCACACCTACATCACGTATAACTACCAGTTACAGGCTGAATCGTCTGCTTGATTCACTTAGGCCTACCTAAGTGTGTAGGTGTGAACTATGAGTCAATAAAAGAGTAGTTTTGCTTACGCATACTGTTTTGGAGATAGCCAAGAAATGGCCACACACTTGATCAGCCTTTCCATGGCCTTATAAAGCACAAGGAAAAAATACGTGCAGTTTCGCACCTGAGGGGGAAAAAAGGAAATACTTTTCAAAAAGTTGTAACTCATACACATTCTCTGCTTCAAGATTATCTCTTTGGGCTTGGGCATCTTCCCCAGGCTGACAGCCACATTGCGTGACTGAGTTTGATCGCTCAGGTTGCATCCCAAAGTACATTTCTTCCCTGCCTCCTCTAAGTCCACTCTCTACAGAATAGAGCAGCGCTGACTGAGTATACTATAGAATTAGCAAGTAATCTTGCTGGTCTCTGTTTCCTGCAGCGTGGGTGGAAGGATAGAAGAAAAGGTCTAACTTTGTACCAACTTTGATCAGAAAGCTGCTTGCCAGAAAAAGCACTACTCCATAACAATGCCGGAATTATTCTCTGTGGCAGAACCAGACTGAATAAACCTTGATGGCTTGCAGACAGATTTAAAAGTGGAATCCATCTGAAAGCTACACGGTATATTGAAAAGATGCCACCACAACCTAGACACCATATTGCTGATTGAATACAGAGCTGGTCTTGATGCTCAGCAGAGAATATTGTGCTCAATTCTTCATTTTATAGGTGAGACCAATCACCGGGAAAACAGCGTATTTTCCTTTACCATAGAACTAGCCGGTATATTCAGGGATATGTCAAGGCTTCAAGACAGTACATAGATCATCATCCTGTTGTTTGATCCACACGCATGAACTTCCAGAATCAACAGGCTTTCAAACACGTGAGGGGAAGTTGTCCCTGGTTGGCTAAAAGTGCACACACACCTTTCCAATACAGCTACATGATGCAACACATATTCTGTTCAGCCTATCAAAAGCAAAAAAAAGGAAACCACTGGGCTCACATTTCAAGTCTCAGCATATTCATCAACCTACCAACTTAACAATTCAATTATGCCAACAGAAGGCACATATACCATCAAGGAGAGCAGAAGACAATGCAAATATATATAATTTCAAACAAACATTTTGGAATAAATATTTAAACAGTCTTGTCTCAAAGGAGATCATAATAAATAAGACAAGACCATGCAATCCTTAAATTAAAGCCAAACTCTGCTTCCATCTTTACATATATATTTTTTTTGGGGGGGGGACCACAAACACATCAAAGATTCATTCATGTCTTTTCTTCCCAACCAATGCGACCGTTTTGGCTAAGCTACTGTTGATGCAGTGTAAGGAACGCAGGTGTTGTCAGAAAAAAATGTTTTAATTATTTACAGAATGATTACTGGAATGATTACATGAAATACCAAAGAAAAATGTACACCTCGCACAAGAAACCAGAAAAGAGATGCTGAGCAAACTCACAGCTGATAAGGTAAACTAAAGCACTTTGAATAAGGCAAACATGTAAATTTAAAAAGGGGAAAACAAAAACAAAATAACAAGCAAGACAAATCATAAAGGCTACATAGAGGGGGGAAGAGAAATGCAAATCGAGGTTGGGTGTTTCCTCAAATGAAGGGAACACAAAACACACACACACACACACAAAAGGGATTTGAAATGGATGATGCCTCCCACAGAAAATCTTGTCCACACTAGCCGCCATCATTAAAATGACACGTGTGTTCAAACCCTCTCTCAGATGGCTTGGAACTTTCCACTCTCAGGGCACCACTTTCCGAGTGTCGATGGACCCAAAGTGCCATCTGTGCGCTGTGTCCTACAAGACACACCCCGTTTGTGAGAGTGTATAGATTCAAAGTGTGCAAGAACCGGGAAGCGTTCCCTGCCCCCCTCCCCTCCTCGATCCAAGGAGGCGACACTATAACAGCACTCAGAAGATTCGGTTTTTGCTGCAAATACATTTTGAAATCCACCCCCGCTTTTCAAAAAGGGAGCATCTTAGAAAAGTGATTTTGATCCTTGGTTTTCAAATTCTGACCACGCGTCGCTCAGTTCCATGAAGATCATTTTGGCGTATTGTTCGTAAGGTTGCCCTGTGGCCTGCAAGGAAGCAAAACAGAGCAGGAGTTACAAGAAACGTGGGTGATTTCACTCCAAACATGAGCTGACCAAGAATCCTGTGTTGCTGCCAACACAGGAATTCTGCAGCCAGGATGCAAATGTACGAACAGACCGCCCCTTCCCGGACTTGGGAGTGTCTGGTCAGAAGTCTTGGCATGGAAGATAGCAAAACACCTTGCCTGCCTCTTCTGCATCATTAGCTAGGCTTAGAATCAAAGAGTCATGAAATTGTAGAGTAAGAAGGGACCGTGGGGGTCATTTAGTCCAACCCCCTGTAAGGCAGGAATCTTTTGTAGTCCAACATGGGGCTAGAACCCACAACCAAAAGAATGAGCTACAGAGTGAGCTATCCCAACAGGAGGGCTCCATGTAATCCTTCCACCTCCAACTGAACATTCTTGAGAGTCGAGTCAAGGGACAGTTGCCTGTAACAGCTGCAGCAAAAGAAAGCAGACCCCACCCCACCCGCCAGAAAAGGGCTGCCTCAGAAGACAGTTCGGAAACTTCAGCTGGTGCAGAATTCAGTGGCCAGGTTGCTCATCGGAGCAAGATGGTTTGAGCATATTACACCCATCCTGTTCCCACTGCACTGGCTACCAATTAGTTTCCAGGCCCAATTCAAAGTGCTGGTTTTGACCTATAAAGCCTTGAACAGCTCAGGACCACAATACCTCCCTCAAGGACCGCCTCTTCCCATATGAACCTACCTGGACCCTGAGGCCCTCCTTCGTGTGCCTCCCTCCTTGAGAGGTCCGGAGTGTGGCAACACGAGAAGAGGCCTTCTCTGCGGTGGCTCCCTGTCTGTGGAATGCTCTCCCCAGGGAAGTTCATCTGGTGCCTTCATTATGCACCTTTAGGCGCCAGGCAAAAACGTTCCTTTTAAACCAGGCCTTGGGTTGATCTGTTTGACATCCTATGCCCTTTTAAAATGTGGCTCCTTTGCGGGGGGGGGGGTAGTTATTGGGTTGTTGTTTTTATTCTGATTATATAAGTTGTGATTTTTTTCTGCGAACTGCCCTGAGACCTCCGGGTACAGGGCAGTATAAAAGTAAAGGGACCCCTAACCATTAGGTCCAGTCGTGGCCGACTCTGGGGTTGCGGTGCTCATCTCGCTTTACTGGCCAAGGGAGCTGGCATATAGCTTCCGGGTTCTGTGGTCAGCATGACTAAGCCGCTTCTGGCGAACCAGAGCAGTGCACGGAAAAGCTGTTTACCTTCCCGCCAGAGTGGTACCTATTTATCTACTTGCACTTTGACATGCTTTCGAACTGCTAGATGGACAGGAACAGGGACCGAGCAACGGGAGCTCACCCCGTCGTGTGGATTCGAACCGCCGACCTTCTGATTGGCAAGTCCTAGGCTCTGTGGTTTAACCCACAGCGCCACCCGCCTCCCTTACAGGGCAGTATATAAACTCAATAAACAACAACAACAACATTACAGGGGGAAACAATAACACACCTTATCTAACCAGCTCAAGCTGTTGCTCGCTATGAGATAGAGATGCTGTGTAGACAATATGCCAGCCTCATGTTTAAGCACTCGCACTGTCGCCATAGGCAACCAGAAATGCCATGCAGTTCCAAGGCAGGCTGGCGGAGGAGGAACAGAGCTCTCCAGTCCTTCTCTTGTGCCCGGCACAACAAGAAGCCAGGCTGCCAGGAGGAGGGGAATCTCCTCTAAATCCAGCATAGGAATGTAGCCAGCTGCTGCTACAAGCCCCCTTGCAGGCTTATATTTATTTATTTGCAGGCTGGTAATGTTTAGTTTCTCAAACTTGGCTTCCCATGTCAGTTTGCATTTCTTAGTGTAGAAAGTATTGATCTGCTGTGCAGTGGTGTAGCGTGGGTTGTCAGCACCCGGGGCAAGGCAAGTAATTTGCGCCCCCTAACCCGTGGATTTGCGCCCCCTAACCCTAACCCCCAGATGTTGCGCCCAGTGCGGCCGGGCCCCCCTGCACCCCCCACGCTACGTCACTGCTGCTGTGTAGAGATCTTTCCTATTCTACTTAACCCAAGAGGGTTCTGGAAGCTTCTCTGTGTGAAAGAAACAAGCAGAAGGTTTCTGATGTTTGGGTTATTCCTTCAGAGAAGCCGAGCACAGCTGGCTTTAACTGGTTCTCCTATCTCTTCTGACAAGGTCATGCTGACTATAAAAGAAAGGCCAGAAGGAGCCTGGGTTTCCCTTTCTCTTTCTATCTCTTTACCTTCTGGTGTGGTGTTCTGTACATAGCATGCTATATAAGGTTTAGTCTTATACGCTATTGTAAGTTTAAGTTAAGTCTGCTGCAACTGGATTTTTTATGGACAGTGCCAATCCTGAATGTATTGGATTTGTGGCTATTATGCTGATTTGACTTCAGCAGCAGTAAAGCTTTGCTGGATGAAATACAATTGCCTCTGGTCTATTTTTGGGAATCCTGCAACGTGTTTAAGTTTTTACTTTGCTCACTATACATTGGAATCTGCTCTGGTTCAATACTGAGCGGAATTCTGTGACATCCCAGCTGTTGCTGGACTGCAACTCCCAACATCCTTGGGATCACTGGTCCTGCTAGTTAAGGATGATGGGATTTGTAGTCCAACAACAGTTGGGGAACAAAGTTAGGGGCTTATCTACAAAGCTTCTGTAAGCTGCTGAGTGTGCTGCCACAGAGCGGATTCAGGAAATGTGCCCAGCTATAACAGACGCTGTGCAAAGGCCGCCTCACGTGTGTTACAAGCTACACACACAGAGGCCAATTCCTATTTCTGAGTTTGTTTATTTATTTTTTAAAAATGTTACATACCACTTTTCATAAACTGCAGAGAGGTAAATGAAACCTCTATGCTGCTTACAGAGAACAGGAAACAGATATGGACAGTGCCAAAAAAAAAGAAAGAAGGTAAAAGCAATTCCTAGAAAGACTGCACTTGCTAAATGCTCATTATTAGAGCACAGCATTTAAGGAAGCTATTGTTGCTGCTATTTATTAAACTTATTAGCACAAAGTCCCTCAAAATGACTTACAACGACAAACAATACATGTTCAAACTGGTATAAATCAAATCAGAGAAAAATCTAAAAATCATTCATATTTTTAAAAAGGCAGGATCAAAACATCCCACCCACTGAAGGGAGTCACAGATAATTATAAGCCAAAACGCCTGGCAGAAAGGAAATGTTTTTGTCTGGCATCTGCAGGCAAGTACCGGAAATTATGGTGCCATATGAGGCTCCATGAGGGCAGCATTCCACAAGCAGAAAGCAGGTAATCCGGATACCCTTGTAGGAGTTGGAGGGAAGCTTACTCAAGCTCAGAGCCTTCCTTGCTGGTATGGCCCATCTCCCTGCAGTTCCCTGCTCTGGCTAAGAGATGGCAACAGCAGCATATTTAGCATCCCTCTGGCCACCAGTTCTAAGACCCATAACTGGCTCAAGGCCTGACACGTTTGCTGTGCTGTATGTTCCATTGTGTAGAAGAAGAAGAGGAGGAGGAGGAGTTTGGATTTGGTATCCTGCTTTATCACTACCCTAAGGAGTCTCAAAGCGGCTAACATTCTCCTTTCCCTTCCTCCCCCACAACAAACACTCTGTGAGGTGAGTGGGGCTGAGAGACTTCAGAGAAGTGTGACTGGCCCAAGGTCACCCAGCAGCTGCATGTGGAGGAGCGGAGACGCGAACCCGGTTCCCCAGATTACGAGTCTACCACTCTTAACCACTACACCACACTGGCTCTCTTTGTATTTCTTTGGACCTCTGCAATGCCTCCTACGGGCTCTGGTTGAGCTGTTCTAGGTAGGAAGTACCTACCTAGTGGTTCACAGAATCATAAGAGTTGGAAGGGACGCTGAGGATCATCTCGTCCAACCCCCTGCACTGAAGGAATATGCAGCTGTCCCTTATGGGGATCGAACCTGCGACCTTGGCATTATCAGCACCACGCTCTAGGCAACTGAGCTACACAGCTTGAGCAGGGAGCACCCAGCACCTGGAATTGACCCTTAGGAATATAGCAGTAATGTGGCACTAGCAGTTTGTCAAATCTGCCAGAAGCACGTACCTTATCTGGATGTACGACAAGCACTGCCTTCCTATAGTATTTCTTGACTTGATCTGGGGTAACCAGGTCAGCCATGCCGACCTGCTTCCATTTGGTCTCGCCTTCCCAAAGCACAGTGTGAAGAGTAGATAATAAAGCTCTTATATTCCTCTCTTTTCCATCAATCCAATCTAGAATCTAGAGAGAGAGAGAGAGAAGTTCAAACACATGTATTGTGTTATTTTATGCACGGTGACTTGCTGTTATTTTGATTTGATTCTAGTTTAGAAATTATTTATTTTAACAGTTAAGAGTGAATTTCAGTTTATATTACCTGATGATATTTAATTTTATTGTGTACCACAGTATTCTAATGGATTACTGAATACTACTTTATCTGATATAAATCGTTTAAAGTTATGTTCTTAGTATGACATTTCTGTATCGCATCAGATTGTTATAAGGTGTGTGATCTTTGTTGCAAACTGCCTGGCGTATAGTAAAATATAGAAAGGCAGTGAACAAATTAAAAGTGAAATGAAATGAACAAGAGGTACAGGTCTTTGGCTCAAACAGGCAATCCCAAACTCCTCTACCTGTTCACTTCCAACAGAAGAGAGAGATCTATTCATGCAAAGGAATGCAGCCACAAACTGTATTTTTTGCTCCATAAGCCGCACCGGACCATAAGGCGCACCTAGTTTTTAGAGGGGGAAATCAAGAAAAAAAAATCCGCTTCTCCCAGAGCTTCTGGGGCTGCCGGGGGAAGCCCGGGTTCCCCGCCCCTCAGCCCCAAAGAGCAAAGAAGCCAAGACAGCAAGCGGGATCCATCCCGTTCACTGTCTCGGCTTCCTCTTTAGCCGCGTGCAGCCTCTCCCGGCCAGAGGGGTTGCACGCGGCTATGGCAATACCCCCGCAAAAGCCCACAGGAGCCGCACACCCTTTAAGGAGCGCGTGGCTCCTGTGGACTTTTCTACGAGGAGGGAGAAGGGACTGACTGGCCGTGTCAGTCCCTTCTTCCTCCTGGGAAAAGCCCGCAAGAGCCGAGGAGCTTGTGTGCGGCTCTTGGGGGCTTTTCCTGCCTGCCTCCCCCCTGCATTCGCTCCATAAGACACACACACATTTCCCCTTACTTTTTAGGAGGGGAAAAGTGTGTCTTATGGAGCGAAAAATATGGTAATTTTCTGTCCCTTCCCCTAAAGAAAACCCTCAATAAAGCACAAATGAAGAAGCTCTCTCTAGCAGCAGCTCTGGGTGTGTATGGGGGTGAAATTATGTGTGTATGTACATGCATGCATCTTCTATCAGTCCTACTACTCCCTAAAGCACAGGAGATAGAAGATGCATGCATGTACATCCCCGCTCTGTATCATCTTGCTTGTTGCATCAAACTCAAACCCAAGTTGTGGAAAACTCAGAACTTCTCAAGCTGAGTGATATGCCTCCAGACCACTGCTTCACCAGGTCCAGTACAGATGCTCTCTCTCCCACTGTAAAGTGTCTTTCGCACCTTAAGGTCTTTTAAAGACCTTTTAAAAAGCTCTTTTTAACGGGAGATGCCAGGGACCTTCTGAAAGCTAAGCATGTGTGCTCTGCCAGTCAGCCACAGCCCCACTTAGGGCCGAATCCAGGAGGCTCATTTGTTTTGCATCCCAAGCTCAAAAGAGGCCACAGGTTTTAGCCACTTGGCATTTGATAAACTTTGCAACTCGCTTTTATGCGCACCAGACCAAAACGTGACATGCACACTTGGCTTACAGCTGCAAAACTAGGCAAGTCAAATGCATGACTTGGTAAAAGGCACATTTTATTATTATTATTATTATTATTATTATGGTTACGTGTTAATGTATTTTGTTGCATTAAAGAATTTACAATTTTCACAAATATTAATAAAAAGTATGCCAGTTCTGATGGCACAAGGCTAGACCGAAACTTCTCTGGTCAGCTAATTATATAAACACCCCCACTCTTGTTTTCACAGATCCTCATTTTTTATTTTTATCATGGGCTAGGGGCTTCTGAGAGGGCCTGCCCCCCCCAATTTCCCCTATCAACCAACAGCCATGTATCATCTAGGGACTGCCCTCCTCCACATTTATGCTTCAACTTCCCCCACTTAGATGGCACACCGCTGCTTTTCCAAACACCAGAAGTTGAAGGATGAGAACTATTCGGTATAAGAACAGCCAACCTTTAGTTTCAGAGGGTCCATATCTTTAGACATTTCTTGCTTTCTCATCTCAGCAATGGTCTTTGGTCCTTTTCTGTCGGTTTTGGCTGCAAACCCTTGATTCGACAAAAGATCCTCAAAATCGTTTTCTGAAACTTTGGGTTTTTGTCCTAGCAAATGAGATAAAAAGGATTAGGCTCCCAGTTCACTGGTTAAGTGACACAGAAGTAAAAAGTCTTAAATCATATATATGTACAAGAAGCCACATACATCATGCTTAAATTTCATCCAAACCCTATCACCTGGGAAAGTGTGGGATCACACTGTTACTCAGAAGCAAATGTAATCTTCTGCAAAGGGGCTTTACAGACCAATGCAGCGATAAAAAAATAGATTAAAAAAATTATCTTTTCTCCAAGGTGTATCATGGATTATGATGATTTTGCTGCGCACTGATGGTATATTTTTGCTGCTGTTTAATTTGGGTTTGCTATCTAGGCTATTGTATGGCTTCTGTTGTCATGCACTGTGCCACACTTCAGATTTTTGTATGTCACTTGGAGACTCTTGTATGCCAAGCAACTAATATATGCAAAAAATAATCATCATCGGGTAGAGGAACATACCAAAACCAGGTGCCCTGATGCCTCTCTCTTCTCGTCCTCCAATGACACTGAAATTCACAGTGTAGTTGGCTTTCGGCTGCGCGCTCGGCTTAGCTTGTTCTGGCGCCTTTGGCTGTGCTTGGGGTTGCCAGGATGTGCCAGCAGGTTGCGTTTTGCTTGCCTGCCATTGGTTCCCTGCTTTCTGAGAGGGAGCGGACTTTGGAGCAAAACTGCCGGTTGAGAATCCGCCACTGGAAGCCCCTGGAAAGCAAGGACCAGGGTTTTACATTTTAATTTTAAAAGATATTCCATTTGGTTTAAACCTATGAAAACAAGCATGCCAGCATCTTCTGTGGCAAGGATGGGGAGCCTGTGGTCCTCGCAACGTGGGACTACAACTCCCATCATCCCTCAGCATTGACCGTGGGAACTGAAGCCCAACAATATTTGGAAGGCCACAAGTTCCCCAACCTTGCCTTGCAGCTAGTCATGTAGTGGTTCCTGAATGGATCCCCGCTCCCCAGCATTACTTCCCAAAGATAGTCATAACTTCTTTACAAGCAACCAAATTCAGATGCCAGGATGCAAATCTTATGGCATGATGCTGCTTGGTTTCAGCTTTCTGCCTAGATCTCTCAGATTCACGGGTGGCGCTGTGGGTTAAACCACAGAGAATAGGACTTGCCGATCAGAAGGTCGGCGGTTTGAATCCCTGCGACAGGGTGAGCCCCCATTGCTCGGTCCCTGCTCTTGCCAACCTAGCAGTTCGAAAGCATGTCAAAGTGCAAGTAGATAAATAGGTACCACTCTGGCGGGAAGGTAAACGGCGTTTCTGTTCGCTGCTCTGGTTCGACAGAAGCGGCTTTGTCATGCTGGCCACATGACCCGGAAGCTGCACGCCGGCTCCCTTGGCCAATAAAGCGAGGTGCGCACCGCAACCCCGGAGTCAGTCACAACTGGACCTAATGGTCAGGGGTCCTTTTACCTTTACCTTTAAAAACGGCACGAACTAAAAACTTCAGAAGTTTCAAGAGCTTTGGTGGCCTTGAACAAAAAGCCTACAAGCACCAAACGTGACAGCTAACACTCAGATCTGAACACGTTCTCTGAATGGCTGGTTTGAGGAGCAATGAGAGGGAAAGCCCCACAGCACAGAGGGGTATCCTGCAGAGGTGCCCACGTAAACTGAACAAAAACCAAACACCAAACAAAGTAAGCAAGGACTCTTGTAGCAAAATGACTACATTTTTATTTTACAGACCCGCTGCAGCATTTTAACTACACTCTCCACTCTGAATGTACAGGATAAACACACTCTACTGGAACTATTTTCTTCCTTTTACTGGTCACTTAAACACTTACCTGGAAGGCCGGTTCTCAGGTTAGCAAGGTCAGCAAAAGGGTCAAAGTTCTGTGATTTTGCTTGACTGAATGAAAGGCCTGAAGTGGCGTTTGTGGGTCCTCCTGACGTAAAAGCCGGGCCTATGTAATAAGACACAATTGTTACGCTCTGCAAAATATCACATGGGTGGCTGCAAATACTGCTATGCCACACTATTCAGCATTCTTCTCAATCAATGGATGAAATATGCTTCTGTTCATTCCTTACGACTAACACTTTCGAATGCTATGATCTGTATATGTATATGTATATGCATATGTATATGTATATGTGTGTATATACATAGATACATACATACATACATACATACATACATACATACATATGACTTTTTGTTTAACAATGCAGAGGGGCTTGTGAATTTTGATCTTGCCTGCTCTAATCTTTATCAAGAAAGTTTACATTTTGGTGTTAATTGTTATCTGTGTGCTTTTTACATCGACAAAACAAAAAAAATTCCTTCCAGTAGCACCTTAAAGACCAACTAAGTTAGTTCTTGGTATGAGCTTTCGTGTGCATGCACACTTCTTCATATACACAGAAGTATATCTGAAGAAGTGTGCATGCACACGAAAGCTCATACCAAGAACTAACTTAGTTGGTCTTTAAGGTGCTACTGGAAGGAATTTTTTTTGTTTTGACTATGGCAGACCAACATGGCTACCTATCTGTAACTTTTTACATCGAATCACACACTCACCTGAAACAATCTCCTTTTATATTGTTCCAGTCCCAGGTGAATATGACTGCTAAAAAAGCATGCTAGGCTGTGCCTTGTGTACGCTGTCAGCATTCAGTTAATGCTTTAGAAGGAATAAGGCAGGGACAGCTGCATTGCTAACCACAGTTATTAGGCTGTCTGTCAGTATGCTTTTTATTATGCTTATATTACATTTCTATCACTGATGTTCTGCAATGTGGTTTTAACGTTGTATACCGCCTTGGGAACATTTGATAAAGGGGGGGAATATACTGTAAATTGAATAAATAACAGTAATAATAATAATAATAATAATAATAATAATAATAATAATCTGCCTTGCAGTGTGAGCTGGGAGAGACTCCTGTCTGACAGCCCCTGCTACTCTATGTAATGGGCTTTGTGTAAGGCAGCTTCCTATGTTGTTTGATAAAAATCCAAGACTATTACGTGACCAAGTGTTTCACATACACACAATCTTTCGGTAGCTCTGCGTGTACCGCCAGCTGCCAAATAAAAGGAAGCAACTCCCTTGCACGATACCTTCCAAAGTGGACTTCTTCGGTGGTGCGGGCGCTGCAGTGCTAATTGCCGGGGCATCTGCCCAGGAATCCCAGCCGCCTAGAAGGTCAGGCTGGCTTGCGGAGGAAGCCATTTTAGGTGGGTCTGGTGTCAAATTCCCTAGAGGATGCAAACCAAAATTCAAGGATAAGGTAAAAGCAGGCGGGTAACGCTGCATAATCTTAACAAGGAATACAGATTCAAATGTAGCAATTATACTGGATTATTTTATTTTTTTAAAATTATCTCTTAGAAATCAATTAGAGTTTGTTAACACACACACACACACACACACACACTCTGTTCCAGCAGAGCTCTTTTTATGACATTATAAACAACAACTTGGGGTCACCCAAATGGCTTCGCAACAGCTTCAGAGCAGACAAAATACAGCTCTTCTTCACATGTGTAACTTAACTTACGCAATTCAGTACAGTGGAACCCAAACACTGCAAACCTGGAAGTAAGTGTTCTGGTTTGCGAACTTTTTTTGGAAGCCCAACATGCTCCTTTTTGAGTGTTACGCTTCTGATTTGAGTGCCACACTTCGGTTTCAAGTGTTACATTGAGGTCTGTCTGTTTTTGCTATTTATTTTGCATTTTTGTGGCTCTTTTGCTTGTTTTTGTGACTGTGTAGAACCCAGTTCAGCTACCGACTGATTGTGTGACTGGAGTGCATTATTTATTGCTTTCATTTTATGTATCAGTGGTCTCATAAGATAGTAAAATTCATGTTAAACTGCTGTTTTAGAGGTTGTTTTTAAAAGTCTGGAACGGATTAATCCATTTTGCATTACTTTCTATGGGAAAGCATGCCTTGGTTTTGGAATGGACTTCCAGAACGGATTAAGTTTGAGAACCAAGCTACCACTGTACTTCAAGGTGAAGAACCCCCCCACTAGCTTAGATGACTAAAAACAAACTTCTCCATCAATTTGTCTGTGAACAGCTATTTGGCCATAGAACCCAAAGAGACCCTGTCTGCAGAGACGCAATATGCCACTGAATAACCAATAAGCTCTAAGACCTGGAAGAAATGTGGTTGTCCACCATTTGTCTAGACCAGGGTTTCCCAAACTTGGGTCTCTTGCTGTTTTTGGACTACAGTTCCCATCATCCCTGACCACTGGTCCTGCCAGCTGGGAATGGTGGGACTTGTAGTCCAAAAACAGCTGGAGACCCAAGTTTGGAAAACCCTGGTCTAGATGAAGGTTTGAACTGATCCAGCTCAAAAGGATCTTATATTGCGCTCTGAAATGCAAGATGAACTGTAAACTGGCCATCCTAGCACAAACATTGTGTCATATAACTCAAGGAGATTACGTACAGCCAAGATATTTATTCTTCTCCAGAATCCGATAGTATGGAAACAGAACTATAAGCTATAGTAGCTGGCACCCAGCTGAAAACAGACTAGCCGTTAATGTTCACATATGCTTACTATTTTTTTAATTTAAAAAAGGCTCACCTACAGAAGATTCGCTTTGCAATGCGAAATGTTTATCCAAATTTCAGCTACCATCTGTGATCGCCTAATCAAAATAATTTGTTGCACTTTTCAAATAATTGAATTGCAGCTGCAGCTGAGTCTGAAACTGCACTCAAAATAGACGTTGATTGTGGCTCCATTCTAAAATTATTTACTGGACATTCATCTGATACAGAAGAATGAAACCATAGCCTACAGGACTATAGATCTAGATCCCATAACTAACAAACTTCCCTGTGCATCTCTATCATTCCTAGAAATGAAAGCTATTAACACAGGTCATTGGTGTAGCTAAGCAGGTGTCCCTGAGGTCTTGTTGCTCTGTGTCCAGCTAAAAGTTCTCTCTGGACAACCAAGACACAGGCTAGAGTGTCACAGCTCTGATAAGCAAGGAGCTTATGCGGGTGGCACTGTGGGTTAAACCACAGAGCCTAGGACTTGCCGATCAGAAGGTCGGCGGTTCGAATCCCCATGACGGGGTGAGCTCCCATTGCTCGGTCCCTGCTCCTGCCAGCCTAGCAGTTCGAAAGCATGTCAAAGTACAAGTAGATAAATAGGTACCGCTCCAGAGGGAAGGTAAACGGTGTTTTCGTGCGCTGCTCTGGTTCGCCAGAAGCGGCTTAGTCATGCTGGCCACATGACCCGGAAGCTGTACGCCAGCTCTCTCTGCCAATAAAGCGAGGTGAGCGCCGCAACCCCAGAGTCGGTCACGACTGGACCTAATGGTCAGGGGTCCCTTTACCTTTACCTTATCCATGCCGCTACAGGAGTCTGTGCTTAACATAGGAAGCTGCCTTACACCTAGTCAGAGCTTTGGTCCATGAAGCTCAGTACTGTCTAGACTGACTGGTGGTGGCTCTAGTTTCAGGCAGGAACTGCAGACACCAGAGATTGAACCTGGAAACTTCAGCATGCAAGGCAGATGCGCCACCAATATGCTGCGGTCCTTTCTCTGCTGGCGACTAAAGATTACATTGAGTCCTAAAGTGATCACAAGAGTAGCACTTAACCACTAAAAGTTAGTGTTGTCTGAAGCCAAGGAGGGAGGCATCTCAGGTAGAAGGCTTTCAAGCAGTTTTAACCTGCTTTATAGCAGGGGCAGTTATAGAAACTCAGGTATATAAACTAAGGGGCAAATGGCTCCTTAAAGCAAGGTTGAAGTCACCAAAATGGAATGTCTAGTTGTCATTTTGGGTAAGATGGCTCTAAAGTCTTATTTTTCAAATGATGGGCGAACTGTGATTCTCAGTTAAACATCTGGCTAGTTCAGATGATAACCTTGAGCTAGGTGAAGAGCTTTGAGAACTTCAAGAAGAACAGTCACCTTATCTAGGGACAGTCCACATATATACAGTGGTACCTTGGGTTACATACGCTTCAGGTTACATACGCTCTGAGTTTACTCAGAGTATGACTAATATTGGATACAATCCTATATTAAACAGCTAATTGAGTTCCACTTTCTATTATCAGTGTTGAATACCTATTACTGTGGTACCTCAGGTTACATACACTTCAGTTTACAGACTCCGCTAACCCAGAAATAGTACCTCGGGTTAAGAACTTTGCTTCAGGATGAGAACAGAAATTGTGCTCTGACGGTGCGGCAGCAGCAGGAGGCCCCATTAGCTAAAGTGGTGCTTCAGGTTAAGAACAGTTTCAGGTTAAGAACGGACCTCCGGAATGAATTAAGTACTTAACCCGAGGTACCACTGTATTGGCCTATTGCTATTCCAATTTCTTTTTCTTAATGGCAATTGCTCAGGCTGCACAGAAAAAGCATTTTGGCTCCTGAAATCCATTCCAACTGTGCAGATAAAATAGAACTGATAGAATTCCACAGGATGGGGCATTTGTGTGTGAAAACAGTCCAGAGCCAATGATCCCAAGACATGCAGCTCCAGATGGCGGAGATGTCAGGTACCACCCTGGCATCCATGAATCCTCACTTGGTCGCAAGTGGTCGGTCGCAAGGTACAAAATGTGCCTGGCACCTGGCTAATTTCGAACACTGGGAAAGGTGGGCAAACATCAGGCTTTGCAGAACACAGTCCCACATGTAGCTTACTCCTGCTCATGATGAAACGTTTAGTAACTTGCACCCAAAACTTATTAAGCTTATGTCAAGTATTTATTTAGAGCACAGATATCACAACTACTGTTCACTGTTAAAATGGGTATGTGTACAGAGATTATTTAAGAAAAGACACTGAGCATTACATTTATGCTATAAGCCCCAATAACAGAAATCTCTGTCGCTGCCGTACTAACAGATCTCCAGCAAAGCCTTAAGACAACTGTGCTCAGAAGATCTTTTAATTCTCTAATTAAAGACGACAACCAGGACGTCCTGAGGAGGAAGACACAGGTTCAGCATGACATAAGATTTAAGCCTGTCTAAGTCTGATACACATACTATCGCTTCGCAATCCAGCCACCGCCATCTAGAAGAGGCATGGTGGTTCCATTTAAGATTTGTCTCCTTGCATTCACCACCTTAGGACCTCTTATGCAGGACCACAAATTTGGTGGCCAGTCTTTCTAGAGAAGGCAAGACTGAGAAGTCTGGGACTGTTCCAACTTTGGAAAAGACAGTAGTGAGGTAGATGGAATAAGGGTCTGTCTCAACATAAGGCAACCGTAGATATATGAGTTAATAAGATATGAATGGGGACTGTGTATAAGCAGAATTCTGTACATGACCATTCAGTATGCATGTAGGCCAACACAACAGAGAATGTGCATGCACTTGACAGCATATGCAGAGAATCTTGTAGACTGGGCAATATGTATAAGTCTACAAATGGTTTCAAAGAAATGCTAATTCAGTTTAGCTAATTTCATGCATTGCCCAGTCAATGAGAATTTCCATTATAACGCTTCACATTGCATTATAACACTTCATTATTACATTATAACACTTCACATTGCAACTCTTATTAATCACATCTTTTGTGATTAAAAAGGACAACAGTACTAGTAAATCATAATACAACAACGCCAAACAGACTAAACAAAAACAGTCGCCAGAACAATTTCACAGAAAACCACAGAAAGTTATTTTCAGAAGCTGGTAATGGAAAACATCTAAGTCTTGAAACAAGATCATAAGAGCAACTTGACAATGTGAAAACCTTGGTTTCACAATCAGCCAAGGAGATAACTTGTGCTGGGATGGTACACTGAGGCATGAATGGATGACCGCTTCAGTGATTGCCTTTTAAGTTTGCTTAATTCATGCATTGCCTTGGTCCTGTCAGAATGGCCCATGAAACAGAAACCCGGCTTACGTCAAATGGAACAATTTGCCCATCTAGCTCAGGGGCTGCCAATGCTGTGCCCTTGAGGCCTTCTCGCTGGTAAGACATCTGAAGGCAGGCCTGTATAAGGAAGTTTTTTAAAGTTTAATGTTTTACTATGTTTTTATATATGTTGGAAGCTGCCCAGAGTGGCAGTCAGATTGGGGGGGGGGGGTTTACAAATAATAAATTGTTGTTGTTGTTGTTGTTGTTGTTGTTGTTAAGTTCAAAACCAGAGAGAAGCAACCTATGTCCCAAATGGTTGGGTCTTCTCCCGTCTGCAAAGGTGACATCTGGTTTTACGCAACAAGGCTGCACCCTGGACCAGGGCTGGATTTAGGTTTGATGAGGCCCTAAGCTACTGAAGGTAATGGGGCCCTTTATATTCCAGCTGTCCTTTGTCAACAACAAATTGTCACTGTTTTTTTTGTGTTGAATATATGCTATATTAGTAAGTTATGGACCGAATAGGTATCTAAAGCCATTTGCACATAACAAATGGGAGCCTACACAACACAAAACACTGTTGTTGTATGTAGGTTTTTTTATCTTATATTTTGGAAATGTACATCCAGGGTTTTTCCCTTTAATTTTTTTGGGGGGCCCCCAAGAGAGTGGGGCCCTAAGCTATAGCTTGTTTAGCTTATATATACAGTGGTACCTTGGGTTACAGATTCTTCAGGTTACAGACTCCGCTAAACCAGAAATAGTACCTCAGGTTAAGAACTTTACCTCAGGATGAGAACAGAAATCACGCGGCGGCAGCAGCGGGAGGCTCCATTAGCTAAAGTGGTACCTCAGGTTAAGAACAGTTTCAGATTAATAACGGACCTGCAGAACAAATTAAGTTCTTAACCCAAGGTACCACTGTAGGTAAATCCGGCACTGCCCTCGACCAAAGCTGCTCCGGCTTCCTCATTCGGTTGATCAAAGCTCCCCAGCCTCAAGTCTCCACAAGGAGGTTGTGGGGAGGAGAGCTGGCATCTCTACTCCTGCTTCCAAAGTAACAGAAGGAGGAAGGAGGAGATCTTCTCCTCCTCCAAGCCAGGTTTCCCACCCCTCCCCAATTTCTTCCTCTTCCTGTGTCGGCGCCTGTCAACCTAAGCATGATCCCAACGATGCTCACGACAACCACAGAGGTCACTGCCCAACGTGCCAGCAAATCTCATTCAGTGACCCACAGCTGGTAATTTTAGAAAGCCCCTGTGCATCTTTATCTAAGGTACAAAAGCGGATGCTATTTGTGTGCCATTAAGTCGGCAGAGAGATCTCTTCCTGATTCCGCAAGCAGCTATTTTTAGGTTTAATCAGGAGAGAAGCCTGAACAACAAATGTGTGCGTACTTCTTCTAAGAGTTCAGAGTTGTCACAAGTAGGAGATCAGGGTTATTTTACACATCCTGTTAACACCCACACATGCAAGCCTTCAGCTAGGGCTTTTTTTGTGTTGAGTGGCATTGATGTTGTGCTCCAACACAAAGACACTATCCCACATCATTTTCGCACACAACAGGATTCTAATAAATCAGTAAGGAAAAGGGGGGAAATAGCTGCGACCTAATCTCTCATTTCCCTGTGCCTATGGTGGAAACACACATGCATATAGTAAAAAGCAATTGCAAAGTTGGCCCAGTGGCTCCAACTTGCAGTTTTCTCCATTTTCCTTAAATGAGCTGGGAGGAAATGCATTTTCTTAGCACAGAAGAAAATGAGAGTCCTCCTGTGTGCAGCAGGCATTTGATCAGATCTGTGTACAGCGCACTGAATTCATAGCATTCTTGCTGATTTGATTAAAACCAAGTTCCTATGCCATAATTGCCTCAGATGTCTGCATTCAATTCTTCAGGTTTGTTTTTTAATCAGAATGAAAAAAAGACAGTCAGAGGAATTCAAAATGGGATACAAACAGGTACAAGTCTGCAGACAATTTGTTTTTTAATATTACAGCATAGTTATTTATGTTTGCCTTTATGATTTCAGAGATCTAAAACTCTGCATTTATGTATCTCCACCTCCTTTACCTTTTCCGGCCTAAAGGAACTGTTTTGCCAAACAATTAAAAGTTACCACCACTAGTTCTCAAGATGAACTTAAATTCCATTGAAATAAACTAATTTAGGCTATAATCCCAATTCCTGGGAGTAAATCCTGCTGAATTCAATAGGCCTTACTTCTGAGTAGATATGGTTGGGGTTGTGCTGTTAGTCGGGACCGAGCCATTATCTTCTAGCTTGCTTTATTTAAACTGAAAAAAGTGCTATCAGACTTCCTACACCATACAGAAGATAGTACTTAAATTATTAGCTCCTAGTGAAAGGGATATGCAATCTATAAGTGCCAGGCAGTACAAAATGTTGTTACAAGACACAAATGGTTAAGGATGCCAGCACATAGAGAGTGTTGAAAATCAACAAGCCGATTTGTTCTATCATTCTAGAAGCTGAAATGAACTTCTGCAGCTAGTGGTCAATTTCATGCCTTAATGCTAACTCAAAGCATGGAATAAGTTTGCCCACAATTTCACAGCTACGTGTGTGACAGTTTGTATGGCAACATACACTGTTAACTCCCAGAATATTGGCTGGGGAACAGTGGCAGGGGGAATACTTATGGGGGGTTTAATAATTTTGAAATACGATGTGCTGGGAACCCAATTTCAACTATCTTCACGCAAAAGGAGCTTGTAAAAAAGTAAATTAGCAAAACTTTAGCTACGTTACAGGGGGAAAGATAAACATACACCTGCGACACAAAGCTTGTTAAAATAGCAACACCACCAAGTCGATCCGTTAGACATTAATCCACCTTGACTAATCTGAGTGGAGCATGTCACTCAAGAGGCTATGTGGCTGTCGGGGGAAGAGGGGGAGTGAGGAAGGCACATGAAACATGCACTTACCTAAATTAAGGAAGTCTGTGCTAGAGGAAGGTGGTGGTGCGCTGTGTGTGGAAGGAAATGTACCAGGTGCGGTTGGCTCATTTGGACTAAGGAAGTCACCAAATAGATCGGGGCCAGTAAGAGTCGGATTGTCGGAACCCGAGGAGACTGTGAATGGATCAAACGGGTCAGCTGGAGACAAAACACAGCATTATTGGTGTTACTTGAGATGCTTCCAAGACATCCGATGAAAAAGAAGAAGTGATTCTCTGGTGGGGATGGGCAATATGAGAAGGCGGCACACAAAACTATTTAGGGTATCTTGCTTCCAAGCACACTGGCACAACTCTGCCCTCTGCCACCCACCCGTCACTGGGGCTTAGACGCTATTGCACAACACAAGGATTTCTGCCAATCACCAACAACAAGAACGACGATCTGCTGCCTGTAAAGTCCCCCCTTTTCTCCCTATAAAGTAAAAAACAAAGCAAGCCCTACAACCTCAAGTCAACCACGCAAGCCCAGTAACAATTCCACCCAAGAAAATCAAGTTGCAAATGGAAGTTAGTGGAAAGTTTTTCAAGCTGGCAGATTCCCCTAGCAGAAAGAGTTACCCAAGTGGACTTGCTACCCCTAATAGGAACATTTAAAAAGCCATACTGTACCAGTCTGCACAATGGAAGGCATTGCTGATCTTTTCCCCCCTTTCCTTTTAATTTTTTTTTTTTAAAGAGCAATGACTGCAAAGGCTGTGAAATAAACAGAAGGATGCCGAAAAGGCAGTCTCCAGCCGGAAGGTCTTTCACTGAGCACTGTCAAGCAGCAGCTAATTGGAGCTGCTCAGAGGACAGTATTTATAGTTAGCAGGGAGTGGCAAGCGATGGCCAGCAGGGAGCCCGGCTGACACTCTTACCTTGCCACAGGGCTGTATTCACAGGCCAAGATGCTTTTAGAGCCCGGCCGGTTCTGACACACCCACCCGTCAAAGCTAGAGCTCAATGCGACCACAGAAAAGGAATCTGCCCGTTTTAGGGAACACCTCCCCATCGCACCAGCTCTTTATTTCCGATGCAAGCAGGTAGTTAAAGCTACCGCCCCTGGCACCGCTAGTTTTGATCACGCTTCAACAGGAATTCAATAATGAGCAAGCGAATTCTCAGAGCCAGCTGAGGCTCCGCGTGCAATCTCCTACTGGAACCACTTGAAACAATCACAGCACTGTTGCTCTCTCCTGCGACGTCAAGATGTGTATTAACAAGCAATGGAACAAGACGCTTCCCCAAAGCGGGGTTTTTTGGTCCTCCTCTGGGAGTGGTCATATGACAAAACCAGGCTGCTCTTGCCTTCCACAACCTGCCTCCACGCCCTAGTGTTAAGGAAATATTTCAATGTTACAACTGCGTTTCCAGCAATTGGAAGACCCAATAATTAACGTTTATGCTGAACACAGAATCAGAGCACTGGAAGAGACCATGAAAGTCATCAAGTCCACCCCTCTGCAATGCAGAAATCTTTTTGCCCAGCATGGGGCTCAAACCCACGACTCTGAGATTAAGAGTCTCATGTTCTACCAAATGTGCTTAACTTTTTTAAAAAAGTAAATGGTCTCTTGAACAGAATACACCACATATTAAATTCCGCATGAAGACAAACCATTCTAAACTAGGGGGTCCATTCCTCCCGCTTTCTCCCAGCGCACAACCTCCACGCCAGGCATGACCCAACTCGACCCTCCAGATGTTTTGGGACTACAAATCCCACCATCTCTAGCTAACAGGACCAGTGGTCAGGGATGATGGGAACTGTAGTCCCAAAACATCTGGAGGGCCAAGTTTGGCCATGCCTGCTCTAGGCATTTAATCCAAGTGGATGCTTCTTGTTTCAAGGAACCATTCAGAATCCAGAAAGCAGATCGGCTTATTAGATGGCCAACAGCCAAACTGCAAGTCACAGCTCACTGGTGAGTTTTGGGAGCCTCTGGAAGTGTGGCCAGTCCCAAACAAATTATTTAACTCCACCGGAGAGACTGCCTAGCAAAAAGTGTATGCTGATTTTGTACTCATTTTACACTACGGCCAGCTAAGAGACATTCTGCTGCAAAGTTCTGATTTGTAACTTTTTAATCTTCATTGAAGAAATGAGAGGAAAAGACTACCAGTGGGGCTTATACATCTAATTGGTATGCTCTACTGTCTGACGCAATCTGCTTCTAAATACTAGTTGCTGGAAATTGCTTTTGCACTCAGGTCCTGCTTTGTGGGCTTCCCAGAGGCACCTGGTTGGCCACTTTGAGAAGAGGATGCTGGATGAGACTTGACCACTGGCCTCGGGGGCTTCCTGAGGGGTTTTGGCACCTGAGCAAAACATTCTGCTGCTCCCCATTGAGGGGGCAAACTCCATAAGGCCAGGGAGACCACAGGGAGACCAGCACCCTTTGGGGTACTGCTTGAGATGACTGCCTCATCCTGCCTCATGGGCAGGCAGGCTCTGACTGGCCTGATCCAGAAGGCTCTTTCTGTGTTTCCTACGGGAGGAACTTTGAGGCTCACAAGCACCTTCCCCAATGCCCATTACTCTGCGAAGAAGGCAACAGCTGAATCAGACTGCACTGTGGTTTACTGGCACGTGAGATTGCCTCGATCCTGTAATTCGCCCTTCTCCTTTGGAGACAGATCATGGCATCTGCAAGATTATTATCATTATTAATTAAATGTGCATACTGCCCTTTATCCATAGATCTCAGGGCAGTTCAGAACATAAAAATACAATATAAAAAACACAAAGGACATGATAAAAACAAGAACCAAAAAAACCCCCACAAACCAATAATCCTCCCCCCCCCCAAATATCTTTAAAAGTGGTATAAGATTTTAGACAGCCGAAGGCCTGGTTGAAGAGGAATGTTATTGTCTGGCACCTAAAAACAGATAATGAAGGGGGAAAGCATTTCACAAGTGGGGAGCCACTGCAGAAAAGGTCCATTCTCATGCTGCCACCCTCTGAACCTCTCGTGGAGGAGGCACATGAAGAAGGGCCCCAGAGGATGATCTCAGGGTCCGGGCAGGTTCATATGGAGAGACGTAGTTTGCAGTTCTGAGCTGTTTAAGGCTTTATAGGTCAAAACCAGCACTTTGAATTGGGCCTGGAAACTAACTGGCAGCCACTGAAGCCGGGCCAAGATCAGTGCAATATGCTCAAACTGTCTTGCCTCATGGAGAAACCCAGACACAGGATTTTGCACCATCTGAAGTTTTCGAACCGTCTTCAGAGGCAACTCCACGTGTGATGAATGCATTGTAGTAATCTAACCTAGAGATTACCAGAGCATAGACGACACAAGCTAGGCTATCCCTGATGAGAAAGAGGCGCAGCTGGGTCACCAGCCAGAGTTGATGGAAGCAGGAGCCACTCAAATGTTCCAGAGCTCAGCTCCAGGGCTTTGACAAGAGTGCCAGCCGGAAACCTGCCAGAGCCATCTGGAAACCTATCTAAAAATTAAAGTAGAAGTGCTCTACAGTTCTCAACGGTCTGTGTCTGCGGACTTATTGTGTACACTTCTAGGATGGCAGTGAATCCAACTGCTGATCAGAATTCCAATGAAAGGAAAGCCCCAGTTACGTACCTGCGGAAGAAGAGGTGGCTCCTGTCGAGGGGGCACTACTCTGGTGGGGGTGCGTAGAGGGCTGTGGTTGGCCACCAAAGAAGAATTCTGCTCCTCCTCCTAGAAGGTCCGCGGTAGAGTCTTCCGAACTCTCCGGGGCACCGCCAACAAACAGTTCGCTCAGCAAGTCTGCGTTGCTGGAGGAGCTCTTCATCTCCGAAGGAGGCTGCAGCAGCTCTGGGGGAGCGTCTGAATCCAGCCCAAGCAAGTCAACACTGTCTTCTGTGGGAGTCTCCTCCAGCTGACCAGTGGGAGTGTCAAAATCAGCTTCAAACAGCGGCTCACCGTCCTCTTTTTCCAGGGCGTGTTTCACCATTTCCTCAACTGGTCTGACCTCACTGGGAAAGGCAGCAAATTCCTCGTCGGAAGGTTCGCTGTCGTCCCTTTCCTCCACCAACCGAGGTCTCTCTTTGGGGAAGGGTCCCTCAGGCGCCGCTTCGGGACTTTTGCCTTCTGTTGGGTGAAGAGAAGGACATGACACCTACTTGCAACAGGTTTACTGTAACGGTGCTATTCCACCAGTCTGCAACAACTTTTATTGCATGAATGGAATAAGGTGGGGATGAGAAACCTTTGCTCCACCAATGGACATGTTCCTTTGGGGCTAACCCATCAAAGGCTACATGATGGTGGTGGGAGGAGCAAGAGTCAAAATCTGGTAAGGCCCTTTTCCCTTCCTTGCCATAAGTGTGCCATAAAGCCAAGGACCACGTAAAATTCAGCCAAGTGCCAAAGGCATGGGCAGCCAAGGTCCCAATCCGCATTCCTCAAATGGGCCTGCTGCCAAGTCCTAGTGCTGTGGACCTCAGTCACTCCATAGCTCTCATTTTGCTTCTGCATTGGCAACCATGATGGGCAGAGGAGGCCGGCTATAACACAGGGCCTTTAATCGCTGGCATTTATGGCACAGGAGCACATTCTTTGAGGACACGGGCCTAATGGCAAGACAGAAGCTCTGGAAGCCCATATCCACCAAAACCCACAGGAACCCCAGAAAGCAAAATTGTTACTCTCTAGTAAAGGAAGCTAAGAGAAATCCTGACTTTTATTTGCTGGGGAATATTCCTTGGAAACTCCCCCCCCCAACCTCCTACAAACACTCAAATTTCACGGTGGGATGGAGGGATTTTAAGCACTATCATTCCAGATCCTTTGCACAGAAATGATGGAAGACTGAGCTGCCCACAAATTGGGCTGCCTGGACGCTGCAATTCTGAAGGAGCAGGGCTTTTTTGTGGGATTTGGACAATTTCACACAGAAGGACCCTTCCGCTGGGGGGGGGGGAGGAGAATTGAGGTCTGTCCAGAAAGGAGAAAGGAATGCAGGTGGACAACACCACCACCCTGAGACCCCTATATCAGCAAAGGGTCCTTGGGGACAACCTCTGACTTGTTGCCTAGTCAGAGACAGCATTGCAGACTTCAGCTTTTCTCAGCCCATAATTTTTATTTTTATTTTACTTTTGTGGGACTTGAGTACACAGAGGATGAACACACTGATGTCAAGATGACTACTGTAGCAAGCAGGCCTAGAGCAAGGCTGGTGTCAAGCAACAGACAGCACAGGAGCAACCAGAGAAGTGCTATGAAGCCACTGGTTTGCCCTACCTTGCCAATCCAACGTGTGGAAGAAATCTGCCTCCGCACTGCCGCTCGGTGGGGAGTCCGACTCCATGGGAGCACCTTCTGGAGATGATTCTGACTTGGAGGCTTCTGCTTCATACTGGGCAGTTGACCCCGGTTGTCTAGGTAGCTCGGGCTTACCTAACAGGCAAAAAGTTCAAATGCAAGAAATTTAGGAACCTGCCACCTGTTAGGGAGATGGAACAAATGAGAGCTCGTGGCAAAAACAAAGCAATGGGGTGGGGAGGGGAGATAAATCCCCCCCAGAATATGAAACGGAAGCCTTTGAAAATGCTCAAACAGAAAATCGGACGCATTTTTCTCATTACCAAATTTTGTTAGTATTTCTTGCTGCTCTTCCCGGCTGGAGAAAAGGATCTTGGGATTTAGACCCTTGGTGTTCAAGTTATCCCAGGGGGCTCGCTCAGTGCTGGGCCGGTCCCGAGGCTCTACTTCAACTTCCAGATTCACTTGGAACAAGTCTGGATATTTCTCTTGAATGTCACATGCATCCAGATCGTACCTGCAGCAATTTTACACAAGTTGACAATGGCAAGGAATTAGACCACAATCCACAGGGAAGGTATTCTGTGCAAGCCACAGGGAAGCCAATGGAATACAAATTCAATCAATCAATCAATCAATCAATCAATCAATCAACTGTATATAGTCAAAAGCCTTTACAATGTACAGCAGATAATAAGAACAAAGCTGAAATCATACAACATGACCTATAAAAGCTAAAAACATAAAAATTTACAGCATGAGGTTTTAAAATTAGGAAGCATTAACGTATCTAGGGGACTCGGGTGGCGCTGTGGTCTAAACCACTGAGCCTTGGGCTTGCCAATCAGTAGGTTGGTGGTTCCAATCTCCGCAACAGGGTGAGCTCCTGTTGCTCAGTCCCAGATCCTGCCAACGTAGCAGTTCGAAAGCACGTCAAAGTGCAAGTAGATAAATAAGTACTGCTTCAGCGGGAAGGTAAACGGCGTTGCCATGTGCTGCTCTGGTTTCGCCAGCTTAGTCATGCTGGTCACATGACCCGGAAAAACTGTCTGCAGACAAACGTCGGCTCCCTCGGCCAGTAAAGCGAGATGAGCACTGCAACCCCAGAGTTGTTCGCGACTGGACTTAACTGTCAGGAGTCCTTTACCTTTTTTAACATATCTAGAACGGAGCTTCTTAGCTGCCAGAGCTAACTTGGCTACCAGATTTGTCACCTGGAGATCTTTATTGGCTAGGAACTTAACTGAACGAATTAAGTTTGTAGCCAGAGGTACTACCATACACAGCTAAGGAAGAGTGTTAAAGAGAAAACTACAGTTTAAAACACACACACACACACGACTGTAAAACTACTTCTGCAGTTAAAGTGGGAGTACTTGTTGCCATTACACTGGGGAAAGTTATCACCAAACAGGTTATCAACGTACTTTGCAAATTTCACAGTAGTGGCATTCCGCGGGACAAATCCTGTATGAAACTGGATCTGGAACATCTTCATTGATGCCATCTTGCAAAGCAATACAAAGAAAGAAAGAAAAGGACAGGACATGATTTCTGTCTTTGTGATGAATTTTAAGTTGTTCTCATTCTCTGTTGTTGCTTTTTTAAAAAACACATTTTATGAACACCACATAGAAATTCTGAGCATTGAGCGGTATCTAAATGCCTAAAATTAATTAAACAAATAAGATATAATAGAAATAATGTGAAATGAAGCAATTAATGTTATGCAATATCGTGCACTGCACCAGAGATATTCCCTGCCTGCTAATATTATTAGTGACTTTGGCCAGTGAAATCCCTTTGTTACTTCTATAATTTATTAAAAGCATGTAAAGCATTGTCTCCTCTTCTGCTTTTCCAGATGTAGGGCAGCTATAATCAGTCTCGTCCAGCCATGTGGGCAAATGCATTGCCTGACATAGGAATTGGGTGCTATGGCAAGTAAAAATATCCCTCAAGAAACCCAGCAGAGTTCCGTACCAAAATAAAATAAAATACAGTTCTATCTTTTCAGCTTACCTTGGCTTGGAGTCTGCCACCCAAAGTGGACCTGGCATGATAGATAACAATGAGAACATCTCCTTGGACTGTTATGCCTAACGGGATCAAAGCTTTGCCGTCTTCCATCTTAAAATCCCTAAGGGAGAGGGAGAAAAACCAGGCATCGCACGTCAATATGCTGCAGTGCAATTTAGAAACATTACGGCACAGGTGGGGGAATGTGCAGACCCGCTCCCTCAGATGTTGTTGGTCTCCAACTTTGATCATTCCCTGCCACCAGAGGTCAGGGATGATGGGAACTGTAGTCCAGCAATATCTGGAGGGTGCCAGGCTCGGTTCTCAAACGTCTCCGTTGACGGAAGTTTTGGAACCCGAACACCGAAAACCCAGAAGTAAATGCTTCCGTTTTTGAATGCGCCTCAGAAGTCGAACACCTTCCGCTGCGTGTTCTTTCAATTTCTGAACACAATTTGCAGACTGCTTTTTGCACCTCTGTTTTCAAACATTTTGGAAGCCAAACGGTCTCACAGAACGGATTATGTTTGAGAACCGAGGTACCACTGTAACTGGTTACAATTTGATTTCTTCAACCCCCAAGTAGCCCAGACAGTGCAAGATGGTGGGTTGCAGCAGCAAGGCTACACAACTTGCATCAAGCTACGCACATGGGGCTCCTATTCTTTCTCCTGTTTTAAAGGAAGCTGGGCTACTCACAAGTTGCTACACAAGAAAGCTAAGGGTGAAAAAGCTAAGTGGGAAGTTTCTGCCTGGACTGTAGATGACATTAACACGGATCCCCGAGAAACTCAGGCCTCGCTACCCACTTACTTCATTTTATCATATTCTTGTGAGGTAGTGGCTGCTCTTTCGTCCCCGACATAAACTTCACAGAAAGGCCTGCAGCCATTGCGCTGCTTGTTGAACTGAGGGACTGGAGTCATGACAATAGACTTGATGAGGATTGGCTTGCTGTGAGGGATGATGGGCTCTTCGGCCATCATGTCGCACATGTACTCTATATATCTGTGGAAACAAGGACGCAGCAGAAGTCAAACAACGCAATGCTTTGAGTCGGTGAAACTATGAACTCAACACTGCACACCCTGGTCAGCCGTTCACAGCTTTGCAAGTTCACAAAAAGTTTCTAGTCCATAGGAATACTTCCCTGCTCCCTCTAGCCACATGTGTTACACGCCAACATTTGAGGCCCACAGATTATCTGAAAAGAATAAAAGGGCAGTTCTCTTCAATTTTTTTAACGCTTCCCTGCCCAGGAAAATGAGGCCTAGAATACATTCTCTGCCTTGGAGACCTTTTTCCACATAGCCCTGGGTGCCCTGGCTAACTCCAGCCACAAAAACTGAGGCAGCTGAACAGACTCTTGGGCTGAGGTACTGTTGTCGATTTTAATTTTGTGTATCTTTATACTTTTACTCTTATGATTTATCTGGAAATCGTTCACTTTGTCTGTGTGCTTTTCAATGCTTTGTTTATGACTACTTCTGTTATGTTTGCAGTTACATAATTTTTTTTATATATTGTAAGCCACCTTGAGCATGGTTTTAACTTTGGGAAATAAAATGACTGAGATTTTACATGTCACGGTTAGTCAAACAAGCGGCTATTTACAAGTGTACCTTACTGAATGCATACCTAATAGGGCATAGTTAAAGCTCACACAAATAATTATTGACTCTTTACAGAAAGGGGCCATATTTTGCAACTTCTGCATAGTTTGCTACTTGCTTGGGGCAAACAGCAATTATTCCAGGTAAACAGGTGAGTGGCAGGTGTCACTTGTTTCCTGCTCACTAAAGAATGAACCAACCACACCGGATCATGCAGCTAGCCTGTGAAGTGCTTTCAAGTAAGCACTACACAGATATTCAAGTCCTATCAATGGAAGAAGAAGAGAAGAAGAAGAGTTTGGACTTGATATCCCGCTTTATCACTACCCTAAGGAGTCTCAAAGTGGCTAACATTCTCCTTTCCCTTCCTCCCCCACAACAAACACTCTGTGAGGTGAGTGGGGCTGAGAGACTTCAAAGAAGTGTGACTGGCCCAAGGTCACCCAGCAGCTGCATGTGGAGGAGCAGAGACGCGAACCCGGTTCACCAGATTACAAGTCCACTGCTCTTAACCACTACACCACACTGGAAATGAGGGCCATGCCAGCTGGACTCTGATCCTCACAGAGCCCCAGCTGCCATTCACATCTATAATAGGGCTCCCAATATATTTAGGCTTAGCCGGAGGTAGGAGAGGTAGAGCCCTTTGATGCAATTCAAAAAAATCAATGTAGTTTGTAATGTCTGCATGAGATGCACCCCCCGGCTTCCTGTTTTAAATTTTCCATCTATCTCCATTTTCATAACATGTATCAGGGCTTCTGCAAAAAATAAAATAAAATAGGAGAACACAGCTTCATTGAACGATTGCTCACCTCTTATGGGATGGCCAAATGCCTGGCGGGCAGCGCTTCATACTAAACATATAAACAGCGGCTTCGGCCGTAGTGAACAGACGGCAGAAACATAAGAAAGAACACACGACGACGGCTGATGCCGCTCTTCCGTCCTACCAAAAGAAAAGATACAAGGGTAGGAACAGTAGCTATTGATGGGGAAATGTCATTTATTATATACCAGCTCTTGGATAATGTTTTCAATCAAAGAAATGTCACATGTCCACTACCGAATTCACGAGAAATTAGGCACAAGCTCTGGTCTGTGAGGGAGGAAGAAAGCTCTCTTTGTTCCAGTGATACGAACAGAGTACAGATACTTCTTGGACATTTTGATGCAGTTTGGTTAAGTCCCAA
The DNA here is from genome assembly GCF_964234715.1 of Podarcis melisellensis. Lineage (NCBI taxonomy): Eukaryota > Metazoa > Chordata > Lepidosauria > Squamata > Lacertidae > Podarcis > Podarcis melisellensis. Next base: position 31,589,520 of record NC_138534.1, read on the forward strand.
CTTCCAAATTACTTCAAATCCCCCATTTTCTGTATACATTTAACTGGGTTTGGGGGTGGTGAAGCTGAAATTCCAAGTGGATCAGCTGCTCAGTGGTTTCTCCTCCAATCCTATCCTATCACCTTTCAAATGTTGACTCTTACGTTATGGTATCTCTCTTCTCTTTGCAATCTACAATGCTTAGTTTTTAAAACCATTCTATTTGCTCCCACCCCCAACCCACTCATCCAATCCGTTCGTGGAGGATTTTGAGTCAACATTTCTTTCCAACTTTCTTGTATTGTTGGAGCTACAGGGGCATTTCCAGACCTGTTGCTACTTACAAGACAGTGCACAATGCAAACGTTCTTTGGGTCTTGCTTCAGCCATAAATGCATGTTCTTGCAAATGCTATAAAGGTTTTGAAGGTTTGGCGAACGCCTTGCTGGCCAGCCACATTCAGACACCTGTTTTAGAGACAGTACAGGGTGGGGTGCATGGATTTAACTAATTTTAATCAGAAACTTGTATAGCTTTCAAGCCTGCTCTATAACAAATGAAATAAATATTCAACTCCTCCCACCCCCAAAAAAGATCTCCAGAAACGGACAAGATGACCAAAGCCAAGACGTGCTATTTCAGACTCTGAAGCCTCAATTATATTTTGCAAATTTCATAAAAGGAAGCTCAGCAGCTTAGCAGGCATGTGACGACCTGCCATCTGTTTCATGATGTTAAGAATGTACTACAGAAAGATGCTAGGCTAACCTTGCTGAATTTCTGCACATTTCCAACCGTCCTCATGATTTAGCAACATAACACAATTTAGATTAAAAGTGTAGCACTGATATAGGTATAGGTATATTTTTTAAGGTCTCCTTTTGGTCTCATGGCATCTGTTTATACTGCTGCTCTAAACCCATTTCCACGCTTTTTCGGAAACCTGCACATCGCCCTTTCCCAATTTTCTGAAAGGAGTTAACATCCCTGTCATAAGAAAGCAGGGTGTGATAAAACATGTCTCTCTCACATGTTTTATCATTTATTTCAGCCAAGCAGCTCAGGGTATAAACAGAATGTTTCATTTTACTACAATGCTGCAAGAAGGGTGAGGGATTTGTGACTCACCTAAGGCCACTGAGGAACTATCACAGCGATGCTTTCTGCCCAGGTTTCCCCATCTAAATCCAGAGGCTACCAGCCAACCACAAAGAAGTGAAATATGGACACACAATTGCGCTAACCTGGTGGCTTCCAGATGTTTTGGACTACAGCTTACATCAGTCTCAGCCAGCCTCCAGCCAACATGTCCAAAGGCCAGAAATAATAATAATAATAATAATAATAATAATAATAATAATAATAGTTGTTATTGTTGTTGTTGTTATTATCATTATTATTATTATTATTAAAACTTATATCCTGCCTGTCAGGGGACTGCCATTGGAGCCAGAGGCGGAGGGAAGGCTCCGGAGGGATGCCGGAGAGGGTCCCAGCAGGGAGAGAGGCAGCCCATCTGCTGGGGAAGGAAATCAGCGTAACACCAGTGGAGAAGGGGGGCAGATGGGGGAATCGGAGAGGAGGCTCCAGGACTCTTCACCGGAGACCAGTGGGGAGAGCACGGGTCCTCCGCTGCCCACACCCTCCCTGCGCAGAACACTTCCGCGAAGGGAGAGTAGGAGGAGACTTGGCGTCAAAGAACCTCTTTGCTGGAAGAAGTTCAAGAAACGCCCACTGACGGATTCTGCCAGCGACTGAGACAGCCATGAGTAAAAGGCTGTCCAGACAGAAAGGGTTCAACCAGGCAACCTAGCCAGGAGTGGCGGCAACTTACGCACGAGCAACCCCCTAGAACCATTACACTGCCCTTCCTTCTGAAGGAGCCCAGGGCACTAAACACATCAATACCAAAAACATTTTTAAAGCATTCTGGAAACAGTCCAAACCATTCCAAAAATATTCTCTCATTTGTACAGGGAAGCCAAGCAGGTAGAGGACATTCTAGCAACTCTTACAGCTTCCCACATGTCAAGGAAGCACCAGGTTACGAGTTTCTACTGGAAAAGAAGAAGACATTGCAATGGCAAAAGGAACATTGGCAAAGCAGCACTGGCTTACAAACCCTATTGTGAAATCTGGAGGGTCTGTACGTTCTCGGAGACAGATTGTAGACAGCATAGCGTCCGGGATGTTTTGAGTCTAAGAACAACCGCACGTCTTCTATGTTATTTTTTATTGCAGACTCAACACCTTCTGCCGGAAAGGACATCACTGGGAAGGAAGAAGAAATAAAACGATAGCAGAGGTTCAAGCCTTTGTTTTCATAAAAGCAGCTAGAATATGCAATTTGATAAAGGATGATCTTATCATACCAGCAATTCTGGAAGTGATGTATGATAAATCCAAATCCCCCTTGGCATAACTGAAATGTAAAGAGAGGAATACTCAAGTTAAAACTACAGAATCTCTAGGCTGCTTCGAAAATGGAGTTTTCAGGATGGGAGCTACCTTACTAGGTTCTCTATGCCAGCTTCCTTGCCCTTCAAGCTGGAATACCAACACCTCCCACCCACCTTTGGAGAGTTTCTCCTACATCTGTCTCAAATCTCTGAATTATAGAAGGTATCTAAAGAATCTAGCACAGCAGAGTAAGTTAGTAAGCAGATGGCACCGTCCCATTCATGAAACTCTGTCTCCTGGGCAGAATATGAGACATATCAAACATCCTGAAACTGAATGTTTTGAATACTTAAGGCAACAGACTTACGAAAATTCTTATGGGGGCGGGCAGGGGGAGAGAGATAAGACTATTCCTAGTGATCTACATCAGATTTCCCCAACTTCATGCCCTCAAGATGTATGGGACTACAAGTCAACTCAGCTACCGGTCAACATGGCCAATAGTCAAAGATGATGGAAGTTGTAGTCCCCATGCCTGAAGGGCACTCGGATGGGCAAGACTGATCTGCATGAAAGGTTTGTGAGGTTAATATCCCATTATTCCCATGGCTACTGCAGCACTAACTTCAAGCCACAGCGGCTGTAGAAGCTTCCTTGACTTGGTGAAGTGAGCAGATACACCCTGCTCTCCTTCCCCTCCTTACTGCAATGAATAGTGGCAAACGACTGAATCATCGTTCCCACCTCCGGAGCTAACAGGGAAAGTTCATATACTATGTTGTGCAGGAGGCTCATAGGCAATATTAAAGCTCTCTGCTAGCCTTGACTCAGATATGCCCCTTGTATGGTCCTTCTGCAATCCACAGGCCAAGGAGCACATTATTGGTGCCACTGAGCCAACAGCTACAGATGTCCCGATGCTGAGGCCAAGATCCACCACCAATATGAAATTGACAAGCTGCTTCCCACCTCTCAGATCTGCTGAGTCGGTGTAGCATCTTGAGGATCTGGCAATAAGCTGAGGGGGTTAGATGTAGGAGTGTGTACATGCCTTACTAAAAAAAAAAAATCAGGACTATGCAAAGCAATACAATTTTGATGACTTCTCTCATTCTTCTACCACTTTTGGAGAGGGTTCAAACAAAATGTGATTTCTGGGGCTTTTCTAGGTTCCCACAACACTGACTCACCTAACCCAGTTTATGCTTCACTTGGCCACTAGTAACTAGTTGAGTCTATGGTTTTACACAGAGGGGAAAAGATTTAGGAAAGTCTCTACAGCAGAGCTTTAGAATCTGTGGCCCTCAAAATATTGGACTACAACTCCCATCATTCCTCACCACTGGCCTGTCTGGCTAAGGCTGTTGGGATTTGGAGTCCAACAACATCTGGAGGGCAGCAGGTTCCCTTGCCCTGCTCTATGGTTAAGCAAAAAACAAAGACGTTACTAATTCATGAGTGCACAGGACGAGCCTCCCTTAAAAGAGAGCTGAACTAAGAGAGATGGATTAGCACTTTAAGTGGAAATACACAAAATACTATTGATAAACCAGCATAAAGTTGTATCAGTCGCAAGCAAACAAGTGAAAAGAAATAAGAAGAATTGAACAGAAGCAGGTTAACCTAGGTCAGCACCACAGGTATCCTTTAGACTCCTTAGCAGAGATAAGTGTGTTTATAATTTGAAATAGAGGTTTGGCACTGTTAAATAAATATTGTGGAGGCAAAATACTACAGAGCAAGCACAACCCATGCCCACTCTCCAAACAGATAACCTTAAGATACAAAAACTTCCCACACACATTCCAGTAAGGCACAAGTTTTCTTCTTTTAACAAAAGCCATTGAAGATTGCTGGGCAGGGTGGGGGCTTGGGGGTAGGCTTCATTTTTTAAATATCCCTGTTTATGTTATGAAAACTCCCAGCAAGTAGAAAATTTGCACGTTGGGGATGGCAGTTGTAGTCTAGTCCATTCCACGATGTAGAAAGTTATGTTTGCACATATGTGTGCACACAGAGAGAGCACTTTAAAAAAATACAATTATTTCCCACCCCTTCATTTACAGTCCAGTGCGGTACAGTCCCTGGATGGAGTCCATTTGGCGGAATGTTTAGTTCGGCTGGTCAGTCCAGTCTTCTATTTCACTACTTTTTAATCAGATTTGTGTGTCTCCACTCAACAAGAAAGAATATTCCTAAACTAGAATAGGTTTATGTGTTGCCTGCTAGGTACAGACAAACCTCAGTTCCTGAATGCCGGAAACCCGGAAGAAAATGCTCCGGTTTTTTAACATTTTTCGGAACCCGAACAAGCCGTGCCTCAGTTGCTGAATGTTTCGGAAGTCGAACGTTCCCAATTCCGGATTCCAGGACGGCTTACATTCGACAACAAAGGTTTGACTGTACTGTCAGTCAATCAATCACACAGGTGCTTTTAGAAAAGGACACCAACTTTCTTTTAAGCATTCACACTTGTGGTCCAAGTCCATATGAAATCCTTTGTTGAAGTTTTATTCTCTTTAGTTCCACCACCTTGTGTGCCCTGCCCTGCAACATTTTGCTTCCATTTCTTCAACATGCACCGAAACCTGCCTTGCATATTAAGACCAGCTAAAACTTGTCTCCCAATCATTCCTTAGCTGCTATCTGGACCAGGGCCGGATTTAGGTTTGATAAGGCCCAAAGCTACTGAAAGTAATGGGGTCCTTTATATGTCTAGCTCTCCTTTCTCAACAACAAATTGTCACTGTTTTAGTGTGTTGAATATATGCTATATGTGGGGCCCATTACTTACATCATAGGAGCCTACACAACACAAAACACTGTTGCTGTATGTAGGTTTTATTTTATTTTATTTCTTTTTTATCTTATATTTTGGAAATGTATATCCAGGTTATTTTTCCTTTAATTTTTTGGGGGGTCCCCAAGAGAGTGGGGTCCTAAGCTATAGCTTGTTTAGCTTATACGTAAATCTGGCACTGAACTGGACTAAGAGATGTAGGACAGGATTCAGCTAAGTTATTGTGGTTGTGGAAAGACGTCTGCTAGCGCAGTGGGACTTTTCCCCTTGCCCCAGAGCATCCTCTACTAAACTTCTTCTGTAGTGGGGTAAGACAGCTAAAAATAATGCCAATACATTTCACATCTGGCAACCAATGTGTCCCTTTGGTTTCAGATGGGTAGACGGGTCTAAAAAGCCCGAGACACAAATTTCCATGGCCCTCTAGTGGCTATGGTGACTCATTTACCAGAAGAAATACATTCAGAGTTAACTCCGGAAGTGCATACTCAATTCTGACCAAACTAAGCCTCCTAGAGCATCAAAAGCAAAAAAGATGTAGAAATTGTTTTTAAAAACAAAACAAACAAAACCAGAAGCTCTGAAGTTATACATGTATTAAGACTATCAAAAGATACTTAAGTAGAATGAAATACGAAAGCTACAGGACAATCCCTTTATTCACATTGTTGTAGGTCTACCAATGTGTTGGGGCCAATGCATTGAACAGGATTAGCGTGTCATCTCTTATGTATAACTTGAGAGTTCAGAAACTTCTCAGTATGACATAGTTAACGTTAGCAGGTTAAGACCAGAACAATCCTGTTAGCATGCAACACAGAGAACACAGGCAATTGAGGCATATTTACCTTGGACTGCTAAGAACGTGGGCATGGATTGATGAAAGTTGAAGGAGGGAGGAAAAATGGGCAAGGAAATAAGCGTCACACGCAAAATCAAGATGCAAAATAAAAAGAGAACGAGAGAAAGCCCTCTCCAAAACAACCATCTCATAACCCTCTGAAAAACAAACCTTGCTTTCCCTCCTTAACGAATGCCTGAAGTCACATTAGGCATTTACTACTTACTAGAGGTAATGAAAACCATTAATGCTAGGAACCTAAAAAAATAAATAAAAAGAGCACCAGCCATTGCAGTTTCATTTGTTTGCATTGCTTTGAAAAGCATTTAATGGCAAGATAAGAAAATAAGGTTTGAGCTTCAAGTGATACTATACATCCAACCAATTCATATCATAACTGAAAGGAGCGTTAAGCAAGTGCAACATTGACATAGAACATAGAAACCTCATCGGGAGTCAAGGGAATGGCATTTCATTTAGCCCAAAAGAGATTTGCATGAATGTTCCTAATACCCCGCTGAGGCTGGTTAGTCATGTTGCACTTCAGTGATATGTGCCAGTTGCACAGAGACAGTGGATCTCCCAGCCTACCTATCCCCAATATCATGTTTACTTGGCACACCATCAGTCTCAAACCAGTTTGCTTCCAAGTAAACACACATATGGTTACGGTGCAAGTGGCAATTCTCACAGTTTGGAAATTATCTCATACTAACAATATGGAAACTGCAGTTTCAGAATTACAAACCTCAGGCCTTTCATCATCTACGGTGTCCCAGATTACTTAAAAAGGATTCCAAAAATTATTGTTAGCGAACCCAAAAGGCATTGGGATTTCTATTTATTCCTGTTTTTTCTTGGAAGGCATTCTGTCTGCTCTTTAGAGCAATACTGGGGGTGAGGGTGGAAGCAAGTCTGCTATTCAAAACTCCTTTCAGCGCCATGTTACAAAGAAAGAGCAACAAGCAAACACCAGCTACAAGACCCCTTTCGAAGTGTGGAGCTCATGCATAGTTCTTCAGATCTGGGCCTCAGTAGAGATGAAATATATTTTGGCTAAAAAGATATGAGCTGCAATGTACTATGTTGTTGTAACCTGCCCAGGTGCCTTGTGGTGAAGGGATGTGTGTTAAGAAAGCCAATATAAAAGGATAAATAAACCTTTACGCTGCTCATGCAAATTATTTCTTTGGGGAGCAAGCAGGTATCTACCGTATTTTTTGCTCTATAAGACTCACTTTTTCCCTCCTAAAAAGCAAGGGGAAATGTGTGTGCGTCTTACGGAGCGAATGCATGCTGCACAGCTATCCCAGAAGCCAGAACAGCAAGAGGGATTGCTGCTTTCACTGCGCAGCGATCCCTCTTGCTGTTCTGGCTTCTGAGATTCAGAATATTTTTTTTCTTGTATTTCTCCTCCAAAAACTAGGTGGTCTGGTGTGTCTTGTGGTCTGGTGTGTCTTATAGAGCGAAAAATACGGTATCTATAAGTTTAATATGGCATCAGTTTTAACAGCAAGAACATAAAATTCATACCAAACCCTTTGCTTTGGTTTTATAGATTACCACAATAGCTCACCATTTTGCAGTGGGAAAATGCAGTTTTTTACTATTTACGTTCGTAACATGTACATACAAGAGCCTTTGATTTATTGCACAGCATGATTTCAGCACGGAGGATACTAGCAATACGGCTTGGCTCATTAAGAACTAACCAAGCACCAATTCTGTATTGGGGTTTTGCTTTCGGTTTGGGTTTCTTCGACTCAGGTGCTATACAATTCTCCCTACTGTCACTAACCAGTTCCCCACGGTCAAGTCCATCCACACCTGGGCCCTCAAAAGACCTTTACTGAAGTGTCAGCTTTTTCACCTTGCCCAGGAAAGGCCCTGCTTGAAAGAGACGGTTCCAGTCCATCCCAAAGGGGTTTCTCTCTGGCAGAAGACAGCGGCTAGCATTCGAGCGCCACACTTGGGAGAGAGCAGAAAGATGGGAGGAGGGCCGGCTGATCTACCCTTGGGCCTATGAGGCCTCTGCCCTTGGGTAACCAACAAAAACTGCATCATGAAAAAGGTGAATGGAAGATGGCTTACCATTGGTTACCTTAACCTTGAGGTCATAATCACTCCACAGTAATAAGTCTCAAGCCTCTCTATAAGTTTAATGTACCGTATTTTTCCGTGTATAAGACCAGGGCTTTTTTACCAAAAAATTAGGTTTAAAATTGGGGCTCGTCCATAGCTGTCAACTTTCAGATTTGAAAATAAGGGATCAGCAGCCTCACCTGTCCCGGGGACAGTCTACGGGGTATCTAACAATCTGGGATAGCAGCGGGAAGCAGCGGGAAACGCCGCTGGAATAAGGGAATTTCCCACAAAAAAGGGAAGGTTGACAGCTAGGGACTCATCTTATACACAGGTAGTGCTGAGGGGTGTTTTCTTAATTTGGAATCCCCAAGAATATACATGGGGCGTCTTATACACAGAAAAACACGGTACTTATTAGCTAAGTGCCTTATGACAAGGACTTTCCCTCTCCATAGTCTCTGTCTACAGAGGCTCAGCTGATGGGTGCCAGGGGCAAGAGGAATGCCCTACCCCCAAAATCAACATTTTCTGCCAGTTCTCCCATGTTGCCATAGAAGTACATGTAGGTACAGTACTGTGGGGAATCCATGCTATAAATAACCATTCAGCCATGGAGGAGCATTTTTTGGTAGCGCCTGGGGTGGGGTGGGCACATGCGGTGCACCATGAGGGTGGGGCATGCCACTGGAGTGACCCCCCACCCACTGGAGCTAAGCAGGGCTGCACTGCTCCACTTGCCCAGCTGTGCAGTGTGGAGCCCAGACAACCGATTCGGGCCGACATCGCCCTGGGAGCCCAGCACCGCTTTCTGAGACTTGCAAAAGTGGCACAGGGTTGGCAGGATGCATGCCTATTGCGTCCTTCTCAAGCCACCCTCCAGCTGGAGAGTGGCATGAAAAGGACACAACAGCTCATGCGCCTCTCCAAAAACAGTGCCTGGGGCAATGTGCCCCCCTCCCCCTATGCTGTGCCTCTGCATTCAGCTGGGAAATTGTGCCCCCAAACCCCACTGATGCCTTCCAGCTGCAGTGGCTGCCGATCATCTGAACAGGAAAGGTAAATAAAGGCTGGAGAACCCAGAACACAAACACACTGCCGACACCCAGAACTGCACTGTGATTATAGACACAACCTTCACCATGAGGCACCCATGTTGAAAGAGTTCCACTGGGTACTGGTAAACTTCCGTGCATGATTAACTATACCAATTCTTATATTTAAAACTGCAGGGAAGAAAGGTGTTGGAGAATCCCTTCTACTAACCTTGAGGCTCTTCAGATATTTGGAAACACAACTCCCAGCATCCCTGAACATGGGCCATGCTGGCTGAGGTTGAGGGTAGCTGTAGTCTGGCATCGCCAGGAGGGCACCAGAGGATGGGTTAGGCTGGCTTATATTCGGGGGGGGGGCGCACTCTTGAGTTCCTCAGCTGTCTCAAAGCTCGACTGGCAGCTTCCAGTAGCAAGAATTTTCCTATGGTAGCCCCATGCTTGTGTGCTCCCTCTCTCCCCACCCCCACCCCAAAAAGTAGCTAATCTGTTCCATATTTTTAGTTTGTAGGGACCGGTTCCTACCTTTTTTTATTCCAGGTAGTCTTTGAATGAGCTGGCAATCACATGTTAAATGCCAGGTTTACTGTTGATCCTTATGGGTTTAAAGGTAAAGGGACCCCTGACCATTAGGTCCAGTCGTGGCCGACTCTGGGGTTGCGGTGCTCATCTCGCTTCACTGGCCAAGGGAGCCGGTGTACGGCTTCCGGGTCATGTGGCCAGCATGACTAAGCCGCTTCTTGCAAACCAGAGCAGCGCACGGAAACGCCATTTACCTTCCCGCCAGAGCGGTACCTATTTATCTACTTGCACTGTGTACTTTCAAACTGCTAGGTTGGCAGGAGCCAGGACTGAGCAACGGGAGCTCACCATGTCGTGGGGATTCGAACTGCTGACCTTCTGATCGGCAAGTCCTAGGCTCTATGGTTTAACCCACAGAGCTGTACTATTCTTTGCATTTATAATAAGTTCATGTTTTACTTAAACAAACAAACCATACATATGTTAAGCACCATGTTTTTCCTTTTTTTGCACCACAAATTGAAGTATGGCAGTCACAAGAGACAGGGCCTTTTCAGTGGTAGCCCTGTCCCTGGGACATTCCACCCAGCTTTGTGTCTGGCTGTGAACTTGAGTCTTTAAAGACTTCACTATTCCAATCTGCTTTTAAAATGAATGAACTTGCTGATTCTAATTACTGCACTTTATTTATGGGCTACATTTTACAATTACTGTTTTAGGTTTTAAATAGTTACGTTTTTAATTGTGAGGCGCCCCTTTTTGGCCCTGAAAGGCAATATAAAAACAGCTAAATAAACAAGCTAATTTGGAACATCCAATAATATTTGGAGCTTGCCAGGCTCGGCAGATGGGGATTTCTGTGCCTTTCACAAGTTTATTTTTACAGGTGGGGGAGTGAAGCCAATCAGAAACTGCTATGCTTCAAATGTTCCTTCTAAACATTCAGCTACTGGGATATTACATATTTCTTAACCTATCCTGGCTAGGATCCCACGTTGCCACTTGCTTTTAGCAGGTGGTCTGTAGACCAGATGGCATGGAATTGCAGAGCCAAGTTGCACTGCATGGAACAGAAGGTTAGGAGTCAAACCAGAAACCTTGCTGCTGAGCAGGGCAGCAGACCTTATGCTCACTATTGCATCTAGCTCTGTCCTGAACTTGTGTGGTTGTGTCAGTACAATATTCTCAGTACGAGAGCTCGAACCTCTCCAATAATGTAACATTTGCAGTATAAACCAGGTTAGGGATTTGTTTTTTAAAGCAGCTTTTTCTAGTGATGTACACAACTTTGCACACATACAATGCCTCTTCCAGTCGTACCTTGGATCCCAAACACTTTGTGAGTCGAAAGTTTTGGCTCCCGAACGCCACAAACCCGGAAGTGAGTGTTCCAGTTTGCGAACGTTCTTTGGAACCCTAATGTCCACCGTGGCTTCTGATTGGCTGCAGGAGCTTCCTGCAGCCAACTGGAAGCCACGCCTTGGTTTCCAAATGTTTTGGAAGTTCCAAAACCACATAACCACAATATATTGAATCAGGATAGTGCCCAAAATAGAGATTCATCCGCTGATCCTATCATAACCCACCCCTTCCTGCTTTTTCACAAGTTTTGGAGAAGGCCATCTCTTTTTAAAAACCACATGTGGGGGCGGGAAAGACACAGTACATAAAATACCCAATGCACTGAGGGAGAGGTGAATTATGTTTGTGGATCTGCATTCCCTTTATCAGCACAGTTACAGTTCTACTTACTTGGCCACAGACTGAATAACTTTCGAAGATGTGTCCTTGATATTTGTGAGAAACCTCTCCGTCCCGCCCCTAAGAATATCAAAGAATCCGCTGTAAGTCTGGTCACATTCGGCTACCGTCAGACCTAAGAGCCAAGGGCACAGAAAAGTAACTGAGCACCATTTCAGTCTATTAGCTTCAGCGTCAAACAATTTGGTGGTACACTTAAACTCTCTCCAATATTTTTGGATTTCTTTAGAAAGGCTTAGTCCCATTATTAAACAAATGGTCGGAAAAGAAATTGCCAAGAAGTACAACCAGACATGGTACTGGGAGATCTCACATATTTTGAAGCTCTGATTACAAAAAGGGGGGGGAGGGGGGAATATTTGGGAATATACCTGCATTGTACATGTTGTTGAGCTGCCCTGCTGGCTTTGAGTTCTGTGTTACTACAGCTGAAGATGTCCTAGGCAAAGCGTTATTTCCATAGCCTCCATTTTGTTCAAGGAGCTGGAAAGAAAAGCAGTCATTTCCAGAATTAGTACTTTGATCTCTTTCAAACACCCACCCCACCAAAGGGTACAAGCAATACAGAGCATCTTAAAGCCACTTGCCAGGTGGGATCCACAAACAAATTGTATCCTGGCCATAAAATGGGTTCCGCCACTATTCTCTATTTTATTCATTTGAGTTTTTCATCTAATGAAGTTGGCAGAAAAATTAATTGAGGTGAAAAAAAAAGAAATCTTTATACGAAGGTCAATTAAGTACGAAGGAGGATAATGCTCCTTTACTCTGGAAGAGGATATGTCAGCACATACCACTTCCCACAGCACTGCATGACAAGCTATACTTGCCAAGATAGCTCATCAAAGCTAGAGAAAAGTCAATATATACAGTACAGTCATAGCTCAGGTTAAATATGCTTCAGGTTGAGCGTTTCAAGTATGCTCCATGGCGACCCGGAAATAACGGAGTGAGTGGTATGTGTGTGTATTTTAATTAAAGAGGGTCCCATAACACAGCACAGTGGTCAGAGGAGAGTTCAGGTCCAAAAAGGCTGAAGACTGCAGCTCAAGCTCTTACTCTACACCAGCAAAGTCCTTGTTTCAACTCTGCCCTCCAAAAGCAATCTCGCTAGGTAGCTTTAGGCAAACTATCACCCTCTCAATTTCCTATCGGCCCAACCTCATATTGCTTCTTCTGCAATACAGAGATAGAACTGATCTACTTTACAAGACGGATGCAAATGTCACATTGTATGTGAAGCACCAAATGCGTTTGGTAGATTGTGGGAAGGGAATGTTGCAAAGTTTGATCAGCACTTATATTTCAAGCAGTCCTGAAATAATAAAAAAGATTATTCATGTGCAAATGCCAAGATGACTAGAAATGAAGCAGATCTTGCTCTCTACCAGCCTCCCCCCAAACTCATGCCCACCAACAGCCTCCATTAGTCTCAGTCTCCATAGCCAATGGGCCATGGATGATGGGAATTGTAGTCCAAAATGCTGAGGGGGACCAGGTTGGGGTTTCTCTATACCTGCTACTCCTTCCCCTTATTCCCTGACTTCTGAGATCAGAGTCAGGAGGATGGGAAACAGAACAGAATTTATTTGACAACATTGCTTTTGGAAGAATTGTACGAAACACGCCAATCTATTTGCCTTATTCCAACATTGGCGCATCTTCAACGGGCAATTTGGAGTTTCAGTGCAGAGGACCCCAAACCATAAGACTTTGCTCAACAGCTCCAATTACCTCTGTGATAGGAGACTTTGGGTTCACATTTCTAGCAGCTGCAATCTCCTGCAATTGATTCACAAGCTCCGTGATAGACAGCCTCTCTTCCGGATTCACTTTCAGACTCGATCCTAATAAAATGACACAACAGATGATTGAAACAGGGGTTTAATCTGCAGATCTCAAAGATAAATTTCTGGTTTCCCCTGGCCTAAGATTTCTATCCTGCCAGTCATCCAAAGAGACTTTCAACATGGGTAAAAGACCTGGCTAACGAATATTTGCATAACTTCAGTTATACCACAAGATGTGGCTTTAATTGTTTCAGTGATCAAGGGCTTCGAACTGTGAATAGCTGAGAATTCTCTGATCACTGGCCATGCTGGCGTGAGCTGATGGAAGTTGTAGTACACATCATCTGGTGGGCCATAAATCCCCTATCTGTGCACTGGAATAAAATCAACACTACACTCAAATAATAAAAAAGATGGAACACTGCCATTTCTAATTTCTTATATTCATGGATTTTCTCTTCAACCTGCATGTATACTGTCATTTCCCATTAGTTACATGAAGAGAAACTATTTTTAAAAAAATATAGGTGCATTTTTGCAAAGGAAACAAATAAAAAGAACCTTAAATCCATACAAAACTATCAATTCATTCCCAAGTGAATTTAGCATTACAGTCTTAAACTTACGAATGAGATCATGAAACACTGTGTATCTTGTGTCATTCTGAGGAATTGAATATTTTCCATTGACTATTCGAAGCTTAGCTCCATCTTCGAATGGATGTTGCCTGAAGCACAACAGATAGAGGATACAACCCAATGCCTGCAGGGGAAGAATGCAGAAGTTAACAAAAATAAATAAATAAATAAACTCCCCAAATTCCTAAATAGTTAAGTTGTTCAAGCTTATTTCGTTTCATCCAATAGCCTATGGTATTCAATTACTTCAGAGCAGACTACAGCATTGGATGATCTGCTGCAGCCATAATGAGTGCTAACCGCAGTTTGTTGCCTTAATCCTGGCTAAAATCCCACATGAAACCATGGCTTGACTTCCCAGATTGAGCCCTGCCAATGAACCTTGGCTGCCATCCCAAGTTTGTATCTTGACCACAAGACAACAGAGGGTGGCAACACGAGAACGGGCCTTTCCAATGGTGGCTCCTGCTCTCTCTTTAGGCGCCAGGCAAAAACATGCCTTTTTCAATCAGGCCTTTCACCATCTATGGCCTATTTGTGTGGCTGAGATGTTTTAATGTAGTTCATTAAAAATATATATATACTGGTTATAATGGGCGTATGTCTTTGTTTTTTGCTTAAAATACTGAAAGCCGCTTTGAGCTGCAGCGGCAAAAAAAGCGACCAATAAATTTAATAAATAATTGTAACACTTCAGCAGTTCCCACATCCTGCTCTCTAACCCATGAATCTTAATCTGCTTTCTCAGAGATGATGAGGACAGGAAATGCAGGCGATCATGTCAAAACTGAGAAAGATGTGCATATAAGCACTGAATCGATTTCTCATCAAGTACAGTGGTACCTCAGGTTAAGTACTTAATTCGTTCCAGAGGTCCATTTTTAACCTGAAACTGTACTTAACCTGAAGCACCACTTTAGCTAATGGGGCCTCCCACTGCTGCTGCGCCACCGGAGCACGATTTCTGTTCTCATCCTGAAGCAAAGTTCTTAACTTGAAGCACTATTTCTGGGTTAGCAGAGTCTGTAACCAGAAGCGTCTGTAACCTGAAGCGTCTGTAACCTGAGGTACCAGTGTACAGAAGTTTGGTAAGCTTGACACCCAGCAGAGCAATACAGAACACTCTGCTTGCCCATCAGTTCTATGTATTCTCCTGCTGCTTTCACCACCCTATATGGAGTCAAACTATTGGTCCATCTAACTCAGTATCGTCTACACTGAGTGGCAGCGACTCATCAGGCTTTCACACAGCACTTTTTCCCAGCACCACTTGGGAATCACTAGGTACTGAACCTGGGACTTTATTGCATTCACAACAGATGCTCTACAAACTGAGCTACTGTCCTTCCCCACAAACTGATCCTGAGTGCCTCAGGACAAGATCTGTACTGCTCATGCTCCCATGTATTCACAATGTAAAAGGTAATGGTAAAGGACCCCTAGACGGTTAAGTCCAGTCAAAGGTGACTATGGGGTTGCGGTGCTCATCTTGCTTTCAGGCCAAGGGAGCCGGCGTTTGTCCACAGACAGCTTTCCAGGTCTTGTGGCCAGCATGACTAAACCGCTTCTGGCGCAACGGGACACCATGACAGAAGCCAGAGCACACGGAAACTGCCACAGCAGTAACCATCTTCAGTGGTACCTCAGGTTACATACGCTTCAGGTTACATACGCTTCAGGTTACAGACTCCGCTAACCCAGAAATGGTGCTTCAGGTTAAGAACTTTGCTTCAGGATAGGAACAGAAAACGTGCTCCGGCGGCACGGCAGCAGCAGGAGGCCCCATTAGCTAAAGTGGTGCTTCAGGTTAAGAACAGTTTCAGGTTAAGAACAAACCTCTGGAATGAATTAAGTACTTAACCCAAGGTACCACTGTACTTGCACGGGCATGCTTTTGAACTGTTAGTTGGCAGGAGCTGGGGCAGAGCAACAGGAGATCACCCCATCACAGGGATTCAAACCGCCGACCTTCTGATCGGCAAGCCCAAGAGGCTCAGTGGTTTAGACCACAGCACCACCCGCATCCCTACAATGTATTCACAATGTATTCACCAGTAAAACTGGAACATTGTCTGCTGTTCACTGCATTGTGCTTAAGGCATTCCTATCAGTACATTCTATCAAATCCGTCAACAAGAGAATTATTCTCTCTCCCGCCTCTCCCTCTTCCTTCCCAGCTTCAATTAGAAAAACGGAGAGTATAGCCAGAAATTACTTCCAAATACCTCTTTTCTTTTAGCTGTACTTCCTTAGAAACTGCACTGGCTCCCCCTAATCACTTACATAAAAATGCAAGCCTCCTATCCCTGTTTGGCTTGAACATTCCCAATGTTCTTGAAAAATCTGTGCGCTTGCTTATATATCTCTTTTCCTCCAGTTCCTTGTGTTGCATTGTCCTTGTAAATTTCCACATGATTTGGCACAGTCTTGTCTATTTTTAATTCAATGCACAGTGTTTGGTAGCTTAAAGCACTTCAGGTTGCTTCCAATGTCAGGGCAGTCCAACCGAAGAAACTAAATGGACAAGGTTAACCTAGGTCCATTGATTTCAAGGGCTTTACGCTATTGGGTCTGATTTGGTGAAAGTGTTAATAGTGAACTCACCCATTCCTAATAAAGGAGTGAGAGGTTTTCATGACTATGACACTAGCCAACAGAGAAAGAGGTAACAGCACACACTCCATTGGCTCACCTGAGAAATTCTAAATGCCTTTGGCTCCTTTTCCTGAATTGTTTGTTTAAGGTGGTCACATTTTAAGAACTATGTAAGCTTGCCTGTTTTCCTCTTCCTTCTCTATTCCTTTTCCTTGTGTGCTGTGTGCTTTATTAGACTGAAAACCTGTGGGCAAGGACTGCCTTGTTTTTAAATCTGTACGGTGCTTAGTGAAATGTTAGGTGCTTTAGGACTGATAAATAATATTTAACCAAAGGAAAGAGTATCAGGAGCAAAAGGTGTTTTGTTTTGTTTTGTTTGTTTATTTATTATATGTGTTAAGTCGCTACCACATTTCTGAAGTTTTAACGACTGTATTGCAGCGGTGTTATTGTGTATGTTTTATTGGTTTACTGTGAACCACCTTGGGATGAAATGGAGGGGTAGAAATTCCCTAAACAAATACAAAATCCAGAAAATATTCAGAAATAAGGTATCACACAAGGTCCAATCTACGTATAAAGAAAATGCTTACCCAAATATCTTGTTTTTCATCAATTGGAAAGTTTGAATATAGATCTATTATTTCAGGAGTCCTATACATTGGTGTTGTATTCCTTGTGATCTGTAGACACACAAAATAAAAAGGCCGCCTCAGCAGAGGGTCAGAAACAAAATAAAATTTAAAAGGAACCCCAAGCACAAAATGCTTTGGTTTTCATCAAAACAACCTGTATGCCAAATTTGGGTTTCTGTAACTCCTGCAGCAGCAACCAATAAAAAGAAACAAAATGCTTTCTTGCCTTTGTGGCATGCAAATCAAGATTAACACTCAGGAAATCAAGGTGAAGGTCAATTCTTGTTTCTAAGTACAGTACAGTATTAGTAGTCTGTTAGATGTCAGGTAAGGGACCCCTGGATGGTTAAGTCTAGTCAAAGGCGATTATGGGTTGTGGCACTCATCTCACTTTCAGGCCAAGGAAGCTGGCGTTTGTCTCCGGGTCCTGTGGCCAGCATGACGAAACCGCTTCTGGCGCAACCGAACACCGTGATGGAAACCAGAGCGCACTGAAACGCCATTTACCTTCCCACCACAGCGGTACCTATTTATCCACTTGCACTGGTGTGCTTTCAAATTGCTAGGTTGGCTAGGACGCAGAAGGTACTGTGGTCTAAACCACTGAGCCACTGGGCTTGCCAATCAGAAGGTCGATGGTTCAAATCCCTGCAAGAGGGTGAGCTCCCATTGCTCTGTACCAGCTCCTGCCAACCTAGTCTGTTAGACTGGATATATATGTAGATAGCAATATCCTCCTCTTACAAGCCATGGGATGCGGCAGGGAACTCTCAAAGAAGAGGGATCTTCTTTGATCTGTTTCTTGGTTATTTATTCATTTATTAAATGCATTTATATACCACTCAATACAGTATTTAAAAAACCTGTAAGCAGCATTATGCTGTTCCAGGAATGATTTCAGATGCCTGTAGCAAATGGGCCACCCTTTTGAGAGTTCCCCACCACCACCACTCATGGTTTACAACCTGATGACCCTGTGACCAGCAAATCTGCAATCCTCCTGTTCCCACATGGCCAGCCGACTGACCACTGCAAACTCCTTCATGTAGCACTGCCTTAAAAGCTATCATGAAGTTCCAGCAAAATATAGTGGCCCCTAGTGACTAGGAAAGGGCACTGCAGCATCCTAGATCATGGCTCCCTGATTTTTCTAAGACTAAAGGTAAAGGTCAAGGGACCCCTGACCATTAGGTCCAGTCGTGACCGACTCTGGGGTTGTGGCGCTCATCTCACTTTATTGGCCAAGGGAGCCGGCGTACAGCTTCTGGGTCATGTGGCCAGCATGACTAAGCCGCTTCTGGCAAACCAGAGCAGCGCACGGAAACGCCGTTTACCTTCCCGCTGGAGTGGTACCTATTTATCTACTTGCACTTTGATGTGCTTTCGAACTGCTAGGTTGGCAGGAGCAGGGACCGAGCAACGGGAGCTCACCCCATCACGGGGATTCGAACCGCCGATCTTTCGATTGGCAAATCCTTGGCGCTGTGGTTTAACCCACAGCGCCACCCGCGTCCCTCTTCTAAGACTGCTGCTCCCTAAATTCAGGTTCCTGTTGCTATTCTACCAGCCCTTGCCAAAAGTGTTCCAGGTTCTCTGAAAAGCAGCTCTCAGAAGTAATGTTATACAAATCAGGGCGACACAGGCAGCTTGGCTCAGAATTCATTTTGGAAACCGAATGCAGAACTTTTGGACACGACTTTTACGTTATCTGAACGAAATATATTCAGCCTTAACTAACAGAGAAGACCGAAGTACCCAAGAGATGTAGTATTTGTGCTGTGGTTCGGAGAGAAAAGGACACTTTATGTGGTGCTTCTTAGCAGACAGCACAATCTAATGCAGTGGGGCTTATTCCCAGGTTAAATGTGTACAGGCTTGCAGCCATACACAGCTGAAGGCTACTATTTTATTACAGCAGTAGTTTAAGAATGTCTTGTATAGGACCAGGAAAAGAATGCCCCACCCCCCAAATACCATTTCCAAGTGATTTCCACTGCGACAGAATTTGATCTAATGGATTTAAGGGATACCAAAAAGCCTAGAGTTACAAAACGTTGAAAATAAATCAGAGTATCGGGTTTCTCACCTCCTCTTCAACCGCTGCTCTTTTCTGTGCGGACCAGTTGTAGTCAGGATAATGTGCTATGGTTGTTGCACTGCCAAAGTCACACAGTTTAATTGTTCCTTGGTTACTCATCAGCATATTTTCTATCTGTACAGACAATCAAGTGGGGAGTTTAAGGGTGCACATTCAGCAGACACACTTACATTTATATTAAAAAAGGCAACTTTTCATGCATATATCCTCCATGTTCACAGCATCAAAGCGCACAAGATTTATCAATTCTGTACTGGCTGCACTGTTCACA
The DNA here is from genome assembly GCF_964234715.1 of Podarcis melisellensis. Taxonomy (NCBI): domain Eukaryota; kingdom Metazoa; phylum Chordata; class Lepidosauria; order Squamata; family Lacertidae; genus Podarcis; species Podarcis melisellensis. The sequence continues at coordinate 31,608,984 of NC_138534.1, forward strand.
CTCCCTAATACGTGTGTTTATTTTAGAAGAGGCCTTCCCTCTGGAGAGCAGCGAACGCTGCTTCTTAGATTAGCCTAATGGAATAAAGTACAACGAAAGATGCGATAAACATCATGTAGCTATCAATATTTCCCAGACTACTTTTAATTAGGAATTGCACTACAAGAATGTTTCCATATGGCTGGCTGTATGAACCAGCCCCAAGAGATCTAAAATGTAGTGACTGTTATAAAAGCATTCTATGAACCATTTGGTTTGGACTTCCATATGTGCCTGCCGCTAAGCTTGCGACTAACTTAGTGTGTGGGCTGCGTACATGTACGACCAATCCTTAACATCCTCCCACCTCTTTATTCTCAGCCAATATAATTTAGTAGCATGTTTTTGCCAACCAGGCGGAGGGCCTTCTCGGTAGTGGCACCCGCCCTGTGGAATGCCCTCCCATCAGATGCTAAGGAAATGGACAACTCTCTGACTTTTAGAAAACATCTGAAGACAACCCTCTATTGGGAGGTTTTTAATATTTGAGGTTTTACTATGTTTTTATACGCTGTAAGCCGCCAAGAGTGGCTGGAGAAACCCACCCAGATGGGTGGCGTATAACTAATAACTTTATTACCACTATTATTACTATTATTATTATCCGATGCAATACTTTTCTATTTACTACATGACAAACTCAAAACACACTCAGTCTAAATATTATAAACTGCTTTTTGGTTCATTCGTTTTCTACCCTCAAGCAGTATATAAATTTTATGATAAGATGAAATAACTTGCTACTAGCTGCTGCTCCGGATTCATAACAAACTCCTCCTTTGCATAAATCAGCCGTTCAGCTTGTTTCGGATTCTGTACCTTTAAATCTCTATGAATAATAGGAGGTTTCTGCTTATGCATGTGTTGCACTGCACGGCAGGTCTGATAAAAGATCTTCAACACCGTGTCACAGGAGAGGGGCCCTTTGGATTCAGCTTTCCTCAGGAATTCCACCACTTGCCCTGCGGACGAAAAATTCATAAAACTCTGAGAGGGGAATACGAGGGCCTCCTAAGAACTCTCAGCACCCCTTAACAAAGGGGAGTTATACACTACCAATTTAGGGAAGCCATGGCTGTTTAAAGTGGGATAATAACACTTTAAACATGCAGATGTGGCGCCACACACACAAACCAAGCAAGGAAGGAAGGAAGGAAGCAAACAACATGGCTTCTTCTATATTTGAGTGAGAATTTGGCCCCCACCCCAGACCAGAAAGGGTAAAGCCCACCCTACTTGCCAATTAATTTCCTTCCTTAGTTCTTCCTTTCTTGTGAGTGAACACACCACAAAATGGGGGTCCAAGTCTCAACCCTCAAACGTCTGCCATCTCAAACCAGAATGAGATGGGCGGCCATCTTGCCCCGTTATTAGCCCACAAACAGCAAACCTCTCATGCCCTCCTACACAATATTAGATTGCTAAGCAAATCTTCCTGTCCTGTTCCTAAGCAGTAGCTCCTGCACATATAAAACAAGGAACTCCAGCGTATGTGAAATGTTAATTCCCCAGCCCTCAATTCTCAAACCATGGCCAAGATCCAAGGGCAGCAGGAGGGGGGGTGGAGGAGTGAGCAAAAGCAAATACTGGGCCCTGTCAGTCTCAGCTGCCTGCAGTTCTCACTGCAAGAAGAAAAGGCTGACTAACTTCAAATGCAAAACATCTACTAGCTCTGGATACAGACCAAAGGGGAAAGCCATAAAAAACCCTCTTCCAAGTGTTTCTTCTCTTCCAACTTGGCACAAGGACAAAGGAGCCATCGTGTCTGTGTGACCTGCACGGCAGGGTGCCCTTCAGTCTCGGTCACACCAATTAATTAGAGAGCAAATTTTAATCGGCAATTAAAGCTGTGATTAAAGCTCACAGTCCTAATTAATATCCGTCTGGGGGGGGGGGAGAGAAGGGGGGAAAAGAATAACTGTGTGGGAGGAAAGAAGAGCCAGTCATTTCTACGTCAATTTAAAATGGCTTTCCCAATGTGGTTTTCAATAAACAAGAAGGTTATGAGAGAGGGGTAAGGGGAGACCGATGCATGGATTGCTTCCATGTAAGGCACACAAGCGAACATTGGATATTCCTTTTTTTATTAAAAAAGGGGAGGGGGACAACCACTTTGTAAAGTAAAGGACCCCATGATGGTTAAGTCCAGTCAAGGGTGACTATGGGGTTGTGGTGCTCATCCCACTTTCAGGCCGAGCGAGCCGGCGTTTGCTCACAGACAGCTTTCTGGGTCATGTGGCCAGCATGACTAAACAGCTTCTGGCACAACAGGATACTGTGACGAGTGCCAGAGCTCACAGAAACACTGTTGACATTCCCGCCTATTTATCTACTTGCACTGGCATGCTTTCAAACTGCTAGGTTGGCAGGAGCTGGGACAGGGCAACAGGAGTTCACTCTTTCACGAGGATTCGAACTGCTGACCTTCTGATCGGCAAGCCCAAGAGGCTCAGTGGTTTAGACCACAGCGCCACCTGCATCCAAACCACCTTGTGTTGCATGCTAGTGTCTGTATAAGAAGGCCAACGAGCAAGCTTCACTTTGTATATAGGGCAGTGAGCAGCTGGAGACCCAACATTAGGAAACACTGGTATAGGGGCTCTGCATAATCGGGACTCCTGGTTGTGTGGGTGCCATAGCTGTCAACTTACAGATTTGAAAATAAGGGGCCGGCAGCCTTGAAAATAAGGGATCAGCAGCCAAAATAAGGGATTTTCCGAGGGACACAGGTATGTTCGCCTTCTGAGCCCCTCCGAGCCAAAGGCAGAAAGCCCAGCCAGAAGCCAAACAAAGCCTCAAGTGGTGGTTCCCACAGCGCAGCAACCCGGCAAAGGGGATGCAGCAAGGAAAACCACCGTCACCTCTCTGCTGGGAAGCGCTGAGCAACAGCGCGTCCCCAGGCAACGCGGCCGATTTGATCGGCACAAGGCATGCAAGCTCCCCACCCCAGTCATTCTTAGACTCCTTATTGGGTGAGCAACGCAGCCAAGCAACACAGTTGGAGCCTCCCTCCTCCCTGGCCGGCAGGGAGGGAGGGAGAGGAGCTGCTTCCTTTGAAACCCGGGAAATTTAAGGGACATCATCAATAAGGGACAGCAGCGGGACACGGCGCTGGAATAAGGGAGTTTCCCGCCAAATAAGGGACGGTTAACAGCTTTGGTTGGTGCCTAGCTCAGAAGGAGCACCTGTAAATGAGGGGGAGCGCACAACTTGGCTTTAGACAAACACATGCAACACATGGTTGTTAAAAAAGAAGACCTGACATCAGGCACAGGGCAAATGCAGAGCTGGGGGCCTGAGCCTGTACTCTAAGAACCCCCAGCATAGAACAACATATCCATAGATGCGAGAGTGACTTGAGAAGTAGCTTGCCGGGCTGGGAAGAGCCGCTGTGCTAGCTTTCAGGCAGGTGGGTCACATTTGCTTTACCAAGAGGTGATGCGGCCCAGACGTCAGTGCAGTGTGAACACACCAGAAAGAGCACTGGATTGGCTCTGCCCGTGCATCTGCACCGCACCAACCATCCTGCCCCTCTCCCTCCCGGAAGCAACAACGGAAAGGTCCAGCTTCTGGGAAGCTAGCGTAGCGTCTCCACCCTACCTGGTGGACAAGATCTGTGACACTGGCTGGAAGTGGCAACCCCTTTGTGACAAGAAAACAGCCTTAATCTGATTTAATAGATAGAAGACAGGGGGCAGTAAAAGGGGAGAAGCAACAACTCCATGGAAAACAAGGTGGGAAGTCAACGAAATCAAGAGAAAAGACAAAACTGTATTTTGATTGTGTATGTTAAAAATGTTGAAACTTGGTAAAATATAATTGAAAAAGAAAACAGCCTTATTTTACTGGACATGAGCCCAGTAGCCATAGCAAGGAGTTCCATGAAGGAATAGAGTGCTCCATCCCTTCTCACCATCCAGCACCAAAACCAAAGTAGGCTGCCAGGAGGCATAGAAATGTGTCTGGTATAGAAATATACTACCAAAGGTCTCTTGTTCCTCCTCTGCCAAGACCCCAGCTGGCCACTAGAGGTTTTTGCTGACTAAGTAAAATTGGTCAGCTTATCTACAAAGCTGGAAGGATGTTTTGACCAGCCTCACCACAGTCATCTCTGAAGGAAGGACCGGCTTGGCTGAACTGCTAGATTAGTCCACCAAACAATAAAGAGCCCACATAAATTATCATTTTACCTCTGCAAAGCTCGGTTAGCAGAAGAAACTCCCCTTGCCCAGTATCAGATTCCTCTTTTCCAATCGATGCAGCAGAGCAGAACTGGACAACGTTCGGGTGACCAGATAGCTTTTTCTAGAGGATATCATCTGTTAAAGTTTCAAAGATTGCTAGATTTGGAACACATCTTTTGCAGCCAGGTTATACAATAAAGAACAGCTCGTTCCCTTGAGAGATTACAGTCCCAAATCCATCGGAATTCCCAGCTTTCTCTGGAGGCAGGGAGCGTGCGGGCAAATCTACCGCTACAGAAACATTTCCAAGAATGTTTTAAGAAATAAGAACAGGTCACACAGCACATTTATTTTATAGTGCCTATGTGAATTGGGAAAATTAAGACAAGCCAAAATTTTAATCTGTATGCCTTCACTTAACGTGTCAGAAGAAATCCTGGTGCCACAAACAAAAAGAAGGATCATTTGTACCAAACTATGGAATTTCTGAACTACCACAGATATGATCCCTTAGACAACCTGTGACAACCAAAGACGGACATGCATAACTGTATAATTAAGGACTGCTTTACCCAAAGCGTTTCAGGTTGTCTCTAAAAGGATACCATAAAACAAACTTCTTGAATGATGGCTTTGTTCTTTTCTTCTTCATTAGATAATAATCTCTGTCAGGAAATAAAGATGTTATAGAAATGTAAAATTGTTAACAAGGCATTATGCTTTTTATGAATGGATTCCAAATATTGTTGCATTTATCCATACACAATCTGCGTTGAAAAGCGATCTGCTCATGTGTTGCTAGAGTTGCCGTATCTTCTATCCACTGATCATAGAGAGACATGGCATTATCTTTCCAATAAATTAATATCAGTCTTTTTAATGACAGCATATATTCTTATGATTTATATAATGAAAGAGACATTTCACAGCCCACACGCAAATATCAGGGACAGCCTGCCTTGCCATCTTCAACATCCATTGTGAAGCACTGGGGACAAGAAGCATGGCAGCACCAGAGACCCATCAATTGTGTTACCATTATGAAGTCACTTGCAAGAATAGTTCCAACATTTTTTTGGGGGAGGGGGAGAATCTTAGCCCAGTATAACAGTCTCCCTCAACATAACACTCTCCAAATTTTGTCAGATCACGACTCCCATCAGACACCAGCTGCATGGCTAATGGGAGTTGTAGTCCAACAACATACCAAGGGCATCCGGTTGAGGAATGTCATTTTGCATGGAAACACCTTTCAGATCTCCGCAATTCCACATGCTTGTAGTTTTGCTTGTGACCTAAAAGCTTGTGCAAGCTTAGCGCCTAGTGCAAATTCATGGGAATCTTAATTTTCACTTGGAAAGTTGCAGATTGTTACGGTTAACGACCAACTGTTGAACACATGCAAGTAATCTCTATAAGCACACTGTTTCAGAAGGCAAAGCTTAAGCACCCAGTGCTATTCGTAATCATTTCTCCTTCACAGAGAAAAAAGGGCATGCACACATACACTCATGAGCACACATGGGCTGGATTTATATCCATTTCTCCCCCTCTGGTGCAGCACCATTATGAGAAGGTCTTGGAGATCCTTCTAGAGTCTCTACAACCTTCTTATAATGACACCAGGGTCTGTTTTACAAGTTAAGAAGAGGGCTTTCCTTCACACATACATCCCAATTTTGGGCCACCAGAAGCTTGCTACCTACCCGTTATGGAGTTAATATGGCTACAAATGTCAGCATGATATGGTATCCCGTCCCACCTTCAACTTCTGACTCAGCCATGACATTCAGTGGGTGCCCTTGGACAAGTTACTGCTGCTCAGATTGATCTACCTTACAGGTCCGTTATGAAACCAAAATATCACTCAGAACCCCTTAGAGGAAGAAAGGCTTGCATGTTTTAAGAAATGTAACAAATATTATGTTTTCAACAAATCTACTCTGGGGCAGAAGTATCTCAGGCCGAAGGAACACCAGTCTCATGGTAATAGCTAACTCGTAAGTTGCTCTGAAACATTCACTAATGACAACTTTGGTCCCGGGGAGGGTGCAGGCTAAGGTTTCATGGCTTATGTATTCTTTAAGTGTTTATGTAGCATCGATGACGCTATACCCCAGAACTATCCAAATGCACCCCTCTAAGTATTTCATTGTTCAACACTCTGGAAGCATCTGGTGCAAGTTAAAGGGCTTGCAATTCATATATATCAAAAAAGCAATAAGCAAAAGCCTGAAACAAAGGTTTAACACTGAAAGCTATTCTAGGTTGTTCTGAAACAAAAGCCAATTGGAAAAAAGGGACACCATTATCCTCCTGCTATTGTTCCAGTTGAGTTTGCAAAACTATTCAAATCTCGAATGGCAAGATCCCAATGATTCTCTACAGTAGCGATGCACTAGAAAGGAAGGTGGCCTACAAACACACCGTGAAACAGGAATGCCGGCATTTGGCAAAGCAATAGTTTACTTCTCAGATGCAGCAAGAAAGTATATGAACTACTAAATCGCAGCAAAGGTCAGCCACTTAGGGCGAAGGATGCACTGCCCCCAAACCTCAGTCTGCCCTCAGCTAACCCCCACTGTCTGCCTTATTAGTTATGAACAGTCCAGGTGGCAGCAAGGCCTGTCATCTTCCTCTTCCTTAGTCTCAGCATTGCCCTTGTGTAACTTAACAAGGAGAAGGATGAGGAAGAAACTAGACTTAATTGGCTCCGCCCGTCACTGGCTTTGGCACCACCTACTGGTAGCCTCCTACTTTACTAATTGTACAAATCATTGCCACAAACATCGCCTCCGTACATGCCCTTAAAAGGTAAAGGTTGCGGCACCCATCTTGCTTTACAGGCCGAGGGAGCCGGTGTTTGTCCGCAGATAATTTTTCCAGGTCATGTGGCCAGCATGACAAAGCTGCTTCTGGTGCAACGGAACACCGAAACCACAGCAGGGCACGGAAACGCCATTTACCTGCCCGCTGGAGCAGTACCTATTTATCTACTTGCACTTTTTGGCGTGCTTTCAAACTGCTAGGTGGGCAGGAACTGGGACCGAGCAATGGGAGCTCACCCCGTCATGGGGTTTCAAACCGCTGACCTTCTGATTGGCAAGCCCAAGAGGCTCAGTGGTTTAGACCACAGCCCACCCACGTCCCATAGACACCCTTAGATTTTTTTAAAAAAAAACATACAAAGAAAGAGCCGTGCTTCCTTCCAACTAGGACATACAGCGGTACCTTGGTTCTCAAACGCCTTGGAACTCAAACAACTTGGAACCCAAACACTGCAAACCCGGAAGTGTTCAAGTTTGTGAACTTTTTTCGGAAGCCGAATGTGCTCCAATTTGAGTGCCACGCTTCTGTTTTGAGTGTTATGCTGAGGTCTGTCTGTTTTTGCTATTTATTTTGCATTTTTGTGGCTCTTTTCGTTTTGTTTTTGTGACTGTGTGGAACTCACTTCAGCTACTGATTGATTGATTGATTGATTGATTGTGTGACTGCAGTACATTGTTTATTGCTCTCATTTTATGGATCAATGGTCTCGTTAGATAGCAAAACTCATCTTAAATTGCTGTTTCAGGGGTTGTTTTTAAAAGCCTGGCACGGATGAATCCATTTTGCATTACTTTCTATGGGAAAGATTCCAAATGGATTCATTATAAGCTACGGGTATTTTCATGTTTGCTGCCTTACTGTTAACCATGTCAACAATGTAAAGACATGCATTGAGTCCCAAGAAACTGAGGATATTTACCTTTAAAGCATAATCTTTGCCACTTCCAACATCCTGAGCTTCATATACAAAAGCAAAGCCACCTAAGGAGAGAGAAAAAGAGAGATGGTGGTGAAACTTAAATGTTTCTAGTCAATTAAGGCAATCTAACACAAGCACCGAGTGATCACCCAGGAGAGGAGGCAGGATACACTGTGCCAGAAGGGGCTTGAACACGTGCAAGATGACACCTTTAATTCAAGACAAGAAACACAAACCAACAAACACACCAGCATTAAAGCTTGTATTGTTCATACCTAGGAATTGAATTAAAGAGGAACCAGCAGGAGAGTACAAATTCAGCAGGAGAGTACAGACTCCAACAGATTTGTTTTGCTTTGTTTTTGCATTTACATCCCACCTTTTTCTTCAAGGAGCTCAAGGTAGCTTTATCACTACCCTAAGGAGTCTCAAAGCGGCTAACAATCTCCTTTCCCTTCCTCCCCCACAACAAACACTCTGTGAGGTGAGTGGGGCTGAGAGACTTCAGAGAAGTGTGACTGGCCCAAGGTCACCCAGCAGCTGCATGTGGAGGAGCGGGGAAGCGAACCCGGTTCACCAGATTACGAGTCTACCGCTCTTAACCACTACACCACATTGGCTCTCAATGGTTCTCACACACACACACACCCATTTAATCCCCATAACAACCCTACAATGTAGGTAAGGCTGAGAGGCAGTTAGCTTCATAGCCAACTGGGGATTTGAATTCTGGTCTCCCAAGGTGCTAGTCCAACACTCTAACCCCAGCACCACTGAATGTCAGAAAGGAAAAACAGCCTAAACGCTGCATTGCTTATATTAACACTGCAGGATACCTCTTGAATCAGAAGATTATAAAGAGCTGAAGAAATGTCATATATTTCCAAAAATAAGGATAGAAGCTGTAGAGATGTATGTACGTGTGTGTGTGTGTCTCACAAGAGTGTGTGTGTATCTCAGAGTTTATAGTCGACAAATCACAATTAATATGAATTCATTTAGGCTCATAATATAACTGTACCAAGGGAGATATTGTGGTTTATTAAGGCTGATGTTTAAGTATGCGATCCAAATTTGCTCACAGATTACAGTAGATATAATATACAGTCGTACCTTGGATCTCGAACGGCTTAGTTGCCAAACGTTTCAGCTCCTGAACAATCAAAACCCGGAAGTGAGTGTTCCGGTCTTTGAACGCTTTTTTGGAAGCCGAATGTCCGATGGGGCTTCCGTGGCTTCCTGCAGCCAATCAGAAGCCGAGCTTTGGTTTCCAAACGTTTTGAAAGTCAAACTGACTTCCAGAACGAATTCCGTTCGATTTCCGGGGTACGACTGTACTTGTATTGCTCTGCTCTTCTTTTACACTATATGTTATTGTCTTGGAACATTTCTAACAACAACAACAACACATAAGTTACTGCTGAGCCATGATTCTTTGCCCCTGGTTTGAAGCACGAATAATCAGCCAGTGGCTTAGCTGGCACCATCAGCAAGTGTGCAAGACCTCCTGCTTGCATCTCCCTCTTGCATTGCAGGCAATACCGGTGGCAAAGCGTGGGGGAGGTACAAGGTGGTTGCCCCAGGCACAATGTTCTTAGGGGCGCAAAATTTCAACACCCATTGCTGCCTCAATACAGCTGTGCGCTTCCATCGCTGGGCTCCACTGAAAACGGCTTCTCCCTGCGAACCAGGAAGTGACCTCTCCAGACAACAAAACAGCTCTTCATTTTTTATTTACCGTATTTTTCGCTCTATAAGACGCACCAGACCATAAGACGCACCTAGTTTTTGGAGAAGGAAAACAAGAAAAAAATATATATTCTGAATATCAGAAGCCAGAACAAGAGGGATCGCTGTGCAGCGAAAGCAGCAATCCCTCTTGCTGTTCTGGCTTCTGGGATAGCTGCGCAGCCTGCATTCACTCCATAAGACGCACACACATTTCCCCTTACTTTTTAGGAGGGAAAAAGTGAGTCTTATAAAGCAAAAAATACGGTATATGGCTGTGATCTCCTGGGTGACACAGTTAGGCAGTTGAATGTGCATGTGTAGTCTGTCCATTTCCCTCCCACCCCACTCCGCATGGCCCCGGGCACTGGCAACCCACGCTATGCCACTGGCCAATACTAGAGGGTCCCTGGAAATGCATATGCACTGCAGCACACACCAGAGTGTCGAGCTTCTCTTCGAGCTAGAGCTCGATTTGTGGCATGCTAACAAAAACCTTAAGTGGGACTATTTTAAAACTGAATGCTGACAACTTGCCCTTTAAAAGCACATCACTCACAGACCAGGGAGGCTATGATTTGAGAAAGGATTCAAGAACACGATTAACTGGGCCCAGGTATTGTAATTTGCAATCATAAGCACATGATTTGTACTCTCAGGCTGCTGTGTGGGTGATTGCAAAACACGAGCTCTGAACAGAAATACGTTCCCTGTTAACAGGAAACACTCCCTGGCTGAGTCATAGGTACAACTAAGTCACAGGCAAAAGTTGCTTTGCAAAATTGCATCTTATTCCTGAATCACAGTGCTGCTTCATTTGAAACTCCAGCAGTCTCTTCGTGGAATCCTGGTGTGTTTTAGACTGGTTTATTGTGCACCAACCCAAAAACACAAATAAATAAAGTTTCAAACTCTCACAGATGGCACAGTCTTCAACTAGATTTTGTTAATTGTTTTTAGGCAATTACTGAAGACCTTGCTGCAGTCAACTTAAACTGTGGTGGCCAAATTTTTTAGTTTACTGTTGTCTTAACATTTGCTTAACATATTGTTTTAGTGCCTGATTCTTTTATCTTCTATAACTTAAGAATTTTTAGAAATTTATTTTGCTTTTCTCTAGTTTCTGTCTCAGGGTACCTTATGTTTGTTTGTTTATTTATTTATTTTGTAGAAATGTGTGCTTCACAGTGATACCAGACCTGCTTAGGACAAAACCCAAATATTATGTAGAATATATGTGCTCTCATGATCTACGGTATGTTCTCTGTTTGTTAAAGCTTGCTCGCCGTTTGGCTGGCGTTTCAAGAGATCATGGGCAAAAACCCTGCAAAAAAATTAAAGGCATGAAGTTCCTAATGCCTCAGAAGCACAGGAAGTCCGGGCCTGGAAATAAATCAAAAACCTGCCACATCACAACAATAAATAACTTAAGGCCGGAAGAAGGAAGAAAGATGTGTTCTCTTGATACTTCCACTGCCTTAAGAAATATAACTGTCATATATATATATATATATATATGCAGGTTTTGGTGTCCTCGGGTGTCTTCCCGTGTAAAAGTTGGGGTGTCTAGGCGACGTTTCGACGAGGTCTCACTCGTCATCTTCAGGCTGGTGCTTTCGGCTTCTTGTTACTGGAACAGAGCAGGATCTCAGTGTTTGAGTTCCTATAAATACTGTTGAGGGGGTGTGGTGTATAGCCTCCAATGTTCTGGGCAGAGAGGAAGTTCCCAGGCTAGTGTGCCTTTTCTTCTTTTGTTCCTTAATTACTTGAGGGATATCTTGAGTGATTTCTTGAGTGATATCCTGAGTACCACTTAGGTGGGTCATTAGGTGTGGATTAGTTGCTAAAGTCTTTGTGTCTTGACCTCTTGAACTTTGTGAAGAGTTTTTCTGAGAAGATGGCTGTACTGCACTTAGTTGTGCTCTGGCTTGGCTTCGTGTATAGGGGCGAGCTGTGGTTTTGTGGCCTGTGTCAGCCAGATCTGTGTAGGGATTGCACAGAACATTGGAGGCTATACACCACACCCCCTCAACAGTATTTATAGGAACTCAAACACTGAGATCCTGCTCTGTTCCAGTAACAAGAAGCCGAAAGCACCAGCCTGAAGATGACGAGTGAGACCTCGTCGAAACGTCGCCTAGACACCCCAACTTTTACACGGGAAGACACCCGAGGACACCAAAACCTGCATTCCTGTACCCGTGAAAATCTACGAAAGCATATATATATATATATATATATATATATATATATATATATATATGTATATATATATATATATATGATGAGTGGGGTTTTACTAAGCATTAAATTCCCATAAATGGAATAGAAGAATGACTATGTTGAATAATTGTCAAAGCCTCGAATTATTAGTGAAAATGTGCAGGGGGTTATTACTGACTGAAATCTTACAAGGTCCACCTAACTTCAACTCCCCGCCAACACCATTTCAGCTAAAACAGGCCGTGCTTCAACCTTCTAGAAACAATAGTTCAGAGACTGGCACAAAACAGGCTTTCCCTGTCCACCACGCAAAGCCAGTTTGAAATCCATATTGTGATCTCAGTTTCATAATTTCTGACCTGGCAATATATCACGAATCATGTGTTTGTGGGCTAAGCAGGGTGGGTTTGATTTAAATCAAATCAATTTAAATCAAATCGATTAAAATCACGATTTAAATCACTAGTCAGTATGACTTGATTTAAATCATTTTTTTACAGAAAGACTCATTCTGGCTGGTATAATGTTAGCATTTAAAATCAGGTGATGGTTTCATTTTTGGAATAATAATTTTTCAGAGTAGTTTTTACAGTTATATCAAAAATTGCTGATTTGATTACGCTATTAGAAATACATAGACAGATAATTATGAAATTATTGAGAGGTTTTAATAAGTTAACGGTTTCTTTTTGGACAGCTTTTCTGCTGTACTATATTGGAAGGAGAAAAATAACCATTTCCTTAACAACAATTTAAACAATTTGTTTAACTAAAACAAAAACATTATAGCATATGTATCAATGTTTGTTAACGGATGTGGTTACATTTTTTTTTTTTTTGAAAAAAACTTCAGCACAGATGAAAAACTTAAAACAAATCCTTTGGACTATACGTAACTTAAATAGAAAACTATCTGTAGAAAGATTTTTCCTCCAAAAGCAATTTATTTTACTAATCCAATTGAAATTAAAAAATAATTCGATTTAAATTAAAAAAATTATTATTTAAATTTTAAAAATCTGATTATTTTTTTTGGATTTGATTTTTTTTTAAATCATGGAATTTTTTCCACCCTGGGGCTAAGCAAAAATCACAATGTGGGAAAAACTGTGAAGCAAGCCAATGCCTCTACATAGTTACATCCTTCTTTCAAATATTGTGATATATCGATATATTGCGATGTTTAGCTGGTGATATAATGCAATGTTGAAAGCCAGGTATTGCTCAGCCCTACCCCACAATCCTGTGAGTTGAGCGCTATCACCGCCTTTGTGCATTTGAAGGAGGGCCGGCCATAAGGCTGCTTTTGGACTAAAATGAGATATCTAGATGAGGAGGAACTAGGTTTCTTTTTCTTTTTAAAATTTATTTAATCATTTTTTCAATACAAACAACAAAAACAAATACAACAAAAACCACAATCACACAATTTAACAATTCAGATTTGAGTACTGATATACCTATAACTCCACCTTTTTAACCATATTTCCTCTCCTCCCCCCCACTTCCCACCACTGTCCGCCTTATCGCTTAAATATTCCTTCCAGATTTCTTCATATTTATCCATTCTTAATTTGCGTCGACATGCAATTCGTTCGTATGTAGCTAGTCTGTCCATATTGTCAATTCATGTGCTCAATGGAATCTTTTTGCGGCTCTTCCAACTCATCCAACTCATGGCACGGTACATCCATTTATTTTTTTTACCCCTTGTAATCTTCCACGTTTCCAGTATATAATTTAGAATTCAATTCAATTCCCCTAAATAACAATTTCTTTTTATTACTCTTGCTATATATAGCCTCACCTCGCATCAAAATGATCTTATCATCGGGCAGTTAATCATCATATGTACTAAGTTCACATTTTTACTCCCCCATCTCCTGCAGTTGTCTGAATTTGCTATTTTCTTCTGGTAGAGTTTTGCTGGAGTCCAGTGGACTCTGAATATTATTTTCTGCTGAATAAGAGGAGGAACTAGGTTTCAACCAGACAGAACATCCTCCGGAGGAGGCCTCGCAAAACAAAGGTCCTATGGCTACGAATGTGAGCATCTTACATCCACCGTCCGAAATCAACAACTTCAATACTAAAGAAAGCATAACACCTTTGGTTGGCCCTCACGCAAGTTCACTTCATCAAATCTGGCCCTCTATGAAAAAAGTTTGGACACCCGTGTCCTTAGGCTGTGCCCACAATACACCTTCAAAGCACAATTTCGCCCTTAAAGAATTCTGGGCACTGGAGTTAAAGGGCGGTGGGATTTCTAATTCTGTGAGATGTAAACTACAGTTCCCAGAATTCTTTGAGGGAAAGAATGTGCTTTAAAGGGTATGGTGCTTATGCAGCCTTAGAAATTTTCATAATGCTTCTGGGCTTCCTGAGCAGAGAGGAAGAGAACAAACGTCGCCAACCAATACAGTACTTCAGCCTTCTGGCCTTGATAAAACCACACCATTTGGCATAAACCAGCTAAACCACAGCCTTACAAAGAGGGTGCCAAAACTTGCATTTAAAAGAGTGCACAAACCAGGCACAAATAGCCTCAAAAAATGTAGCTCTGTGACATTCTCATACCTACGTAAAACCGAGGAAGAGCCTGTATCACTCTCTCATACAAAGGCACACTGGGAATTGTACTGAACAGCCGGGTTTTTAAAGCCGTCAAATAAATAAATCAGGACAGAAAGTCTATAGCAATTGTCAGGTGCTGGTGTGGTTGCTCGAGAGCAAACAGGCAAGACTCTGACCTGTGTTTTCCAGGCTTTATTCTTAGTGCAAACTATTTACAGTGAAGAGCGTCGTAAGTTCATGTCTGGCTCAATCGCTAGCAGAATCTGGGAGGGGTCGGTCTTTGTACCTCCCCCAGCATAACAGTCGCGTGACTCCCAGCCTTCTCCGCCCCTCCCTGTGCCGAAACCTACTGCGCAGACTGGGCGCTGGCAAAGGGGTACTTCCCTCCTCTCCGGCTTGCTCAGGGTCAGTGTTGAGGCTCTCCCTAGCACCCCCTGGTCCCTGCACCTCCTCTCCACTGGAGGCGGGGCTTTCCTCCTCGCCGGAGGAGGAACTGCTTGGCAAGATTTTCGAAGGTTCCCTATAACACAACTGCCCTTCCACCTCTCACCTTTGAGCTGATGGCACTTCCCTGACAGCAATGTTGTTCCTTAATCAGGCTAATATAACAACTCTAGATTTAAAGCTAAAGAATCGAAACTACCTTTGGATTTAGTTTATGAGGTGTTCTAGTGACATGGTTTTCAGGTTTAATACACACATAATTTTGGCTCAAGGAGTAAGGCAGCTTGCAGTCCGAGACAGGACTAGAATGATTCCTAAAAAGATGACCTTTTCCTTGTATTACTGACCAGGATGCGAAAAGAGTCTCCACCAAAAATTGGGCATCCTCAATTCATGCATCAATAAAAACAGACACTCTGTGTGTGTGTGTGTGTGTGTGTATCCATCAACTCACAGGTTTTTTCACATCACAAATATGTTTCTCAGGTGAATCTGCCTATAGAAGCTGTTATGCAGGAGAACTGCCTTCAGAGAGTTATAATTTATAACCATGGTATTAAACTAAGGCTTTGTTCTCAGCTAACCATGGTTTGTTTGGAGTAAAACAAACCATGCTCTCCAGTTTGGATGTAACACCTAAATTGTTGCCCCCATTGGTTAACAGGAAGGAGTTAAAAAGCAGGAATGATTCTGGCATTCGCAGGAACTGGAACTAAGAATAAACTTAAGACCTTTACGTAGCTATTAATGCAATGGACAAGGGCAAGAACCTAACAAAACTGAGTACATTTGTATGCATTTATGGTTTAACATCCAGGCACCAAGCCAAAAACACAGAAAACTAGATTGTTGCAAGGTTACAGAAGCAAGGAAAATGTAGTCACAATAATCAATTCAACACCATTTCCATAAAGTAACAGAATGTAAGCTCTCTCTCAGAAGAGTTATAAAAATGAATGAGATGAAACTGTTACCCATCTTAAGACTTGAAAACAGATGTGAGAAAGAAGCTCTCTAGTTTGAAAGTGTCCCCTTGTGTCTAGCTAAAATCCAGAGACTTGTAAGAGCTGGGCATAAATTACTTCTCAGGGAACAAAACCTCTCTACGCATCTAAATCTAAACATCCACTTGGCATTTCCCCCCTTGTAGCTGAGAAATTATAATTTCACTCCTTGAGACGCCTTAAAATAAAATGCCGAAATCCTGAGAATGAACACAGGATTATTTACTAGCTTCCAAGGCTGCTGATCATTAAGTGGGAATGTTAACCACATGCAAGTGTTCCTCCCGTTCTCATACAAAGCCCTTAAACAATTCGTGCCAAAAGATACTGAAAGTTGTCTTGTGTTCAGAAGCACTGCTGTTCCATTCCATACAAAAGCTCTAAAGCTTTAAGCCGGCCAATTTGACAAGACTGCAGTGAGCTTTATAATTGACTCCTCTGCTTAAGACTGTCTTGCAGCTTGGTATGTTTATACGCCCTCCATAAAAACCACCATTGCGAATGGTTGAGCAGTTTAATAGTTTTTGTTTATATTTCATTTCACTACCTGCCCTGCAAAAAGGAAAGCAGGCAGCTAAGAATTAGTTAGATCAGAAGCTACTTAAACCTACTATTGTGTATCTTCCCAGGAATCTGGGGTAGTGGATGGGTGGGTGGGAGAATTTATTTATTTTTTTCAAAACAATACAAATTATTCTCACGGGAAAAGGGAAGCTACTTGAACAGGGCTCAGAACAGCTTGGAGGTTACTTCATACATATCCTTAAATCCACTCACGGAACAGCATTGTTTTAATGGCTTCTTCTCTGCGTTTTGTGTCATCACCACAAGACAAATTTTCTGGTCCCCTAATGTAATAAGGTGGGACACAGGTGGCGCTGTGGGTTAAAGCCTCAGCGCCTAGGACTTGCTGATCGAAAGGTCGGCGGTTCGAATCCCTGCTGCGGGGTGCGCTCCCGCTGCTCGGTCCCAGCGCCTGCCAACCTAGCAGTTCGAAAGCACCTCCGGGTGCAAGTAGATAAATAGGGACCGCTTACCAGCGGGAAGGTAAATGGCGTTTCCGTGTGCAGCTCTGGCTCGCCAGAGCAGCGATGTCACACTGGCCATGTGACCCGGAAGTGTCTCCGGACAGCGCTGGCCCCTGGCCTCTTAAGTGAGATGGGCGCACAACCCCAGAGTCTGTCAAGACTGGCCCGTACGGGCAGGGGTACCTTTACCTTTACCTTTTAATGTAATAAGGGACGCAGGTGGTGCTGTGGGTTAAACCACAGAGCCTAGGACTTGCCAATCAGAAGGTCGGCGGTTCGAATCCCCGTGACGGAGTGAGCTCCCGTTGCTTGGTCCCTGCTCCTGCCAACCTAGCAGTTCGAAAGCACGTCAAAGTGCAAGTAGATAAATAGGTACCGCTCCGGTGGGAAAGTAAATGGCGTTTCCATGCGCTGCTCTGGTTCGCCAGAAGCAGCTTAGTCATGCTGGCCACATGGCCCGGAAGTTGTACACCGGCTGCCTCAGCCAATAAAGCAAGATGAGCGCCGCAACCCCAGAGTCGGTCACGACTGGACCTAATGGTCAGGGGTCCCTTTACCTTTACCTAATGTTCACATAAACAGATTGCAATGGTTTGTGAGGACAGTGTTAGAAACTCATAATGTAGAAACTACATTATTCCTCACTGTTATTCAAAGGCACTTCAGATTCCAACATTTTTTTAGTATGCCAAGAAGCTTAAAACTGAAGAATGTGGATATATAAAGAGGCTTAGGTAAAACAGTTTAAACTAATACTTCTTATTCAAGCAAGCGTTCAAGTTCGGTCTAATGCAACAAGCCAACACCAAGAACACTGCAATGTGGGGTCTATGCTATTTAAATTATTTTGCTGGCAACTTCCTCCCCAATGAATAATTCCAATTCCTTTCCCAAGTATCTATTGGGCTGGGATGCAGTTGTTAATAATAATAATAATAATAATAATAATAATAATAATAATAATAATAATTTATTTATACCCCGCCCATCTGGCTGGGCTTCCCCAGCCACTCTGGGCTGCTTCCCAAAAAATATTAAAATACTGTAATACATCAAACATTAAAAGCTTCCCTAAGCAGTGCTGCCTTCAGATGTCTTCTAAAAGTCTGGTAGTTGTTGTTCTCTTTGACATCTGGTGGGAGGGCGTTACAGAAAGATTACAGAAAGTTACAGAAAGATTCATATTGCTATTGTAAAGATTCTCTATTGTAGAGAAAGCATCACAGCTCAAAGGTTCTAGGGTCCGTAAAAGAGGCCATAATAGTGTACAAATTTCAAAAAGTCTCAGACATACACAAATCCAAGACAGCTGTTTCAAAAAAGACACTTTACCCCCATTCTGCAGAGACTGTGGGCTTCTGTCAAGTTTAAGTGCTCCTAGATGGTTAGCGCAATCTGAATTCTCTACTTCATATAATGATAGAATTTGGGACCTCCCATTAAAAAAAAAGAATGTTGTGAATATTTGCTGATCCTAAACCTATTTTACACAACTCGTAACTAGCTTGTGGAAATTATAGCCACAGTATTTGCTAACTACCATTAGCGGAGAATTAAATTTTCAATAAAAAATATGTTTAAAAAATAATACAAATTCACAGAAACAAGCCTGTGACAGACATATCCACCATGACTGCTAATTGGGGCATATAGGATGAGAAATGTGTAGCTCTGGACATGAGAGGCAGTTGAATAATCAATAGTGGATAGCAATTGCCCAATTCATGAGCTTCCCAAAAGCATCTGGCTGCAAATCACTGCAAACTTGATGCTTCAATGGACTTTGACAGGCAGAAAAAGGAGCACTTGCTAACAAACCAGATTCCAGAGGGCATATTAAGGTCTAGATTTCTATGGCACACTGGCTTGCTATTGCAATCCACTCTGCTGTGTCTTCCACTGTAGTTCCTTGACATCTTATACATCACCGGAAGGATGAAATGCACTATCATTTAGGCATACTTCACTAATTGCTGTGTTCCTGGCACACCTTACTGTCCTAGTCACATCCTTTGAAGCCTGGCCCACTAGGGCATTTGCATATCAAGAATCAATTCCCTCCTCCTGGACAGAGCCTTAAAACATTCTCTACCAGTCAACTTCCTGCCTTTTCTCTTTTAAGATTGGAAAAATATCCACTTGCAATGTGAACACCAGGTACTTGGTAAAGCTTCAGGATTTCTGAGATAATGAGAAACAAGAGTTCTTAGAACTTCGAAAAATTACTAGATTCTGACAGCAGCAGTCAGATCTAAGTTTCTAAAAGCATAACCAAATTAAACTCATCTGTGTGTATGGGGAGTGTTACACCACTTTAATAATAATATTTTTTCTCCAAAGAATCTTGGGAATTTGTGATGGAAATTGCTTGAAGGAAGGAAGACTCAAAGCAGAGATATGTTTAAAATTACAGCCTAAGTGTAGGGAAAACTTTTGGTCCTATGGACTTCAGATGAAGGGTGGAATAATAATAATAATAATAATAATAATAATAATAATAATAATAATAATAATAATAATAATTAGTGCCAAACTCCCATCAGCCCCAGACAACATGGCCAATGGTCAGGGATGGTGGGAGTTGAGATCTGTAGTTTAGGAACATCTGAAAAGCTGCAGGTCTCCAACCTCTGTTGCTTTCCTACTCAGTTCAATGCCCTTTTCTACCAATTTCCTCCTCTGAATTTTTGTCCATATCTTTCCAAGACTTTGTTGTTGTCGTTTAGTCGTGTCTGACTCTTTGTGACTCCTGGACCAGAGCATGCCAGGCACTCCTGTCTTCCACCGCCTCCAGCAGTTTGGTCAGGCTCATGCTGGTAGCTTCGAGAACCCTATCCAACCATCTCGTCCTCTGTTGTCCCCTTCTCCTTGTGCCCTCCATCTTTCCAAACATCAGGGTCTTTTCCAGGGAGTCTTCTCTTCTCATGAGGTGGCCAAAGTATTGGAGCCTCAGCTTCACGATCTGTCCTTCCAGTGAGCACTCAGGGCTGATTTCCTTAAGAATGGATAGGTTTGATGTTCTTGCAGTCCATGGGACTCTCAAGAGTCTCCTCCAACACCATAATTCAAAAGCATCAATTCTTCGGCGATCAGCCTTCTTTATGGTCCAGCTCTCACTTCCATACATCACTACTGGGAAAACCATAGCTTTAACTATACAGACCTTAGTTGGCAAGGTGATGTCTCTGCTCCCCCCCCCCCCAGACTTAGTGGAAGGCAATTACAGCTACATGAAAGCATCAACATTTCATAGGGCTTCCCTAAAAGATCTGGAGATGGAAAGAGGCAATAACTTCTCAGAACTCATCAGTAAGATAGCAAGCCAAACAGCTTGACACAAATTGCGAGTCAGAGATATAGCAGACCACTGATACTTCTTAGGAACCCCAACACACTGGTCTCAATGAACCCACATAGCTTGAGGGAATGTTTTAAAACACCACCCTGTCCACAATGAAGCTGTATCTAAAGACAAATGAACACAAGCACCCTTCTCGCTTCTGATTCCTCTCCTTTCTGTGACAGTCTTAATCATGGTTAAAGAGTTACATCTGCATCAACCTTACCAATGGTTAACTAACATTAACCAGCATTCCATGGTAACCACAGTTTGTCTAAGAGAATATGGCCATGGTCATCGTGGAGAAAGGGAAGGGGAATCAGAAAGCATAAGAGGGGCCTGGGAAGTAAAGAGACAAAACATCTGGCCAGCTCAAAGGATGGAGACCAGAAGCATTACATCTGCATTGTGCCTATTTGAACTTTCCAAAATGAAACCCAATGATAACTACCACAGTAACTCACCATAGAGTTAGCAGGGGTGAGACTTTTTTATATTCTCCATTGCTGATTTTTAAAATGTAGCCCTTTTATAAAATGTGCTGTCCGGGGACTGCTATCAGACCAGGGGAGGGGGACAGGGGAATACAGAGAGCCTCCGATGCTTCTGAGGAGCAGCTCCTCATCCAGCGGTGGGGAAATCCACGCTTTCAGTGGAGCAGAAGGAGGTAGCCAAGCGAGGGGAGGGCTTGAAGATGCTATTGAGAGCCCAAGCACATCTAGCCCGGCCAGCCAGGAAACAGACATGCCGTTTCCGTCGCTCAGCTTGAACAGAGGGGTGAAACGAAAGGAGGGGAGGCGGAGATTTGGGGTGTCTAAGTTCTTATTTTGGGGGAGAAACCGGAAGGGGCCACTCCCAGAACCTGCAAGTTACTGAGACGGACATGAACTTTGGGGTTCTGCACTGTAAATAGTTTGAACCAATAAAACCTGTAAAAGACAGGTCGGAGTCCTGCCTGATTACTCACAAGCAACCACCACCAGCACCTGACATGTGCAAGCCCCTATTTCCAAGGAATATTTTAACAGCTGCTCTCCCCCAGGGAAATTTGCCTGGCACCTTCATTATACACCTTTAGGCACCAGGCAAAAAGGTTCCTTTTTAACCAGGCCTTTGGTTGATCTGATTTACATCTTATGCCCTTTTAAAATGTATTGGGGGGACTATTGGGTTCTTGTTTAGTTTTTATTAAGTATTTTGTGGTTTTATGTCTTGATTTTATTCTGTGAACCACCCTGAGTATAGAGCGGTATATAAATTCAATTAACAACAACAACAACAATAACAACAACAAATCAAACCAGAGACAATTCAGTTGGTGTGCTAGCTCTTGCATGAATTATAGAAGTTTTGTGGAGGGTTTTTTTTTATAAAAAAAACCTCCATTTTTTTGCATTCTACTTTTTAAGATTTCCTAACTGCAATGTTAAGAGGATCGTGTCAGCTACTTCTCTAAATAAGCCATTTTCCAAATGGCAAGCATAATTATTCCTCTGGCTGCGATACTGGGATGGGGAGCAGCAGCTCAAACAGCTCTGCCAGAAGAAATAATGTCTTTCAGTCTTCTTATCTTGTCACGTCACATCTGAAAGAGTGACACTGACAAGCTGACATTCACACCCAACCTTTATGCTCATGACTCACCATTATTTCGATAACTTTAGCACGGCTCTACACCTGACACACAACAAAATCATAGAACCCTGGGCGTTTTCACTTTATACCACGGGTAGAGGAACCTAAATACACATGTGAAGCTTCCTACATTCAATAAATTATTATATCAAAGATAGAGCTATCCTAAGCCTCTCTCCCTCGTGGGCTATCTTATTGGATGCAAGCAGTTTCTATGTGGGAGATCATTCAAACAGCATGTCAGAAAACTAAGACAGACCAAAACACTGCAAGAAATGTTGTGCTGCACCAGCCATATTCTGCATTTAATTCTTTATTAAAGAAAATCAGTGAGCTCTCAGCTAACCCCGTTCCTCCTGAGAGCCAGTGTGGTGTAGTGGTTAAGAGCGGTAGTCTCGTAATCTGGGGAACCGGGTTCGCGTCTCCGCTCCTCCACATGCAGCTGCTGGGCGACCTTGGGCCAGTCACACTTCTGTGAAGTCTCTCAGCCCCACTCACCTCACAGAGTGTTTGTTGTGGGGGAGGAAGGGAAAGGAGAATGTTAGCCGCTTTGAGACTCCTTAAAGGGAGTGAAAGGCGGGATATCAAATCCAAACTCTTCTTCTTCTCACAGTAACACCCTTCTTTTTCACTTGTAGAAAGGGGGCCAACTGCCCACTTTTACAATGAATAAGCTGTATTGTAGGATGATAGTACCATTTCACCCCAGTGTCTATTTTTCACTCATCTGCCTGCCACCCAACCTGTTGCACTTGCTCAGACATATCTGCATAATTGCCTACAATCCCTAAAGTGATGCTGTGGTTAAATGCAGACTTAACCTGCTATACAAAACACAAAGAGAACTGTGCAAAGTGGTATGATTTCCAACACATTTCAAAAAAATGCTTTATCACAGGGAAAGTGCAAGGTGGTCCTGAAATAACATTTTTGCATTTGCTTTGGGGTGCTGCAACGCAACAGTTTGTTCCAAGCGTGTTTTTTTATTAAGAAATGTAGGCATTTCCTTCCATTATAAAAAGAGTTTTCTAAACGCCCTGGGAATCGCACTAACGCACAGCTATCTTGTGCGACTGTTGCCTTTTGTGAAACTGAGTCTCTGTCTTTGGGTCTTTACAATCTGAAAATAAGTTATGAATGAAACAGTGAACGAACATTTTATCACAATTTGGGTGAAAATTGGAGCAAGTGAACAGGTATAGACACTTTGGGGGAGACTTGCAAATCTCCAGGGTGCCATCTGCCCATTCTTGTTCCAAGGTGTATATACACAGTTCTGGTGGAGCAATCAGCCAGGCATATGGAACTTCAATAATAACCTGCATGAATTGAAAGGGCATCACAAGCTACACCCAACACACACCTGTGGCTTTGCACTGTAAGATAAGATCAGTAGTGGAGGGAAAGACAGTTCACCATTACGAATCTTCCCATCAATGGATCCCTCATACACTTACAGATAACCCCTGAATTCCCTGGAAGCCACTGAATTATGAAACTGACATTTCCCAATTTATGTTTGTTTCTGTAGTAGAGCCTGGTTTCTCAGAACAGGACTGAAGCTTCTAACAGAATTGCTATGCAACTTTTCCAGGAAGAGCAAACCAAAGGGAAAAGGGACCCAAAAGCTGGACAAATACCTACAAAATAAGTCTAAATATTCTAAAGGCGCATGTCTTAACA
Source organism: Podarcis melisellensis (assembly GCF_964234715.1). Lineage (NCBI taxonomy): Eukaryota > Metazoa > Chordata > Lepidosauria > Squamata > Lacertidae > Podarcis > Podarcis melisellensis. Next base: position 31,632,614 of record NC_138534.1, read on the forward strand.
TATGACTATCATGTGAACTAGCGTGACTGCGGTATAAAGGCACGCTTTCCTTTGTATATGCCTTTCTTTAGAAGGACATCTCAGTTTTTAGTGTCCTAGTTAAAAATCAAAGACAAGAGAGCAAGAACTTCAATGTCAGATTAGAAATCTGACACCACTCTTATTTATTCACTTCTGCTTTAGTCCAGTCTAATTCGGATCGGGAAACATACCTATTATCAACAAAAGCAAAACTGACTTTCAAAACTGCAAACTGCCAAACTTATGAAACATAAATCACCCCCAGGAGAGTGAGAGATAGTCACATGAACGAAGTGTCTTCTACAGACACTGCATATGTGTATTCAAAACCACTTCTGGAAGAATATCCCTGTCTGCATTGGAATGCTCACTGGGTCCTTGTTGAACAGGTTTGATCTATTTTGACACAAATGAGAATGAGAACCTGCATCTAGTCACATGAAGCTAGAGAGATCTCACATTGCCTTTGCCTACAACTTGACCAGAAGCAATGCTTCTGCTGTGCGAAGGGCAAAATATACGGTTTGCGCTAGAATGCTTGCAAAGTGGCACCAGCCGTCTTCAACATCATTAATAGTTAACTGACACTTCTCCTGCTTAAGAGTCCGAGACACTTGGCTCAGTTCACTTTTACAGGGCTATCTTCACAAATCTATGCCCAAACGCACAAGCAGGCAACCTGACCAGCAGCGCAGATTACACCGTAGAGTTTATCCAGATATTTAAAGCTTGCTCCAACCACGTATTATCCTTTGTCGGGTTGTTCTGTTCAAGCTGGCAGAAAGGTAACAGTACAGGGTCTCTTCTAGGTATAATGGAGGTGAGGATCACCTTTGTCCTTTTTATTTTTTTTTAAAGCAGCAAGAGAAGACAGAAGCAAAGAGGTACTGGAAAGAAAGACCAGCGAGTTTCTGAAAAACTTAATAAAAAAAAGAAGCATTTGTGAACCAGTGAAAGATGCCAACCTTGCTTGCGTACTTTTTAGTGGAGGGTATTGCCATATTTAAATAGCGAGAGCCAAGCCTTTAAAATGCAAATTTTTAAACTTCGAAACTGGCAGAACATGGACAGCAGGGAGAAGAGTTGTATCATGAGTCACTTATGATGTCACAGTCATCCAGAAGGAAATTGCAATGCAAACATGCCCCACAGCATTCGCTATCAAAACCAACACGCTTGTGGGAAGAAACAAAACATCCAGTTTCCCCCAACATGAATAAAAGCACTTCAGGAAACTATGACATCTCTGCAACCTAACCACTACCTTCAGGGAAGAAGTCTGCAGCTAACCATCCTGTATATACATTTACACAGGGACAAACACAAAACTGAGTTAATTATTCAGGAGACCTCCAATTCAGAGAGAGCTAGGTTCACAGTTGCTACTACCAACACTGAAACAGAAACAGCAATGCTACGGGGTGACACAGATGCTGTATAACATGGGTCGACAAACTAAGGCCCGTGGGCCAGATCAGGCCCAATTGCCTTCTGGATCCGGCCCGTAGATGGTCCGGGAATCGCCATGTGGATCACCAGTGGGCGGGCATTCTTTCCCTCTCCTTCCTTCTCCCTCGCAGGTGGCAGTGGCAGCACCTCCTCCCTCCCGGCTTTTCCCCACCCTGCCAGCAGTAGTAGCACTCGAGCGGCTGCCATTTAAAGCAGCCCCTCTCCGAAGTCCTTTCACGCACCACTCATCATCCCGTCACCCCCTGCTGCTGGCAAAGACATAGGTAAGCAGTCACCGGGGCTCGTGGTGCTCTTAAGTCAGTCCCCCCCCAAAAAAATAGTCTGGCCCCCCACAAGGTCTGAGGGACAGTGGACCGGCTCCCGGCTGAAAACATTTGCTGACCCCTGCTTTATGTCACCACAAACGTAAGAGGAAGGGTTTACAGGCGGCTTTTGCCCCTCTATAGGTGTAGGGAAACACATGCATCTGACATACATGTTAAAGTTATTCATATGCTTTACATGCTATACGCATTTGGGTTTGGAAGTCCCAGCACGCAGAAGCTTCCAGACGTGTAGACATGACACTTATCCTGTGTGCATATTGCATGCAAGCTTCTGAATGTTGTATCTTCCAAACCCAAACACATCACTTGTACATGGAGACTTGTTAATAAACGTACCTCGCAAGACGAATGCCTCGTAAGACGAAAAACTCGCAAGACGAAAGAGTTTTTCGTTTTTTGAGTTGCTTCGCAAGATGATTTTCCCTATGGGCTTGCTTCGCAAGACGAAAACGTCTTGAGAGTTTGTTTCCTTTTTCTTAAAACCGTTAATACCCAGGGAATCCGTGCTTCGCACGATGAAAAAATCGCAAGACGAAACAACTCACAGAACGAATTGATTTCGTCTTGCGAGGCACCACTGTAGCTCCAAATTGCACCAGTGATGTTCTATGTTAGCTAAGCTAAACCAACCCCAGTATCTAGGGCCCTCTCTTCACTTTACTCACAACCATTCAACAGGGGTTGGGGGATCTACCGCATAACTATCCTAGTTGGTATGATTCAGTCTGTCTTCAACAGCAACATGAAGCACACAAATAGCCAACTTTCCCCCAGTGTTTAGCTCCATGCAGCAAAAGCTTTGCCAGATACAGTTCTTGTCAAACAGCTCCTGGAGACAGAGGAGTCCTGGCCAGAAAAAATAAGTTGGAGCTCTGTAAAACAGTAACAGCTCCTTAATAATGGAAATGGGCAGGCAAATTCCAGAAGAGAATTAAGCTGTTATAATTAAGTTGTCAGGGAATTAAGTTGTAATACGTTGACACCAAACAACTGATAGAAAATTGCCACCTTCCTTACTGGGCCCTGATCCTAGCCAGATGAGACTCTGCCCACCATTTTACGTCCCTGCTGGGAAGAGTTTCGGCCACTGAACATTGGCGCTTTTGTGAGTGGCGCTTACCAGCCCTACCTTCCTGCACCTGCAAGACCCTCCTTCCCTTTTACTTTCCATTCCTGCCAAACTTTAGATTCGCAGCCTGCTGGGAGGGCCTGTTTCCTTCTCCATTAGTGTACAGTGCCTGGTTTTATTATTATAATTATTGAGCAGGAAAAAAACAGGAAGAGAAAGGTAACAAAGCAGGTGTGGGAGTTGACTTACTTCTTAAACTATTGATTTTACTGTTTGTTTTTCACCGATTTCCTGCCTTAGGTTGGGTATTTCTAAGGCGTTCACTGCAATTAATAAAATGAGGAGTGGGAGGGAGAGAGAGAAGAAGAAGAGGCTGTTGAAGAGGGAAAGGGGTGGAGGGAAAGGGGGTGCCGAGAAGGCACCTGGGGGTCACCGCCTCACTCTGCCCCCCAGATCGCCCCCCTGCGCCCCCGAAGGGCTCCCCCCGCCCCGCCTCGCCCGCCCACCTTCGGCGATGACCTTCTTGATCCGCAGCTTCATCTCGCCCATCTCCACCACCTGCCCCACGAAGTCGTTCTGGTCCCGGCTGGCGGCCCCCAAGGAGCCGGGCCCCGCCAGGAACTCCAGCGCCGACTGCAGCAGCGACATGGCCAACTCCGCCCGGCGCAGCAGCAGCAGCAGCCGGGGACTGGCGCTCCCAGGACCAAGCAGATCGCCAGGCCGGTTCCTTCGGCCGCTCCCGCTCCTGCCGCTTCACGAGCGCCAATCCTGACCCTCCGCGGCCACCGTACTCCCCGCCGCCCCCGCCTCCCTCCTCTCCCTCAGCCCATTGCCGAAACCCGTTTCCGCCAACGACGCTCGGAGGAGGAGGAGGAGGAGGGGCGAACGCGCTCGCCCCGCCTACATTCGCCTCCTAGCTCCGCCCCGCAGCTCCAGGGGAGATTTCCCCTCCCCCCCCCTCCTCCAGGGCTTATAGAGAGAGAAAGTCGAAGAGCGGTCGGCGCGCTACCTGATTCCGGGCACTGAGTTGAACGGGGGCCGCGTCGCCGTTTGCCAGGGTTCCTCGGGGGCCAAGCGAACCTCACACAGGGCCGGCCCAAGACTTTTCTTTTTTAATATTTTTTATAAAGAAGGCTGATCGCCGAAGAATTGATGCTTTTGAATTATGGTGCTGGAGGTGACTCTTGAGAGTCCCATGGACTGCAAGAAGATCAAATGTATCCATTCTGAAGGAAATCAGCCCTGAGTGCTCACTGGAAGGACAGATCGTGAAGCTGAGGCTCCAATACTCTGGCCACCTCATGAGAAGAGAAGACTCCCTGGAAAAGACCCTGATGTTGGGAAAGATGGAGGGCACAAGGAGAAGGGGACGACAGAGGACGAGATGGTTGGATAGTGTTCTTGAAGCTACCAGCATGAGTTTGACCAAACTGCGGGAGGCAGTGGAAGACAGAAGTGCCTGGCGTGCTCTTAGTCGGACACAACTAAACGACTAAACAACAACAACATTAAACACTTTCAACATGCCAAATTAAAAATCCAAATAATCAATTACATTATTTCCCCCCCATTCCTCCCTCTCCCCCCCCAACAAGGACTTCCCAAAGCTCCCCTCTCTGATTTCTTTGCACATATTGTTCTCTGCATGTTATAAAATTGTACATATCCTTGCCTTATCTTTCATGTGTTCAACTAATAAATTTGTGGATGTTTATTCAAAACCTGCCAAGGAGTCCACGGTCCAAGACTTTTCGGCACCAGAGGCGAACCGCAAAATGATGACCTGCCTTCCCCGCCAGGGAAGAAGGGGGGAGCGAAGATCTACAACAGGAAGTGGGGGCGGGGATAAAAGCTCTCCATTGGGATCTGCCAGCACTATGGAACCTGCTGCCTGAGGCGGTCGCCTCACCTTGCCTCCTGGGTGGGACAGCCCTGTACCCTATATATAATTTTGCATTGGAAATTGATAGTGGAAAAGAATAGGAGATATGCCACTGGTCTGACTTGGGAACCCCAGTTTGACCTATTCACAGGGCAATTCTTGCATGCACACTGACGGGAGAGGAACACAGCAATCCCAATGATCATAGAACTGGAGAGTTGGATGGGACCCCCAGGGTCATCTAATCACATGCAATGCAGGAATCTCTATTAAATCATCCCTGACAGATGGCTATCCAACTTCTGTTTTGAAACTTCCAAGGAAAGAGAATATGCCACTTCTTGTGGAAGATTGTTCCACTGTTGAACTGTCAGAGAGTTCTTCCTGATGTTTGAGACTCCTTTCTTGTATAAGATAGCTTCTGGTTACAGACTCTGCTAACGCAGAAATAGTACCTTGAGTTAAGAACTTTGCTTCAGGATGAGAACAGAAATTGTGCTCTGGCAGCACGGCAGCAGCAGGAGGCCCCATTAGCTAAAGTGGTGCTTCAGCTTAAGAACAGTTTCAGGTTAAGAACAGACCTCCAGAATGAATTAAGTACTTAACCCAAGGTACCACTGTAACTTGAAGCCATTGGTTCACGTCCTAGCCTCTGGAGCAGAAGAAAACAAGTTTCTTCCATGTGACAGCTCTTTAGATAGTTGAAGATGGCTATCATTTCTTTTCTCAGTATCCTCTTTTCCAGGCTAAACATACCCAGCTCTTTAAACCATCCCTCATCAGGTTTCCAGACCCTTGATCATCTTGGTCAGCCTCCACTGTACACATTCCAGCTTGTCAATATCCTTCTCAAATTGTGACACCCAGAATTGGACACAGTAATCCAGGTATGGTCTGGCTAAGGAGAAATAGAGCAGGCTCCTTGATCTGAACACTATACAGTGGTACCTCGGGTTAAGTACTTAATTCGTTCTGAAGGTCCGTTCTTAACCTGAAGCACCACCTTAGCTAATGGGGCCTCCTGCTGTGCTGCCGGAGCCCGATTTCTGTTCTTATCCTGAAGCAAAGTTCTTAACCTGAAGCACTATTTCTAGGTTAACGGAGTGTGTAACCTGAAGCGTATGTAACCTGAAGCGTATGTAACCGGAGGTACCACTGTACTTCTATTGATGCAGTCTAAAACAGCATTTACTTTTTTTGCTGCTGAATCACACTGTGGACTCATGCAAAGCTTGTGGTATACTATACAATGAAATTCAATTAGGGGGATTCGAGAAAGTTAACAATGAAAGTTAAATTACCGGTAGGTTAGAAGTAATAAGTGTTTTTATTTGTTTGCTTTTTGTTTTTCTCTCTAGTATTGTAATGTGTTTTCTTTTTTGTGTTTTGTATGTTATTTCTGTTGTAAATTTGGAAAATTAATGAAAAAAAATGGGAGGGGGGAAGCTTGTGGTCTACTAAGATTCCGGTGCTAGATCACTTTCATATGTACTACTGGCAAGCCAGGTGTTATATTACACCGGGGTTGCATTACAATAAAAGTCGTCCCCTCTGTACACGAAGGAGTTGTCATTCTCCATTTTCGAGTCTATGGTCCCTAGGCCACGAAAAGCGCCTCTTCCGCCAGAACGCAAGCCGGCTTCTGGCGCCCTAGCCACGCCCATCGCCCCGCCTCCTTCCAGAGTTCGAATCAGCCTCCTATCTGTGCTGCCGGCTTGCTCTGGTATTTGCCGCGCCCACGCTTGGTGTATCCTGTAGCTCTTGCTGCAACCGATGACGAAGTGCTGCAATTCTGATGATGCAATCGCATATACTCAGAGCATGGGTAGGCAAACTAAGGCCTGGGGGCCGGATCCGGCCCAATCGCCTTCTAAATCCGGCCCGCGGACGGTCCAGGAATCAGACTGTTTTTGCATGAGTAGAATGTGTGCTTTTATTTAAAATGCACCTCTGGGTTATTTGTGGGGCATAGGAATTCATGCATTCCCCCCCCCCAAAAAAATATAGTCCGCCCCCCCCCACAAGTTCTGAGGGACAGTGGACCTGCCCCCTGCTGAAAAAGTGTCCTGAGCCCTGTACTCAGAGGGCTTCTGTAATATTCAGGGACCCCGTCATAAGCTTCTTAACCTGCAGCCCACTACTGTGCTTGCTTTTCGCGGAAGGAAGTCCTATTGATTTCAATAGGTTTACACCCCCAGTAAGCGCGCATAGGATAGCAGCCCTAAGAATAGCTTCGCTGGTTCGGATCAATTGTCTATTTCATCTTTCTGGTTCCAGCCGCCAGCTAGATACCCCTGCATGTTCACAAGCAGGACAAAAACGTCATGGCCACATCCTGTATCGGGTACAGGGTATTATGAGGTACACTGCCACTGAACAAAGGGTATCCATTTGGGTATCATGCCAGCAAGGGTTGCCAAACCTATTCTTCTCTATGAATTGCTCTAATTCTTCTAAAAAGCCAGCTAAGCTAGTGCCAGTGACTGTATCTTGTGATTCCAAATTAATATAAAATACCAATACAGTGGTACCTCTGGTTAAGTACTTAATTCATTCAGGAGGTTTGTACTTAACCTGAAACTGTTCTTAACCTGAAGCACCACTTTAGCTAATGGGGCCTCCCACTGCTGCCGCGCCACCGGAGCATGATTTCTGTTCTCAACCTGAATCAAAGTTCTTAACCTGAAGCACTATTTCTGGGTTAGCGGAATCTTTAACATGAAGCGTATGTAACCTGAAGCGTATGTAACCACTGTAAACTCAAACAGTGCATTTCAGTGATATTTTGTGCTGCCATACCATGACTGCAGATCAAACATTTTGAGTGCAATGTAGTTTTTCTTTCCAAAGAGTTACCACTTAACATCCTGCCACAGGCAATCTTTCAGCCACTGCAATATCTTACTGCATCAGGCTAAGAGAGAGGAAGGATTGTAACCTAATTCTAGTAGAGCGTATGATTTGCAACCAAAAGTTCTCAAGCCCAGGCACCTGCTGTTAAAAGGATCACATAGGAGGCAATGTAAACAACACTGGATGAGACCCCAAAGAGCTGCTGTCAATCAGACTAAGAAATATGGGCTTTGATGGACAAATGATTCAACCTGTTGTAAGGTAGCTCCCTAGGCGAGTTCTTCCACTGCTCCTAGTGCAAGAAAACAGGTTACTGTATAAGACTTGCCCAAATTCCCCTTTGAACAGGGAATAATTTCTTTTGCAAAAGAAAATCATTTTGAGCATGATCAGAGACCAGAAAGCATTTCACCCATAGTTAATAAACAAAACAGAAACTTCACTCACCATGGGAAAATAAATGCATACAAGACTCTTAATACCAGGGTCATGGGTTTGAACCCCCCATTGGGCAAAAGATTCCTGCATTGCAGGGGGCTGGACTAGATGACCCTCGTGGTCCCTCCCAACTCTACAGTTTTATGATTCTGTGTTCCAAGGCAAACATCTCTTAGTATCAGGTGTAAAACAAACGGAATCTGTGGCTCCTGAACCCAACCCAAAGAGAGGACTACTTCGTGTTAGTCCTGCTCTACAACTATCCCTGTTAGCTGAATCGGAAAACCGATTTGGCTTATCTTTTAAATATTTGGGACAAAATACTTCTGCTAGTTACAGCTGCAGAAAAGAGGGGATGCATGGACTGTGTTTGCCCATTATTCATAAGCCTGTTGATTTGCCTGGAGAACTGGTGGTGAAAGAGTGGGTATATGTAAATTTTCCTGATTTAATTTGCCCTCCTCCAGCTGCTTTTGCTTTCATGAATATACACTTCAAACAAGCATCCATACTGCTTTGCCTCATTGTACCTACCTACACGGGATGCGGGTGGCGCTGTGGGTTAAACCACAGAGCCAAGGATTTGCCAATCAGAAGATCGGCGGTTCGAATCCCCATGATGGGGTGAGCTCCCATTGCTCGGCCCCTGCTGCTGCCAACCTAGCAGTTAGTTCAAAAGCACGTCAAAGTGCAAGTAGATAAATAGGTACCGCTCCGGCGGGAAGGTAAACGGCGTTTCCGTGTGCTGCTCTGGTTTGTCAGAAGGGGCTTCGTCATGCTGGCCACATGACCCGGAAGCTGTACGTTGGCTCCCTCGGCCAATAAAGCGAGATGAGCGCCGCAACCCCAGAGTCGGCCACAACTGGACCTAATGGTCAGGGGTCCCTTTACCTTTACTTTACACACACACACACACACACACACACAAACATTTTTTTTCTTGCATTCCCATTCCACCTTTCTTCCATCATGGAACCCATGGCAATGTATATGTAGTTCCCAGACAGTCGCCCATCCACACACAAACCACCCCCAGACCTGCTTAGCTTCAGTAAGGTGGTGAACTCTTGTTCTTTCATACTGCACCCTGGGACCTGTTCTACTTTCAAACCATTACCCTAATAAAAATCAATGAGGCACAGGAAAGTAATGAAGTTATATTTAAAAGCTTATAAAATGACTTATTCGCAGAAACTTCAAATTTTATTCCTCCGGACACTTTAGATTTGATTTCCTTCTTTCAAACCTTGCCCCCCTTCTTTTTGAGAGTCAACATTTTTAAAAATCATAATCTGGTTTTTCTGAAAAGGGTAAACCCAGATTCAATGCAGGGGTGAATACAGGCTGCATTTTTATGCCAACAATGTTGTGTGGATACTGTGAGTAATTTGTTGTATTCCACAATAAATGCCAATCTGGAAGCAACCTATAACTAGTAAACCAGCTTTTTAGGTTGTTCCCATGTAAATTCTTCTCTTCCAAAATGCCCGTAGCATGCAGTCTGTTGATAAATGGGACTCTTCAAGTTCAGTTCTCTGTAAGCAAAGAAAACACATTTCTGTTATCTCACAAGACTAGCAGAGAAATCCTAGGTGGCTTCAGAGCCACCACACTTCACATGAGGCTACTCAGAAGTAAGGGGAACAGTGTAGAAGCACCTGCACAGATCAGGGCCTGTCTGAGAGGTAGGAATAGTTGGAACCCGCAGCTGCTATGTAAGCTCTGTCTAAACTGTTTCATTGCTGAAGCTCCACATCTTGAATGGGTCAAGTAGGGGTTTTTTTACTTTTAACCTTCTTCCTTAAGGGTTTTTCAGATGGCGAGCTCTTTTACCTTTTCCTCACATGACTAGAATAAACAGAAGGGAGTTCCGTTCCATTCAGATAAATGGACTGGATAATGGTAGTAGGGACAAACGCTCCATCATTTCAGACCATTTTATTCCAATCATCTGAGATAAGAATGGAACTTAGGTTCTCTAGAAGGTTTTCCTGATTAGTTTAGAGCTCTTAGGGGTCCTAAGTTGGGCTGAGCCCACCTGGTGTAGCACGGGACTAACAAACGCTATCTAAAGAGTCCACAAGCAAACTCTTGTGGCGGGTTGAATCCTGACCTCTCTTCAAAGTGAGAAATCCACTGGGTGCACTCTTAAGGCGAGGACACGTTCTTGGTCTCTCATCTGAAGGGAAAACTTTACCGTCGGCATCCAAAGATCCATTTTTAAAAGGACAAACCTTATGATTGGCCCAAGGCGAAGGTCAAAGTTCTTCTGAATGATATCCAGTAGCTCATCTTCTGATCTGTCCGAAGTACCGTAATGGAACACTGAGATGGACAGTGGGTGACTCAGTCCAATAGCGTAAGACAGCTGTAGGATATATAAGTTGTAGCTGAAGAATATTTGAGTTCATATGAACTGATAGCATTACAGCTTGGGATCTGTTCCTGGTTACTTTATCAGTCGATACCTGAACCGGGGTTGCCCTTGTCTAAGTCCAACACCTTCTCTCCACCACACCACACCGACTGTTTTTAAACCACTTTGGATGTAAGTGTGAAGTTTCATTCAGAAAAGGGACCCCTTAATAATTAGGTGATTTGAGGAAACACTGGTATAATCTGTGCTATCCATAATACCAATGTGAGGCACAGCAGTTATGTACTTAGGTACCCATATCCCCATAAAATTAATACATTTTATGAATGCAATTAACCCCTGCTGTTTATCACCCAGTTGAAAAGATTTCCACAATACATGCAGCATTTGTAACATCGCAATGGCTCCCATTGACTAAGGATGCTGACTGGAAGATAACCTTGATTCACAAATAGAGAATCAGTAACAGCTATAGAAAAATCCAAGGGGAGGAAAGTTGCAAACAGTTCTTAGAATATTTCAAGCAAACTCTATCAAGGGAAAGATTTGGTGCTACTCAATGAAGACAGCCTAGGACAGTTTTTCACTATCTCCTCTAATGAGACTTAGGCTGTGCACACATTGCTGGCTTAAAACACCATTAGGTCATGCTTCTTCTCAGCTCAGATCAAATTAGGTTTTGGGAACAACAGATCAGAAAAGCAGCACTTAGTAAGAAACAACAGGATAGATATGAATGTCTGTACTGGGTGGTGCTGTGGGTTAAACCACAGAGCCTAGGACTTGCCGATCAGAAGGTCGGCGGTTCGAATCCCCGTGACGGGGTGAGCTCCCGTTGCTCGATGCCTGCTCCTGCCAACCTAGCAGTTCGAAAGCACTTCAAAGTGCAAGTAGATAAATAGGTACCGCTCCGGCGGGAAGGTAAACAGCATTTCTGTGCGCTGCTCTGGTTTGCCAGAAGCGGCTTAGTCATGCTGGCCACATGACCCAGAAGCTGTACGCCGGCTCCTGCGGTCAATAAAGCGAGATGAGCGGCACAACCCCAGAGTCGGCCACGACTGGACCTTATGGTCAGGGGTCCCTTTACCTTTTACCGCTTCCCAAACGACTGGTGAGAGCTCACTGGATGCAGAGTAAACAGCAGTGTGTACACCACCTAAGGTTATCCGCGGTGCAGAGTCAAGCAGCACTCAGCATAAAGGCTTTCCTCCAAACATACTGGGTTTCATCTCTGTTGTGCATTTTCCCCACATTTGGTCCAAGGCTCCACTGGCCCCCTCTTACCTGCACCAATACTCTCCTGCAGAGGCCTGCTTTCACCAGGGACTTGGCCACCCAGCGAGCTGCATAGGCTCCTGAACGATCAACTTTGGAGGGATCTTTCCCCGAAAAAGCACCCCCTCCATGAGCTCCCCAGCCTCCATAAGTATCCACAATGATCTTTCTGCCAGTCAGGCCAGCATCAGCCTAAAAAGAAAAGAAATACAATTTTTAAAATAAAATTTAAAAAATCAACAGGATGTTTACTTTGCTAACAATACGTGTGTTGAATTCATCTCTCAAGATCATAACCACTTCAATATGCCACTGCAGTGTAAAAAAGCTGGCACCGGGACTGCAATCCCGTGCCCACTTACCTGGATGTAAACATACATCAACAGGCATACTTTGGAGGAGGCATGTATAGGATTCCACTACAATAGGGATGGGGAGCCTGTGCCCCTCCAGGTGTTACTAGACTACAAATCCCATCATCCCTGACCATGCTGGCTGGGGCTGGTGGGAGTCAGAGTCCAAGATATTATGATAGCGTGGTTTTTACATGGTTGCAAATGCAGATGCCAGCTATACATTGAAAGCCCAGTACTGGGTGGATTTCTTCTCACGGTCCTTTCTCTCTAAAAATCCCACCCCCAGTGCTGTTATTTGCCCTAGGAGCTACAACATACAGATATGACATGGGAAAGGACATTGTTTCATCTTCTAGGAAAGCAGAGGCTATTTTTGAAGACCAGTTCCTGGAACCAACAGGAGGAGAGCTCTAGCGCTCAAGTCCGGCTTGTCAATTTCCCACAGGCATCTGGTTGGCCACCGTGAGAACAGGATACTGGAAGGGAGAGGGCATTTGTTTTAATTATTTTTTGCCCTCTGCTGTCACATTGCACAATGGCAAAGTAAATCTTTATGTCAAGGAAGAACATTTTTGTCCTCGAAGGAAGCAGATTATACACACACACACACACACACACACACACACAAAGTGGTACCTTCCAATAACCCCAAAATCTAGGAAGAAATTTGGCAAATTTGGTAATAATCCCAAAGTAATGTTTTTAAAGTGCTACTCCCTGGTGGTCATCTTCAACCATAGTAACTGTATTTTTTTAAAAAACCTACTTTAATCAGAGATGGCTGTTGCCTGTCCCATTATACCAGCTTGACATATTACAAATATATAATATTTGGCCCAGCCAGATGGGCATGGTATAAATAAATAAATTGTTTGTTTGTTTGTTTTTCAGTATCCTGTTTTAACGGTGACCATATACCCATTCCTATAAGGGCTATATAGTTCAAGGAACAATAGTCAATCAGGAGTTTTCTGCAGAGCATACATGTATCACACACGCACAAACTTTTTGGAGTACAAATGTATTTTTTAAGCAGCCTCAGGTTAAAAGGAAACTTCAAACAAGGGTAGAAATTTAAGATTTAAATCAAGCAATAGCCTGGTATCCTTGCTGTACTTTGTTTGTTGCATCTGGGTTGTGTTCTATCTCATTTACTGGCTTTGGCAAATGCCTGTGTCCCCCCCCCCCCCCCCGCAGATTGACATTTGTTCTGATTCAATGGTGAACAGCAGTTTCCCCAGAGAAAGAGGCAGGACAAATGGAAAACCAGTCAGATTCATGCTCTCTCTCTCTCTCATTATTGTATATCTAGAGGTTTGGAGGTTAGGGGTACAATACCTTAGGACCACCTGCTAGAAAGGCCTTACTCGGCAGGAGGTGATAGACTGTGTTTTCATCCAGGTATTTCGCTGGAACCACTTCTTTCACAACTTTGTCCATCAGCTCTTTCTGTATTTTCTGCAATGGCACCCCAGGAGCGTGTTGTACGGAAATGACCAAGGTGTGCACCCGGATTGGCTCCAGCGCACCGCCGACATCTCGGTATTCCATAGTGACCTACAAGATTGGCCGTTATATCTCTGTATATAATTTAATGTATATAATTTAAACAGTTATATCTCTGGCTTCCGCCACTTTATACAACTCTGCTGAACAAGTCTGAGTTACTGTTTTCTTTTTCGTTTATCTTCCGCTATCTTATGTTGCATTATTTTCTTGCATCCGGATCCTAAAAAGTAAGTTCCACCAAACTCCCAATAGAATTTTTCTATTAGTCACTTTAATTTTCCTTTTACTGCAATGCAGACATGAATCAGTATAAACAATAAGAACATAATGAGAGTGTCTGGATCCAGCCAATGACCCATCTGGTCCAGCATCCTGTTCTCACAGTCGCTAACCAAATTCCTGGGGGAAGCCTGGAAGCAGGATCTGATGACCAAGAGCACTCTCCCATCCTGTAGTTTCCAGAAACTGATATTCAGTAAAATACTGCTTCCAGCAGTGAAGGAACACAGCCATCAGTGTCAGTAGCCACCGACTACTTGGAATATTGTGCAGAGAATGCTATCCTGGTATATCAAGAAAGATTCATCAACCTGCTGCTAACCAGCTAGCAAAGGGGACACAGGTGGCGCTGTGGTCTAAACCACTGAGCCTCTTCGGCTTTCCGATCGGAAGGGTAGCGGTTTGAATCCCCGCGACAGAGTAAGCTCCCGTTGCTCTGCGCAAGTAGATAAATAGGTACCACTGTGGTGGGAAGGTAAACGATGTTTCCTTGTGCTCTGGCTCCCGTCACGATGTTCCATTGTGCGCCAGAAGCAGTTTAGTCATGCTGGCCACATGACCCGGAAAGCTGGCTATGGACAAACGCCGGCAAGAAGAGCACTGCAAACCCATAGTCGCCTTTGACTGGAGTCCTTTACCTTTACCTAACCAGCTAGCTTACTACAGTAATAGTCAGGATTGATGGGCTGTTGCTTTTTCAGTGAAAGCTACAGGATAAGCAATGCTTATTCAATCCAATCTGCAGGACAGAATATCAGATCAGCATTCTGTCCTGCAGAAAAGAAAGCAGCAGTCACACAGATCACTGTGACTTTAGCTGGACTGGGACACAGGAAGTCGCCTTGGCCGCTTTGAGAACAGGATGCTGATGTGGAGGAAGGGCCTTTGGCCTGACCCAGAAGGGCTTGATTTATGTTCATAGGGTATGATTCAAACAGACGAACAGTTTGTTGGGTGAAGCTGTAGAGCCCAGCAAAAGCTCGATACCACTTGGCTCTGCCAGTTGTCTACACTGGGCCAGGGATGAACTCTAGCCATATGTTGATTGTTTACAATATTCTAGCTTCAACATAGCATTGACCATGTTCACATGAGCATTCGAATGGGTAATTTCAATGGGACATAAGCACTTCTCACTTATTTCAGACTTCAGCTCTGCTCATTATATTTGACAGTCCTCGGTATATACCAACCTGTGTTTTTCCATCGGGTCGAAGCCAGGTCAAAACTCCAGTTCTCTCCAGGGATTTAATCTTTGCGTTAAGTTTGTGCGCAAGCAGGATAGTTAGGGGCATGCACTCCTCAGTTTCATCGGTGGCATAACCAAACATCAAGCCCTGCGTTAGAAATCACATGGCTATGTTTACCATAAGCATATTGGCTTCTTCTACAGCTTCGAGTGCAGATCAGCAATACAGTCATACCTCTTGTTACGTTTGCTTCATGTTACGTTTTTTCAGGTTGCGTCCTGCGGCAACTCGGAAAAGTACCGGAAAGGGTTACTTCCAGGTTTCACCGCTCGCGCATGTGCAGACGCGCAAAATGACGTCATGTGCAAAAGTGGCGAATCGCGACCTGCGTGTGCGCAGATGCGCAGGCGCAGGTTGTGTTCCTTTCATGTTGTGAACGGGCCTCCAGAACGGATCCTGTTCACAACCAGAGGTATCACTGTAAAGCAACACATGCGCAGGTAGAGGTGAGGCAGCTAACCTCTTCCCCTTCTTTCCCTCTAAAATTGAGCTACAATTTCCAAGAGATCCGCTCCACTTCCCAGTGGGGAGGAGTTGCGGTGGACCGCGTGGCCACCCACTCCCCACCGGGGGCGGGGGACCTTGTCCCCCGTTGCCTGGGGGATCCTGGCCACGTCAGAGCCTGGCCAGCCAACCCGCTGGCTGGGGGGGCGTGGCCGGGGCCGTTTAAACAGAGGAGCGAGCCAGAGGACTTCCTCTTTGGCTCGCTTCCTCAATCACCCACCCTCCCTCCATATTTTGCAGGTTAGGCAATGGCCTTGCTATGGACTTTGGTTGGTCGCCTTGGTTGTCCGAGGGGCCTGGTAGGAGTTTTTCCACTTGGCAAATTGGCATTGGCCACTTGGTTTTCGCCTACCTCGTAGCAATCGTCACAACTTTGTTAGGGTTGGGGTTAGGCATTGTTTGACCTTGTGTGGGGGAGGGGAGGTGTGGCCATCACCTGTCCCTCCATGCTTAAGGGTATTCCGTTAAAGGAATCCGGGGGTGTTGATCTAGTCTGAAGCCTGGCTGGGGGGCTAAGGCCTTGACACCACCCCGACGGGAACACCAGGGGGAGCTTGAGTTGGTCCGCATCGACAGGGCTCCCCCTACCGGTGGCTTACCCTTACTGGGGACTTAATGCGCAATGGGCAGGAGTCAGATATAGTCAGGTCCAATCAATGCCTCAGCCAATACCGCTCACATTCTGTAATTTCAATAAAGTTGTGGCCAAAATTTGCCCAATAACATAAACCTAATATCCGTGTCCTTGTGTGAGTTATTTCCAATGAGGGGGGGCTGCGGGGTCTCGACACGCAAACAGCTACAGTTCCCAGAGTGCTGAAGAATCAATCACCCTTCCAGGGAACTCTGGAAATTTGAGGTCAGTGAGGAGGATAGAGGGCTCTCCTAACAACTTTCAGCACCCTTAAGAAAATACAGTTCCCAGGATTCTCTGGGGGAAGCCATGACTGGTAGTATGATACTGCCTTAAATGTATAATGCAGGTGGGGTCACAGACAGAAAATGTAGGGGCCTGAAGTGCTTCATAGAAGAGGGTGGGAACCCAAACAGAAGCGTGTTACCTGGTCTCCAGCTCCAATATCATCCCCAGTCTTCCCCTCGGTGATGGCTTGTTTGATCTCATGGCACTGCTGCTCCAGGGCTACCAGCACAGTGCAAGTCTTGTAATCCAACCCTGTGAAGTGAATAGCAAGCCACAATAACGGGCAACTGGCTTGGACGCAATGGCCTGGTTGGCACATCACACCAGTGCTTGGAATGAATTAATTCAAATTAACTAATCACTGAATTAATTCCAAAAATCTCTGAATGACACCTGCAAGTAGTTTGTATGATTTCCAGGTGAACTGAACATTAAATTCCTTTTGTGGTGGAGTTTTGCATGGTTTTCAACTCAATTTTAATTCTAATTCAGCATCTCTGTATCTTTTACATCTGGATTTCATTACACTTAACTCAGTGTTTGATGGTGGCCAATGCACTTACCATTTTCACCTAAACATCATAATTGCTGGGAAAATAAATAAAACTCACTGAGTCATAGGAGGAACAATTGTTGCAATCAATCTCCTTTTAACCATTTAGACACATTGTACCGCACAGGCTGTCACTAATTTTGAGTAGGATTCAATCACATTCCAATATATTCAGGTTGCGTAATTTAAATTGATGGTGAGGTCTTGCGCAACAAATCTGCTACCATAAAATATCTGACTTTTTGCAAAAAAAGGAAATGATGACTAAATGCACTGGAAACTGTGGGCTAACACTTGTTTCAACACAACTTCGTTGAATCTTCCCGGAAACAATTCAGAACAAATGCTCATTAAATAGCCAGTGTCATCCAAGCTATGTATAAACAAATCAAGTTGAATGCTCAATAAACAGGACATCGGAAGTGCCCTTTATTTATAACCCGAAAGCAGGATTCAAAACAACTATTACTAATACTAATAATCTTACAACAGCACATAAAATATAATTAAAACATCAGAAAGCATAAACATCTCAACAGTCCTCAGTTTTCTCCAAAGTTTCTGCTAGACAAGACAGTACCTTTTTATTGCTATCTTAAATGTCAGACATGCATACCTTCCTCTAGATTGCATCCACTATTGTCACATCACTGAATGCAAAAAAATAAATAACAATGTTTGAGGAACAAGCCAATGCATGCATGTTCCAAAGCAGGCATATGCAAACTCTGGCCCTCCAGATGTTTGGGACTACAATTCCCATCATCCCAGCTAGGGATGATGGGAATTGTAGTCCCAAACATCTGGGGGGGTGGAGTTTGCCCATGCCTGTTCCAAAGAGACAATGCTCCTTATAACATGTAGAAGCTGCTTCAGACTTCTCATTTCACACAACACCTTTTACAGCAGTTAGTGAAGCTTGTTAAGTGAGTAGATTCTAGGTAGAATAACATTATAGTCACCGAGAGGCTCTGATGAGCACCTACTTGTTTCCTCTTAAACAGAATCCATACTTGGTCTATCTCCAGTGGCTTATTCAAGTTACCACAACCCACCTTTGGAAGAGTCATCATAACCAATCTTCTGGAGGGTGTCTCTCACTACTTGCTGGTAATCAATGATAGCTTTGGAGGTAATTTCACCACATAGCAAGATCATCCCAGTTTTGGCCACACATTCTGCAGAAACATAATTCAAGAAAGCTAGTTATATACTGAGATATATATACACACACCCCAGTATGCACACACATACACACCCCAAATATTTCTTTTCCCCAATATAGACAGTGTGTACCTATGTCCCTGCTTGTATCTTTAAGGCACATATCCACTCAGAGTAGGGCCTTGTCCAAATGGAACATTCTTCTTTGTAATGGTGACGACTTGCAACTAAAGACCTTTCAATTTGGGGGGGGGGATTTGCATTTTGAAGGGCATGTTGTTGTTGTTTAGTCGTTTAGTCATGTCCGACTCTTCGTGACCCCATGCACCAGAGCACGCCAGGCACTCCTGTCTTCCACTGCCTCCCGCAGTTTGGTCAAACTCATGCTGGTAGCTTCGAGAACACTGTCCAACCATCTCATCTGTCGTCCCCTTCTCCTTGTGCCCTCCATCTTTCCCAATATCAGGGTCTTTTCCAGGGAGTCTTCTCTTCTCATGAGGTGGCCAAAGTATTGGAGCCTCAGCTTCACGATCTGTCCTTCCAGTGAGAACTCAGGGCTGATTTCCTTCAAAATGGAGAGGTTTGATCTTCTTGCAGTCCATGGGACTCTCAAGAGTCTCCTCCAGCACCATAATTCAAAAGCATCAATTCTTCGGCGATCAGCCTTCTTTATGGTCCAGCTATCACTTCCATACATCACTACTGGGAAAACCATAGCTTTAACTATATGGGCCTTTGTTGGCAAGGTGATGTCTCTGCTTTTTAAGATGCTGTCTCAGTTTGTCATTGCTTTTCTCCCAAGAAGCAGGCGTCTTTCATGGCTGCTGTCATCATCTGCAGTGATCATGGAGCCCAAGAAATTAAAATCACTCACTGCTTCCATTTCTTCCCCTTCTATTTGCCAGGAGGTGATTGGGATCAGTGCAAGAGCATAGGTTCTGCAAATTTTTGAAGGGCATAGGTTCTGCAAATTTTAATTGGTTCAATAATTAAACAGTTTAGGCTGCCCTTCTAATCTCATAGGTCTGTCATGCATCCTGATTTCTCTGGACATTAACGGGATTTCAAAGGTGGAGCGTTATGTGACACCATAATTCAAAAGCATCAATTCTTCGGCGATCAGCCTTCTTTATGGTCCAGCTATCACTTCCATACATCACTACTGGGAAAACCATAGCTTTAACTATATGGGCCTTTGTTGGCAAGGTGATGTCTCTGCTTTTTAAGATGCTGTCTCAGTTTGTCATTGCTTTTCTCCCAAGAAGCAGGCGTCTTTTAATTTCATGGCTGCTGTCACCATCTGCAGTGATCATGGAGCCCAAGAAATTAAAATCACTCACTGCTTCCATTTCTTCCCCTTCTATTTGCCAGGAGGTGATTGGGATCAGTGCAAGAGCATAGGTTCTACAGTGACTCTGTACGTGAACTTCTGCCTTAATAACCATTTATCATAATAACTCAAAGTCCAAAGGGTTATAACAGCTCTTAAGAAGCTCTTTGTAAGCAGTCCTCTGTGATCCTTGCTCATCTGGCTCCAAGCCAATTAATAATCAATAGCTAATAGTCTGTGGTCAATATTGCCTGCTATGTTTTGATATGCCCCCTTGGCTATAAGTTTCCAGCCCTTGTAAATGATACTGACACAACTTCTACATGAAATTGAAGGGTGTAGGTTCTGCTGTTATTACTAATCCTGCAAATTTTAATTGCTTCAATAATTAAACAGTTTAGGCTGCACTTCTAATCTCATAGGTCTGTCATGCATCCTGATTTCTCTGGACATTAACGGGATTTCAAAGGTGGAGCGTTATGTGACATGTTACCTGAAAAAATGTTGTTTTCAGGAAGAGAATAATTTAGGGAGAAATCGGCAAGGGCTGGTTTTCACTCAGCATGCATGGAAGGGAACTATAAAGAGTGACTCTGTACGTGAACTTCTGCCTTAATAACCATTTATCATAATAACTCAAAGTCCAAAGGGTTATAACGGCTCTTAAGAAGCTCTTTGTAAGCAGTCCTCTGTGATCCTTGCTCATCTGGCTCCAAGCCAATTAATAATCAATAGCTAATAGTCTGTGGTCAATATTGCCTGCTATGTTTTGATATGCCCCCTTGGCTATAAGTTTCCAGCCCTTGTAAATGATACTGACACAACTTCTACATGAAATTGAAGGGTGTAGGTTCTGCTGTTATTACTAATCCTGCAAATTTTAATTGGTTCAATAATTAAACAGTTTAGGCTGCCCTTCTAATCTCATAGGGCTGTCATGCGTCCTGATTTCCCTGGACATTAACAGGATTTCAAAGGTTGAATTGATGCCCGGGGGAATTTCCGAGAGGCGGCATTAAAAGAAAAAATTCTCAAGAACTCCAGAGTCTTTAACAATTTGTGCGGGGTCCTTTTTTTTACTTTTTGAAATATAGCAACCCTATAATCCCAGTGTCGTAGGAGTATGTCCCACTGGATTTACTTCTGAGCAAGCATGGTTCGGATTGCACTGTAAAGCTATAATTCTATATCCCCTTACCCAGGAGCAGGGCTATTTTTTCAACCAAAACTTGCCAGAGCTCAGTTCTGCCACCTCTCAAGTGGGCGCCATTGCCATTCGAAGAGAATGAGGGCGGTGTTCATGGTGAGTTCTGGAACCTCTTTTTTGAGAAAAGCAGCACCGCCCAGGAGTATACAATTTTGTTTTTGTTTTAATGGACGCGGGTGGCGCTGTGGGTTAAACCACAGAGCCTAGGACTTGCTGATCAGAAGGTCGGCGGTTTGAATCCCCGCCACGGAGTGAGCTCCCGTTGCTTAGTCCCTGCTCCTGCCAACCTAGCAGTTTGAAAGCATGTCAAAGTGCAAGTAGAAAAATAGCTACTACTCTGCCGGGAAGGTAAATAGCATTTCCGTGCGCTGCCCTGGTTTGCCAGAAGCGGCTTAGTCATGCTGGCCACATGACCTGGAAGCTATACGCCGGCTTCCTCGGCCAATAAAGCAAGATGAGCGCCGCAACCCCAGAGTCGGTCACGACTGGACCTAATGGTCAGGGGTCCCTTTACCTTTACCTTATAAAATTCTGCTATAGAGCTTTTGTTTGCCAATTGGTAAAATAATTTCAGCATTAGCCCTTTTGTTGTGTACTGTCTCCAACACCTAATTCCTAGTAGCATGGAGGCCTTAGCTTAAAGGTCCTGCTGTCCACTGTGGAATCTTTGTCTAGAATTTGCAGACACTGGGCTTGAAATGTTTAAATTATGATGACTCTTTGCAACCACTTGGGATACAATTACAACACAGGGGGAACACCTCTTTGCTGCTCTCCACCCCCCCCCCCTTTATAATTAAACTAGGCAGACAATGCACTATAGTTCTGGGTAATGTTGAATAGCTTAGGCTCTAGAATGAAGGTTGCACAAATGGACACACATATAATAGTGGTAGTCTGCTGTACAGAAGTGAGGAGTCTTGCTGATGTTCTCCATATTCAGTTTCTTCCCCCTGCCTTATTGTTTAAAAAATAAATATAAGCATTTTGGCTGTTCACCTACTAAAATAGTCAGAAAAATAGATGTTACCGGGGTTCAAAATAGTGCAGAAATGGACAGAGGAGTTGTGCTGACACAGGAAGTGGCCAATACATGCCAATAATAGTTGCCCAGCTGCAGTACACCAGGTGCTTCAAGCTGAAGTGGATGCATCACCTTGAGAGGGAGAAAGGGAATATTTATTTTCCCAGTAATAAAGCTTATCGTTGGGGAAAGGCCATTTCTTCCTCAGTAATGAACACCTGCATTTTTTACTGCACACTTAAAAAAAACAAAACCCTGCAAAGATGTAACAAAACACAAAACAAAAACCCTCTATAATTTGCTCTGCTAGGCCATAGATGAGACTTACCACAAGCAACCTTAGCATCTGGATCAACCTTAATATGAGCATCAAGAACAGCATCACTGATCTGGTCACACAGTTTGTCTACACGGGTGGAAAGGAAAAAAACAAAAATAAGCCATTTAGTTGTCAACTATATAAGAACAGGCTGCCTAGGCTGCACTAGTTGGCCTGGAAGCCAATCCAGGTGGAATCTACGCACATATAAAAAATGTTCTGAAAATGCTTTTTATATATATACAGTGGTACCTCGGGTTAAGTACTTAATTCGTTCCGGAGGTCCGTACTTAACCTGAAACTGTTTTTAACCTGAAGCACCACTTTAGCTAATGGGGCTTCCCGCTGCGCCGCCAGAGCACGATTTCTGTTCTCATCCTGAAGCAAAGTTCTTAACCTAAAGCACTATTTCTGGGTTAGCGGAGTCTATAACCTGAAGCGTATGTAACCTGAGGTACCACTGTATATATATAAACATTTTCAAAAATATACTGCACTTAAAACACACTTAAGACTTTTATTTGCAGCTGTCTAGGTGAGTCGCCATATTATTATTATTATTATTATTATTATTATTATTATTATTATTATTATTATTAAAAAGAAACATTTTTTCTGAGCTTTTCAGAGGTCACAATACCCTCCACAAGTACATCAAACATCCACTGGGGTTTGCTAGAAAGCAGTTATATAAAGAAACCACTGGGATAACATTTTTTAAAAAAGGGAAATTCCCTTATTCCGAATAGGATTCCTCTCAAGAAAAGGGAAAAGTTGACAGTTTTGCTTTTAAAGAGTTCAAAGCAAGACCGTACCCATCACTGAGCAAACATAACAAGCACTAAACCTGCTGTATTAAAAACAGTGGAGCAAGAATTGAAAATATCCATGGTTGGAAGCTTACTCTCTTCCATTCCTTCGGAATCTGGAGGCCTCAGACGAGGCTACTGTATTAGAAAGTTCCATTTTGGATTCACCAGACTGCTGGACAGGAAAGCCACATTCACTCACCTGAATGTCCCTCGGCAACAGACTCAGACGTGAAGAGGAATCTCTTCTCTTTCAGGGCGACGTTATGTGACATGTTACCTGACAGAAAGTTGTTTTCAGGAAGAGAATAACTTAGGAAGAAATCGGCAAGGGCTGGTTTTCACTTAGCACGCATGGAAGGGAACTATAAAGAGTGACTCTGTACCTGAGCTGCTGCCTTAATAACCATTTATCATAATAATCAAAGTCCAAAGGGTGATAACGGCTCTTAAGAAGCTCTTTGTAAGCAGTCCTCTGTGATCCTTGCCCATCTGGCTCCAAGCCAATTAATAGTAAATAGCTAATAGTCTGTGATCAATATCGCCTGCCATGTTTTGGCTGTAAGTTTCCAGTCCTTGTAAATGATACTGACACAACTTCTACATGAAATTGCTACACCATACTGACATATGCCTTCCAGAAATCCCATGTCCCCTAAGCACCTAGCAGTTTGAAAGCAGTTGCAAGTAAAAATAACACACACTACAATGAACAAAGATTGTTCTTGTGTTGCTGTAGGTCATGTTAAAGTTCTGGGGGACTTGCACCTCGCAGATAGAGCAAAGTGGCTTTGTGTGTGCAAGGGAAAAGGCTTACTTTTGTGTAGGCATAATAAACTGAAAAATGATCATGCTGAGCTATGGATGAGAGTGTCAGGGCTCCTAAGGTCAAGAGCAAGAGGAGGAAGACCTTGAATTTGGCTAGATCACCATCTGCTGGCAAACAACTTCTGTGCTCCAGGCTTAAAAGGGGTTACCGAGAAGAAGTATCCTACCTTATGCATCCATATCCGTCCTTTTCATATAATATGGGTCAGCCTGTCGAAGGGGCAGGCAGAAGCCAAGCTAACTTTGCGAAAGGATTATCATACTCTGTGGAGCCCTCTCTCCTTTTCGCCTCTGGGCACCGTTGCATGAGGGCAAAGGGGGAGAAGCTCGCGAGGGATGAGCAGAGATGAAGAGAAATTCCCTTTCAGGCTTTGAAACTATTCTGATGATGGATTCATAGTATTGTGGAGCTGGAAGGGACCATGAGGGTGACAAATCTCCACTCACACATGTAAACAGAGAGGAGGGGAAAGCGAGCCTAAGGCTTTTCCAAGGTCTACCCCAACCCCCAGGGACACAGGTGGCGCTGTGGTCTAAACCACAGAGCCTAGGGCTTGCCGATCAGAATGTTGGAGGTTCGAATCCCCGTGACGAGGTGAGCTCCCGTTGCTCGGTCCCTGCTCCTGCCAACCTAGCAGTTTGAAAGCATGTCAAAGTGCAAGTAGGTAAATAGGTACCGCTCCAGCGGGAAGGTAAACGGCGTTTCCATGCGCTGCTCTGGTTCGCCAGAAGCGGCTGTGTCATGCTGGCCACATGACCCGGAAGCTGTACGCCGGCTCCCTCGGACAATAAAGCGAGATGAGCGCCGCAACCCCAGAGTCGGTCACGACTGAACCTAACGGTCAGGGGTCCCTTTACCTTTACCCCCACCCTCCACCCCCAACCAACCTGCTGTGCATTTAAAAGCCTCGTGACATGATGGGCAGCTATTCAACAGACAGGATTTGAAAGGACCCCGTTTTTTATTCACTAGGCCAAAGGTGCTTCCACCCTCCTGGCCCGCATATGGAGGACGCTCTGTTAATTGGGAACCGGACGTCCGAAAGAAAACCGTCATTGACTCTTAAGCCTCACGCTATAAAACCCGCCTCCTCGGTGTTTGGACAGGTGCGTTCCCCCTCCCCCTTGCTGGTTCTTTCGTCCCTTTACAGCTGGGGCAGCTCAGTCAATAGAACATGGAACTGTTAATCTCAGAGTTGTGGGTTTGAGCCCCACTGTGAGAAAAAGCTTCCTGCATTGCAGGGGCTTGGACTAGGTGACTCTCGTAGTCCCTTCCAACAGAGCTATGATTTTAAAGGGATGTTTGCCTGTTTTCCAGGCCCTCGTAATACACTGCAGGCAAGGAACAAAGCTAGCTACGACAGACAAAAACTGTGCTGTGCCTTTTATATAAAAGTAAGAAACAAGTGCTCCTGCCAACCTAGCAGAAAGCACGGCAAAGTGCAAGTAGATAAATAGGTACTGCTCCAGCGGGAAGGTAAAGGGCGTTTCGGTGTGCTGCTCTGGTTCACCAGAAGCGGCTGTGTCATGCTGGCCACATGACCCGGAAGCTGTACGCCAGCTCCCTTGGCCAATAAAGTGAGATGAGCGCCGCAACCACAGAGTCGGCCATGACTGGTCAGGGGTCCCTTTACCTTTACCTAGTAGCACTTTATAGACCAACTAAGTTTGTTCTACTATAAGTTTTTGTTTACACACGAAAGCTTATAGCAGAACAAACTTAGTTGGTCTATAAAGTGCTACTAGACAATTTTTTATTTTTATTATTTTTATTTTCAATTAAAATAAATGTTGAGGAATAATGTTGAGGATTAAAATAAATGTTGAGATTTACGGACAGATTTTCTGTGATCCAATTATTTCATAAATTATTTCATTACACCATTCCTTGATAATCAGCTAGTATGTTTCTTAAAAGGGCAGAAAGCAATTGCATTTCTCCGTAACATTATTCAATTGTACACAATCAATGTTTATGATTTTACATATTTACAAATTCACTGTTCTGCACATAATATGCAGTTTGTTCCACAATAAAGAAATATGGATTGATTGAGTGCTATTTTCAGAAGCTGAATTCTTTATTAATCTCAGTTTGCTACCTCTCAGACTCAAAGCTTTTAAACAGGTTTTAGAAATCATTAAGATGTGGTTTGTAGTTTTGATCCCAGATTTGCCATCTCAGTTTATTTGGTTTCAGATGTGGTTATTAAAAAAAAAAAGGAGCAGCAATCATTACACCAATCAGTCCAGCCTTCTTCAAAGCCAGCTTCCAAGCAGTCTACACTAAGTCCAAGAACATTCTGGAAACGTCAGAAAACACAAGTTCGTTTTTTATATACTGTATATTTGCATTTCCAATGCTAAATTCAGACATGTATGCGCACATTTCTCAGGAGAGTTCTTAAAAAGCAGGTACAGCAGCTAACATCTTGCACACAGGCCATGTTTCTCATATCGTATGGATTGCAACAGGACAGGCACTGAAGAAAGTCTGATGAAAAAATGTCCACGGTGCACCGTTCTCATAGCCTGGAGGGCTGAAATTCTTCTTCAAGGACCTCCTCCACTGTCGCGTTCTCATAAGCAGGAGGGGGTGTGAGGGGCTCCGGACGTTCTGCCCGCTCTTCAACACCTTTGAGTTCGTGGGTATCCAAGACAAATCGCTGCAGTTTTGGCGGCATGAGCAACCTGAGGCGGAACCGGGACTGTAGATCTGCCTCTGAGGCACGGCGTGGGCCTGGTGCCACCGAAACACTGAACGCCTCGACCACAGTCTCTCCGTGGGCAGGAGGCTCAATGACCACGCTGTACGGAGGGGGCTCCACTGGGGTTGTCCCTGGGCTGGAGGTGATGGTCCAGATGGTTGGTCCCGATAAGTAGCCCGTAGTCAGCACCTCCTCATAGGCCGGTGCCTCATAGGCCTCATTGTCTATGCTGGTAAAAGAGAGGGGAAGTAGTTAAAAACACAAATCATTATAATAGCTCCATGCTAGTCACTGAAGGCACCACCTTCCCATGCGAATACTTAAGAGAAAGGGAACCAATTGTTATTTGGGCAGTGTAGGATAGAGAGGGATAGAGAGACAGAGAGAGAGAGAGATAGAGATAGAGAGGGATAGACAGAGAGAGATAGAGATAGCAGTTGCATTGGAAGTAAGCATGGACACCGCAGGGATTTGAACCCCGTCCTGGGAACCAGGAGCGCCGACCACCAGTGTCTTTTGCTTTTTTTTTGAGCAATGCAACAAGGGGAAAAGCAAAACCTGAGAGAACATTCTGCTAATGTTCTCTCAGGAAAAAGAAAACCTGAAAATGTTAACTAGAGCTCTTTGGATAAACCTGTGAAGAGAAAAAAGAAAATAGGAAAAAGAAGTGACCAATATAAAAAAAGATTGCTTTGAAAAAAAGACAACTGAGTGATGGAATGTGAACTTACCTAAAGCAGCACAGTCCAAATGTAGGCGACTCTCACTACAGGTACACTGGACTCTGCGAAGCCTGAAGGAAAGAAGAGCTGGAAGAAAAGAAGAAGTCTTCTCCTACCTGCAAGTGAGCCTCATCGTGATGACATGGAATAGGGTCTCTTCTGACAACTCTATCACCGCAACCTGAAAGAGTCTTAGCACAATGAGTTGCAGATGGAACACAGTAGAGATTTTCTCCCTGGCCAAGCAAGGGATACTCACCTAAATGTCCTCCAGTCATGGAATACCATTTTGACCGCCATTTTATTTGAAGCTGGATAAGCCATTAATCTAGAGGGGCAGAACAGAGACATCTAGAATCACTAGTTTGTCCCCAGTAACTTTCCACCAATCCTACAGAAAACGGTTTTGTTTTTGTTTTTTGTTTTTTAAAAACAAAACAGCTTTTCTTACCACCATGACTTCTGTGACTCTGATGGAAGAGCTGGCTTCATTTGAGTGTTGCAGGATCTTTGGAGAGACCTGTGAAGAGACCAGCAGAAAAGAAAATGGGAAAAAGGAGGTAAAGGTAAAGGTAAAGGTACCCCTGCCCGTACGGGCCAGTCTTGACAGACTCTGGGGTTGTGCGCCCATCTCACTTAAGAGGCCAGGGGCCAGCGCTGTCCGGAGACACTTCCGGGTCACATGGCCAGTGTGACATCGCTGCTCTGGCGAGCCAGAGCTGCACACGGAAACGCCGTTTACCTTCCCGCTGGTAAGCGGTCCCTATTTATCTACTTGCACCCGGAGGTGCTTTCGAACTGCTAGGTTGGCAGGCGCTGGGACCGAGCAGCGGGAGCGCACCCCGCAGCAGGGATTCGAACCGCCGACCTTTCGATCAGCAAGTCCTAGGCGCTGAGGCTTTAACCCACAGCGCCACCTGTGTCCCGGAAAAAGGAGAGACCAATACAAAAAAAAATTGTCTTGAAAAAAGCCAACAGAGTGGTGGAATGTGAACTTACCTAAAGCAGCACAGTCCAAATGTAGGCGACTCTCGCTTCACGTACACTGAACTCTGCGAAGCCTGAAGGAAAGAAGAGCTGGAAGAAAAGAAGAAGTCTTCTCCTACCTGCAGATGGGCCTCATTGTGGTGACACGGAATAGGGCCTCTTCCGACATCTCAATCACTGCAACCTGAAAGAGTCTCAGCACAATGAGTTGCAGACGGAACACAATAGAAATTTCCTCCCTAGCCAAGAAAGGGATACTCTGAGAAACCTGAAGGAGAGATGAGCCGGAACAAAAGGAGAGAAGGGCTGGAACAAAAGAAGCAGTCTTCTCCTACCTGCAGGTGAGTCTCATCGTGATGACATGGATTAGGGCCTCTTCTGATGACTCAGTCACCCCAACCTGAAAGAGTCTTAGCCCAATGAGTTGCAGACGGAACGCAATAGAGATTTCCTCCCTGGCAAAGAAAGGGATACTCACCTAAATGTCCTTCAGTCATGGAATACCATTTTGACCGCCATTTTATTTAAAGCTGGATGAGCCATTAATCTAGAGGGGCAGAACAGAGATATCTAGAATCACTAGTTTGTCCCCAATCACCTTCCAACAATCTTACAGAAAATGAGATTTAAAAAACAAACAAAAAGAAAACAGCTTTCTTACCACAGCTTTCTGTGACTCTTGTGAAAGAGCTGGCTTCATCTCAGTGTTGTAGGATCATTGGAGAGACCTGTGAAGAGACCAGCAGAAAAGAAAATGGGAAAAAGGATAGACCAATACAAAAAAAAAAAAATTGTCTTGAAAAAAGCCAACAGAGTGGTGGAATGTGAACTTACCTAAAGCAGCACAGTCCAAGTGTAGGCTACTCTCACTTCAGGTACACTGGACTCTGCGAAGCCTGAAGGAAAGAAGAGCTGGAAGAAAAGAAGAAGTCTTCTCCTACCTGCAGATGGGCCTCATTGTGGTGACACGGAATAGGGCCTCTTCTGACAACTCTGTCACCGCAACCTGAAAGAGTCTTAGCACAATCAGTTGCAGACGGACCACAATGGAGATTTTCTCCCTAGCAAAGAAGGCATTCTCAGGGAATCCTGAAGGAAAGAAGAGCTGGAAGGAAATAAGAAGTCTTCTCCTACCTGCAGGTGAGCCTCATTGTGGTGACATGGAATAGGGCCTCTTCTGACAGTACTGTCACCGCAACCTGAAAGAGTCTTAGCACACTGAGTTGCAGACAGAACACAACAGAGATTTTCTCCCTGGCCAAGCAAGGGATACTCACCCAAATGTCCTTCAATCGTGGAATACCATTTTGACTGCCATTTTTGTTTGAAGCTGGATGATCCATTGATCTAGAGGGGCACAGCAGAGAGATGAGATTCAGACTTAAAGAACTTTCCTAAGAGAAATAATACACTTTCATGCAGGGTCCTGGAGTTGCTACATCCCTGAGAAGTCGCTCTGCATCTCCTCCTCCACAGGAGACAAGGACAAGCCACCTCTTTCTTATCATTGCCATCTGCAGCTTCATCCTCAAAATGCCTTCTTTGCTTTTCCACAATGGAATTGGCAACGTCACCTTCACTTTGCTTGTGGTTTTTATCTTCCTCAAATGCTGGCATGTTTGGGACCTTCTGGATTTAGAAACATCTCCAGGAACAAAAAAACCATCAACAATGTTTTGGAGCCTGTCTTCTGCAATTCCCCCATAGCTTCAAATTAGGTAAAATGCTGTGAGCCACGATGAGTGCCTTTTGCTTCTGCTTCTGTTACGTTGCTGTCCACCAAAATCTTGGCACACTCATTCTAAGGGATTTACAGGTCTACTAGATGCCACTCTCAGGGCTAGATGAAAAACAAAGAACTGATAACCTCAAGAAGGTGGTACACACAAGGACTTTCCAGACTTTCTAGCAAGAGACAAGAAGTAAGTATGCCTGCAATGCTCCCCAAATCCCTCCCTTCTCATCTCTCCTATTCCTGGCTTCAGTAAAAACTTATTATCAAAGTATTACTAAGAAGCGGACACGGAGCAATGGTTCCAAACTACAAGAAAGAAGATTCCACCTAAACATTAGGAAGAACTTCCTGACCGTAAGAGCTGTTCGACAGTGGAATTTGCTGCCAAGGAGTGTGGTGGAGTCTCCTTCTTTGGAGGTCTTTAAGCAGAGGCTTGACAATCATATGTCAGGAGTGCTCTGATGGTGTTTCCTGCTTGGCAGGGGGTTGGACTCGATGGCCCTTGTGGTCTCTTCTAACTCTATGATTCTATGATTCTACATTGCAGAGGGCTTTCAGTTATTGTGTTACCAGCTACACTTCATCAGCCTGGATCCACCAACATTTCTTGCTTCCAAGTCTTTCCTATGCTAAAGTCTTCCCAATCTTGACTTTTCTAGCTTCAGCAATGAAAACCTCACACTTTCCCTAACATCAGATGGCTTCTCCAGCTGCCTTTTAAAAGAAAAACTTTCCATTCCCCCTACCCATTTTTCACTGTGCTTTAAGCAAACCTCATATCCATCTATGTGCTTTCATGTGCTCCTTTTTACATCCAAAGACTAGTTAGTTTGAAAAGTAAGCAAAACTAGATTTATACTCTTCATAGTCCTTCATTTTCTCTTGGCTTCTCCAGTTTTCACGTGGGCTTTTTTGTTTTGGCGATTATCCTTAAAATCTTCATCTTGGTATTTTTCTGAGTTTTCAGTTTAGATTTTGCTTGGCTAAACTTTCTTTCGGGGAATTTCCCAAAGTCCATCTTTTGTCCACAAATGACTGTCCCTCTTTGATTAGGATTAATTCTTCTTTGGTCTTCTATTTAACAACAACAACAATAATTTATTATTATTTATACCCCGCCCATCCAGCTCGGTTTCCCCAGCCACTCTGGGCGGCTTCCAACAAAACACTAAAATACAATAACCTATTAAACATTAAAAGCTTCCCTAAACAGGGGAATTTTCTTTCCGTTTCTGTTTGATTTCAAAATTATTGCCTCTCCTAACACTTTTTAGACAGATATCTAATTAATACATATATATCAGCTCACAGGTGAAAATTACTTGTACCTCTTATTGAAGTTGTAAACAGTAATGTTTCAGTAGAGTAAAATGCCTTTGTTTACTTAAAAAAGCTAAGCTAAACTGGTTTCAGTTGTGTTTACAAACCTGTTTCCTCTTCCCCAGCCAGGTCTCTTTCCTAATCCCTCCACCCCTTAACTCCTTCAGCTTTGACCAGTGAGAGGGCCAACACCAGTACTACAGCCAGGGACAGGCTCACTCACTAGACTCTGGCTTGCTCCTTCCACCACCTGTTGGTCATAATGACACATAAAAAAGTCCCTTGCAGCATTAATACAGTGGGTGCAAATGTCTTCATTTCAGCATGCAATCATTGCAGGGCTCTGGTGATGAATTAGTATTTTCTTCCCACATTAATACATTATGGAAACAAATAACGTGTTTCACACTGTTCCTTTCATCTTCTTATTATGAAGGTGACTCCTTCGCCATTTCATCTTGACTCACACTTGAATAAACCTGCAAAAAGGTGTGTGTTTACTCAGAAACTAGTCCTGATATATTCTGTGGGTCTTACCCCTTTGTGTTTTTAGGATTTCAGTTGAAGATGTTGGATTGGGGAGGCATGTTCATCACTTCTTGGCATTTATTAACCCATTGCACTCTCGAGTGACCACCGTGAAAAAGGGCTGAGGGAAAAGCTATGGGAAGAAGGGCTGGCTTTGGACCATGGGCCTAGCCAAGGTGGCAGGGGGCAGGTGCCCCCCTCAATCAATAAAAATACTTAACAAACTGAGTTTCTGCCTTCCCTAACAAAAACCTGCCCCCCCATGCTTGGGACTCAGTGGGCCCCATTGAATTCTATGGAACAAAATAAACAGGCTGCAATCTGGGGCACAGCTGAAAAGGACAGCAGTGGTTTCTCACTCCAGACACTTGAGACTGCATACACACATTTTAGTTTAGAATCAATGGAGTCTAAGTGCTGGTGTGTGTTTTTAAATGTACAGGCAGCGACTGTTTTATGATTGAGGTGTGACCGTCATACACTCATCTCTGTGGACCTGGAAGTGGCCCGAAAAGGGGGTGGAACGAGACGGGGGCAGGGTGGAGCGGAACAGGGTGGGCTTATGCATGGTCTGCCAACACATGCGAAGACCCGGAATGCAACCCCCATGCAAACGGGCAGTTGCCAGTAATTGACACGGTCTAGACTGTAGAGCTATTGCACATCTTTTGTCTGAAAAGTGCTTCTTGAGATTGTGCACACCCTATGGGAGCAATTCACTGTTGTGTTATTATTGAATGTTCTATCAGCGCAAGTGGTTCAACTTGCCAGATGGAACAGTCCCTCCTCTCTGAGACTCCATCCCAGCATGCTTTTCCAGGGGTTCTCCTGATCCTCCCAGAGCCATTTTGGGGGAACACACAGGCAGGGGGCAGCGGGGAAGAGAAGGGAGGACACGTCATTTCACATGCAAATCTCCATATGAGGGGTTTCTGCTGAAAGGACTTATTAGGTGACTCCCACCCTATACCTTTACAGGACATTCAAACATATTATTTCCCTCAATCGATTCTGGACACTGCAGTTTGTTAAGGGTTTCTGGGGTCAGTTTCAGGGTCTGTTTCATAACCTACGAGCTATGTAGCCTTTTGTCCTCAGGTAGGGAAATCAAAGCATCAGCTGATGCATGAATGAGCACATGATCTCCTTCTTTGTACTGGTGCCCATTCATTCCCACTGCCCAGCAGGAGCAAATTTCCCTTTGCAATGGTGTGTTGATGGTGGTTGGAGCATGCTGGGCTTGGAAGTGAGTGGGTGAAAAAGATGTCCTTCCTGGGAGGCATCTGTGCTCTGGCCACCAAAAGGTCATCTCAGGGGAGGGGAGGAAGCCCACCAGCACCTGATTCTTAGCAGCTTGTTGGAAGGTTTATGGCGTTCCTTTATTGCTCTCATTTCCTTGAGGTGTATTGAAAGCTACAGAACACCAAAGGCCAAGGAAATGAACGACTTGGAATACGGAGGCAAGGGTTCATCCCCAACCAAGACTCAACAGTGTCTTAAATTTAATGAGATGGATTTTGTCTTTGAGGCAATGTTATGTACTAAGCTGGCAACAAAGCTGGAGCTACCCTCAGCATCTTTTCAACCATAAAATAAAAACCACTGCAATGGGGATGTTGTGGTGTCATGCAAGTGAAAAAATAGCACCATCTTTTGTATGACTAGATTGCTGGTTAAGTGTTGGCTTCTTGTTTTTCGATCTGGTTCTAGAATTAGACCTGGTTCTAGAATGGGTGGCTGCTAGCTCTGGAATATGTGACCCAGCTGGTATGGTCCTGTTCATATTCTTCACCATTGGGCTTCTCTAAAAGTAAATCCCATTGGTGAAGTGTGCCTCCAATTTTAATTCAGAAAACGTTGGATGCCTCAGGTGTCAATACCCTGCAAATCAAGAGAAAACGAAAGCAATTTGAACTGTTTTGCTTGCCTCAGCAGCATGCATGGGGTGGAGACACACCTCACAGTATGTGTGTGTGTGTGTGTGTTTTGCTGTGTTCAGAAAATGGTAAGTTCATGGTGTGAAGAACAGACAAGTGTTAGCAAGTGACATATATATTACATATATTGGGGAATGGGAGCACCAATGACTCACACTTCCTCTTCCAATATTTATTTTAGTGCATGTAATTCCCCTCTTTGAGAAAGTTCCAAAATTACTGAATTAAAATGAAGTGCATGTGGCACTAAATGTGACACTCATTTGGTACCAATGGTTACATGCCACAGACGTGCTCTGGCTTGGGCAGAGACCAGCTTGGAAAGTTACACATCATTCTACAAACCATCGTGTTCACCATAAATCTACAGCAATACTCATAAACCTGTTTCCTGTTTTGCAGCTTTCTCAAAAAATTGAGCGCGTGTGAAAGGTCACAGCCACACCACAGATGCGAAGCACATTTAAAACACATGGTCCCCCCCCCGAATCATAGGAACTATTGTTTACCCCTCACAGAGCTTCAATGCTCAGCACGTTTAACAAACTACAGTTTCCAGGATTCTCTGGGGAAACAGGTGTTGTTTACATGTACAGCATGAATGGGACCAAAGTTCTATCCGCATTTTGGTGTCTCACAGATTTCTCCACTGACAAGAAGAGCACAGTAGTTTCCTAGCAGACATGCCACTCCTTTCAGTGAGGCTTGCACAAGAGAACTTCACGGCTGGCTGAGCCCTTAAAATATAACTGGGCCTGCAAGCTCTGATGGAAGATAATGTGAGATTTTGACCAGCTTCGGCCCATCTGAAACTGATACAGGCTTGTCTTATCTTGAGCCCAAGCAGAGTAGTCCACACAGCAGAAGGATAAGCAGTATGTGCCACATTCTTAACTTTATTTCCACTCTATGCTGAGGGAATACAAACATGCATTTTAAAAAAATATATATTTATTAACGGTTTTCTTTAATTACAATGCCAAAAAACAGAACAATATCACAATATCACATCTCTTAACTTAATTTTCTTAACTTCTTTGGACTCCCTCACACCTCCCGCTCCTGCGTTCTTGTCTATAAAACTTTGTCCAGCAAATTTATCCCCTTGTTTCTATTCTTATTATCTAATTTTCCAATGTTATATCTCTAATTTTAAATATCCTTTGGCTCAAATCTTAACACATTGAATATAACTTAGAACTTCCAAATATTAATATTTTCTTAAAGTTTAACTTATCTTCATAATTCACTTCCTCTAGCTTAATGGTGCCCAGTTGTTTATACTCTAGCATCCTTCTTAACATTCATACAGTTTACAATATTTTTGTAAATAGATCTTGAATTTCTTCCAGTCTTCTTCCATCGTCTCCTCTCCCAGGTCTCGGATTCTGCCAGTCATCTCCGCCAGTTCCATGTAGTCTATCAGTTGCGTCTGCCATTCTTCCAGTGTGGGTAGATCTTGAGTTTTCCAATGCTTGGCTACAAGTATCCTTGCTGCTGTTGTTGCATACATAAAGAGGGTTCGATCCTTCCTTAGCACCTTCTGGTCGACAATGCCCAGCAGGAAGGCCTCTGGTTTCTTAGGGAAGGTATACTTAAATACCTTTTTCAGCTCATTATATATCATTTCCCAGAAAGCCTTCACTCTAGGGCAAGTCCACCAGAGGTGAAAGAATGTTCCTTCTCCCTCCTTACATTTCCAACATTTATTATCAGGCAAGTGGTACATTTTTGCAAGTTTGACTGGGGTCATATACCATCTACACAGATTTCTCCACTGACAAGAAGAGCACAGTAGTTTCCTAGCACACATGCCACTCCTTTCAGTGAGGCTTGCACAAGAGAACTTCACGGCTGGCTGAGCCCTTAAAATATAACTGGGCCTGCAAGCTCTGATGGAAGATAATGTGAGATTTTGACCAGCTTCGGCCCATCTGAAACTGATACAGGCTCGTCTTATCTTGAGCCCAAGCAGAGTAGTCCACACAGCAGAAGGATAAGCAGTATGTGCCACATTCTTAACTTTATTTCCACTCTATGCTGAGAGAATACAAACATGCATCTTGCCTCTGTGAGAGCAGAGGAGCAACTGTTTCTCTAACAAAGAAACCGAGAGAACACTGAAAAACAGGAAACCAGTGTACGTCACATCCACCCGTGGGAATCCAACAGTAACTCTGACTGTGGAATGCAAAACAATGTCTTGTGACTGCAGTTGCTGCTCAGTGAGGGAAATAGAAACCAACAGATAATAGTCTAGTATATGAACTGGAATTTCAAACTATTGCCATTGCAGTATCAGCTGTCAGCAAATGCCAATCAGATAATGGGACGGCACACCAGACAGAGTAAGCAGGTCCTGTACTGCTATGACTGGAATGCTGCTGAGTATCTAACATGACTCATATTTTGAATGTATTTCAGAACATGTTAATACTCACATCTGGGGAAATTCTACTAATGGCCCTTCGCTCTACAGAGCATCATAAGGCAAAAAAAAATAATGGGCATTTTCTGCTATTCCCCCTATGTTATGGAATAACGTCAGTTTCTGCGGACAGCTTGTAAAGACTTTCCCTGACCCTTAAGATTGGACCTTGTTCTTTTGTGCCTGAATCTCTTCCATATTTTTATACTGTTGTTTTATGGAATGCCGAATGGTATAGTTTTGGTAAAATATGCAGGGACATCTGATATGTAAAATGAACCATGGAATGAGAAGAAGGGGAGTCATAGATATCTTAAGGGTGTAAAAACGAGTGCTTTCCATTGTAAAACAGAAAATCCAATAAAAATTACATTAATTACATTAATGGTTTTAAAAGAAACGACACGAGAAGACTCGGGTCTAGTGAGCTGCATCCCCCCATGGATCCTCGTTCATAATGAAACCCAATGGCAAGTGAATCCAAGGAGCGGGTTTTTGGCTTTGCGTCTTTCCCTTTCCAATTTCCCGCCCCGGAGGGAACCGGGCAGCGCCTCCTCCCGAAGCCGAGGCCGCCGCGAGCGGGGCGGGCCTGGGCGGAGGAGGCGGGCGGTGTTGGCGGCCGGCCTCCGCGACGAGGAGGGAGGGCGGGCTCTGAGGAGCGGGATGGCCGAAGCCGGGGAGTACGTCGCCGTGGTCTCTCCGCCGACGCCCCCCGGCCCGGGCAGGCCTCGCGGCGGGGAGCTGGGCGGCGGCACCCAGGCCTCGCAGCGCCTGCTGGCCTATAGCGACGCCCTGCTCTCCATCATCGCCACCGTCATGGTGAGTCTCTCGGAGGGCGGCCGGGCTGCCCAGTCCGGCGCGCCCCTTGCTGTGGGAGGGCGGGTGGAGCTGCACCTGTTGGACTCCCGCCTGCTGCGCTAGACAGGCTGGGAGCAGGAACGAGGCGCAAGCCCGGGGCTGCCCTTTCGCATGGAAGGGGCGAGGTTTCTGCAGCAGCGCCTCTTCCTTTTTTTAAAACATACCTAGGCACATAATTTTTATGGTATGCCACTTTTCCAAAGTTAGATTTATCAAAGAGATAAAAGGGACCTCAAGGGTCATCTAGCCCAACCCCCGCGATGCACAAATTCTTCACCCAGTGGGGCTGGAACCCACGCTATGGTATCAGTTCAGACCATAAAGGTAAAGGTAAAGGTACCCCTGCCCGTACGGGCCAGTCTTGACAGACTCTGGGGTTGTGCGCCCATCTCACTCAAGAGGCCAGGGGCCAGCGCTGTCTGAAGACACTTCCGGGTCACGTGGCCAGCGTGACATTGCTGCTCTGGCGAGCCAGAGCTGCACACGGAAACGCCGTTTACCTTCCCGCTAGAAAGCGGTCCCTATTTATCTACTTGCACCCGAGGGTGCTTTCAAACTGCTAGGTTGGCAGGCGCTGGGACCGAGCAGCAGGAGCGCACCCCGCCGCGGGGATTCGAACCGCCGACCTTTCGATCGGCAAGCCCTAGACGCTGAGGCTTTTACCCACAGCGCCACCCGCGTCCCTAGTTCAGACCAT
Source organism: Podarcis melisellensis (assembly GCF_964234715.1). Classification (NCBI taxonomy): domain Eukaryota; kingdom Metazoa; phylum Chordata; class Lepidosauria; order Squamata; family Lacertidae; genus Podarcis; species Podarcis melisellensis. The sequence continues at coordinate 31,670,299 of NC_138534.1, forward strand.
ACAACATGGAAAATATGCACAATTGCAGCGCAACAAAAGCAATAATAAACAATAAATGAAACACCCCAAAATACACAATCAGACTGAACAATTCCTACATAACCAGATCTAAAATAAAGGTATAAAAACCCCCAAACTATACCCCAGCGCCTCTTCCTTTTTGAAGGTCAAGCAGCATGGCAGGATTAGAACCTGGGTCACGAGCTCTTTCAGCATCTCATCACGCAGCCACCTCTGCAATACACAAGCAATAATAATCTTGCTTTATTCCTTACGTTTCTACCCTGCCATAAATAAAATAGCAGTAACAATGTTGTTGCATCTGGCTGGGTTACCCAAGCCTCTTGAGATTCTTCCCCTCTCCTGTCTCGACTACACAACAACCCTGCGAGGGCTCTTGGACCACACTTTGCTCGTACCTGTGCCTAGAAACCAGGGGTCTTGAGAGCCCTTTTCCCGTTTGCCCCGCTGCTATCCTCAGAACAAATCCACTGTTTGTTTATTTTATTTATTGAATTTATATACCTCCCTATACCTGGAGGTCTCAGGGTCTCACAGAGGTCTCACAGAACAAAATCAAAATATAAAAGCACAAAATATGTAATCGAAATTAAAAACAAGAACCCAACAATGCACACACCCCTGAAGTTTTCCTGTTTGCCTCGCTGCTTTCCTCAGGACAAATCCACTGTTTGCTTATTTTATTTATCTATTGAATTTATATACCGCCCTATACCCGGAGATCTCAGGGCGGTTCACAGGACAGAATTAGAATATAAAAGCACAAAATATGTAATCAGAATAAAAACAACGCACAGACCCCTGAATTGGAGCAAATGTCAACCCGCAGATAACCTGTTAGAGGACAAAACCACAGTGTGATGAGCCCTGAGAGATAATGACTGAACTGTGGGCTCTCTAGGCCTTGGTCAGCTCTAACCACTCGGGAAAACTGCTTATTTTTTTGGGGGGGGGGACTTGTCACCTTCCATTCATACTGTGTTCACAATCCTCAAATCAGATTAGGACCTCAGTTTCAGTTTCCCCCTTCTGCTCCAGGGGGCAGAGACCCTTCTCGGCCTCCAAGAGATTAAAAATTGTGGGTTTTCCCATTTTAGTCTCACAACCAGTGCTTTTTTCTGGGGGGGACGCAGGCCACGGTACGCATACCCCTAAACATTTTGTGAATCTTTGTACTTTTGTCCATTTACTGTATTTATTTTTCCTGATTTGAACTATAAAATGGTGGTTTTCTTGAGTCAAAATGAGAATACCCCCAAACATATTTTAAGAAAAAAAGCACTGCTCACAACATTCCTGAGGTAGGTGAGTGAGGTCAACCAATGAGCGCTGTGGCTGAGAGGAGATTTGCGCCCACACTGCTAGCCCATGTCCAACCCTCTCTTAGCTGTGGCTGCATACCTTTACATAACATCTTTATTTACTTGGGCATAAGCACCACTCAGTAAAATGGTACAATTTTAATAGTAAAATAAAGGATAGGTTGAAAAGATTGGGGGGGCCACCCTTCTACCATGCTTTAATCACTGTGATTGTGTGCAAGGTCAGGGTGAGGAATGCATATTGGGAAATACCCATTTTGTTTATGCATCCAGAAACTCCTTAGAGATCACTTCCCCCTTCCCCAAATGTCCCTTTTATGCTCTTCGGTGTTTTGTTTTTTTCTTCACTGCTTGTTACAAATGCTGCTTCTTTTGCAGATTTTGCCCGTGGCCCATACAAAGATACACCCAGATCAGGTATTGTGTATAATAATAATAATAATTCTAGGCGGTATATTACATATTAAATGTACTTTTGATTGTATTTCGGTTTACTAATTTAGTTTGCACTTTGAATCTCCAGCATGGTTGTTCCAGTATAGAGGACATTTAGCGCTGAGTACTAAAAGAAATTAGAACATCTGTTTCAGGTTCATTTTAAAGTTCCTGTCAATAGGTGCCCCACAGACCACATCCAGCCCCCTTGTCTTCAGCTTCCCCTACCCCACTTTCCCTCACCCAGGTGGCAAGTGGGTCTCTTTTGACTGGCCTCTTGTGTTTCCTGTTATTTTGCATGCACCCACCAGGCTAGGAACAGCACAGTCTCCGTATTTTGCTTTTAACCTAACAGCACTGCTTTCCTGAGCAGTTCACAGTGTAGCAGTTCCAGGTTAGAAAGAGCAGAAGACATCTGTACTGTACTGCTTTCCTAATTAACTACCAGGCACCTTAAAGAATTCAGTGTGTCCACCAGCTAGATTTGTCTTTATTCAGAGTTTCATTCTCAGGTTTTGTGTCTTCGGAGAGCAGAAGGAAGAATGGATTACATTTGTTTTTTGTTCTGGTTTTAAATTCACAGTCTGCACCTTGAGGTTTGTTTTGCAACACGCTTTCTCATTGTGCTTTTGCTTGTGTGAAAAACAAGTACACCATGTCATGTTTCACTAACTTCTGTAATGAATAGCAGGCACTTACTTGTCAAATGCTGTGTTTTATTTCAGAAACTGGGTGAAAGTGTTCAGCAGCTGCTAGCCACCAAAATTGCCGTTTACCTGATGACTTTTTTAATAGTGACAGTTGCTTGGGCAGCTCATGTCAGGTATGCATTTAGGAATGTGTTGGAAAAGGTACACACACACACCAGCCCTTCTTGCGAATTGCAGCATATGTAGCTTGTCCAAGAAGGGAAGGCATTCTGTAACAGAGCTTGCAGGTTGTGCTGAGCCCTGCCTTGCCAGTTGAATTCACTGCCGCTAAGAACACATTAAACTAGCCTTGGAAAAGCAAATCCTCAAGAGTACATAAGAAGACCTCTAAAACCACAGAGCCTAGGACTTGCCGATCAGAAGGTCGGTGGTTCAAATCCCCGCAATGGGGTGAGCTCCCGTTGCTCGGTCTCTGCTCCTGCCAACCTAGCAGTTTGAAAGCATGCCAGTGCAAGTAGATAAATAGATACCACTCCAGCGGGAAGGTAAACGACATTTCTGTGCGCTGCTCTGGTTCGCCAGAAGCGGCTTAGTCATGCTGGCCACATGACCCAGAAGCCGTACGCCGGCTCCCTCGGCCAATAAAATGAGATGAGCGCCGCAACCCCAGAGTTGGTCACGACTGGAACTAATGGTCAGGGGTCCCTTTACCTTTACCTATTTAATCAAACCAATAATCAGTCAAGTCCAGCCCCCTATTTTCCACATCGGAAAAAAATGAATTGCATTTGGTTAAAAGAAGTCCTTTTTTCTTTTTTGTCCTGAATCTACTTCCAGACAATTTCATTAGGTTACCACCATACAAGGCTTTCTTTTGACCAGTTTGCACATACTGTACATCTGTTTGCCATTTGTGGCCTTAGGAGAAGAAACAACTTTTGTAAGCTGCTGCTGCTGCATCTTGCAGAAGTATTTTAATGCTTAATGTTTTATTATGATTTTATATGTGTTGAAAGCCACTCAGAATAGCTGAGGCAACCTAGTCAGATGGGCAGGATATACAAATAATAAAATTGTTGTTATTTCCTGGGTACAATTTTTAGTGACTCAGGAGCACTCACTCTTTACAAACTTGGGTTTGACGGCTGTTCTCAAAATCCTGTCTAATTGGTAGTTTGTGAGGGATCTGCAAATAAGTAGTTTGGCTTATTAGCCTCTTCCCCTACCTGCCTACCTACCTTCTCCACCCCAAAAAAGTCCTGTGACTTTCACAGAGGGCTTGCAGGGAAGCCAGAGTTCTTTCTCCTTTCTGCTAGTGTATAAAGAAGATAAGAAACAGTGGGGAGAAACTCCTTTCATTTCTTGTCTTATCCGGTCCTCAACACACTGGAATTATGACCAGCCTAAGTGAGATAATAAGCTGAGCCCTTTGTATGTGTCAAGGGAGAGGTGGGAGATTATTTGATAAGATAGGAAATGGCAGGAAAATCTTCCATTTCTTAGTTTCTTTAAGCCACAGTAGGTGTAAGAGCTTGAGGGATGGGGAAGGGAATCATCCTGTTGGCTGACTTACCAAAGAGTCTAGCAAGCTGGTGAGCACATTTGCCTGGTTGGCTGATCTTTGTCTGTGATGTTTCAGAAAGGGAAGTTTCTGAGTTTCACAATCATTTCTCCCTTACTGCTGAATATGAGTAGACTCATCATAGAATGGAGGTACACTGCATAACTCTTCCCAAGTGATACTATCATCAAAATAAAGACTTGTTCAGTGAACGTGTATGTCAGAGCTTTCTGAGTATTTTACCAGGGCCAAATTATTAATGGCTTTTGTTCTCTCTCTCTCCCTCTCAGACTTTTTCAAGTGATCGAACTCATAGATGATGTGCTTGCCCTTCTAAATTTGGTGAGTGAAATAAAGGTCCATTAAAATAAGACACACTGGTGTAAATATCAAGATATTCCCAGCCTTGAATATTATCAATACCAAGATGGAACAGTTTTGAATCTCCTGCTTACAAATTTCAGTATCCTAATGTTTCAGAAACAAAATTATCTAGAACAGCAATGGGCTATGGTGCGTTTTATCCATTTTACTGCACCACTATTTGATATTAGTGTCTGAGTTACCTGGGACATCATAACTGCACCCGGGATATATGTGTAATGCTTTTTGCTTCATTTGTTGATGGTGGAATGCAAAATATGAATAGTTTAATAATTACCCGAAGCAGCTGGAGGTTTTAACTTGTCCCAGTGCATAACATACAGAATTGTGTGAGCTTGAGGGACATTCTGTCACGTCTTCTTCAAATGTATGGGAGCTGTCCAGGAGTCCTGCCTTTAGCAGAGTGGATGGCGCTGTGGTCTAAACCACTGAGCCTCTTGGGCTTGCCGATCAGAAGGTCGGCTGTTTGAATCCACGTGAAAGGGTGAACTCCCATTGCTCTGTCCCAGCTCCTGCCAAACTAGCAGTTTGAAAGCATGCCAGTGCAAGTAGATAGGCAGGAAGGTAAACAGTGTCTCCGTGTGCTCTTGGTTTCCATCACAGTGTTTTATTGCACCAGAAGCAGTTTAGTCCTGCTGGCCACATGACCTGGAAAGCTGTCTGTGGACAAACGCCGGCTCCCTTGGCCTAAAAGTGAGATGAGCATCGCAACCCCATAGTAGCCTTTGACTGGACTTAACCATCATGGGGTCCTTTACCTTTTGACCTTCTGTCCAAGTCTTCAAATGTATAGGAGCTCTCCAGGAGTCTTTCTGCCTGTCTAGGGTTGCCATACATCTGGATTTTCCTGGGCTGGTCCAGGATTCCAATGACGGAATTAGCGTCTGGGGATAATTTTGGGAAATTGGCAAAATGTCCGGGAGTTTGACAACAACTTTTTGTGTCTGGATTTTTACTTCTTGAAATATCTCAACCCTATAAAGCTGCCATTCATTTCGGCATGTCTTGTGCTGAGAGAACAACCGGCTTGATTGTTCCCTCAAATTGTTGTGATCTAACACAAGAAACAGATTTGAGCGTAACTTGGGAAAATGGCCTGAGGATGATTGTGGGAAGCCACTGATGTCTTCCAATGAGTTCTTCTGCATTTCTTTGTACTACCATGCCTGGGTTGGATAAAGCCGGAGGGCTGTAGAGGTTCCACAGGCAACACTTACTGCATTATCTTTGTTCAATGTGAGCTGCTTGAACGTCCTTGGATGTTCTCTGGCTCCCTTTCCATGCTAGTGTCATTCCTCCCTAAAACTGGGGCAACGTTAGAGTGGGAAGAGGTTACAGCTTAGGCCCCCAAGTATAGTCCTGGGCTTCTGACATTTCATTCCTAAGCAGAAAGGAGCCAAACTGCATCATCTTCCATACCATGCAGATAATGTGAGAAGGGGCACTGACTTGCATTTACATTCCGAGGAGCCATGTCTTCTCACATGCTGAATTCTTCTCTCTCCTAGGCATGTATGATGCTCATTACTTTTTTGCCATACACAGTAAGTAAGCATTCTGCTTCTTTCCCGCCTAACATTTCCCCTCTGTTTGATTAAACTACTTTTAAAACTTAAAGACTCTACCTGTTGGAATAGAGTTGACATCTTCCTGAAATGGGTACAGCTCTTATTTGCTTAAAAAGCTTAAGCGTAACATTAATAAACTCTTGTGTTTTCACTTTAATTTATGTATGGTATATCAGTTGGTCAGCTGAAGGTTAATCGCTTAACCAGTTATCACAAAACTTCACTTATTACAAGTAAATAATACCTAAAGTGAAAAGCAAACAAAGTGTATGTACTCTTATCTATTCTGGAGCACGTCTCATTATGGAACACTTTGTACAGGTATAGAAACCCATTTGAACAAAGTGGTCAGTGTGCCTTTGCAGACCATGGCTCTCTAAAATCTCCCCAGCTCCTCTTTGCCTCTGGTGTTGGATAGGAGCAAATCCCCAGGCTTTGAGTATAAGTGAGCAGCAAAAGCTACCCTCCCACCACAAGACCAGAGCCTGTTTCCTTTCCTTGTGATCTCCTTGCCTCTAGACTAGGGTTAGCATGAAACCAAAGCGATTCCGGCTGCTAATCCGTTCAGTCACAAATGCATGTCAAAACCCCAGAAGCTGATTTTAAGCAAATTTATTAAGAATCAGGATTAAGGAGACCACAAAGGGGAAATGCAGAGGGAGCTTACTATGTATTTGTCACAGTGAATTTTGTTCTCTGCGACTGCCGTGAGGCTTGCAACTCTAAACCTAATCTTCTTTGAAGGTAAATTATTTTAACTAAATGGTCTGAATTGTTCAGACAGTCCCAGAATTTTCTCACCCAGACTTGAAACTGGTCTCTGCCAGTTAGCATATAAATTTCACTGCTCTTGCACTGATGCCTTCCAGTAGCTTTTCAGCATAATATGCTGGTTCATAAACCCAAGTTGCAAGCTTCTCAGTCCATCCTAGAATTCTGTACTCAAGCACCTGTTCACTGAAAGAGTGAAATTCAGAAATTCAGCATTTCTTACTGCTTTCCTCTTCAAGTTAATACAATATCCCTGGATATGCTCTTGGCCTCTCTCAGAATAACTTGCAGATCTTACAAGTTTGTTTATTGATTCAGCTGAGTGTCAAGGGTATGAAAAGCAGAGCTTGCAAATATATAACTTTATTTTTTAAAAAAAAAAAGCTGATCCAAGCAACTATATATCCATATTTATCAGGTTTTACTTTCCATTAGTGTATTTTGCAGCATATTACTGATCTGCCGTTTTGTCTTGCAGTTCTCCTTGATGGCCTCATTTCCAGATGTACCATTTGGCATTTTCATGTTTAGTAGCTGCAGTGTTGTAATCGGCACTATCCAGGTCTTGTTGCTTTCATTTCAGTATTTAAAATTAGGGAATATTAGCAGGAAAGATTCCATAGGTTATAATCAGAAAATGGTGATGATGCACGTTTTATCCTCCTTATATGAGAACATGGGACGCGGGTGGCGCTGTGGGTTAAACCACAGAACCTAGGACTTGCCGGTCAGAAGGTCAGCGGTTTGAATGGGTGAGCTCCCATTGCTCGGTCCCTGCTCCTGCCAACCTAGCGGTACAAAAGCACGTCAAAGTGCAAGTAGATAAATAGGTGGCGGGAAGGTGAACGGCGTTTCCGTGCGCTGCTCTGGTTCGCCAGAAGCGGCTTAGTCATGCTGGCCACATGACCCAGAAGCTGTACGCCGGCTCCCTCAGCCAATAAAGCGAGATGAGTGCCGCAACCCCAGAGTCGGTCACAACTGGACCTAATGGTCAGGTGTCCCTTTACCTTTACCTTTACCTTATATGAGAACATAATTGTTTAGTCCCCAAAGGAAAGCGTAGATTCCCTTCTTGCAGCAGCTAGTAGAGGCGGCAAAAGTTGCAAGCACTTACAGGGCCAGTTTATTATTGCATTTCTTTGTGCTCACAGGTTTGCTATTCAGATTTTCAGGCAAGCACAAACCACAGTGGACAACAATTGTTCACAATCATTTGTGAACTAGTAAACAAAGGTTTGATGCAAATTGGGATTGGAAATTGGCTAACTCTTCAGTGTGCAAGGGTAAGAGGGAGGTGGAGAAAGAAGCAGAAGCTCTAGGCTTGTTCTTGTAACACCAAACCATGGTTTGGCATTATGTCTGGGATTGGCCTTAGTCTTATGTACTCATGCAGTGTTTTCTTCGCTCTGCAGGCAATCATCGTAGTGTATGGCTTCCACCATCCGTATTTACTCAGCCATCAAATACAGGAGTCCGAAAACCAGGCATTTTACAAAAATCACATTCTGAAGATTATATTAAGAGGGCCAACGCTTAGTTTTTTTGCTGCCATCGTCTCCTTTTTCTTCATCCCACTGGTAAGGCCTCCTTTACGTTCAAACAGCGATTACCAAACTGTGTGCAAGAGCAGGATTGTGTTCTACAATGGGGGATTTTCAGCCTGCCAGCCACCCATGCCCTTCTTGGGGCACTTGGGGTACCTTTTCCTCATTCTCTCTACCGCTTCCAACTGTCAGCCTATATTTTGTGTCTGCTGAGCATGTTCAGTCTTCATTAGGCTGTTGTGGGGAGGGGTTGGTTTTTAGGTTTGGGGGTTTATTCCCCCTAAAGAGTTTTTTGTATTCCTGCAAACCCTGGACCTCCTCTGAGCATGTTACCATGCAATAAACAAGCTCTTATTTCCTTCCAGGCTTACGTGTTTCTTGGGCTCGTTATTTTTTTCCCACACGTCAGCCACCTAACCAAATGGTTTAAAAGCAAGGTCCTTGGTGAGTATCCTTTTATGTTTGTTTATTTAAAGATTAAAAAACAAAACCTGGCTCCCCATGCCACCAAATTGGCAATCTAATAGACACTTTACAAAAAGAGAAAGGAACTGAACCGAAAGTAAGCAAGTTCAGGAGTCCTTCATTAGCCCTAGTTACATACTGTATTTTTCCATGTATAAGACTATATTTCCCCCCAAAATTTTAAAGTTTAAAATTGGAGGTCATCTTATACATGCAGTGTTGCAATTACTTATTTCTTAATTTTGGGCTCAAAAAATAGGGGTTGTGTTATACATGGGGTGTCTTATACACAGAAAAATACGGTAATTGATACCATAGTGACGAGCTGAAATGGCCTAGGAGACAGCAAAATGGTAGCTGGTCCCAGCCCACTCGATGGAGAGGACTTTGCAATCTGTCCTCTCCCTCAGACACAGCTAAGCAGGAGGACCTCTGACTTAATTCTTCTGCATGGGATTGCTTTATCTCCTCGTTGGGTGACTGATTAGGAGGTAGATTTTGAAAGTATGGTCCAGCATGAAAATAGAAGGACAATTCAGGCCAAAGAAATTGTTTTCTCCTTGCTTTGTGTTGCACAGTGATTGTGACAGAAAGTCTGTCTCCAATTCTTCTAAAATGAGCAGAGCACACAAGGCCTTCTCTGAGGCTATGCTACAACTCTGGAATTCCTACGTTAACGGGAAATAATCAGGCTTCTAATTCGTCTGTCACCAGAAGCTGAAAACACCTTTAATTTAAAAAGTAATACCTAGTGTTATTGTTTCTTGTTTTAATGTACAATATGGTTTACCCTTCCTGCTGCTACATTTGTGTCTTGTTTTGCTTTAGGTATATTCTGGTTTCTGTTGCTTTTAGAAAGTGTCTATATGCATGTTTATTGCTTATTTGATACGGTTTTACAGTGGTGTTGTATGCCACTCTGGGCACTTCTGGTAGAAGAGAGGAATGTAGATCAATTAATATAATATTATATTTGAAATAGGATAGGCAGCTGGCCAGTTTGGAGTCTAAGGATAAACACATGATCAAAAGTCACACAACAATAATCTGTACAGGCAAGGTTCTCCTCTCAAGCCTTGGATAAGCAACATATCTGTGGGAGGAGGTAGGCTGGAATAACATGGTGAAGGTATTTTTATTTATTTCTAGAGGATGAGACAAAATGAATAAAGGCTTGTCAACTATATAAAGGAAAAGCTTAGCGCTTTCATTCAGCATGCTTATTGTGCCTTCCAGGTCAAGAAGACGAAGTCCCTCTGGAGTCTTTTACTTCTTACCTTACAGAACCCCTTAGTAAGGAAAGAGTGGAAGCATTCAGTGATGGAGTTTATGCAATCGTAGCAACCCTATTGATTCTGGATATATGGTAGGTCTTCAGAAATCTTAGTACTATCCATTATTGCCCTTGACTGTTTTTCATATGAGAATACAGTGCTTGGAGGGGAAAGTGTGTACAGTGGTTCCTTGGTTCTTGAACGGCTTGGCTCCCAAACAATTCAGCTCCCGAACACCGCAAACCTGGAAGTCAGAGTTCCAGTTTGCGAACATTTTTCAGAAGCCAAACATCCGACACAGCTTCCGCTTCAGTGTAGGAACTCGGACTCTTGGAACAGATTAAGTTCGAGAACGAAGGTGCCACTGAATAGAGTTTTATTTCATAAAATTTATACACTGCTTGACTGTTAAAAAACACCAAATCAACTCCAAGCAGTTTACAAAAAGATAAAACAAGAAAACCAGGAAAGATTTACAGCCCTACTTTAAAACATACAAAAGTCAAAATGCTAAAACAGATTAAAATGGCCTCAACTTTCTAAGATTCTGGGTAGCCTTGTCTAAAGAAGAGTGTTTTTAGCAGGCTCTGAAAAAAGTACAGTGGTACCTCAAGTTACAAACGCTTCAGGTTACGTGTTTTCAGGTTGCGGACCGAGGGAAACCCGGAAGTACCGGAAAAGGTTACTTCCGGGTTTTGCCGCTCGCGCATGCACAGAAGCATTAAATCATGTCACGCACGTGCGCAGACGCGGCACTGCAGGTTACAAACGCTGCAGGTTGTGGACGTGCCTCCGTCATGGATTACGTCCGCAACCCGAGGTCCCACTGTACAGTGCAGGGGTCTGCTTGTTTTCAATAGGCAGGGAGTTCCAAAGTGCCACACTCAACGGCCGAATTCTTACCAGTGTGGAACGGGTATTATGTGGCACCTGTGATACTGTCCACTTCTGCCGGTCGAAGCAGTCAAGTGGCCACACATGGGGTAAGGCAATCTTGCAGGTAAACTGGTCCCAAGTTGTTAAGGGCTTTATATACTAATAGTAAGGCCTGGAACTTGGCCCAGTAGCAAATTGGCAACCAGAGCAGGTCTCTGAGCACAAGTGCTGTATGCTGACAAAGCCTCACTCCTATCAGCAATTGCTCTGCAGCATTCTGCACTAACGGCAGCTTCTGCATCAAGCACAAGGGAATCCCCACATAGAGTTTGGGGGGCAGGGTTTACAATGTGGACCTCCCTTTAATCTCTCTTGAGCATGGGCCTTCCACCAGTGTCTTGTGCAATCGTATTAGTACTTGCACATCCCAACGGGAAATACCTACGCTTAATGAAGTGAAATGATGAATTTCCACCTTTGCTTCATGTTGGTAGTTCCTAGATGGAAGCATGAGTGCTGCATATCACATAGCTCTTGCCTGCAAAATAGAAAAGTCTCCTAGATCTGCAATCTCCTGTTATCCCACTAACTGACCAAAACCCACCAGTTCATTTTAATCCTCCTCCTATACAGAAAACAGAGATGTTATATGTACCATTGTTTAACTATGAAAATCATTTAATAAAAAGGATTTTAATATATATATATATTTCTAAGTGTTAAAGTAACATGCAGAAAATGATAGAATATCACCATATAAATGGATGCCGGTGCATGTATAACTGAAAGATCATTTCCCACCCCAACAGTGAAGATAACGTTCCTGACGCTAAAGAGGTGCGAGAGAAATACCGCGGGAATCTCATCAATGCCTTGAGTGAATACGGTCCGAATTTCCTTGCCTACTTTGGGTCTTTTGTTACTATCGGCCTTCTCTGGTTTGTCCACCATTCACTCTTCCTTCACGTGACAAAAGCAACGCGCCTGATGGGCCTCCTCAACACCCTCTCGCTGGCTTTCATCGGAGGTCTGCCTCTGGCTTACCAGCTGACCAGCGAGTTTGCGGAGAAGTCTCACAACGAAATAGAAGCCATCCAAGTGAGCTGCGTCACCATTTTCTTCGCCAGCATCTTTCAGTTTGGCATCTGGACCGCGGCCCTCTTCCACGAAAGGGAAACGCTGCATCCTTTTGCACGATATGGCGGCAAAGAGCACGCCTTCATGTTTGCCAAGCTGGCTCTCTACCCCTGCGCGAGCCTCGCAGCCTTCTTCCTGACCTGCGCTGTAAGCGAGCTGAGTACAGAAATCTTCCACCTCATGCAGATCGTCGTCCCCTTTGCCTTCCTCGTCTTGCGCATCTCTGTCAGGGTTGGTTTGGTGGCGTTGAAGTTCCTGGTGTCTCTGTTCAGGCCACGGAAAGATGTATCAGAAGAAGAAGAAGCGTGTTTGTCTCCTTCCGAGACCTTGACATAGCTTTACCGCTGCTTTCCTTGGAATTCCTGTGGAACTGCTTCTACTTGAACTTCCCTGGTCCAAGCCACAACTGGGTATATTCAACATTTTGCCAGTTTAGATGTTTTGCTTCATGGAACATAAAACTTTTTGAGTAGAGAGATTTCAGGTGCAAACCCAGAAATGGAGTCGTGCAAAGTCCACTGGCCATATTTTTGGCTGCAGGTTGAACATTTTTGTCAGTGATTAGGGCTAAGATGATGCATCTAACCACCAATGTAGTCAGTTTTTTGCATAATAATAAAAATAAAAATGTATTATCTATACGCCGTCCATCTGGCTTGGTTTCCCCCTGCATGGTGAGAGAGGGAGCACAGAAAGATTAAGGGAGAATTATAGCATTGGGTCTGTTTTTGAGGCGTTGAATAAGGAGACAGGACTGTGGCTTGGTGTTAAATCACATGCTTTGCATGCAAAATGTCCCAGATTCAATTCATAGGATTGCCAGGTAGAGCTGGGAGAGTCCATCTGAAACCGGAGAGCTGTTTTCAGTCACTGTTAATAATACGAGTGAGATCAATCCATGGTCTTGGAATAAGGTAGCTTTCCCTAGTTCCTAAAGTCAAGTTTCAGTTGTCATAATTAGTAAAAGTAGTAAGATTCGTATTCATGTCATGTTCATGTTATCGGGGGGAATTATTTGAATGTTAAGTTGTTACATATCATAGGGTACGGCTGTTGTAGTAAATCAACATCTGCTTCCTGGAATACATACAGGATGTATTTGGCCTGGAATACGAGTGAAAATTATTATGTAGAGTGTCGGGCAACTGCCTGTGAATCTCCAAAACAAATGGCTTTCATGGACAATAGACAAGGTGGTTCATCTCTGGTTGGAAAATCTAAAGACCTCCGATTTCTCAGGGATCTGGAGTCTAGGAATGTGAAAATTGTACCAGGACTCATCCTGGTTTGTGCAGAAAGTTGAGGGTAGCACCTACAGATATTAAGTCTTTTTCCAGTTCTTGCTTAATGTCTCTTTCCTTCAGTGTTGTTCTGCTGAGCCGATACACTTCCAGTATAAAGTCATCTGAGCTTTGGCTAATCCACTAAGCTGCCGGTTTATCTTGAATGTTGCCTTTAGCTGGAAGGAAGAACTTTCTATACCTAATGTTTGATGCAACTTCTCAGTGAAATGCTCAGCATTATGCCATTCAGAAAAAAACCCCGTCTCTTTTCTTGAAATGCACCTACGTAGGCTAGCTAATATCTTCTGTACTTTTCCCTTGATTGCACTTTATTATAAACGTAAAATAGTATTTATATTTTGAGTGGCTTATGATGCACAATTACCTTTACTTACTTGATTGATTGATTGATTGATTGATTGACTGATCATCATAATACTTGCTTTGGAGAAATGCACTATATTGTATGTTGAGATTCAACCTACAATCTAAGATATGTCCTCTTAATGATTCTCTTTGGTCCCTTATTTTATACATTCCTTAATTTTAAAATGTGTTGGAACCTTTTTTTATTGAATAAAATGCTGCATTTACAATTGAAACTGGCAGGAGTTTTACTCCACTTCATCATCTCTCTTCCACATTAGAATACCAGAATACCATTTCACCAATCCTTACAGCAGCCGCGTGAAGCTGCAAACTAGGAGGAAACAAAAACCTCACAGGAGATCCTAGTCACAGATCCCATCTAGTTTGCTCTTGAGCAAATGCCACTTGCAGTCTCCCCAGACTGATACCTTTCTGAAAATAATTATTTTAAGTGGCAAAATTTTATATAGTAACTTGTTGAAGAATGAAACATTCCAACTCGACATTTTCCTGTAGGGTTGATATTCAAATAAAATACACAGTGCTTGCAGTCATAGAGAAAGTAATGCATTTATTTTGTTTTATTCTTATTGCATGGGCATAGGTGTTGACACAGTTTCCGAAAAGTAGGCAGACTATTCTTTTTCATCTCCGTGAGTGATGGTGTAGCAGAGAGCTTTGTAATCCAGGTTTCCTGCTGCGTCAATAGGAGAACTCTGGAACATCTGATCCATCTGCACATCAACAGGGAGAAATATATATATATATATATATATAGTTAGAACTGGGGGCAACAGAGACACCTCCCACCAGTCTAACTAATGTGATCCTGGCCACATCTTGAAAAGTTTGGTTGCATTTTGGAAAACAGGCATCCTAAAAGCACTCAGGGCTGATTTCCCTCAGAATGGATAGGTTTGATCTTCTTGCAGTCCATGGGACTCTCAAGAGTCTCCTCAAGCACCATAATTCAAAAGCATCAATTCTTCGGTGATCAGCCTTCTTTATGGTCCAGCTCCCACTTCCATACATCACTACTGGGAAAACCATGGCTTTAAGGTCCGTATAGTTAAAGCCATGGTTTTCCCAGTAGTGATGTATGGAAGTGAAAGCTGGACCATAAAGAAGGCTGAAGAATTGATGCTTTTGAATTATGGTGCTGGAGGAGACTCTTGAGAGTCCCATGGAATGCAAGAAGATCAAACCTCTCCATTCTGAAGGAAATCAGCTCTGAGTGCTCACAGGAAGGACAGATCGTGAAGCTGAGGCTCCAATACTTTGGCCACCTCATGAGAAGAGAAGACTCCCTGGAAAAGACCCTGATGTTGGGAAAGATTGAGGACACAAGGAGAAGGGGACGACAGAGGACGAGATGGTTGGACAGTGTTCACGAAGCTACGAACATGAGTTTGACCAAACTGCAGGAGGCAGCGGAAGACAGGAGTGCCTAGCGTGCTCTGGTCCATGGAGTCACGAAGAGTCGGACACGACTAAACGACTAAACAACAAACAACAAAAAAGCCAAGTTTAAATGATTTTGGCTAAATAGAACATACAAACCTCTTCAGCATTGAACTTGTCACCTTGGGACATCATTAAGCGTTTAATACTGTAGAAGAGACACAGAGAAAATTACCTTGTTTACGAAAAGGCTGGCATAAGAGTCACTGTTAAGATCTCACTTCTTTAACCAGAAACTGCAGCCGAGGCTTTCCCTATGGTTACAAGTTTTGATTAAGGAGGAAAGACCTTAACTATCGTAGATTTAGACCAGGCACATCTAAAACAACTGGCAGTTATCTACCCATTGTCATGGGGGGGGGGGAGGCCAAAGTTGTTGAGCTTTCTTTAGGAGGGCAAGGTCTTAAAACACAGTAAGAAGTGGGTGCAGCAAAACAGGTGTGTTTCTTGCCACTAACAACTGCCCATTGTACATAACAGTCGGACAGAGCGAGGATGGCGGGGACAGAGACTTTTAACACAATACTTCCTTAAACCAGCGATCGGAAGGGAACCCATGATCGACCACGGTTGGACAACGCTGATTTAGACAATACACAAGCTCCTATCCGGGAAACACCCTATTTTTATGGTCACGAAGTTATTTTGCCTTAACCATAATATGGAAGCCAGGCCAATGTATGTGGTGTAATATTGGCAGGCTTAAGGAGTAGAAAGGTAGGGCCAAACTACATGCAACAGCAATGGATCTAAGCATTTCACTGTGGCTCTGCTCCCGAGTGTGTAAAGTGAAAACGGGGTGCCGTTCCAAATTGCAAAATGGTCAAGGCATTCTGAACCCTCACCCCATCTGCCACATATTCCCACAGCCCTTCCCCGCAACATTTTAACTCCTAGCTGGGCTCATTTCCAACTCAAAGCCTGGATGTGGGGCCGAAATGCCTTTGGGGAACGGCCTGTGGTAGGGGAAAGGGGTCTGCGGGGGAAAGGTTTTGTCACCTCCTACCCATAACTCCTTTTGCATGCTTGTGCACTCTACAGGTAATTGGAGCAGAGCCATTGGCAGAATCCCCTGCTTGGCAGGGGGTTGGACTCGATGGCCCTTGTGGTCTCTTCCAACTCTATGATTCTATGATTCATTTTTAAAGCCAAGGGTCCGCCGCTGTCACCGCAACTTGGTCCTTAGCAGACAATATGAGCTGTCCACCGGCCAACAGGGGTTCTGCTTAGGTAGCTAATACTTACTAATCCTTGTTAAGGTTTCCTTTACCCTCTGGGTCAAACATTTTAAATGCGTTCATTATGGTCTCTTCAGTGTCCGTACCTGCAGAAAATAATGGGGAACAGTTGAAGCTAGGCTGGTCATGCTATTGCTTCTGAGCGATAGAGAACCCCATTTTAAACTGGATACCCCAGAAAGAAAAGTATTAACAGGAATCTCTTGTCTGTGGGGATTTTCCTACTCTTCCTTTCAAATGGGAGGGGGGGGGGACTGCAGAAAAGATGAAAGAACCACAGGGAAAATACAGGATGACAATGATTGGATGATGTTATTGTGCAGATACCCTATAAAATGAGGGAATGAAGAGTCAAAGCAGCCCAAGGTAAGAGTGCTTTAAGGTTGCTTTGGTTTTATTGGGCGCTGTCTTGTGGAACTTTCTGGATTACCATAAGTTTACCAAAAACCCCAGGAAGAAGACGAAAACCTCAAATGCAATCAGTCTGGCTACTTTAAAACTTTCAGCCTTTCATTTTAATTTTAACTTTTGTCCAGTGCTAAATACTGCTTTTACTGCAATAGAGAAAATAGCTCATCTGAAATGTCATGATTAGCATCACGTGCAAATTTCTGGGAGGATGTAGTTTTAATAAGAGAGTGTTAAACTTACCACTTAACTTTTCCCCAAACAGGTTCAAAAACATGGTAAAATTAATCGGTCCAGTGGCTTCTTTAAGCATAGATTCTAACTCTTCATCTTTGACATTTGTTTTACCTAAAATCAAATGGAAAATAAAGGATCCATTGCATCAACAGAGCATGCATGTACCAGAATTACTTCTACTGTATATGCTTGATGGTATAGAGCCGGCTTCCTCAAACTTGGCCCTCCAGATGTTTTGAGACTACAATTCCCATCATCCCTGACCACTGGTCCTGCTAGCTAGGGATCGTGGGAGTTGTAGACCAAAGTTTGAGGAAGCCTGGTATAGAGACACTGCCACCATTTGTTCAAGTGCCAGCAAAAAAAATATTTTTTAACATTCAACAGTTTCCCATTTAATCTCCCAGGCTTAAAAAAAAAAAGTCTATACAGTGTAAAACTCAAAGAGCTCAAATTAAGAGCAATAGCAAAATTTGATTCTGAATTTCAAACCCCAGTCCTGCCTTTGAGTTAACAGGATGCATTTAGAAATGATTTTACATATGCTTTCTAAGGAACAGATTTAAATGATATTATATGGGGAAAAAACACAATTGTTACTACAAAATGGAGATTAAAAGAGGATGTGACCATTTCACAACACTTGCCTAAAGAAGCATAGGTATCTTTCAAGTCTTCTTTATCAATGAAGCCATCTCTGTTCTGATCAATTAGCGTAAAAGCCTATAAAAAGTATTTATTTATTTAGAGAGATAGAATTGGGATATAAAATGTTCTTGTGATTAGAATAAATTACTGATTTAACATTTTGTGTTTAAGCCCAGTGATTTCAACATGCAGGATATTAGTCTCCAAATGAACTTTTTCTCCACTTAAGTCCTCAGAACTGGGACAACCTCAAACTACTAAGAGTTCAGGATTGCAGACTTTATTTATTCATTTTTTTTTTTTACTTGTACCGGTTTAAGTGTGATGGCTTCCCACAAAGGCTCCATAGGGTTTTAGTTTGGTGTTGTTAAGAGAATCTCCCTCACCCTGCAAGAAGAACTACAGATCCCAAATGTTCTGTGAGGAGAGGGAATGAGTTTTCAACCAGTTCATCTGTAGAATAAACATGCTTCATTCCTTAGATAACCTCCCTTTCTAACATGAAAAAAACCATCAAAACAAATATTTACATAGGTCTGTCTTGCAACTGCATCCCAAGTTTGTGACATCAAAGGGAATACCTGCTTTCTTCCTACAGGTGTGGTCTGCATGATGATGATGATGATAATGATAATAATAATGATAATAATGATAATAATAATAATAATAATAATAATAATAATAATAATAATAATTGTACCCCACCCATCTGACTGGGTGCACTCCCCTTTCCATTTCATATTTCCATACATCTCAAGATTCAGGTAGCTGCAGATCCCTGATAAATATTAAGAGAAAAATACAGAACAGCAAGCCTATTTGTAATTTAGAGCCTCCCGGCCATAGACAGGGAACTTTCTTACTTCCTTAAATTCTTGAATCTGTGTCTGTTCAAAGTTGGAGAAAACATTAGAGGAAGCTCTCTGAGCACGTTTGGCTCCCCCTTCCTTCTTCTTGGTTTTTCTGCTGGCCTGAAAAGAGCAGAAAATGAACTCAGCCGGTGCAGCATAGACCCCGCATGACAATTCAGCAGCAGCAATGGCAACCCATGAACCATTATCATAGAATTGTAGTGTTGGAAGGGACCTCAAAGGTCATCTAGGCCTACCCCCTGCAATGCAGGGTCCTTTTGGCCTACATGGGACTCAAAATCACGACAATAATAATAATGATAATATGCCCTCCATCTGACTTGAGTTGTCCCAGCCACTCTGGATGGTCCCCAACAAAATATTAAAAACACAATAAAACATCAACCATTAAAAACTTCCCCGAACAGGGCTGCCTTCAGATATTTTGTAGTTGTTTATCTAAGATATGATGGGAGGGTGCCACCACCAAGTAGGCCCTCTATGGACTGAGCTATCCCATACATATTTGGACTTTTTTCCAATTAACAACCATCAAAATGTGTAGTGAGTCACAGAAGGCACACTTTAATTTAGGTACTCTTAAAACGGCATAAATCAGAATATGTTGTTGCTGCTGTAGGTTTTTAACAAAACAGATTATATCGCCGCGCAGGCCAAACTCACCATCTTTTGTGGAAAGCTACTCTGCCCGCCTTTCTCTGGCAAATTTTTCTTTAGGAATTGCCTCTTATATGAAGGGGAGGATCTTGTCTTTACAGCTCAGATCTCCCAAAGGAGCTCTCAAACGTCTTAAGAACCCTGAGCTCGCAAGAGCTATTCCATACATGGCGAGAACTGCAAGATACCTTCTGTTCCCCAGTGGCCCGGCAACTGTTCCTTAGACGTGAACTTGCCTAATAAGTCATTTGCTTTAAATGAAAGAGAACTAAGAGTACATACAGTGAAAAACTCTGAGATAGATGTAATGTGTGTGCCACATTTGGATTCAGTTATCTATTAGACGGCTTGCCAGAAGCGTTAATAGTGCAGACAAAACACAAGTTTTTTAAAATTTTAATTAGGTAGTGCAATTCCAACCCCCTCGAATATTAAATGCACCATCCAACATCAATTAAAACATATATATTTTAGGATAATATCCAGTTGTGGAGTCCCATTTGCACAGAGTCCCACTTGAATAACACCAGATTGCAGGATCTTTAGGAACAGATCAGTGACTAGAGTGGGACTGCAAGCGGGAGGGGGGGGGCAGTTTCATTGTGTTCCCTGGCAATAATTCCATTACTCAACCATTACTGCTATACTGTAAAAAAAAACCAAGAAGATCCAAAATGTTGTTAAATTTTGCAAAATTTAACAACATTTTCCTCTCTAGCAAGGGAGAGGAGGACTTGCTCACTCTTGGGCTGCCTCTGATACACATTTTTATTTTAAAAGCATGACCGGAATAGGAATGGGAAGGGATTCTGGAAGATTTCATGACAAACCCTCTGGCTTTGCCAATGCACAAAAGTAAACGGGGATCAAAAATTCAGAACGGTAGCTGTGGCTTTCCCATAGAAATAAGTGGGACTGAGAAGTGTAATTGGGTGGATCATACCCATTACTTAGGACAAAGTAAAGCAAAAAGCATTAGGATTCATAAAACACCATTCTGATTCATAAAAGCTTCTAGGGATATTATATTTAAATAGGTTTGTGTGTGTGAACACAGTAGGATTGTTTAAAAAAAACAGCATGCAGGCAATCAATATCTGTATAATTTTCTCTCTCTTTTTCTTATTATTTATTTATTTATTTATTTATTTATAATTTACATAAGCTACAAACACTGAACCCAATATTGCATGGCATTTACATTAGATTTTACTGAGGGCATTACAATAGTGTGTCAGTTTGAATGTCAATGACAGCAATATCCTCATTGCAGGAATTAATCTGGTAATGTTAGTTTCCATGATCCATTAACACCAAAAGGAACTTGGCTGCACCATATATTTGATAATTAAAATGATGAGCCATGTTGGAAATATCCATTAACTCTACCCTTTTAACATTCTTGCACAGTTGCTTCTTGCTATTCATATCTTTTGCTTGCAGCTGCTCATGCTAATAATATTCACTAATTATACTGTGTTATGATATTCTCTCTGGGCTTTTGGTTGGCTCTCTCTGTGTGTATCTTTAGCATCTGCTACTTCCCTGCTCTTCGGGATCCAATTTAGGAAACAATGTTCAAACAGCTTTTAAAGTCTGCATTATATAGTTATTGAAACAGCTTTCAGGCAATAGGGGTAGATTATTAAGACAATATATTCTTCTTAAATGAGTTGTCAGAATAAGCTTCTTGCACAGACTGTTACATGAATTACCCCCACATACAATCTGTATACCTCCTAAAAGTTTTGAAGGTGCCATTCCCACTCCACCAACTACTTATAAAGGTAAAGGGACCCCTGACCTTTAGGTCCAGTCGTGACCGACTCTGGGGTTGCGGCACTCATCTCGCTTTACTGGCTGAGGGAGCCGGCGTACAGCTTCCGGGTCATGTGGCCAGCATGACTAAGCCGCTTCTGGAGAACCAGAGCATCACACGGAAACGGCGTTTATCTTCCCGCTGGAGCAGTACCTATTTATCTACTTGCACTTTGACGTGCTTTCGAACTGCTAGGTTGGCAGGAGCAGGGACCGAGCAACGAGAGTTCACCCCGTTGCGGGGATTTGAACCGCCAACCTTCTGATCGGCAAGTCCTAGGCTCTGTGGTTTAACCCACAGCGCCACCCACGTCCCTCCAACTACTTATAGTACCTATTTTATTGTACTGCAGGTTCCAGTAGTATATAAATTCAGCTGCCACGATTTAAGCTGGACATCCCGGGAATTACAGAAGCCTTCTGATTGGATCCCAGAATGTCCTGGTTTTTGGTCCAATACTCTGGCACAAGCCGGCTGAGCAAACGGCACTCGTTTTTTTGGTTGGATGCACTGATGGGAATCAGCTGCTGAAGAAGGCAAGGGGAGGTGTCAGATGGTTTCTGCGTGCCATCTCCTTTAAACTGCCATAGGGTGCAGACACACCATACATTAACAGGGCATTTCCATCCACACACAGGATCTTGTGCTATAGTTTACCTCTCAGAGAGCTACAATTCCCATCACCTAGAACAAATTTGTTTCCAGGAATCCTTTTTTGGGGAGTGGGCTGGATGGACTTTAAACTAACAGTGTATGTGCTGTTAGTTTAAAGTATGTGCTGTTGTTGTTGTTGTTGTTTAGTCGTTTAGTCGTGTCCAACTCTTCGTGAGCCCATGGACCAGAGCACGCCAGGCACTCCTGTCTTCCACTGCTTCCTGCAGTTTGGCCAAACTCATGTTGGTAGCTTCAAGAACACTGTCCAACCATCTCGTCCTCTGTCATCCTCTTCTCCTTGTGCCCTCCATCTTTCCCAACATCAGGGTCTTTTCCAGGGAGTCTTCTCTTCTTATGAGGTGGCCACAGTCTTGGGGCCTCAGCTTTAGGATCTCTCCTTCCAGTGAGCACTCAGGGCTGATATCCTTAAGAATGGAGAGGTTGGATCTTCTTGCAGTCCATGGGACTCTCAAGAGTCTCCTCCAGCACCATAATTCACAATGCAGCCTTTTATACCCTGTTAAATGTGTTTAGGGGATGGGTGGGGTTTTTTTGGTTTGTGTATTTTGTGCATGACTTTTATTATGCATTTTGTGTTTTTAATCTTGTCTTTTAATGTTGTGAACTGCCCTGAGACCTACAGATGCAGGTGGCATATAAATTTAATAAATTAATCATCATCTATCTGAAAGAGGACATGGCAGCCTAGCAAGAACCTTGGGCAGAAGGACTGGATGCTGCAGTTCCCCACAATAACAGAGTGGTAGGGGGGGCAGAGCAAAAAAAATTAAAATAAAAAAAAAATCCATCACGTAAAAGTATTTAGTAATACTAAAAAAATCAACACCACTATGAGTTTTTCAACCTCGCAAGAACAAGAGCACTGTGGACTAAAAGCATCAAAACTAAGATGCTGAGAGTCCGGCCGGTCCTACTTTTTTGTCAAGCAAATTCATCCGCTTGGGAGAAAGGGAAGATTCTGCGCGTGCGCACTGGTTCTTTCTTGCGTCCCTCACGTCGCCTTCTTGCAGAGATAAGAAAAATTAGAAGGATATAATGCCTCAAAAAGCCAACCCCAGTAGACGTGAAAACTGTACTTAGAATAAGCGCTACTAAGCTCAACGAACCTTACAATTGAGATTTCAGGCTTAACTATTTTCTATTCTGCGTGTAAAATCGAAATTAACCACGATTCTTTGCCCGCGTCTCTTATTCGTGGCTCGCCGGACGTTTAGACCGGGAAAGCCCCCTCAACGGAAGCGTCGTTAAGGATTTAAAGAAGACTCTACATTTTTTCCTATCTCTATCGTCTTTCCCTCAACTCCGCGCAGGCGCGACGCACTGACGTCACGTCACCCGAGACGCTTTTCCTTTTATGCCTTCGGTTCCTGGGCGCCTTGACGTCACTTCCTCCTCAGCGGTCGGACCAGGAGAAGGCAAGATGATCCCGCCGGTGGAGGTTTCCCCGCTGATCAAGGTAACGGAGCCCCGAGTCCGGCGTCGCTCTCTCTCTCGGCGCGGCCAGCCATCCGCGCGCGGCGGGAACCCGAGTCAGGCGCTTCCCCTCCTCTGCCGGAAGGTGACCTCAGAGGAGGAGGTCAAGGAGAGCGGCTGGGAAGCGCCGGGCCTTCTGCGCCTGCGCGCCCGAGGCAGCTGGGCTTCCGAATGCCGGTGGCTGGAAGCCTCAGGCGGCGGGGAGACGGGGTCGGCTCTGGTTCCCAGCCCCTCTTGAAGGGCCTGCGAGGATAGGGAGAGCCCTGCTGGGTCAGGCCAAGGACCCATCATCATCACCACCAATTTAAAGCACTCATTTTTACATCCTCAAGAGATCAGTGGCTTCCCTTCTTCTCTTTCCATGGTTCATAAATCCCTGCATGTTTTACAAAACAACTATGCCATTCAGTATTCCATTATTACATCCATCAAAACTTATTTACACTGTTGAATTTACCTTAATGCTGCCAGCGTTTTCAGGTGTACACAGTTATTTCCCATATACCTCGGGTTATAGACGCTTTGGGTTGCGAACCATGCCGAACCCAGAAGTATGGGAATGGGTTACTTCTGGGTTTCGGCGCATGTGCAGAAGTGCTAAATTGCGCTTTGTGCATGCACATAAGCCCCGAATCACGACCCACACGTGCGCAGGCGCAGCACTGCAGGTTGCGAACACTGTGGGTTGCGAACGTGCTTCTTGCACGGATCACGTCCACTGTATTCAATAACCGTTTTCCAATTGATTGTTTTCCGTCCTCCTAAAAGCCTTCCAGCAGGTTTGCCATTCACCCTCTAATTTGTTACCGTGTTTACTTACAAAAACACCTTCAGCCTGGATTTTATGGAGTAAATGCCTACAAGGTGGCTAACAACTCAAAATGCAAAGTGTGTGTGTGTGAATGTTGTGTGTCTTACACAAATATACTAAAAGGCATTTTCAGATGCTCGGTAGGCATATGAACTGTAATAGCTGAAAGGAGAGGAAGCTAATTGGAAAACCAACTGTTTTTGCTTGTAGTTTTAGTGTGGCATCAGTTGTGCATTGGGACTCCCTGTCTTTAGAGATCAGGCCTTTCTTCTTTTATCTTTGGTGTCTACGTATTTTTTATTTTTTTTTATTTGGGCAAACCTATCTAGATATGTTGGTGTCTTTTAATCTCTGTTTAGTTTACTGCTGATTTTAATTGTTTTTAATTACTTGCTTTTAAATGTTTTCTGTTGATAGTTTTTTATTCTTGTAAGCAGCTTAGAGGTTTGGTTGTAATCAAGTGGTATGTAAAATTTGTTAAAACAAACATGGGCAGAATGTTAAAATGGGTAAAGGTACTTACACAAGCATTTGGCTCTTCACTCAATATTCATAATTGAGCAAAAAGCAGTACTTTGAGTAAAACTTAGCCGAATACCATCCTTGTTTTGTGAAACCATTTCCAGAATGGAATGTTCTCCTATTTGACTTTTAGCTGAAGGTGCTTGGCCTTCTATTTTAGCTATAGTGTAAAAGGCTTGTCCTAAATCAGGAATAGTGAACCTTTGGACCACCAGATGCTGCTGAGGTGACGGGAGTTGAAAATATGGAGAGCCAAAGGTTTCCCAAACCTGAGGCCAGTGTGGTGTAGTGGTTAAGAGTGGTAGTCTCATACTCTGGGGAACCGGGTTCGCGTCCCCGCTCCTCCACATGCAGCTGCTGGGTGACCTTGGGCCAGTCACACTTCTTTGAAGTCTCTCAGCCCCACTCACCTCACAGAGTGTTTGTTGTGGGGGAGGAAGGGAAAGGAGAATGTTAGCCGCTTTGAGACTCCTTAGGGTAGTGATAAAGCGGGATATCAAATCCAAACTACTACTACTACTACTACTACTACTATTCTTCTTCTTCTTCTTCTTCTTCTTCTTCTTCTTCTTCTTCTTCTTCATCAAATCCAAACTACTACTACTACTACTACTACTACTACTATTCTTCTTCTTCTTCTTCTTCTTCTTCTTCTTCTTCTTCTTCTTCTTCTTCTTCTTCTTCTTCTTCTTCTTCTTCTTCTTCTTCTTCTCCTCCTCCTCCTCTAAATTCTGCAGTCCTTAAAATCTGAGAACTGCAAGGTAAAGTGTTTATGTGTTTGCGTATTTAAGACATGTCCTTTCTGTTTTCATCCTTATACAATTTATTTTACAGTTCGGCAGGTATTCAGCACTACTCATTGGGATAGTCTACGGAAAGAAAAGATATGGTAAGGAAATTTGTTATCTAATCCAGGGTTGGGGAGGCTGTGGTCCTCCAGATGTTGTTCTACAACTCTCAGTATCCCTGGCTGTTGTCTATGATGGGGCTGGTGGAAGTTGAGAATCCAACAAGATCTGAAGGACATCGGGTCCCTTGTGCTTATATAAGCTTCTAATTGATCAGTTAACCATATTCAGTTTCTTGCATTTGTGCTTGAAGACTACATTGTAAATATGAAGATAGGCACTGATTCTACATTCAAGAAACTTGTGATTCTCCATGGATTTACATTATGCAAATGCTTCTGCTTTTCTCCTCTGTTGCTTCTTGTATTCAAGTGTTCCTCTTTCTTATAAATCCATTGCAAGATGTTTTAGAATAGATCCTCAGTTGCAAAAAGAGTGCCTGGTCACACGAATCAGTCAGGAATCCCCAGGCTTTTGAGTTTATTTGTGTTGGGTTTTTTTAAGATGTGAAGAACATGCACATGTTCACTGAAACACTTTCTATAAAGTGTTTTAAAAGCTATTGTAGAAAATATTCCTGATGAGTTTAAGTAGTGTATCTGTATTCAGGTAGGTAGCCATGTTGGTCTGACGCAGTCAAAATATATATAAAAATATAAAATTGTCCAGTAGCTAAGACAAACTTAGTTGGTCTCTAAGGTGCTTCTGGACAATTTTTTATTTTTCTATATATTTTGACTTAGTGTATCTGTGTTTAGCTTTCCAAAGCTTTGTAACAATAAAACCAAAAATAATTTACATAAAGTGGGAAAATTATATTGTAGAATCTATCTTCTGTAAAGAATTCCAAGTAGTAAGTTCACTGTTGGTACATATCTGTACATATAAAAAAATGTAAGAGCATCATCACCCCGCAGTTTGCTTTGCCACTCACCGGTGGCACTGTAAATTACAGTGTGTAGAGAAGCAGTGCATAGGTGGCCCAGACAAGCTGCAGAGGCACACCCAGAACAGGCTTCAGCAGCCCCCCAGCAGCCCCCATGCCCCACTGGCTCTTCAGCCTGCCAGTTCTGGGATCCAGATCTCCAGGCCAGCTGACACCACCACTACTGGCCACCTTTCTCCTTTCTGGCCAGCTTGGGAATCCACTGCTTCTTCCAGTGTTCAGAAATGCAGAAAGGGCCATGTTTTTAAATTTGAGTCCACCTAAAGCACTGTGGTTCTCCTGAGGCATTTCTGATGTATTTCACTTAAACTTTGAAGTGTTGCATGTATCTAATGAGTTGGAGCAATATGTAGTATATGATGAACACTCAATATTTACTGAGCGAGTCTTCTGTTGGTCAGAAAGATTATAATGCATTTGTAAATATACAGTGATAATGAATTTTTTTTTATGATAGACTATTTGAAGCCTATTGCTGAGGAGGAAAGGAGAATAGAAGCAGAGGAGAAGAAGAAGCGTGAGGAAATGGAACGAATTGCAAAAGCACTGGCAGAAGGTATTTTTCCTAAATATAGTCCATCTTTTAAGTTTAAAAACAAGTGTGTGTGTGTGTGTGTGTGTGTGTGTGTGTGTGTGTGTATTATATATATCTTAGAGTACAATGTCTCAAGTCTATCAGGTCATGTGATGGAAATGATCATAGGTGACACTTAAAATTCTAGTCACTAAACATCTTTCTGAATATTACCAGCTTCCTTGTGTATGGATCTCTGCACAATTCTTTCCTTGTTAGGAGACCTGTTGGAAATAACTGAGAAGAAATAGTAATACCAGTTATGAGTATAGGAAATTCACTTCCTATCTTAGGATAGACTTTTGTATCATTAAACAATAACTGACTAAATTGCATGGTGTTTGGGGCAGTTCTCTTCTAGTGCACTTAGAAAAATACTTGGAAGTAGATGTAACAAATAGGATGTTTAACAAGTTCCTGTTAACTACTATGTGTGGTTTAAAAATGGGAATTTGTTGTAAAATGCTTGATGCATGCTTCAGATATATGTAACCACCTGTGAACCCCTTTTCTCATCTTGTATTACAATGTATCTCATATTATGGGGAGAATTAAATGGCTGCATTCTTGACCATCTTACAGTATTTAATGAAGATTGCAGAAATCAGCTGCCAACAGTATATCTGACATAGCTTGCTGAAGCATATTTAGTCTGTATACTCTGGTGTTATTTGAACGCTGAACCAATTATCTTAATCGTTTTATTCTTTCCTTTTCAGCTAGCGACGATTCAATACTGAAATAAACCTGCTTGATCTTCATCTTCACCTTTTAATATCCAATGTATGAAATTTTGAAGTAGTTGACCTCAAGTGTCAAACACAAACTTATTTACATCAATAAACAGTTGCTGGAAGAGCTGTTGTCAGATTCACTAATGTGCAAAGTACAAATGGCATAAAATCATCGCCTTCATATTTATCTAGCAAGCAGGAGGTTTGCATATATTACTTTTCATGCGGCAATATTTGTGAAAATCGAAGCAGTATCTAATTGTCAGCTGTCTGTGTGAAAGAACACTTGGTTTCCTTGCGCTGCTGCTGGGATGTAGACTTTTCCAGATAATAGGACAGTAAGTTACAAGTAAGCCGCTTGTAGGGAGTGTAGTTGTTGCACTTCTAGGCAATACAATTGGCCTGTTTGCTTGTGTAATAAATAGATTTCAGTACACAACTTCAAAAGATGAACTGACTGGGTGGCATAGGAACGTATGTTAAAACACCAATAATTTCATCAGTGTCAGCCTTGGAAACTTAAGTCTGTATGTACAAGTATTTCATACTACATTTTGTGTGGCCAGTTCTAATACCTTCGGAAACATGTAAGTGACACCCAGTAATTTCTCACACTGATACGTTAAATATAAAGCAGACTTCATTTATTCAAAGCGTTTTGTTATGCTTCCTGTAAAGCAGGCACCCTCAAACTCGGCCCTGCAGATGTTTTGGGACTACAACTCCCATCATCCCTAGCTAACAGGACCAGTGGTCAGGGATGATGGGAATTGTAGACCCAAAACATCTGCAGGGCCGAGTTTCGGGGTGCCTGCGTAAAGAGATGCTGCCTCATAAGAGTTTGCACGATGGCATTTGATGGCAATCAAAAACTGATTCTAGTAGTTGGAATCCATTGTAGGATGAAGTGCACAAAAGCCAGACAATCTATTATTATTCAACAACAACAGCAACAATCTTTATTACGGTCCAGAGGCCCAACAAATCAATACACAGTTCATACAGACTACCTCCAGGTTAATCAAGAATATAGGGTTCATTTGTTCATTATTTGTTCATTATTATTTACTTATTAAATTTGTATACTCCCCTATACCTGCAGGTCTCAGGGCAGTTTACAGTATAAAATCACAACATCTGAATATAAAACCCCAGTATCAAACTACAAAATGCCTTAAAAAAATAGGAACAGCCTAATAATCCCCCCTCCCCAACACATTTTAATAATGGCCTGAGCTTGTACTGGACATTGGCTTCTGGCTCTGTATGGGTAGATACGCACTCATATATTTCTTTACTTTTATTTCATAAAACCTTTACATTGTTTGATTGTTAAAAAAAAGGAAAAACAACCCTCAAAGCAGTTTATAAAAACATATCCATTGTGCGAGGATTACACTGCAACTGATGATGCTTCTGTCAAACTGCCTGCATTTTGGTCTTTAGCTGGGGTATAAATGGGTATCTTGTATTCAGAGCCAGGCATGTTTCTGTGCTCATCCTAGAGCATGTCAGTGAAGTAAACCCCAAAGAATAGGGAGGAAGCAATATGCATGCCCAGTTGGAAGTGGAGGTGACGGGGAGTTGGTGGGCAAGCAGGAGAATAGATCTGCTGATCAGCTGACTGGAGAAGACTGGTATGCATGGTAGCTCTTCCAGTAGGCATTGCCACCTGCATGGCTTGTCTTGCTGTAGCTCATTATCAAGCCAGCTGTGGTGGTGGGGGGGGGGGACTATTGCTAAATTCCATGGGATCTGTGCTACAGGATTCCATCTCATTCCCCATAGGTTTTTCAGGGCTGAGAACCTTCTAGCTATCCAGGTGTTGCCAAACTCCAAACACTTCCCAAACCCACATTCCTGACTTTTGACAATGAAGGGAGTTGGAATGCTACAATGCCTAGAGGGCCACTCAGAGCTGTATAAAACTGCTAACTCAGGTCATCTGGGAGTTTGTAGCGAAGTGTCATCGATATGCAGATGACACCCAACTCCTATTCATCCATTTCAGGTGAGACAGATTGGGTAAACCAGTGTCTGGGTGTGCTATGAAGTGGGTGAGATCCAGTAAACTGAAATAGAATGCAGATTAGTTCTTTCGGTGGGTGGTTCATCTACATAGGTTTGTGGTGGTCCACTTCTCTGAAGGGACATGATCGCAATCTATAGAGTTGATTGTGGATCCATGTTTGCATTGGAAGTGTCTGTGACCCTCTCTGGACCAAAAGAGCAGGAAATATTGATCTACAGTGGTACCTCGGGTTAAGTACTTAATTCGTTCCGGAGGTCCGTACTTAACCTGAAACTGTTCTTAACCTGAAGCAGCACTTTAGCTAATGGGGCCTTCTGCTGCTGCTGCGCCGCCGGAGCACGATTTCTGTTGTCATACTGAAGCAAAGTTCTTAACCTGAAGCACTATTTCTGGGTTAGCGGAGTCTGTAACCTGAAGCGTATGTAACCCAAGGTGCCACTGTATAAACTGGGTAAAGGTAAAGGGACCCCTGATCATTAGGTCCAGTCGTGACCGACTGGGGTTGCGGTGCTCATCTCGCTTTATTGGCTGAGGGAGCCGGCGTACAGCTTCCGGGTCATGTGGCCAGCATGACTAAGCCGCTTCTGGCGAACCAGAGCAGCGCACGGAAACGCCGTTTACCTTCCCGCTGGAGTGGTACCTATTTATCTACTTGCACTTTGACATGCTTTCGAACTGCTAGGTTGGCAGGAGCAGGGACCAAGCAACAGGAGCTCACCCCATCGTAGGGATTCGAACCACCGACCTGATCAGCAAGTCCTAGGCTCTGTGGTTTAACCCACAGCGCCACTGGTTACCTTCAGATTATATACAGTACTGCCTTTGAAGAGCATTTGGAAACTGCAATTAGTCCAAAACAAAAACATTTGGGGTCTATATAAATATTTAAGTCAATTAAATTATTACTGTTTAGCTGTTAACTCGATTTTACTCAGCAAACAAGTTACAGGTATAGTATGTCCTAACGTAGATATAAATCAAGCAGCAACATTGTGGTCTCTCTTTTTTTAACAAAACCTTCAGATATCTTCCTTTTGCAAAAGCTGATGCTCAGCTGAGAGTAGCGCAAGTGAAGGTCGTAATTTCTTGTCATTTCTCGACCGTTAAAAGCATTCTAGAAGCAGCTTAAAAATATTGATTTCATCCAGAATTCCCAGGGTTGCCAGGAACAACAATATTCTCCAGGAGGTCCATCTTTGTTGTTGATTTTTGTGCAAAAAGTGGCATACGAATAAAACGAACGAAGGAAGGAATTATTAGTTAGTCCATCATATATGATTCTCCTTAACGGTGGGACCAATGTATAAAACGCCATATTTTTAAAGGAAAAAAATGGAAATGGGACTGGAGCGCGTGGGTGCCGCTGGGGGCCGGCAGCGAGCAGCCTCTCTCCCTCTTTCCTCATGTGATTCGGCCCTTGAGCCCAAAGGAAGGCGGAGCCCCGGAGGCCTTCGACCGTCCCGAGCGAGGAGGTGCTTTTCTGTCGAGGTGCAGCCTCCGTTTCCCCATCTCATGCTGGCCTTCCTCGCGCGAGCGCCGCGTCCTCTCCTCTCCGGCTCAGCCGGCAGCCCAGGGAAGGCTATGGCGGCGGCGCGCCAAGGTTTGCGCAGCAGCAGCAGCAGCAAGAAACTGGTGGAGTGTTTCTACGACGTGCTGTCTCCCTATTCCTGGCTGGGATTCGAGGTAACAGCGGTGGAAGGGGGCATCTCCCCCCGATTGCAGCACCCTGCTGGCACAGCCGCCCTTGCGCCCCTCTCCAAGAACTCCTGCGCAACTTTGTTTTGCTCAGATGCCCACTCTCCGCGGGTCCCGTCGGGTTTCCTTCCGTACTTAGGAGGGTCACGAAAAGTAGAATTGCAAAGTCGGAAGTGTCCTGGTCGACCTAGTGCGATCGACAGGTAGATCGCCGCCGGTGTGCTTCCGGCCGATCGCGGTAGTTAAAGAAGTGATCGCCCGGTCGCCCCTGAGCGCTCGTGGCGCGCCCCGGGCTGTTAACGCATTTAGTCCCCGCGTCGGCTGCTGCGCGTGGGAAGCAGGGAGGGCTGTGAAACGCAGAGTGAGGCCAACAGGTGTTTGGATTACAATTCTGTGTTCTGGAAGAACAACCCGTTAAATCGAAAACTGCACACACTGGCAATCCGAGGCTGCAGTTCCACGCAGGGATTTCACCCGGGAGCACCCTTCCAAGTACTGCCACCTTGCACAAGACCAGGTGCAAAGGTAGCTCAGCTGGTTACAGCCTGGTGCTGATAATGCCAAGGTTGCAGGTTCGATCCTGTATGGGGCAGCTGCATATTTCTGCATTGCAGGGGGTTGGACTAGAAGGCATGTCCAACTCTTTAGAGACTGCGACCCACTGCCAATATAATAAAACTGGCAGTGATCTATCCATTGTCATTGCCCAGAGTTGATGAGCTTTTTTAAGGGGGGAGTCTTACCCATGAGTAGGCAAACTAAGGCCCAGGGGCTGCATCTGGCCCAATCGCCTTAAAAATCTGGCCCGTGGACGGTCCAGGAATCAGCGTGTTTTTACATGAGTAGTCTGTGTGCTTTTAGTTAAAATGCATCTCTGGGTTATTTGTAGGGCATAGGAATTCGTTCATTCCCCCCCCCCCAAAAAAAAATATAGTCTGGCCCCCCACAAAGTCTGAGGGACAGTGGACCGGCCCCCTGCTGAAAAAGTTTGCTGACCCCCGGTCTTGCCCAACAGTTATTGTGATAATGCTGCCATCTGACTGCTGCATAAAATTGAGTGAGCAAAGGATGGTAATTCTAAGTGCATTTTATAAATAAAATAAAGGAAATGACTCTGAAGTGGAAGCAGCTCTGGCAACTTTTTCAAATACCCAGAGGGATCTCAGCTTCCCAAATACCCGGTACCTTTGTACAGTATAAATACCTTTGTCTGAACTTTGCCTTGTTTACTGCTGCTGCTGAAAGTGTTGCAGCTTTCCAACTGTTAATTATCTGTTCAATGTTCCGATTGCGGGTGTTCATTAGGAATTGAACCAAATAGTTTGCCAAGCTGTTCAGAGGTCGCTTCCAACCAATCTGCCCATAGAGCAGTCATCCTGAATGCAGAAGGGGGTTGCCTTTGCCTTAAGCATAGAAATGTTAAAGTTTAGAAATGACGTTCATAGCTAGCATGACGCGGGTGCTGGCTTTAGAAACTTGTAGAATGGCGTGTGCCAATGATGCAAGAAGTTTGGACAGGTGTTTGTCCCTCCCAACATGGTCTAGATGATTATTCACCAGATGAAAATAGGAGTTGGTTGTCCTGCCATTTATTTGACAAGGCTAGATGGCCGCTTTCTCATCCTTTTCCAGCTCTTGCCCCAGCCTAATTGAGATTCCTCTGTAGTTTGCACAAATAGTCAAGGCTACAGTTCAGATTAGGGACATGGGTAGCGCCGTGGGATAAACCACAGAGCCTAGGACTTGCTGATCAGAAGGCTGGCGGTTCGAATCCCCGCGACGGGGTGAGCTCCTGTTGCTCTGTCCCAGCTCCTGCCAACCTAGCAGTTCGAAAGCACGTCAAAGTGCAAGTAGATAAATAGGTACCGCTCCAGCGGGAAGGTAAACGGTGTTTCCGTGCGCTGCTCTGGTTCGCCAGAAGTGGCTTAGTCATGCTGGCCACATGGCCCGGAAGCTGGACGCCGGCTCCCTCGGCCAATAAAGCGAGATGAGCGCCGCAACCCCAGAGTCGGTCACGACTAGATCTAATGGTCAGGGGTCCCTTTACCTTTACCTTACTGTTCAGATTGCAGATTCATGTTTAGAACTCTCGCTAACCTGTGTCTTTGCATTCCTCTTGTTTTCTGGCATTAACTTGATTTTATCTTTGGGCTTCCTCCACTGTCTATTCATGATACTTTCTTAATCTTGCATCTGATGAAGTAGTTTATTCCCTGCAAATGTTCATACCATGGTGAGCCTGTTTCTGAAGTACCACCTGCAACCTGTCTCTTTTACCCTCTTGCAGACTAACACAGATGCTGTTTGGAATCTGCCTTGCAAAAGTTGCCTTCTGTAACCTGCCTGCTGGCTCTCGAAAGCTTTATTTCTCTGCCTCTGTCCGTCTCTCTCTGTCTCTCCTCGCATGTGAGTTTTGAGCTGCTGCTGATCATCGCTCAACTTTCCTCACTGATGTAGGTTCTCTGCCGCTACCGTCCCATCTGGAACATGGAGCTGCGCTTCCGACCTGTTTTCCTTGGAGGCATAATGCATTCGACTGGTAAGTGCTGATTAACAGAACTGAGTTCAACTGAAATGTACTGTATTTTTCGCTCCATAAGGCGCACCTAGTTTTTAGAGGGGGAAATCAAGAAAAAACATCCTGTCCGCTTTCCCCAGAGCATCTGGGGCTGCCGGGGAATCCCGGGTGTCCCCCCCCCAGCCCCAAAGAGCAAAGAAGCCAAGACAGCGAGCAGGATCCATCCCGCTTGCTGTCTTGGCTTCCTCTTTAGGCCGGAAGGGCTGTGCGCGGCTATGGCAATACCCCCACCTCCTGCAAAAGTCCACGGGAGCCGCGCACCCTTCAAGGAATGCGCGGCTCCTGCAGGCTTTTCTGCGAGGAGGGAGAAGGGACTGACTGGCCGCATCAGTCCCTTCTCCCTCCTGGAGAAAAGCCTGCAAGAGCCGAGGAGCTTGTGTGCGGCTCTTGGGGGCTTTTCCTGCCTGCCTCCCCCCTGCATTCGCTGCATAAGATGCACACATATTTCCCCTTACTTTTTAGGAGGGGAAAAGTGTGTCTTATGGCGCGAAAAATACAGTATATAAAATATGTAGACGAGAACTACATTCC
The DNA here is from genome assembly GCF_964234715.1 of Podarcis melisellensis. Classification (NCBI taxonomy): domain Eukaryota; kingdom Metazoa; phylum Chordata; class Lepidosauria; order Squamata; family Lacertidae; genus Podarcis; species Podarcis melisellensis. Next base: position 31,704,718 of record NC_138534.1, read on the forward strand.
ATATTGGTCTCTTTCTTGCATACCCCCTTAGATGCAGTCTTGCCCTGGGGAAATAAAACTACCATTTCCCAAGTCATCAAGGCCTGTAAAATTAGGTTTCTTCCCCAAGCAAGTGTTGCTTTCATATTTGTTTTGTTTTCATTGCTTGCTTTCCGTATTATCAGGGAATCTGTAGCTGCATCATGCATTGCAGATCCTGTATTGAGTGGCTGTGAAGACTAATTTTGATGAAGTTCATTTAAGGAAGACGAAACAACAACACCTCGGGCTGTTGATATAGCTATGGCTGTTTCTGGGTTGGGAGAGCCTGGTTGCTGTTGTCCATGCACTGGTAACTTCCAGGCTAGATTACTGCAATGCACCGTATGTGGGACTACCCTTGAGGTTGGTCTGGAAGGTGATACAAAATGCCATTGTTTGGCTGCTCTCAGGAGCAATGTATCCACTGTTGAAAGAAGGGCACTAATTGCCAGTTAGGTACTGGGCTACGTTTATGGTGCTGGTTTTTGGTGTAGAAAGCCTTATGCAGTGTGGACCCAGGACACCTGAAAAATGGTCACACCCCTTATATACCCAGTTAAGTGACTATGGGGTGCGGTGCCCATCTCGCTTTCAGGCTGAGGGAGCCAGCGTTTGTCCACAGACAGCTTTCCAGGTCACGTGGCCAGCATGACTAAACCATTTCTGGCGCAACGGACACTGTGACGGAAACCAGAGTGCGCGGAAATGCCATTTACTTTCCCGCTGCAGTGGGACCTATTTATCTCCTTGCACTGGTGTGCTTTTGAACTGCTAGGTTGGCAGGAGCTGGGGCAGAGCAACGGGAACTCATTCCTTCATGGGGATTCGAACCGCCGACCTTCTGATGGGCAAGCCCAAGAGGCTCAGTGGTTTAGACCACAGCGCCACCCGCGTCCCATGATGATGACGATGACGATGTAAGGATGAGAGGTCGTAAGACATAGTAGCCTCTGTCTCTGAAATCTCCTTATCCTCCGCAACAGGTAACAGACCCCCAGCATTGGTGCCCAAGAAAGGAGAGTACATGTCGAAGGACCTCCTGCGAATGGCAAAATTCTACCAGGTGCCACTGCATCTCGTAAAGGATTTCCTAGGGTCTGTTCTTGAGAAGGGTAAGCAGAGGGAGATGTTTGGTGGGGATACATGGAGATAATGGAGAAGAACTGAGAAGCGTTGCACAATGAGTCCGTGGCAGATCCAAGTCCAAATGAAACTGCCCCACAAAAATAGGACTCTCTCAGCAAGTGCACAGTTTTTATGCAAGCCAAGCCTTCCTAATAAGGGTTTTTTAATGTGGGGGTTGGCCTCTTCTTCTTTGACAGGGCACTTTATTTTTTTTTTATTTTTTTGGTATTTTGTAGCAGTGGATTCCTCCCCTCTTGACATTTACGCTGACTCTCATGCTTTTTGTGCCCAAATGCAGGCAGTCTGAAAGCCATGCGCTTTGTCACAGCCGTGGATATGGCAGAGCCGCAGTTTTTGGAGCCCGTGTCGAGAGAACTTTGGATGCGCATTTGGTCCCGCGTGAGTATGGTTGTACTCATGCGTCTCTCCAGGTGCTTCTGGGCCTGTCACGATTATTTCTTCTGTTTATTAATTGCACAAAAAAAGCAGGGCATCCCCCCTCCCCCCCCGTTTATCAAAATATATGGTTTTGATTAAAATAACAGGTCCCAGAATCCCTCCGTATACTTGTATATTCCTATATTTCTATATTCTTGTGTGTTTCGGTTGTTTCTCTACCCTCTCCTCTGTAAGGAACGTCACGCTGCTTCTCACTGTATCAGTGTGTTTGAAAACCCAGTAAAAGTTAAATATATAAAGTAGTTACTTTTTATCCAGGATGCTTAGGCAAGATAGTTGAAATGCCCTGGGCCAGGTTTTGCACAGTTTTCAACCCCCCCAAATTAGATGCATCACTCTGTGGTGGCTCTCCATGGGGTCCTTAAATCTCTTTTTACTGTCTCCCAAGGCAGTATTATAGCACTTAGGAGCCACAGCCCAAGACTGATAGACTCTGCTCCTCTTTGATGGGACCAACAAAGTTCTATAGGTCTGGGTGGAATGAAAAAACAAGGGGCAAATATAACTTGCAGGGTCTCTCCATAGAAATCATTTTTTTAAAAAAATTTATTTATTTATTTATTTATTTATTTATTTATTTATTTATTTATTTATTTATTTATTATTCATTAAACTTACTTGTCGCTTGTCACCTGAAGGTCTCCAAGTGACTTGCAGCAAAGAAAAATATACAATACATAATACTATAGGGGGGAAGTGTGTGTGTGGGGGGGGTGTCATATTATACACTAATATTTCATATAGCAAAAGATTTATGGAAAAACAAAAAGAACATACCAGCCATATAAATAATAGCAAACATTATTAGCAATGCTCAGATAATAAACAGAGCAATTCTCTGACCGCTAATTAGCAAACAAACAAATAAAAACCCAGCCTCCAGAGTCCTCCTGGGATGGTCCAGCATGTCTCTTCTCCCTTCAGCAAAGCAGGAAGAGTTTTACCTGTGTGCAGTTGACATGGCTACTGCTCCTCAAAATTCCAAGCCATACGCCATTCCTGTCACCCTTCACTTCAGTGGGATCATTGTAGCTATAGCTTTGGTGAAGTGAACTTCTGTTCCTGGCACCCATCTCCGTTAGGATCAGGGACGCATAACATGGAGTCCTCCCGTTGGCCAAGGGGTGAAGGAAGTTGGTAGTTCAGAAAGTGCCACAGGTTCTACACTCCTGATTGAAGTGAGTGACATGGCACACTTGTCTGTCTGTGTGTGTGTCTTGGAGCTTTGTTCCTTGTAGCAGAAGGAAGTTAATTATTTTTGATATCTTCACTCTCCCTTGCACAGTCAGTCTCTTGTCCATGAAAGATTTGTAATTGGTTGCCTTACTCCTTGTCTCTTCAGGATGAAGACATAGCCCAGCCAGAGAGCATCTTGGCAGTAAGTTTCTTTCTTTTGCAGTTCCGCAGCACTGCCTGTACTCTCGTTTGTGGCACATCCTAGTCTAGATGAGCACTTTTCATCCTTTCATCTCCTGATGGTGTTAGACCGCAGCCTCCTATCATCCATAGTCCATTTGGTCAATAGTTGGGGATGATGGAAGTTGCGGTCCAACAGCATTTGGGGACCTGAGGTTGATGAATTGGTCTAGGTGCTGTAGACTGGCCTGTGGAGATCTGCTGAGTGATCGTTCTTCTATTGCGACAGAAGTTTATACTCTTGACTTCATGATTGCGGACCTGCAGGAAGAGCTTTTCAGGTAACCTTGCAGTGCAGAAGGATTAGCTTTGTAGTTCTAGCTAGTCAGACAGAAAATATGCAGAAGAGGATTTGCATGATTTTATTTTCCTCCTGGGTTAAACCACAGAGCCTAGGACTTGCTGATCAGAAGGTCGGCGGTTCGAATCCCCGCGAGGGGGTGAGCTCCCGTTGCTCGGTCCCTGCTCCTGCCCACCTAGCAGTTCGAAAGCACGTCAAAGTGCAAGTAGATAAATTGGTACTGCTCCAGCAGGAAGGTAAACGGCGTTTCTGTGCGCTTCTCTGGGTCGCCAGAAGCGGCTTAGTCATGCTGGCCACATGACCTGGAAGCTGTACACCGGTTCCCTCAGCCAGTAAAGCGAGATGAGCACTGCAACCCCAGAGTTGGCCATGACTGGACCTAATGGTCAGGGGTCCCTTTACCTTTACCTCTTTTCCTCCTAGCATGGCTTTCTTGGTGTTGTCCCCCTTTTTTAAGGGGGGGGGAAACTGACTTAAATGAAAGCAATTGAAAGTGTAGCTTTAGGCTGCTTTCTGCACTCCCTGGTGAAAATTCTCTCTGCCCACATATTCAGAACGTCCTGCTACGTGACCTGCATCTTATTTCCTTTCCAGTGTTTTGTGCTATTTAGTATGTATAGGAAGGATCTGTGGTTAAGTGGTAGGCTGTGTGCTTTGTGTACTGAAAGCCCCGTGATGAGTCTCTGGCAGTTTCAGCCAAGCAGGCCTGGCAAAGATCTCTGCCCAGCACTCTGCAGAGCCATTTCCTGTCCAGGGAGGCCATGCTCAGCTGTGTGGGCCATATGGTCAGAATTTAGCCTAGCTTAATATTGACAATGAGGGACACGGGTGGCGCTGTGGGTAAAACCTCAGTGCCTAGGGCTTGCCGATCGCATGGTTGGCAGTTCAAATCCCCGCGGCGGGGTGAGCTCCCGTCTTTCGGTCCCAGCTCCTGCCCACCTAGCAGTTCGAAAGCACCTCTAAGTGCAAGTAGATAAATAGGTACCACTTTATAGCGGGAAGGTAAACGGCGTTTGCGTGTGCTGCGCTGGTGCTGGCTTGCAAGAACAGCTTCGTCACACTGGCCACGTGACCCGGAAGTCTCTCCGGACAGCGCTGGCCCCCGGCCTCTTAAGTGAGATGGGCGCACAACCCTAGAGTCGGACACGACTGGCCCGTACGGGCAGGGTCACCTTTACCTTTTTAATATTGGCAATCTGGGAACAAGTCATTTCATGTGTGTGCATCTAACCTGGCAATGTTGCAAAACCAGCACTTCCCCTGCCTGCTGGCTGCACTTGCTTCTCAGCAAAACAAATTGGTTTTTTGTTTTTGCTGTGCTCTCCTTTAAAATACTCCATGCCTGTGTCAGTACCAAAGACCTTTTCAAGCGTTATCCAATTAACCTTGGCTATAGCGACTGCGATGCCTGCTATTCTCCATCTGTCTCTTTTCAGGCTGCAGAGAGAGCAGGGTTGTCCTCGGAGCAAGCTCGGAAACTTCTGGAAATGAGTTCCTCACCAGAGGTGAAGAATCGCCTGAAAGCTACAACAGATGAAGCACTAAAATATGGGGTGAGACACTGGCATCGCATCAGGCCAGGGCGGGGGAAGCTGTCCAGCTCCCATCAGCGCCAGCCAGTAGGGTCAGTGGCTAGCAATGATGGGAGTTCGAGTCCAACAGATGTCTTGAGTTCTGCTGGTTCCTCATCCTTGCAAATACTTTATCAGGAGCTGTGCATCTTCCACCCCCTGCCCCTTTTTCCTGAAGGGTTACCCGGAGGGATCAAGTGCCTGTATGTCCAAACAATAGGGAAACAGGCCATCTGCTTTGGATGCAGAAGGTCGCAGGTTCAATCCTCACTGGAGTCCTTCCGAGAGAAGAGGGAGACAGTATAGATTTACAACACTGGTTTGCAGAAGGTCATAGCTCAGAGGCTGCAGAGGAGAGAAGCTGGGAAATATTGTGAGGGGAGCAGCACCAGGGAAGAGGCAGCTGACAGACTAAGTGTCTTTAGAAAGCATTCCAGACCCCGCTTCTCCCAGAACCCAGCCGGCATGGAAAGTAGGAGAACAGAAAGCTCAGAGGCAGAAAGCACAGATCTGCCAACCTAGGGATGACATGTAATAGGAGAGACGCAGGCAGTGGGGCCTTACTTGGAGCAATGCCATTACTGCAATGGAGAGGCATTTTTCAGAGCTGTGAATATTGAGTAAAATATTTGGGTATCTTGCGTATCTAATTCTTGGCTGCCCACCATGGAAGGGATTGGATTCCCTGAAGCCAGGCAGGGCTGGTCTGAAATCTTGGAGAGCTGCTGGCAGCCAGCGAAGACAGTACTCAGCAAGTACTCAGTGGGATGTACCAATATACTGATTCAGTATAAAATTCCTGAATCTGTGTGACCTGGTGAGCCATCAGGCTTTTAAGCTACCCTATTTTTCGCTCTATAGGACGCACTTTTTCCCCTCCAAAAATTAAGGGGAAATGTGTGTGCGTCTTATAGAGCGAGTGCAGGCTGCGGCGCTAAGCCCAAAGGCAGAACAGGGAGACGGAGCGCTGCAGAGTTGAACACACCTTGTTTTAGAGGGGGAGAACAAGAAAAACAAAATTTTCCCTGTTCTCCCCCTCCTATGGTTCGGTGAGTCCTATGGTCCGGTGCATCCTATAGAGCAAAAAATATGGTACTTTCAGTCAACCTAACAGAACGGAAGTGACCACATTCTCTTCCCAATGTTCGAGCTCTGATATATATTCTATCTTTCTTAAGAACCCAAGTGTAAGATAAATCTGCAGCCGCCGAACACAGAAGGCAACTTGAACCCATTTGAGCATTGCAGGTTCATGTACATTGCATCAAAGTGTGTAGATGAAGCAGTGCCCCCTTTGTGACTCTTGTGTCGTATGTCTTCCTTCAGGCATTTGGGCTGCCATGTTTTGTCGCTCACGTTAATGAAGAGCCTCACCTTCTCTTTGGTTCGGATCGTTTAGAGCTGCTGGGACATCTCTTGGGTGAGTGTTTTTAATGCTGTTGCCTATCATTTAACGGTCTTTCAGGTTCCTGTTTGGACTAACGTGCCAAAAGGAAAGTCCTGGCCACTTGCAGGTACTTAAAAAACCTCAACAACTTTAAATACCTCAGGCTGTATGCTGAATATTCCAGTCCATGCCGTTCACTCTGTCTAGATTCTCAGGTTATTCAGGAGCCCCCCAACACGAATGTGGTACCTTTTGCATGACTGAATGCTCCTTCATTTAATCTTTTTGTGGCTGACAGAAGAGTTCTTGCCTAGCCTAGTTTTCACTGTGCTGGGAATTATTGACAGAAGAGTATTCAGTTTTGTAAGCATCTGCCTTCAGGTTGAATTTGCATAGCTTAGGCATCACTCTGCTGGCCCTTTGGAGAGTTTGATCCCTTCCCCTTCTCTGACTTCCTGTAAACTGCCCAGAGGCAGTTGTAGTGACACAAACTGCCTTAATCTAGTAACCTATCAGATGAAGTAGGGAATTAATGTCATTTTCCCACTGCTGCTATTGAATTGGTGTGTTGATTTAACTTGTTGCTTCTTCTGCATTCTGAATCTAATTTGCTCTCTGATTCCGACTTGTTTCACAGGAGAGAAATGGCTGGGACCAGTTCCCACATCTTCCAAGCTTTAGCTCTGAGAGTTACAGAGGAACAATGGGATTTCTAAGCCACAAAGGTTTGGGAGTGTCTGCTTCTACAAGGTGAACACAGGAGGGCTGACGGGCACAAGGCAACCCCATAAACACGATTTGTGATACTAGAGAAGGCAACACAGCGATGATATCAACATGCAATGCACCTCAATCACACTGGTGTATGTCTAACACACATTTGACCCGTGTGAGTTGCTGGCATACTAGAGATGTAGATATGCATTAACAGAGAAGCTTCACTTTTAGTTGCTTGTTTTGGTTGCTGCTTCCGGCAATATAGTTAGTTGGTTGCAGAAATTGATACAGATGGTGTGAGTCAATGAGGTGCGTATCGCTCTTCATGAGAGACTGCTCTTTGTTGGGGATATGTAATGGCATAATAAAAAGGGCCTGGAGGTGTATCTTGTCCAACTTGGTCATTAGAGGGCTTCAAAGTGCTGTGGACAAGAGCACAGCTCCCCTGCGCCATTCCCAGAAGTGTTGCATAATAGCAACATTTGATTCTTTTCTGAAATTCAGATGCGTTACAAACATCGGAAACTGACACGAACTAGGTCTCTGTAGTCCGGTAGTGTCTACTCTGACTGCCAACAACTCTTGGGGTATCAGAGGGTCTGTCATGACCTCCGCTACCAACAAGAAATGCCAGGAATTGAGAACCTTCTTCATACGCTACGTGCGGCACCATCAGTGAATCTTAATTTCATTCAGACACAACATGAAACAACTGTTTGGTACAGTGGTACCTCGGGTTAAGTACTTAACTCGTTCCGGAGGTCCGTTCTTAACCTGAAACTGTTCTTAACCTGAAGCACCACTTTAGCTAATGTGGCCTCCTGCTGCCGCCGCGCCACCAGAGCACAATTTCTGTTCTCATCCTGAAGCAAAGTTCTTAACCTGAAGCACTATTTCTGGGTTAGTGGAGTGTGTAACCTGAAGCGTGTGTAACCTGAAGCATATGTAACCTGAGGTACCTCTGTACTTTAATTAAACAAGATAAATATACATAGATTAGGATACGTGAGAGACTGTGGGTGGAGAAGGGAAAGAAGTGTTGTTGCATTTCCAGCATTGAAGCGCTCTTCTCCCGGGAAAAGCATCTACAGTGAGCCTTATTAGAAGTAGAGTAGTGAGTTGCAGGATCTGATTTCTTCTGTGCTTGGTGAACATCCTCTGCTTAAGTGCCACAGCTGAATCACTGTGGTGTTGTGCTTCACAAACAAACTAGAACAAGAAATCACCCTGATTTCAGGTCACACAGGTTTTTGGTCTGTGTGTGTTCCCTCCCAATTTGCAACCTTTGCTTACTAACAAGAACTCCTCCTGTATCCGAAACCTGTATCTGGATGCTGAGATTGGTGTCACCGTGCAACAAAGAACAGACAAAAGTGTGTGTAGCACTTCGTCCCAAGACCAAAGAATTTAAACTGATCTCATCTTTCCCACTTTCAGTGGGGTGGAACTGTCTTAAGGTCGCACAGTGTTTTTACCTGTTCATCTTAGCTAAACTAAGGCACGAGAAGATAATGTGGTGCAGGCCAGACCCCTTATTTTAAGCCCAAATAGTTCTTAGCAGGAACACTTAAGAAACCACAACGAAGATCAGAGCATATTGGTCACAGTAGTCTTTTATTGCAAGCCCAGACACCACAGACACAACAAGCATGGAGCAAGGGTCACAAATTCACATTTATAGGTTCTTGATGGCACAGAGACTTAAGGGAGAATGGAGTGGTTGAAGGGACTGTTGTACAGTGAGATACCAAACAAAGACCTGTTGAATCCCATGAAGGATGAGATGAACACAAACTCCTCCCACCATCAGACACCTGTGCACTTTGGCACAAGATACCTACGCTGCGTGAAGCAGTTGAGGAGCTCTTACATACCAGGTGCCAGCCTTAGAGTGATAAGGGCTTTCATTCCTTAGTTTTATAAAGCCTGTGCTCAGAAGAATGGATACAAACACAGCCTTCCCAAGAAGGCCCGGGGGGGGCACATCTTGGGTTTTTAAATTTTAGCAGTTATGAGGACAGACAGAAAGATCTCTCTCCTCTTGTTTGTTTCTGAAACTATGGCAGGAGACCCCCTGTTCCTCCCCCCCTTGACTTTTTGATCTCCTGAGGTTGCTGAACTAGAATGACACATGTGGGTGAGCGAATGCCACGATTTGGACTTTTGTGGTTGGTTTCCTTACTGCCTGTGGTGCAGCTGTCACTGAATGAAGCAGAAAGGTCAGGTCAGGCGTTCTTGGGGAATCCAGCTTCCAACTCCTCTGGACATCTGGGTGAGCTGCTGTTCAGGTCTCACTTTGGCATCAGATCCTGCAAGCACAGACAGGAAAGTTGATAACAGCTGAGTAGATAGATTCATGGGACAAATGTGATCATGGGACCCCAAAGCAACTTTGTTGTTCCTACACTTTGGTAAAGCTTAACAAATAGAAGCAGCTCCATCTGTGAATGCTAACGAAGGGCAAGTACATTCCCTAGAGTGATACTATACCAGGCAGCACAGCAGCTGGGGAACCAGCTTTTACCAGCAATCTCCATAAAGAATCCAGGTTCATATATGGGGACACACAACCAGGGATGAGCAAAATCTCATGGAAAGCTTTATGGAAGTTTTTTATTTCCCTTAAGCCATGAAAAGCCAATCTCATAATATAATATGGATGCAGCTGAGAGGGCAATATTCAGATCCGCCAGGCTGATTAGGTGAAAAGCATTTCAACGCAACGTATTTCCAAGTCCCACTGGGACAATTTGCAAGCATGTTCTGACAAGCGTGTGTGACAAATTCAGCCATGTTAGTTGGGTTACCTTTACTGGATCTGAACAAAGCTACAAATTGGTATATGAATCAGACCAGTGCAATTCTGATTTTTTTGCTTCTTATGGCACCTCCTGTGACCACCAAAGCTGTGGGGCACAAGTAAGCTGCTCTATGATGAAATTACCACTTATGGGCTGCGTGTTAATTTTCATAAGCACCCCTCCCATACGAAGCTGTCACAGCACATCCAATGAGTTCTGTTTGCACAGAAACAAACCTGGGCAGAATATAATCATTGTGTCCGATCAGGTACTGTTCAGGGGGCAAGTAACTTGCCCCGTGGAAAAGGCGTCTGATTACCTTGAAAAGCTTCCACAGTCCTTGGGAGTCCCTCCCCCTTTCTTGAAGACAAACTGATGAAGGATGCACCACCCCATTGATGACAGAGGCAGGAAACAGAAGCACAAAGCTAGCCAGTGAGCAGAGATGATTTGAGCGCAAAAAAATTAAAGAAGCTGCAGTAACACAGAGAGATGGATGGGGCTGGGGGGAAAGGGCATTGTGGGAAACAAGAATCTTGGGGAATTCGCCAAGAAACTTGCAGACCCTGCTAGATGCAGCGGAGGTGTGTTTGTGATGGGGGCACAGAGCAGTTGGTCTTGGGAAAGAAGTTCAGATTGGTGTGAGGGGTTTGGGAAGAGAAGACACAGTAGCCGCCTGTGTGTCTGGGGAGAGCCACAAAGTCAGCCTCCTGTTTTCCCATCAGGGAATGTGGAGGGTGACAAAGAGAGCCCTCTTCCTTTCCATCACCTTTTGCCCACATGCCCTTGTCCCCTTACCCTAGGGCACCGAGGCTCCCTAGGGTGCAGATTACCTGAGAATTACCCAGCATGCACTGAGACACCCCTCCAGCGATGACATCACACACAGCACAAAATGGAGGCCTGTGGAACAAGGAAGTGGCAGTTTCTTTAGCATTCTTCCCTTTACCCCCCTGCTTTCCAGTATACGAAGAACCCATGAAATCACCTCCCTGCCTTCTTAATGTCATGGGGAAAAGAAAAGAAGAAGAACATACTGGACTGTAACGATGAGCATCCACTTTGCTGCCTTTCCCCTTCTCCATAGAGCCTGCAGCACTGCTTGGCGGGAGCAGCTGAGTCACTGAAAGGAATTAAGCATTTTATTTAGAAAGGTTAACTCAAGCTACTTCTGGCTCACCAGACCCATCTTTTTTCTTACTCAGGCTGCTGCCAACTATATACAGGGTGCTACAGTACTGCTAATTTACTTGGGACATCAGCCATTTTCCAATACCTGTCCCTGGTAAATTACTGCCCCTGTTTTACCATTGTAGAGATATTCAGTAGACCCTGTTCTACATTTTCAGCCTTAGAACATAAAAAATCAAGCATAATATCCAGCCTATTATCCACTGCTTTTGTTTAGAATTGTTTTACTTGTTTTTATAATTGCCTAAACCATTATACCTGTTTTCCTGGTTTTCCATTGCATGGTTATAATGTAACCCACCCTGAATATTGTTCAGGGGAAAAGAATGTGCCTTTATGAGTCCTGATCCAAACTGGGGTCTCTCCATGCTGCTTTAAAAAATGAATAAACCACCAAACAACACTTAAATATGTTCAAATGTGGTAGCACATTTTAAAGCTATCATCATCAGCCCCTAGGTGGTTTCAAAATGGAGAACATGTCCATTAATGGTTCTTGGTTACGAGGGCTAAATGAAACTTCCAGATGCAAAGCCATTGTATCCCTAAACACCAGTTGCTGGGGAACACCAGTAGGAGAGGCATATTGGCTTCAAGCTGCCAGAAGCATGTGGCTGGTCCCTGTAAGAAAGGAATGTACCACATTGGGTCATTGGTCGATGCTGCATTATATTCATGCCTTTAGCCAGAGCCCACCTCTCTAGGATGTGTCAAGAGGAAGTAGAATCAAGAGAAAGAAGAGGATGTATATTGTAAAGAAACCAGGTACCGTATTTTCCGCCCTATAGGACGCACTTTTTCCCCTCCAAAAATGAAGGGGAAATGTGTGTGCATCCCATGGGGCGAATGCAGGCTTTCGCTGAAGCCTGGAGAGCAAGAAGGGTCGGTGCGCACCGACCCCTCTCGCTCTCCAGGCTTCGCGGACCTCTCTGCAAGCAGCGGGAGCGCTCCCACTGCTTGCGGAGAGTTGCCTGCATGCTGAAGCCTGCGCACGCTGAGATCAGCGCGTCCAGGCTTCGCGGACCTCTCAGTGAGCAGCGGGAGCCAGCGCTGGGCTCCCACGGCTTGCAGAGAGCTGCCTGTTTGGGGGTTGGGGTAGGGGGAAGCTCGGGCTTCCCCCACCCCAGCCCCGCGCCTGGGGGAAAAATAATTCCCCCCCCTTTATTTCCCCCCCAAAAAACTAGGTGTGCCTTATGGGACGGTGCGTCCTATAGGGCGAAAAAGACGGTAGTTCTTCAGCAGCTGAAAGTGTGATACTGCTTTCCAGCTGTAAGGAAAGACAGCTGTCATTCTTTAAATGATTCCTGCCTCTTGGTCAGAACTGGGGTTTTCCCAAAAGGATAGTGAATCTTTGGTCCAACTTGGAAAATTGTAGCCACGTCCTTCTCATGCAAATAGGCACAGAAGTCCTTCTCGTGCTATCATCCTTCCTCCATGAGGGACATCAACATGGGAAAGTTCCCGTCTACTCGCTGTCAGTGCAATGTGGGATGGCTTTGCAGCAGCAATGATAATGCAAAGGTTACATGTTAGTTCACCCAAACAAGTCTTGTCCTAGAACCTGCAAGACCTCGTTTGGTTTTTACCTGGTGAGCTGGTACTGCTGGGTGTGCAGACGCTATCGTCTAACCACGCGCTCTGAGTCAGGGACTCCTGCTTTTGGGGACCTTCAAGGGAACACATCAACTCCTGCACAAGAGAAATGGGGAACGGGACTTAGAGGATGCTGCAGCTGCTCAGCTGGGACAGGAGGACTACTTGAGTGGAAAGGGGATTTCCAAGACCCCCACACTGACCGCCTCGTTCTCCTCCTCCTCCGACGTCTCATTTTCTCTCACTCCGCTGCAACAGCTGCTCACATTGGACGAGGAACGGGACAAGGGCTGCATCACGCAATATCCTGATGTCTGACCGGAGAGCGTTCTGCTGGAGGAACACACAAGCCCCAGATCATCACCCTCATAAATCTCAAAGGCCACCAGCCCAGCCATTACAGTTCATAAGCCTCTGTGACAAAAGCCTCACTTTGCAGAGAAGTCTTTAAAGCCTGCCCAGACTTGCTCAGGTCCTCTAGTTCATTAGAGCTCAATACACACATTTAAAAGGGATGCGGGTGGCGCTGTGGGTTAAACCACAGAGTCTAGGGCTTGCCGATCAGAAGGTCGGCAGTTTGAATCCCCGCAACGGGGTGAGCTCCTGTTGCTCAGTCCCAACTCCTGCCAGCCTAGCAGTTCGAAAGCACGAAGTGCAAGTAGATAAATAGGTACCGCTCTGGCGGGAAGCTAAACGGCATTTCTGTGCGCTGCTCTGGTTTGCCAGAAGCGGCTTAGTCATGCTGGCCACATGACCTGCAAGCTGTACGCCGGCTCCCTTGGCCAATAAAGCGAGATGAGCGGCACAACCCCAGAGTCATCCACGACTGGACCTAATGGTCAGGGGTCCCTTTACCTTTACCCTCATTTAAAAATGAAACACTGTTTATTGTTCGTTAAATGTGTATCTCAACTTTTCTCCCAGGAGCTGAAGGTGGCATACATTGCTTTCCTCATTGTTATCACCACAGCAATCCTGTTAGGAAAGCTTGGGCTGAGAGACAGCAGTTGGCCCAAAGTCATAACCAACTGGGGATTTGAACCCTGGTTTCCAAAGTCCTAGTCCTCTACTCTATTATGCTACATTGGCTCAATCACACACACACACACCCCACTTTACACAAGGCTTCCCGGTGTTCTTTTGTTCTCAACTCACTTGTTCTTCCTGTTGGGGAATTCTGGGGAGCTGGGACTGGAAGAGCCGTCCGACTTGAGGTCAAAGAAGGGCCCTGGGCTCTCCAATACTTTCTGTATCCTTTCAGCGATGTCTTTGCTTTGGAGGAAAGGGAACAAAAACACTTACAGCATGGAGTCAAGAGTCCTTGCATGAAATCCAGTGGCTTCATTTCTTTAAGACACTTAAATTCTCCTTCAGCCCATATAGGGACAGAATGAATTCCTCCAAAGGTTATGGGAATGGAAACTGGCCCTTTCCCAAAAGTCTAACCAATGACCTGCATGGCCTCCTGCCTTTCTCTGTAGCAAACAGCACATTAAACTCTCTCTCTCTCTCTAGATATATACACACAGTACATAACTCATTACACTATTGTTTCCATTGGTTCATGGGGCTTTCCCATTCTTAGCCCAAATCTCAATTATGTTGAACAGGCCAATTTAACAGGTCAAAACTAAAACGTATTTTATATACATTTCAGACCCATGATACTGCATGATGAAGAATCTTGATTGGCAGAAACAACGGTTTTTAGGTTTAGCTCACTTAGAATTCCAACTGAAATGCACTCTAATCATGAAAAGAAAGATTTAAGCAGAGATATAGGCTGTGTGTACTCAAATTCGCAAGAAAGTAGGTTGGTTCCTTATATCTACATATATAGCACAGGTTTGACAAATATGCAGGGCACATCAGATTTCACTTTAAAGATTTTAGCTCTGCTCATTCTGAGGAGGTCAGGAGCTTTAAAGGCTAAAAGTCTTGGGAGAGGATGGCAGCTCCAACTGTACTTTGCAACCTCCAGAATAAAGAATCACCAGGTCATTCTGCATATAACTTAAGAGTAGGTTGGCTGGTTATGCGCTGCAAAAAAATGAGAACAAATCTACAGATGGTAATTCACATGTATAAGTTGCAAATTTAGAAATAATTGCTGAAATTTAAATAGAATTGCAATACAATCTCACCATTATGGGGAAAACATCAGGAGAATGTCTAGGTGCTGCTATTACTGGGCAACTTCATGGCTCCTGTTCCCCTTTTTTCTGATTCCTTATCTTTAAACCAGATTTGGACCAGACAGGCAGCAAACAGAGGAGACCTTGCCCGCCCAAGACACATGGGGGCATCTCCTGACAACGTTTGCTTCTTTTAGCTTTAATGGTCCTGTCAAATTTTACTGGAGCAGCAGGATAAAGGGTGTGACACAAAGGGGGAGGAAGGAAAGACACTTACCTGGGGAGTAAATAACCCTTAACCCACAACTGAATGGGACTCACTTCTGAGTAGATATGGGGATTGCACTGTTAAGTAGACTTCAGACACTGTCAGCAGCTGAATCACAAATTATGCTAATAAGTGTTTAATAAGTGGTTTCAATTGTTGCTCTAGCTTCCATGGTGGCCTAAGTGTACCACCAAGGAGGGTGACACTTGTGGTGATGGGACTCAGCAGCAGACAATTTGTAAAGGGCAGGGCAGGGTTGCGTCCCCTCCTTCCTCCCAATCAATGGTCCTTTGGCAAAACTGAAGTTGTGGGGTTTTTATTTTTTATAGAGTGAGACAGAGCAATACACACCTAAAATACTCTTTGTTCTGAGTGCATGAACTGCTGACGGTGGCTAAGGTTTAACAACCTCTTCCATTGGACTTAAATGAGATTTGTACCTGAACTTCTGCCTGTACTGGAGCATGACATACTCAATCCTCTCGCCCTTTTGGTGGTTTTCACAAAATCCGATGAAACAATGAGGTAAACAAAATGGGTGCAGGTAGCACTGGGAAGGATGCCTCAATAATACCACCTTCCAGTGGCGTAGCGTGGGTTGTCAGCACCCGGGGCAAGGCAAGTAATTTGCGCCCCCTAACCCATGGATTTGCGCCCCCTAACCCGTGGATTTGCGCCCCTAGCCCTAACCCCCAGATGGTGCGGCTGGCCCCCCTGCACCCCCCACGCTACGCCACTGCCACCTTCACCTCTCTTCCAAACAATCCTCTGTCTTTGATATGTGCCTATGGCTCAAGGCATGTGGTCCTTCCTCTCTGCCATTCTTCCCTTGAGTCTTACCCAGTGTCTCCATTTAGGCTTCAGTTTCATCATCCCCCCCCCCATCATAAGTTCGGTTCCCCACAATTCCACATCAGTTTGTGATTATTTGTTGTTGTTGAAAAACCAGTTTGTATCTAAATGGAATTTCAATGGAATTTTATGAAAATGCACCAGAGTTTTATGAAATTTTAATGGAATTATGAAAATGCACCAGAATTTGAATGGAATTTTATGAAAATGCATCAGAATTTTACGGCAAAATCCCCCTAATATACACATTTTTTGCAAAGCAATTTCCCCTAATATAAAGCATTTTTGCATGTTCTTTTCACTCATGCATTCATACGCACACTTCAGCCCCTCAGGCTGTGTATTTTTGTGCACACTACTTGGACTGGAGAACTTCATTGCAAAGTTCAGAGGTGTGCAAATTTTAAGGGAAGCTGTGCTTTGGTTTGCCTATTGTTAAGGAAAGTGCTGATTAGGTAAGCTAACCTATAGATGCAAGCCGAATTTCTCCACCATCCCTAGCCATCCCTCTCCCTCTAGTCCTCCAAGTCCCTACAGCCCAGTCCGTACCTTTTCTCCTCCTGGATGTTCTCAATGCCAATTGCACTACTGCGTCGCCCATTGAAGCGGCTACCTCGGTTGCGTGACGGGCTTCTCCCAGGTAGGGCAAAGGACTAGAGGGGAGGAAAGGACAGTAGGAAAAAACGAGAGACAGAGGAAGAGGAGGATGCAGAAAAGGTAAGAGCTAGAGGGAAGATGGAAGACTGGGCTCCAGAGCCTGTCCTTGCATTGCTACCCCATGCTAACAGTTTCAGCCTGTCCAGAGAGTCACAAGGTGCCCAAGCATGATGTGGGAGCTGTCAAAGTTCGACAAATAGGGGATGAGCCAAGAGTGGGAAAGAGCAACACACATATAAGAGAGAGAGAGAGAAATGGAAAGATTGGTAGACAGAAATGCATGTGTGAAAGAGCAACAGGGGGAAATATAGACTCGGAAAAGCACAAGGTAAAGCCATGTACAGCCCCAGAGGGCTAAGCTAGACATTACAGTAAATGTGCACCTGCTGCCCAAAATGGAACCCATCACATCTTCTCCCTCTGTCCCAGAAGAGTTTTCCTCCCTACCTAATTAGCAGCTGAAGATCTGGAGCAGGGGCAGGGCGATGTGGGACGCAGCTTCTACCAGGGATGCCAAAGTGTGTGCCCAGGGGCTGGGGCAGGGATTAAAGATCTAAAGGCAGTTTCCAGCACGAGCTGTAAGTTTACTCCAATATCTAGCTTAGCCCAAAAAGGAAGGGAGAAAAAAGGAAAGGTGGGGAAGTATAGAGCGCCCCCTTTCCTTACATTTCTTTGGCATTTCTCCTACTTCCAGCAGATGGTGGGTATCACCTTTTCCCTGCAGAATTCCCCAAAGGAGACAATGCCTTTCCTGGCTTCTCTGGACATGGGAGGATGGATTCACCTAAAGGAGCCTTGCACAAGGACTTCTGCTTGCGCAATGGGGCTTCCATCCCTTCCTGAATGCCCCCAAAATTGGCTTGAGGGGTTGTGAGAGCCCCCATAACAGCACATGGGAGGGAAGGCTTGTGCATTCATCATAGTGTGACACTTGAGTTCCATCCAGTATTTGGAAAACCTGCTAAAACCCCAGCATTGATCGGGGAAAAGAAGAAATTAAAAGCTTCATCACAAATACAGCTTTCTGAAGTACCATATTTAGAGTGCTGTCTAATGAGCCAATTAAACCTGAGCTGAGGAACCTGTGGATCTCCAGATGGTCTAGTCTACAACTCCCACCATTCCACACCATTGGGCTACACTGGCTAGGATCCCACCACTGGATCAAACTGCTTGCTCCAAGCCATACAATACACTCACATCCGTCTGAGAATTTTGGTACCGTGAGAACGGGCTTAAGATGTAAGCCACATCTACTTTGCCAACTTCTTCCAGTCATGCCAGAGGAACCTCAGCGCAGAAGGAATTCATTCTGTGCCATGCTTCTTATCACCAGGGGACTTGGGCATGTATGGCTCAGGGACAGCAGAACATATGCTTTGAATGCAGAAGGTCCCAGGTCCAGTCTACAGCATCTCTGGTGGCTGTGCTGGTCTCACCTTGAGCACTCTCTTGAGAATGAAAATTCACGTAAGCATGCTTTCCACACTATAATTGCAACTCCAGACTCTCTCGAAAATGGCCTTCTCATCAGGTGCCTTCAGTGCCTGTGCAAAGGACTGAATGCCCACTTGGACAGAGGATGTCCTGAACTACAGCAGCACCAATGCACTGGTAACATCAATGCCAAGCAAAGGAAGAGCCACTAATGCAACACTTCTAGCTATTAGTTCTTTCATTCCAGACACCGCTTCATCTCACCCTGCCATGCAGTCCATCACTGAACAGTCAAGTCTTGGCAGGCAAAACTAACTTGCTGCAGATGCCCACCAAGTGGTCCATAGCCAGGAGGTGAGCATACTTGGGTAGAACAATCCTAAATAAGGTCAGCAGTATGCTCTACCCAACAAACACACTGTCCTAAACCTCTCCAGACATCAACAAGGTGGTGGGAGAGGTTCTATAAGCGGGCTCTTATGGAATCTTTTTTAGTGCCCTCAAAATTAAAATTCAGTCTAGTTTCAGTCCTGTTTCGGGCACATAAACCACCCTTGACACTCCAAAGGATAACCAGTGCCGAGAGACGAATGCCAGGAATGCAACTTCACCATTTCTCCTGGGTCTCTCAGTAGCTTTTGGAATCACTGAACATTGTACCCCTTATGGATAACCTGTTCTGCATTAGGAATCAGTGGCATAGGGTTTGGGGGGTCCCATTCCTGCCTTGGGGACTGATTCCACAACTGCTGCAGGAGAACTACTGCTCAGCATCGATGCTAAAGGGTCCCGAAGGGATTCATCTTATCCCCAAGACCAAACATGAAATGTCTATGTGAAATTTCTGAGGGTATCATCAGCATCTTTTATTCCTCTGTAAAAGTTTTTATATTCTCACATAAAACATCAAGGCAGTGCTCAGCAATTAAAAAACCCAATAGCACAATTTATTCTGATTCTCCCTAAATGCTTTCCCTGTTCCTCAAATTGTTTTCAGAGTCAGAATCGGCAAATGAATAGAATCGGGTCTCAGAGGAACAGGATAGGGAAATGAACATAGAGAGATGGGGTGGCAGGGAGCCCAACAGAAAATAGCCACAAAACACCACCAAGACAAGGAGACATTAATAGCTGGAGACAGAAAAGGTTGAAGAGCAGCGGGTACACAGTGGTAGGGGATAGTGGCAAAGGACTGAGTACATTCTGGTCTCCACCCCATGATGCCACCTCCCCAATACCTTACCGCAGCAATAGCCTTGGTGCCTTCGGCGACACTCTGGTTGAGGGCAAGGCCAGCAGTAGCTGGGCGATTGGGTGGAGTTGATGGCTGCTGCTGCTGTTGGTGCTGCTTCCTCATGGCTATTCCCATGGTATCCAGGCTCTGGCTACGGCCCCGGATCACCCGCTGGAGAGAAGGGCAACAGGGAGACAGACACGTTCACAGACACACAAAAGGACATCATGAAGAGCACTATAGGATGCTGGTGGACTGGGTGGAAGGAAGCGGAGGGAACAGGCATGAGCTCAGAAACACCCCGCTTCCTACAGGACTCGGGCAGACAAGGTGTTGTTTCCAAGCGGACAGAACTCGCTTCTGCTAACCTAACCCACAACCTCCTGAAGAGCTCTCTCATAAAAACCACGCACACGTCGTCCCTAGCCTATGGCACCCCAAAGCACAAGCACCAGGGGGCAGACATTTAATCCTTCAACACAGGCATAGGCAAACTCGGCCCTCCAGATGTTTTGGGACTACAACTCCCATCATCCCTGACCATTGGTCCTGTTAGCTAGGGATGATGGGAGTTGTAGTCCCAAAACATCTGGAGGGCCGAGTTTGCCTATGCCTGCTCCAACACTATTCTTTGTACTTGGCACTGTAGATATGAGCAGAACCACCAACTCACAGAGAAGGTGCAAGAGGATACTGTGGTCAATGGCATCAAAAGCTGCTGAGAGATCAAGCAACAGCAGCGAGGTTGCACTCTCCCTGTCCCTCTCCTGAAGAAGGACATCCATCAGGATGCTTAAGGCCATTTTGTCCTCAAACTGGACCTAAACCCAGACTGAAAGGGGTCAAGATAACCAGTTCCTTCCAATGGTGTCTGCAGCTGGACGACCCTCTCAAGCACCTTATCCCAAAAAGTGATCGGGTGGTAGTCCAATATTAGTTCTTAGTCATCAAAGTTCCTCAGGGTTCAAGCAGGGCTTCTTCAGGAGTTGCTGCATCATTGCTTCCTCCAAGGCAGCAGGCAGCAACCCTTCATGCAAAGATGGATGAACCACCCCCTGGAGGCAGCCAGCGCAGCTCAGGTACTTCAGATGAGTCATGATGGCCAGATGTTGAGCACACATGTGGGCCAAACCACTGCAAACACCTTGCCCACGTCCTCAAACCTCATCAGCTGATCCCACAAGATTGGGCAAGATGTTGTGTTGGACACCTCACCCAGCTCTGTAACAATGGTAGCATTCAGCTCAATGGCTGGTGATTTTATTCTCAAAGCCGCTGGCAAATATGTCACAGCTGGCACTCTATTCCCAGTGACAGGGGTTGGCAGCCCCCTTAGCACATCTCTGCTGGCTAGCTACTCAAAGGTGTGATGGGGTAAGCAAATTAAGTCTTCTTTGCAGTAGGCACAACTATGTGCTCTAGCACACCCCTGACCGACTTTGCATTGGATTGTATGCCATTGTACTCTAGACTTCATTTATCCTGTTTCATGGCTTGGAGAGCCATAGACACCCAGTGAGCTCTCCAGGCTCCACAATTTTGGAAAATGAACTCGGGAGTAATTGCGTCACCAGCTCAATGCATCTCACTATTCCACAGCAACACTGAAGCTCAACAGGACTGCCAAACTTGGCTTCTGAAAAATCCCCCCAAGCATTCCAGAACCCCTTGGATTCCATATGCCTCTGGGGGTAGACCATCCTAATGGCAGAGAGGGAATGACACTACAAGACCCAATTTTGCCAGATAATGGTCTGACCATTAAAGGTAAAGGGACCCCTGACCATTAGGTCCAGTCGTGGCCGACTCTGGGGTTGTGGCGCTCATCTCTCTTTATTGGCTGAGGGAGCCGGCGTACAGCTTCCGGGTCATGTGGCCAGCATGATTAAGCCACTTCTGGCAAACCAGAGCAGCGCACAGACACACCATCTACCTTCCCGACGGAGTGGCATCTATTTATCTACTTGCACTTTGACATGCTTTTGAACTGCTAGGTTGGCAGCAGCTGGGACTGTGAAACAGGAGCTCACCCCGTCACGGGGATTCAAACCTCCGACCTTCTGATCGGCAAGTCCTAGGCTCTGTGGTTTAACCCACAGCGCCACCTGCGTCCCTTGGTCTGACCATTACAATGGGGTTAATTCAACCCTGCCCCCACAACATATAGAGTACCACCAACCATCATACCTTGAGGTAAAGCCTAAATCAATGCTTTGTCCTTAGTATGGACACCGAATTATCCCAGAAGCAATGTACTGAGGTTGTCCAACACCACATTACAGACCACCTCAGCCAGCATAGTGAGGTATACTGTTGAGCAGCAAGGTGGCCAGTTTACAAGGCACCAACGGCAGTCCCAATCTGCCCTGCCCCAAACCTGTGGCTGATTTCCCCTCCTCTGCAGGTAGCCTGCTGGCATCTGTTCTCTGAAAAGCAAATATTGACAGCTGCGTAGGATGGTGGCTAAGACACTAATCTACGAGCTAGGAAGTTCCTTCTTTTGGCAAGCTACCATCTCTGAGCCACCTGCACCCCTCTGGCAATTTCTAAAATACAGAGATAATGCTATAGACCTACCTGTCAGAGCAGTTGTGGGGATGACTAAGATAATGTATGTGAAATACCTCCAATGGATAAAATGCAAAGTATTATTACAATATTCACCAGAGCAGCATGAAATGGGAAAATGCAAAATTACACCGGAAGAGAGATATTAAGCATCACCTATTCCCTCTCTCACCTTGAAATTTTCAAAGAAGCCACCACCCCCATTCTCCATTTTGTCATCATCGCCAGACGCCAAGCCCATCATACTGCGGCTACGAATCTGCAACTCCTCATAAAGGCTCTCCAGGAGGGCACTGCGGGTACGATCCTGCTCCAGAAGCAGAGAAGGAGAACACGTTTCAAAAAACAAATAGGCTAGAAGCAGGGAAGGGTGGACGCTTAATCAGAAAGGAAGAAAGATCAGGCTGAGTGACAGAAAAGAAAGCAGTTCTGTATGTGGGTGAGTTACATAATCAGCTGGATCATAGAGATTCACTAGCTCTATGGACTCTCATTAAAGCACGAGACTCAATCTCAGGGCTGTGGGCAAAAAGAGGTTCCTGCATTGCAAGTTGTGACCCTCGGGGTCCCTTCCAGCTCTAAAATTCTATGATTCTAAGTGGATGTGATTAACCAATTTTAATTTGTTTTTGCTCCTAAGGGAATATTTAACATCAGCTACCTAAGGGGGCTTCAGAGACCCCAGGGAACTTTTGGAGGCTGTTTGATAAGGGCAGCCTAGTAAATAGTTAATCTCTGGTAGCACTGAGTACCTTAAATAGGGAATGTGAGGGTACAAGAGAGGAGTAATAATAATAATAATAATAATAATAATAATAATAATAATACACTCTGTTGTGGCCAGGTCTCCCCCAAGGTGACCCAGGGTGGCTAGAATGTGGTTGTCACACTTACATAGTGTGCTTTTCATTCTATTGTAGGAGTTTCAATTCCAATTAAAAGTGTAATTTTGAGTTTAAAGTCACCAGGAGAAATTACTCTTCCCATCCCCATGCAACAGTTGCAGTTTAGAAAGTCCTAGGTTGGATTTAGACATCACCTTGCCAACAAAGGTCCGTATAGTTAAAGCCATGGTTTTCCCAGTAGTGATGTATGGAAGTGAGAGCTGGACCATAAAGAAGGCTGATCGCTGAAGAATGGATGCTTTTGAATTATGGTGCTGGAGGAGACTCTTGAGAGTCCCATGGACTGCAAGAAGATCAAACTTCTCCATTCTTAAGGAAATCAGCCCTGAGTGCTCACTGGAAGGACAGATCGTGAAGCTGAGGCTCCAATACTTTGGCCATGTCATGAGAAGAGAAGACTCCCTGGGAAAGACCCCAATGTTGGGAAAGATGGAGGGAACAAGGAGAAGGGGACGACAGAGGACGAGATGGTTGGATAGTGTTCTCGAAGCTACCAGCATGAGTTTGACCAAATTGCGGGAGGCAATGGAAGACAGGTGTGCCTGGCGTGCTCTGGTCCATGGGGTCATGAAATGTCGGACATCACTAAATGACTAAACAACAACAATTGATTGTTGAACCTGCATTTCATTTCACATCCTGTCATTGATGACCAATATGTTACTTCCTGGTACTCATACCAATATTTGCTCTTTAAGATATATGAATGCAAATACAAGTAAACTGACTCACCTCCAGCTTAGCAAATTTCTCAGCATGGTAGCAGCTGTGCTCCGCATTTATAAGCTTTGCCAGAAGAAATTCACGGAACTCTGTGCCCTGTCAGAAGGAGGAGAATACTCACTCACAGCATTTAAGTCTTACAAGACCCTTTCTTATAGATATATCCAGAACTGTTTTGGTGCCGCAAAGGATAGTGATGAAGGTTCTAGGATACTTCTTTGCAAGCTAATACTTAAGATTGCATGTTGATACCAAAGCACAGGAACAAACACAGATACAAGAATATTCCTCTATTCACCTCAATGGGTTGCACTGTAGAGGTGAAGAATACATTCAAATTAACCACGTGGGACTGTACCACTCTAAAAACTCATGATTTCCTAAATGCCCTCCCAGTTCCCAAGGAAAAAAAATCCTTTACAGTATGTAGACATATAGGAAATGAAGGCTATCTTTCCTTATGGTGCTTTAGCTTTTGGCAGGCAGGGAAATCTATTACATATGGATTTATTTAAAGAGGCAATCCCTTATTTCCTATTTATAAAGACCAAGTAGACTACGTTGTACTACAATTTTTCCGAAAATGCATATTAATCCTCTTAGCTGATGAGTACTGATACTAGAAGGTGCTTAAGCTGAAACTGGCAGCATCTATTTTAGGTGCTTCTGAACATATTAAATGACAACAGTGGCAATATTGGGAATGCTAGAACCACATCTAAGAACACAAGTTGAGCTGGAAAAATGGCTTCCAGGTCATAGGTGCTACAATATTTTAGAGCCCAGGCTGTCACAAGTTTGGGGCTTTTCCAGCCCTAGGTAGTTACACATTCAAAGTTTCATATAAATAGATCGTAATGTAGGAACCATTACCAGAATTCCACTGCCCTTTAAGCCTTTAAATTTTTTTTCTGGCTGCACACAAACCTTTTTGAATATTGCTGGATTTGGCAGAGAAGGCCCAAAGAAAGGGACGTCATCACGGGCTGTAACAGAAACCTGCAACCATCAGAAGGGACAGAGTGGTTTTAGAGTACAGACAGAATGACAACTATGCAGGGTCTCTGCAGGTCTGCAGCCTTAGGATAATATTAAAACATTGTCAGATTTAAACTGCTGTCTGATGAAACTGCTAATCAGCAGAGAGCACAAAAGATATGGGATGTTAGAAACATCTCATATACAGCCACACACACACATACACTCGTTTATAACATTGCAAAAATGCAAATAAATGTACATTATATTCCAGGTGAGTATAATCATTGCAATCATAGTATTCTTCCTTTTTCGACTATCAAAATACATAAAAGCTATTTCCATAGTTATGCTTACTACCTTTCCTATATTTCCAATACATTAAACACTTGCATTATTTTACCAATAAATATCACATAAAAACTAATTACTATATTTTCC
This sequence comes from Podarcis melisellensis, assembly GCF_964234715.1. Lineage (NCBI taxonomy): Eukaryota > Metazoa > Chordata > Lepidosauria > Squamata > Lacertidae > Podarcis > Podarcis melisellensis. Next base: position 31,729,498 of record NC_138534.1, read on the forward strand.
TGCTATGTTCTTATTGGTTTAATTTCCCCTCAACAATAGACCTGGATTGGCTGACTCCAGCACCTTGTTATTATAACATTGGATAAATAAACTCAATTTCTTTACAAACATATTTTCGTGGTGTCTTCCTTCTCTAACAAATCAAATTTGTTAGCTTAACCATTCATGCCATGTCCTGGATTTTAGTTAGCCAGTGATCTATAGAGGGACAGCAAGCACTTTTCTAGTTTGGGCATAGTATCATTCTTGCTGCAGTTAGCAAAAAAACAACAACCAAAGAACAAACCCCAACCATTTAAAAATATTCTTATTGAACTCTATTCTTAGGCTAACTGAATATTACTAGTGCATCTCTTAGAAGGTCATAACCTGGGTTTTTGTTTTTTTTATTCCTTCCATAACTGAATCCCAGTATATTTGGTTTAGGAATATGTCTACATGATATAAAATATTTGCTCCAGGGTTATTTGGAGGAAGCCATGTGATTTAAGGGTATGGCATGGATGTGACCTCAGTCTGCTTTAAAGTGGCAAATTAAAAGTAGGTGACCTGAAGCAAGAACTGCATATGTGCCCTGCTTTCTCTTGCAAAGTACCTCTTCAGCAGCCTGCCTCATCTCTGCTTCTTGCCCCCCCCTCCTCTCCTGCCTCTGCTTCTGGACTGCTCTCTGCCCCAGCCTCTTCCTGCTCACTAAACCCTGTTACCTCTTAGCTTCCGACACCTCCTCCTAGTCTGCTTCTTCTGATCTCTCTGACCACTCATCGCCATTCCATCATCAATCTCCTGGCTCTGAGCCTTCTTCCCTTGGGGTTTCCCCAGCCAGTGCCTCTGCCCTCAAGCCAGTCTGTGACATCACCTTAACACCCACTCCTGTTATTTATTCGAGTATTTGTCCAGGTTGCTAATATAGCTCTGAAGTTAAACTAAAATGCTTGTCGTTATCTGGGTTGCTTTAGTTGACTTTCCCAAGTCATTGTGCTGCTTGGACACTTGATCACCAGTAGGAGTTATTGCTGCCAGGAGTGTCACTTGTGTACACTAAGGTTCATGTGTACTTACGCATGGATAAGAGAGGGAAATGCACACACTTCAAAGTGTCTGAGAATGATACAACTCCTTATCAGAAAAAATACACAGAACAATAGAGTAAAGGACTGGAGGCTCAGTTCTGCATGTTTTAAGACTTAAGAAGTGATAGGGTGAAATTTCACCTTGACTCCTCTTCTCTTCCGGTGGGAAGAAAAGTAAACCACTTTGAGGTTTTTGATTAACCAGTGAGTAAATTCCGCTAAAATAAGTAAGTAAATAAAAGAGGTACTGGCAAGAGACTGGCTAGTGCTCCACAATTTCTCCCCACTGTAGCCAAGGAATAGAGAACTAATGCAAAGTTAAAAGAAAAAAAGAAGTGGGCTAAGATTTAAAGTGCTGTAGTGCTATACAGGAGGGATAGGAAACCCTTTTCAGCCCAAGAGATATATTCCTTTCTGCACAATCTTCCATGGGCCACATGTTGGGGTGGTCGGGTAGCAGGGCTAGTGGCTAAAGTGGGCACAGCAATAACTGTTATTTTTTACCTCTGTACAGTAGGCTAGTTTCTAGGCACATTTAGACACCCCTCTCTATCCATCTAGGGGGCAGCGGGTGGCGCTGTGGGTTAAACCACAGAGCCTAGGACTTGCCAATCAGAAGGTCGGCGGTTCGAATCCCCACGACAGGGTGAGCTCCCGTTGCTCGGTCCCTGCTCCTGCCAACCTAGCAGTTCGAAAGCACATCAAAGTGCAAGTAGATAAATAGGTACCACTCCAGCGGGAAGGTAAACAGCGTTTCCGTGCGCTGCTCTGGTTCACCAGAAGCGGCTTAGTTGTGCTGGCCACATGACCCAGAAGCTGTATGCTGGCTCCCTCGGCCAATAAAGCGAGATGAGCGCTGCAACCCCAGAGTCGGTCACGACTGGACCTAATGGTCAGGGGTCCCTTTACCTTTACCTCTATCCACCAATGAGGCAAGCAAGAAGCATTAGCACTCAAGGAAGGTGCAAAGCAGGGCCAGTGAGAGGTGTGGCTGGGAAGGGGGTGTGGCTTAGGGAGATTCCCAAGGGCCAGCCAGGGGAGCCTAGAGGTTTGCTACCCTTGCAGCAGAACTCTCTTGCACTCGTCGTGAAAGTAGCAGAGTATTGACCGAGTGGACTTACCTTGTAGAGAGTCTCCCCCAGGGCGCTGTGGTGGAGCTGCACGACCACGTAGGAATGCAGGAAGTTTGATGCAATCATGTCGGGGACAAAGGGAGTATTTTCGTCCTGGAAGACAATGGCCACGATATCGTTCCCAATGTGGCGCTTCCGCTGAAGCTGGAAGGGAACACGCAAAGGAACATGTTAAGAGGGGAGTTGGGCTTCCCAAATGCAAGCTGCCCAGCTTGGCCACTCAAGTCCACAGCACCCACCCCAATCTTAAACTCCAATCCATTCTAAACTGTCAACCCAAGATCCCCAGACCAGATTATGGCCTCTTCTTTCCAATCACAACTTGCTCCAACAACCTTCCCTTTGTCACATCAACCCTAAAGTAGCTACCTGTCTGTTGCCATCACTCTAGAGCAGCCTTTCTCAACCTGTGGGTCCCCAGATGTTGTTGAACTACAACTCCCATCACCCCTAGCTAGCAAGGCAAGAGCTCTGGGATAATGGGAGTTGTAGTCCAACAACATCTGGGGGCCCACAGGTTGAGAACCGCTGCTCTAGAGGCTTATTCAATACTGTGTCCTCCATAGGTCCCCACGGTACCTGTTGGGCATCTCCCTCTGTGAAGGGCAACATCGTAGAGACATGGAACATGATCTCTTTGCCCCGGAAATGTGTGTAGATAGACTCAGATCCTGTTTGACCTCTAGTAACATCCAAGCCACCTCGGAAGCTGGTCAGCATAAGGCAAGAAGGAGAAGGAGAGAGAACAGACAGAAGAAGAGATACCATGAACAACGGTAGCAGCTTTATCGAAGGCAGAAATACAATTCACAGAATGAATTGTGGTAATTGGTGTGTGCAGTGGTGTGTGAAAGAGGGTAGGAGGCCTAGAACTTCCTGGTGGTGGTACTGCCACATCTCAGGACGGGACCAGACAGGGCCACTGCTATCTGCTGCTATTAAGGCGATGCAAGAGTCTTTGAAGGAAAAATGGGCCAAGAAGGACAACTTCCAAACCGTTAGGTTTTTACAGCTGAAGTACTCACCCACGGAAATCCTGCAACTGGATCCTGTCTCCAAGGATATCCAAAAACTCTAAGAAGCCCAGACTCTCTTCAGTATTACTGAAGACTTCTTCCTCTGTGGTCTATATAAAAGGAAACAGAAAACTGAAGGCCACCATTTCCCATTCAAGTTCTTGACCTATCCTGGAGTCCAATAACCAGTACCATAAAGGTCTCTTTTGCACACGTGTGTGCATATGCACAAACAAACAAACAAACAAACAAACAAACACACTCTCTCTCCTTTCCTTTCACCTTCCTAAAAAAGCCACAATCCCTGTTTGCCAGAGCGGAAGGTGTGGAGACCGTGTGTATCTTTGACAGTAGCAGAAGATAAGCTGCATAGGTTCTGAACAGATATTAGTCAGTGGTGGCCCATAAGCCATAGCCAATCCCCTAAAGCAGGGGTAGGCAACCTAAGGCCCAAGGCTGGATGCGGCCCAATCACCTTCTCAATCTGGCCTGTGGATGGTCAGTGTTTTTACATGAGTAGACTGGGTTATTTGTGGGACATAGGAATTCTTCATTTTTCTTTTCAAAATATAGTCCGGCCCAACACATGGTCTGAGAGAAGTGGAAAAGGTTGCTGACCCCTGCCCTAAAGGGGTCCTTTCAGCAGGGACTTAAAGAGACATTTCTCAGGTGATGTCTACAGCTTGGTTTCTCCTCCCTAGTTGCTTGCATGTCACTTCCAAGTGCTCCCCCTTCCCAGTTGCTGAAGCCAGAGGGAGGATGGGGGGGAGGACAAAGGAGGGGAGATGATTAGCCAAAAAGGAGTGATGGTGTACCAGAAAGGAAGAAGGGAGGATCACTGGACATGATGGAGGGGAACAAGAGGACATAAGGAAGCTCTTGTCCAGACTCCCCAATAGCCTATGATAGAAAAGGGCATTGAGTGTGCATAAGAAAAGAGGTTTACCTGCCCAGGTTTTTGGTAGATGACTCCGAACTTGAAGTTATTGCTGATGACATGTTCATCAAATGCAACAATGAGTTGGGAAGCCTGGGAGGTGGAGAAACAGCCAGAGTTAGAAGTAAAAACACACCGAGAAAGGGAGAGTTTGCATATGGGGCTACAGCGAGCCTACCTTGGGATAGAGCACTGGAAAGAAGCGGTCAACATTCACATCCTCACACAGCAGCTGCAGGAGGACAAGCAAAAGAGGTTAACACACTTCAAGTGCAGGGACTTGAGGTACCATTTTCACTGAAGCCAATCGGATGAGCATCAGTTATTTAACATGGCGTGAAAATTCACATTTGCAAATTTAACCTTTCAACAGTCCTGTATTTGCAAGGGATTTGTCACACCAACACCCACACCAACTTATTTATTCTCTAGTTGCTTTCATAGGCTAGTACTCAAGGATTCAAAATTGATTAAGTGGGATATAAATTTAAATTTAGGACATAAATTTGAGACTGTCTAAGCTATGCTGCCTGGCATGGGTGACTTAGCAAAATGGAACCTTTTCTTTGGACAAGTAACTGAAAGGAATCAGATTTGGTTCATCGGAGGATTACAAGGCAAAAATAAGCCAGCAACTAACAGTAAAGGTGCTGGACCTGGAACAATGTACCTTTGCCATTTGGACAGCATTGGGGAACTCATTCAGGCAAGAAATAGGAATCAAGTCGTGCTTGGTACTGGTTCGAGACCTGCAACAAACAAAATAAATGCTAAGGAAACTAAGCAGCAAAAACTCCAGCTTCCCTAGTACCCCAAAGTTCACAGTACCTAAAGCTAGCAAAGTTATTTTGGCACCTGTGAAAGAAAAATCGCACAGGCCCTTCTCTACTTCCCTTACAATAAAAATACACTAAATTAAATGGCTAATAATTCCCCACACTTTCATGACACCCAAAACCAGCTGCCTAATAGTGGGGTAGCTTTACACCCAGGAGGGGTCGATACCCTTCGGCAACGCAGCAGGCAATTTTAATTTTATTTTGCCCACTGACTGGATAAATTTTAATTAATTTTATCCACGGACTTCTTTTTATAATTGTTATATATGCTGCAAATAAAGCTTGGTAAACAAGTGATATATTAAGCAGTAATTTAAGTAATTTTTTAAAAAAATATATTTCATTGGGTGCCCCAAATAAGGCTTGTTAGCCTTCTCAAACATCAACAGTTGCGGACTTTTCCCAAAGCAATCATGAGGGAATTTCTTTTTTTAAAAAGTGTGCTGGAGGCAGTGCTGGGTGGGGTGAGGAAGACAAGAACTAGTCGAGGGATTATTGGCAGCACCTCCTGTCTATTTTTAAATGTGCAGCAATTTTGATTTGCAAACTGTTCTGAAATTCTGGTGACTCTTATGTGTGTGTGAAAAGTGGCAAATAAGCTTAGTTAAGACAGCCACTGAGAGACAGAGAACCACCTGAAAAGTACAATCATTTCACAAGGTTTGAACCAAAGGGCTGTTTTACCTCAGAAGCAAGCGGAGGTTGTCTTGCTTTTCGACTTGTTCATACTTCACGGAAAGGACCAAGTAGCCCAAAGTTGTGTCACTGGCATAAAAATTGTGATGTTCCTGAGGAAAAGAGATATTGGAATAATGGATGTAGAAGCAAGAGACTCTTTTCCTGCTGCAGCAGCCACTGGGCACATGTAATATTTTGAATTCTGGACCGCCTTGAGGTAATATGAGAGAAGACAAGAGAAGCCCTAGTAGGCTGAATTGGGGCGGAAGACATTGCCGTGTCGCTTTGTATGTAGTAATGCAGGTGTGTGTGCTGAGGGTGTGTCATGAATTCACTGCCTCTCTCCAGCATTACGGACACAATCTTTGAATGCTGGTGGTATTTTCAGGGATATAGCTTCTGCCATTTTTATGTCATTTTTCTATTTTCTGTGCTGTGTCTGTTCCCTGCCCATCCCCTTCTGAGTACCTAGGATACAATGGATGCTCCAACATGTAGAAACAAGGCTTTTGCCTCCCCCTCTTCCACAGTGACCTGTGGTTTTCATTGTACATATAATTATTGTATACCACTTGGATATTTTTAATGAAATTAGTGTTTTCGTAAATAAATGCTTTCATAAGATAGTCTTTTATGTTTGGTTCATTTTTATACTGGTTCTAAAATAGTCTGGAATAAAAGGTGTGCCCTTAAGGCACACCTAACTGATTAAAACTGACCCTCATCGATTAATTGACAAAATATTAAATTGACCAGAAGAGACCAGTAATTAACAATTAAACCAGCAAATTATAGTATTTTTCCATCTATAAGACACCCCGTGTATAAGACGCCCCCTATTTTGGAGGGACTCAGATTTAAGAAAATGGGGGGAGATGTATCATTGTATAAGACGCCCCCTAATTTTTGACATTATTTTTTAGGAGGGAAACCTAGACATACATGGAAATATACAGTAATTGTGATGTGTTTGGCACCATCTCATTGTAGCTTTAGGCGATCACAGAAAATCTTCTTCTACCTGGCCTTTGGCAACTGTACTCAGGTTGTTACCGTTCCCCTAGTTGAAATCTGGTTTTGTTGATATGTATTGTATTTTGCAGTGGGACTGTTTTTCTTTGTTTTGTTTTATTGTACTAGTTTTCTCTACGTGTAACTCACCCTGGGACTTCATGGAGAAGGGCAGGCAATGAATATAATAAATTTTAAAAGCCTGTGTGCCCAATAAAATAATAGTATTTATTTATTTTTATAGGGATGCGGGTGGCGCTGTGGGTAAAACCTCAGCACCTAGGACTTGCCGATCGCATGGTCGGCGGTTCGGATCCCCGCGGCGGGGTGCGCTCCCGTCATTCGGTCCCAGCGCCTGCCAACCTAGTAGTTCGAAAGCACCTCCGGGTGCAAGTAGATAAATGGGGACCGCTTACCAGCGGGAAGGTAAACGGCATTCCGTGTGCTGCGCTGGCTCGCCAGATGCAGCTTCGTCATGCTGGCTACGTAACCCGGAAGTGTCTGCGGACAGCGCTGGCTCCCGGCCTCTAGAGTGAGATGGGCGCACAACCCTAGAGTCTGGCAAGACTGGCCTGTACGGGCAGGGGTACCTTTACCTTTACCTATTTATTTATTTATTTTAAAATATTTTAATGATGCAATTTCATTTAAAAAAAATCAAAGCACTTTACAACAAGCGTAATACAATAAAAACCACACAACATTAAAACAGATCACCAGCTGACTACTATGGTAAACATTTTCCTAGACTGTCTGCATAGCCCTGAAAAAAAAAAAGTTTCCAGCAAATGTTTGGAAGTTAGGGCTTTTCCATACCTCCCCTTGTCCTGTTGCTTTCCTCTGGGGAAAACCGCTCTTTAGCACTCAGTTGGAACAAATGGCAATTCGGGTTTCCCCCAGGTTCCTGTTTGTTCCAATCTATTGCTAAATAGTGGGGTTTCACTTGGAAAGTGGGTAACTTTCAAATGTGAGAACCGCTTTCAAGGCACGGCACAAGTAGAAGTATGGACAAGTCCCTAGTTGAGAAGGTGCCTGCTGTATGTCCTAAGCAGTGGGCCACAAAGACTGAAGTTTCATCTTCATGTTGACGTCAAATAAGCCTCACCAACTCAAGGGACAACCAGAAACACTCCTTCAGATGAGCTCAGTGATCTAGCTTAGGATATAAGGGTTCAGGTGAGCCCCTAAGTCACCCAGGACCCAAGTTGTTCAGGGCTTTGTAAATGGATACAAGGACCCTGAACTCAGCTCAGTGGCAGATGAGCAGTCAGGAGCTACAGAACTTCTCTTACCTTTCCCAGGAAGTGCTTGCGGTATAACTTGGCTGTTGGGTCACACTCCAGCTTCACTTTGCCACTGCAAGGGGAGGGCAGGTCATGCAATTCTGGGCCTGGGATGGGAAGGTTGTGAGAGGTCCCTTCGATCCAATAGCCCCCAAACTGGGGTAAGATAATGAGAGGGTAGGGCCACCCTCTCCGTAACACCTGTCCAGAAAGAGAGATGTTGTAGGATCAGACACGAGCAGAGGATCAAAACAGAACAGATCTTGATCTGTTGAATTCTCTCTTTTAAAATATATATATATATATAGTTTTTATTAAAGATTTTCTTTGTTTACAAAAGAACGTGCATTGTCTCTTCTTCAGGCTGTAAACTCTTTTCTACAGATCAGTTACAAATCTTTTCTACAGATCAGTTACATTTTTGGCACAGAAAATTTAAAATGAATCTAATCTATAATTTCACATGCACACACACATCTGAAACAAAAGTAAACCTTCAAAAGCAAGTTCATGTTCTATTCTGGTCAGAGTGTACTACAGAAAATAAGCTTTCCCCTGTCATCAAAAACATGGCACGAGCACCCAGAGAAGCAAATCAAATATTGATCTTAATAGAAGGACAGGTTCAGGCGGGAAATGACAGGAACTGGTGAAGCCGTTTAAAAAATGGTATCCAGTCACAGCTGCCACCTACACTATACACTATACATTTAAAGCAGTAACATACGACTTTAAACAGTTATATGGCTTCCCCTGTAGAATCCTGAGAACTGCAGTTCCATTAAGGATGTTGCAAATTGTTAGGAGACCCCTAGTGTGGTGTAGTGGTTAAGAGCAGTGGACTTGTAATCTGGTGAACCGGGTTCGCTTCCCCGCTCCTCCACATGCAGCTGCTGGGTCACCTTGGGCTAGTAACACTTCTCTGAACTCACCTCACAGAGTGTTTGTTGTGGGGGAGGAAGGGAAAGGAGAATGTTAGCCGCTTTGAGACTCTTTAGGGTAGTGATAAAGCGGGATATCAAAGCCAAACTCCTCTTCTTCTATTCCTCACTCAGAGCTACAATTCCTAGAGTGGCTTAACAACCAATCCCTCTTCCCAGGGAACTCAGGAATCAAAAGGAATAGGGAGTCTCCTAATAACTCTTAATACAAAGACAAATGAAGGCGTGGAGACATTAAGTGCTGTCAGTTCAAACTAACACCTGATCCACAATTTGAGGGCGTACGTGAGCCAACCTCATTTTTTTAAAAAACGAATTTGAACTCAAATCTTGGTTGGTTTTGCTGTGACTCACCTCATGGATGCTTGGGTATGGGATGTACTCCTCTTCTCTCTGAAAACCCAAAGAGGTCATATGGGGGTGAGGAGCTGGGGATTATGCAAATTGCAAAGAAATGCATAGGCTTCCAACATCCTATCACATGCATCCCTGCCTCCTGAGTCAAAATAAGGATAATAATTGGGCCTCCCAGTTCTTCCACCCAAACTATATGCATTTGTGGATAATACAGTATATACCGTATTTTTCGCCCTATAAGACACACTTTTTCCCCTCCAAAAATGAAGGGGAAATATGTGTGCGTCCTATGGGGCGAATGCAGGCTTTCGCTGAAGCCTGGAGAGCCAGAGGGGTAACTTTCTTTTTCTTTATTCCCCCCCCAAAAAAACTAGGTACGCCCTATGGGACGAAAAATACGGTATATAGATTATGACTATTCCCCCAGCTCCCTGTTTTCCTCATGAAATCCCTCTGGCATTAGCTCTTCCCCATCCTTGCAATTCCCATCTCTTTCATATATATTTGTTACATTAGTTTGGCTCACCTCCAGCGGCGTAGCGTGGGTTGTCAGCACCCGGGGCAAGGCAAGTAATTTGCACCCCCAACCCCTAACCTGCCGCCGCTGCCAGCTTCTTCTTGCTGCTGCCTGGTCTGGTCTGGTGCGGTTCTCTCCCGCGCTCAGCGCTGCGCTGGGCGGCCGCTCCACTGTCCCTCCCCCAGATAGTCCCTCGCTCTCTCTCCACACCGCACGCCTGGCACCCACCCCCTCCACAGTGGACGGCGACCCGGCGGCTCGGATCGGATTTGCACAGCCAGCACTGCAGTGAGAGAGAGTGAGTGAGCCAGGTAGGGGCAGAGAGCTGCGAGTGCGAGCGCGCCTCCCCCAGATGTTGCGCCCGGTGTGGCCGGCCCCCCCTGCACCCCCACGCTACGCCACTGCTCACCTCCTAGTCCCTTATTAGTTCCACAGTTGAAACCTACATAAGTGGAAGGCTGCCATTCATTGATACAGGGACACACTCAAAGCTGCAATTCAGCTGGGAGCAAAGCGCACCACACCCCTGCTGTCATGTCACTGATTCCCAGCTTGATCATACATGCATAGCCCTATCTGGGCCTCATTGATCCCTCTCTGAACGTTGGGAAACAGCTTTTTATACCATGCATTATAAAGACAATGTGAGGATCGGCTCTTACAGTTGTCATTTTTAGTACTAAAATTCCGTTGGAGGGTTCAGTCGTATAATTGCAGAGCTGAACTGACCTTGAGTGGAGCTGGAAGTGAACACCTTTGCTCATCCAAACGACTTTTCTAGACAGAGAAAAAGGCAGAGTGAAACTGCACAGCCCAGTATCTCTCTCCTTTCCCCTTTCCCCTCCACCTGATGCCAATATCCTGCTTGCAACACAAATTCAGATTTCTGCAGCTGAGAGCAAGATTCTCAACAAAGTTTTAAGTCCTACTCCTGGATATAGTCAAGGTTAAATTGCAAAAAGAGAACAGCCAGCATACCTGTTGTTGCTACTTTTTCATAATAATTAACTGCAGAATATCATTAACACAAACTGAACAAACAACTCCCTTATTTGCAAAGCAAAAGGATTTGTGCCTTTGGCATACACACCTAGGACACACAAGCCCATTTCACCATTTACATAACAATAGTCAGTCAGTGTGTAGAAGGAGTAAACTACAGTAATCAGAAATACAGGTGAATCTGGGAAATAATCACATCATATAGTCTAAAATACTGTAAGCAGTGGGAGAATGGAGCCCCTACACCTCATTCTGTCTTATTCTGGCTGAGATCCATTGCTTTAGGAAAGGGAAAGAGCATGATGTTTTGCAACCAAAACTGCTCCCAAATGTTCCCCTCTCATCCAGGTGTCAGAATCAATCCATGTTCTGCACAGTCCAAACGTAAAGCTAAAGCCTTGCTGTATATAGAGGCATCCATACAGACAGGTGTTTCCCATCTGTTTCCATTCAAGACACCTAGACAGGCATCAGGGTAGTTTTCCAATCCTACCTGGTTACTCCATTTCCTTTCCTCCTCTTAGACTTGAGAGTTTAAGATTAAAAAGTAAGGTGTGTTCACCCAATTATCAAGGTAGCAAACACCTTTGCAGTACATTTTTCTGATAAAAACTCTTTTAATTACATGAGCGTACCCAGACATGTGGGACGCAGGTGGCGCTGTGGGTTAAACCACAGAGCCTAGGACTTGCCGATCAGAAGGTCGGCGGTTCGAATCCCCGTGTCGGGGTGAGCTCCCGTTGCTCAGTCCCTGCTCCTGCCCACCTAGCAGTTCAAAAGCACGTCAAAGTGCAAGTAGATAAATAGGTACCACTCTGGCAGGAAGGTAAATGGCATTTCCATGCGCTGCTCTGGTTCACCAGAAGTGGCTTAGTCATGCTGGCCACATGACCCGGAAGCTGTACGCCGGCTCCCTCGGCCAATAAAGCGAGAGGAGTGCCACAACCCCAGAGTTGGTCATGAATGGACCTAATGGTCAGGGGTCCCTTTACCTTTACCCAGACATGTAAAACTGCTATGTGTTTTAATCTGTAATTTTAGCTTCTAACACACCATCGTTTTAACCTTGATCTTTTTAACTATATCTTTCTATCTATCTGTTGCTCAGATGCTGTTGGGATTTTTGTTTTGCAATTAAGCAGAATGCAAGTTCTGTTAAATAATAAAAAGAGAGAAAGTTAACACGGCATAATGAGAGAATGCTGAGTTCGCTTTGCTAGCACAAACAGGCGCAGATAGTGACAACACAGAGAAGAAAACACAAGCAGGCACGGCAGGTGGCAGAGAAGGGGGATTTCGCTTCACATGTTCCTTACGTTAGAGCTACTGTGCATTCGCCCTCCGGCACCTAGCAACTAGATAATTGCCAGCTCTTGCCTCACCACCAGCAGTTTGGCGCTGCTGGTTCTCTGACGCAATCAACAAATCATATAGGCTGCAGAGTGCCATTTTTAGTTATTGCCTGTGTTGCAGTTTCTGAGCCAACTGGCAATAGGAACTTAGCCTCCAGCCAGGGGTGGGGCAGAGCAGGGATGCCAAGGCACTCCTACGAAATATTTCATCCCTGGAATCGTGTGGTTAAGTGTATACATCCTTGGCTGCAAATGAACGTTAGCTAACAGAAGCTCAGCGGAAAGAAACCCACCCCATTTGTAACAAGCAGGAGCAAGGTGTGGTAAGAATTCTTAGGTGTCAAATATAAATGAAATGTTCATAAATATACAAGGCAAACACATATATAAGTATATAAGCCACGTGTCTGACATAGTACAGGAGAGCAATCCTGAAGTCATTTTGACTCTCCCAAATTGACCTCAAATATTTCTCTGTTCTCGAAGCTACAAACATGAGCCTGACCAAACTGCGGGAGTCAGTGGAAGACAGGAGTGCCTGGCTTGCTCTGGTCCATGGGGCCACAAAGAGTCGGACACGACTAAACAACTAAACAACAACAACAACAATTTCTCTGTTAGGAGAAAGGAAATGGGAAAGGCTCCCCATTGCCTTTTGCTTACAAATCCTGTCTTAAGGGCGTATTTGTGTATGAATAGGGGGAGCCTTTGACCTGGATTCAGGAACTAAAATATTTGCCATCACAAAAGAATGGCCGGGCTGCGCAGGTAAAGCCATCAGTGGCCGATATCAAGTATCCTGGCAGACAGGACTTCTGCTGTAGACTGCCTCCTTCTGTGATGTATGTATGATGTTTAGGGGGGTGGTCTTGGGCTACAGGGTGGGCAATTTCAAAAGTCTATATAAGGGCTTATGCACCATTCATTGTTCTAGGTTCTCTCCTCCCTCCTGCGTGTGGTGAGTGGGGACCCTGTTGCAACAGTTAATAAAGATCAGGCTTACTAGCCACTTTGCTTCGCATTATACTCTGGATGGCCTCTGTTATTTTCTCCTACCAATAGGGAACCCACTTAAGGACTCTATATGGGCTCTTGGATACCCCATAAGGGAAAAGGAGCAGTTTTTTCTTATAACAAGGGGAAGAGATAAATACATTTTCTGAATGGAGGTAAACAAGACTGGTTAGCAGAAGGTGCTGTAGAACTGGGGGTGGGGGGTGGGACAGGACAGGACTGGAATAAGAGACAGCAGGTTTTTACACGACAGCAGTGTTGCAATGGAGGTACAATCTCACAGCAGATTTAATGCATGGAAGGTGAGTCAGCACTAAGAAAGCTGAAACTTGATGGAATAAGCAAACCATACCTGCATTTTTTCAATCATTTCAAACAAATCCACTGCCTGTGAGAAATGAGAAATGACAGGAAATAAGAAATGAATTTTCAAGGTCACAAATTTTGATCGAGATCTCTGTAAATGATGAGACTTTTATTCTTTGTGAAATTATATGATGCTTAATATTTTGACCTTTACACATGCCCCAAAACTTGAATCTGCGAGGCTCTTCATAAGATTGAGACTTTCTCATCACTGATGTTAAAATAAATACTTCCTGATCTTCACTGTTACAGAAATAGGCATGAAAGAAAAACTATTGCATAAACTCTAATTATTCAGAAACCAGACTGGAAAAATAGTACTCACATATTCTAAGGTCTTGTGATTTATGAATCTTTCACTTTTTAAAAAAGCAATTCATCAGTATCACCTTTATTATTCAGATAGTAATTTATCTGTTAAGCTGAGGAAGAGTTTCCATACCAGTCTAGAAGTTTTCCCATCTAAAAGCACAACCTTTGCTACTTATTGTGATCTAACCAGGGGCCACACATGTATTGAAAAGGGATTCTCTGTATATCCCTAGCTGTAGGAGACCTGCACCAATTAAACAGTGGTTTTTGTGCAATTCACCAGTCCAATTCAACAGTCAGGACCAGGGCTGGCTCAGAACGTTTTGCCACTTCAGGCAAAACAGAAAATGCCACTCCACCTACCGCCGCCACCTCTTCCTCCACAGCTCCCTACGTCTTGCTCCACAGACCTCCCCACAAAGGTGGTGGGGGAGTAAAAGGAGGCTGTAGAGGAGCAGACATTGGTGGGTGGAGATGAGGCAGTGGCAGAGGTGGTGAGGAGCACACTCACTGGAGGCAAGATCTGCTGTGTAAGGCAACTGCCTTACCTCACCAAATGGGCGGGCCGGCCCTGGCCAGGACTATGTGCACACCAGTTGGTTGAGAGAGCTGATTCAGTCCACACCCTTACTCACTGAATACCTGAATGCAAGGATTCTAGTTTTTTTTAAAGAAAAGAAGGATTCTGCAGCCTCTTACCTTATTTTGAACAGCTGGATTAAGGGTAGCCTGAGGATCCTGCACAGGTGAATCTAAGGTGTCACTGATGCAGCGCTCTGCCTCATCAGTCCTCCTGCATGAAAAGGAGAGAACTCTAATCGGAGCACCATAAAATCTCCAGTGTGGCAGGCAGATCCTCTATCCCTCCCAGATGTTGACACCCACCTTTACTTACAAGCCTAAGAATTGTTATGCTTGCACTTCATAAGACCCTTGGCCCACACTCTCAAAATCAGTGGAGAATGATCATCATATTATATTTCCAAGAAAATATCGCAGCTGACAATGGGTTCAAGACCAAACCCCCAAATCTCAACGATAACTGAGAAATATGCCAGAAACTCCGGACAGAAAACAGTACCAGACTTATCTGCCCAGTGAATCAAGTTGTTGTTTTTTAATGCTAACCTAGAAATCCTCTAGGACAGTGTTCACAGTGAATCCTAAGTGATCCTACTTCCATGCTTTTACTTGTAAAATTCCCTCCAGCCTACTGCTGCATCCCACTTTCCATTTTAGTACTGGCAGCCAAGCTGCCACATGCTATTCCTTCTACCCCTTCGGTGGTTCCACTGCAGTTTCCTTGTTATGTCCAAATAGGACTCCACACAAACACCTCTCCCGGTCTTCCATCACTTTGACTTGGCTCAGCTAATTCTTGATCCCTTCTTCATGCCTGGTTACAGCCGAGTATTAGAATAAACCTGAACTACAAGTGTTGTTCTGCTTTGCTAAATAAAGGAAAAATCCTAGAAATCACACCGGTAGGTTTTACAAAGGGAAGATGTGAGTTCTGTGAAAGAAAAACAGGCTTGGAACAATTCCCAAAAGAGAATTAAGTCAACAGACTTCCATAGCATATAGTTCTTTTGGTGACCTGCTGTTAGCCTAACGGTTCACTACGTGTGTGTATGTGTGTATGTATCTATACGCATCTACAGTGGTACCTTGGTTCTCAAATGTAATCCGTTCCAGAAGTCCGTTCCAAAACCAAAGTGTTCCAAAACCAAGGCGCACTTTCCCATAGAAAGCAATGCAAAATGGATTAATCGGTTCCAGACTTTTAAAAACAACCCCTAAAACAGCAATTTAACATGAATTTTACTATCTAACGAGACCATTGATCTATAAAATGAAAACAATAAACAATGTACTGCAGTCACACAATCAGTAGCTGCAAAAACAAAAACGCAAAATAAATAGCAAAAACAGACAGACCTCAACGTCGCACTCAAATCAGAGCACGTTCTGCTTCCGAAAAAAGTTCGCAAACCGAAACACACTTCTGGATTTGCAGTGTTTGGGTTCCAAGTTATTTTAGTACCAAGGTGTTTGAGAACCAAGTTACCACTGTATATGAATGAGTAAGATGTGTTTGCAGGACCCCAAGAGTTTTTACGACATAAATTATCTTACTTGATTAGCCATACAATAGCAGAGTCTTTCTAAATTTTAACAAGAAGCAGAGGCATAAGGAATGCCATGTAAAATAAATTATACCGATCCCAGAAGTCACATGACAGTAAATAGCGAGTTACAAACTCCTTGGGCAATAAACATTAGCGGTAGCTGGGGAATACCCTTGGAGGCCATTTACCAAAACAATGAGAGAACTCATCCAGTTTTATAAGACCTGTACAGTATCTGAGTGCGACTCGTCTGCGCAGAGAATGCCAGGATGCACAACTTCCCACTTTTGGTACCATTACCATTTTAGGGACTGGTTGACTCTGAGACTCAGTGTAACATACATTCTGTTTGGTCTTAAGTGACCAAACTGCAGCTGAGATATTCTGAGAATCTCTCTACATTAATAGAAGCACAATGCAGAGGTAGAAATCAGTTTTCCCTTCAACATCTGTTTCTCACTGATGATGGTAATACTGAAAGACGGTAATATAGAGGCAGCACAGCAAGGGGTAATTACTGCTTCCAGTAAACTCACTTAGAGGATTTCCTGAAAGAACCTGAACATTCCTCCCAAACAAATAAGCACAGGGAAAATTGCACACATAATCACAATTCATTTACATGGGTTAATAATTAGGGTCTTATGCAAATTAAGTTGCTCATTGCTTGCTTGCTTTGCAATGTGGATTTTAAAACATCTGGGAAATCAAACCAAAACAGCTGGACAACTAAAAGTCACCCAGGTACAAATCCCAAAGGCAAGCTCTAAATCTATTGCAGTTCTTTTTAAAGTTGCTAGCTTGGATTTGAACCATTACTGGAGCCCTGGAGCCAAGGTGGGCTAGGAGGTGGAGCCTTGATGCATGGAATGATCAGAGTAAATAATGGAAAGAGCCAATAGAAATAGAATAGAAAAGAAAATCTTGTTGTACTACCTCTAAAGTATATACTAGCTTCTCAAGTCTTTAAGTATTTGTGATAACTGCCAGAATGCAGTTTTACTGGTTGGTATATCTAATTGGCAGCCTTATATAACAATATATAATAAACATTTTATGACACTTTTACAGTGTTCAAAGTGCATCACACACATTATTTAAAGTTATCACCTTCTTATATAGCTGCAAGGCTGAGCAATAGCATATAGCCATGCTAATCATGATTCTTCCTATGGAATCCTGGGAATTAGGACAGATATAATTCCCAGCATCTTACTAAAGGACAGTTCCCAGGACTCTTTGAGGATAAGCCATGTGGTTTAAAAATGCTATTAAAGTGGTTTTAAAATGCTATTAAGTTGGTAGTGTGTGGATAGGACTTGTGGCTCTCAAGATGTTACCCATCAGACAAAGCCAGCATGGCAAATCGACAGGAATTATGGTAGTTGTGCTCCGATAACATCTGGAAGGTCATAGGTTCCCCTTCCTGAGTTTGTGGTTAAAGTGATATTTGAATTGCGTCACAGTTCGCAACCTTAGCCACAATACAGTCCCGTGACTCGCAGACTCCAGATATCCTTATTATAAACCAAAATCCAGGTTTGTAACCACAAGAGGCCTGTGGGAATTCAGAGATATTCCAGGCCCTCCCCCAGAATATTCCTATTTCATGAAGGTGGAGAAAGAAATGTGATTCTTTTCCTTATGCTAATATATGGGTGAAATGTGTAGGCAAAATTTATCTACAGTATACTGCACCTTTAAAGCACATTTGAAGCTCATTTTCCTCCTCTAAGAAATATGGGCACTGTAATCTACCTCTCACAGAGTTACAATTTCCAACACCTTGAACAAACTACAGTGCTCAGAACTCTTTGAGGAGGAAAATGTGCTTCAAAAATACCTTGTGTATGCACTCTTAGTTGCTCAGTAAGGAATAAAATTGCTCTCAGTTCCCAATATTCTGGCTGCTAAGAGAGCAAACCAACACTGGGATTACTGTCAAACATGAAGTACTTATATATTTAGACTTTATAACCATTTAATTTTACTACATCCACATCAAAATAACTTTGACCATACTTGTTTCTAGATACTGGCTGCTCTACATTAACGCTCCTTTCTCCCAGTTTACCATTAGGCCCCCTCACTGAAATATTTCTGGCGACAGGCCTGCCCAAGTCCTATGAAATTCCAGCCATATTTAGCATTTCACGTTCCACAGAATACCATGGTACCGATAGGACTATTCTCCAGATGTGATTTTCAGCTGCAGGTCTATGGAGCCTTCCCTTTTCTGCTCTGAAAGCAAACGTCTTGTGAGAAATGCAGGCTCAGCTGTTTCCCTGTCTTTGGAAACACACTGCGTACAACAAGACATATTTTCGAAAACCGAGAG
Source organism: Podarcis melisellensis (assembly GCF_964234715.1). Taxonomy (NCBI): domain Eukaryota; kingdom Metazoa; phylum Chordata; class Lepidosauria; order Squamata; family Lacertidae; genus Podarcis; species Podarcis melisellensis. The sequence goes on from NC_138534.1 coordinate 31,747,793, forward strand.
GAAGGGGAGAAAGAGGGGGAAAAGGAAGACCTGAAGATTTAGGCGTTGCATGTTGGAAGGAGAGAGCAATCCAGCTCATTCCCCTTCCCAAAAGGCTTGAGGGACCCCTCATTCTTCTGGAAGTTCCCCCAAATTTTTGTAAATGCAAAATAAATCCAGCGCCCTTCTTTTCCTGGAAGATGCAGCAGGAAGGACATGCAACAGGGTGAGCCAGAACCTGTATAGGTACATACCCTTCACAGACTCCAAAGGTAAAGCTACGTTTCCGAGAAAACATCCTCGTCTCTCTGCCAACTGTGGGTTGTTTGGCCTCCTGAGCACAGGCGTCTCTTTCTATGCCAGCATAAACTCGCCACCCTGTCTCCAGAGGCTACAGGATTTGTCCCCAAACCACTATTCCCCTTGCCTTAAAGCAAAAAAAAATCCTCCAAATCTAAACTGCTATTTCCTTTGCTCTCCTGAGACGCACTTCAAATGACAAAAATAAGAACAGCTCACAGTTAGGGCTGGATCTACACAGCGCAAGGGCAGGAAACTCCTGGGGAGACACGGCAGGTTGTCAGGAGGGCTAGAGAACAACCAAGGAAGAAGGTGAGAGAGGGAAAGCAAGAAATGAAGGAGGCGGATATTTTGAAGAGGAAAATGAGAAGTAAAACCGAAAACTTAGAATCTCTTCGGCAGGGGAAATCCAGATCTCCATGAAAAATCATCATGCTTATAATTGTATGTCGAGGGCTGTTGTTTGAACAGCAATACTATAGTGGTTTGTAGCATGATGTTACAAAAGGGAAGTTTTGGCAAGGAGGGAGACAGAGGAAAGAGGAGCATGGGCCTGCAGAGCAAGGAACGAGCAGGAAACAATTTAGTTGTCTGTCTTTATTATGGCAGAAGAAAACGAGCCAGATCACCAGGAGATCCACGTAGAAGACTATGCCCAATCTCGGTATAACTTCACTATTCAGCAGTTTAATGCAGACATTGAGCAGCACAGAGGACAAGGTTAAAACTGCAGTACTGCATAGGCCAAAGACAAAACAAACTGGTAGTCTTCCTAACACCATCTTCTGGGTCTGCTCCTGCCCTCCAGGGATAATAATAATAATAATAATAATAATAATAATAATAATAATAATAATAATTTTATTTATACACCACCCATCTGACTGGTGCCACCTGTAAATACAGCCTCCTACACCCATTCATGTGACATAGCCCAGAAAGTTACCTTGGTTGATTGTATATCAAATAATCTTACTGGAGTAATAAAAATAATAATAAAACTGGGCTGAAAACTTAGAATCATAGTATCATAGAGTTGGAAGAGACCACAAGGGCCATCGAGTCCAACCCCCTGCCAAGCAGGAAACATCATCAGAGCACTCCTGACATATGGTTGTCAAGCCTCTGCTTAAAGACCTCCAAAGAAGGAGACTCCACCACACTCCTGGGCAGCAAATTCCACTGTCAAACAGCTCTTACTGTCAGGAAGTTCTTCCTAATGTTTAGGTGGAATCTTCTTTCTTGTAGTTTGGATCCATTGCTCCGTGTCCGCTTCTCTGGAGCAGCAGAAAACAACCTTTCTCCCTCCTCTATGTGACATCCTTTTATATATTTGAACATGGCTATCATATCACCCCTTAACCTCCTCTTCTCCAGGCTAAACATGCCCAGCTCCCTTAGCCGTTCCTCATTAGGCATCGTTTCCAGGCCTTTGACCATTTTGGTTAATTGGGAGGAACCAAAACAACTGCTGTTATTGAAGAAAACTTAACATGCAAGTTTTCTAAATGATGGGGTGGTGGTTATTTCTTTTATATGGAGGAACAAATAGTCTTAGGCAGTGCTTTTTCTGGGGGTACGCATACCCCTAAACATCTTGTGAATCTTTGTACTCTTGCCCATTTACTGTATTTGTTTTCCCCGATCTGAACTATAAAATGGTGATTTTCTTGAGTCAGAATTAGAGTACCCTGAAACTTTTTTTTTTAGAAGAAAAGCACTGGTCTTAGGAGAGTAACCTTCAGCGATTACAGTTGTGTGCACACCATTTATTTAAAGCACATTTATAACACATCCCCTCCTCACTGCAAATAACCCGGGGAACCTCACAATTTCTCAGGGGCGCATGAAGCCTCTGAGTGCGCCTGCCTCCCTTGCAAGCCAGTCCTTATCCACCGCCGGCTTTGTCCTGAGGTGGTTATAGATACAGTACATTTCTCTCTCGAAAAGAACGTAGAGGGGAAGGAGGAAGTGTGATGCTGCTCCCATTCCGCTTTCAGCTCTGTGTTGTTCAAGGATCATTTCAGTACTTGAATAGCTGAGCAGAAAGTGGAGCAACTGAGAGGGCAGGAGGGGAAACAGAGTGATCAGGGAGGCAGAGAGAAGAAAAATAGCAGTGAGGAGGAGCAGAGGGGAGAAAGTGAGGTGCCACAGGAATCAGGAGAGAGAATATGAAATGTGGAGGGGGGGGAGAGAAAGTGTGTAAGCAGACATAAATACACACAAGTCAAATCTAGCAAAACAGATCCCCTTGGCATCACATTTTTTTCATAGTGTTTATTGTTATGTACTGAAGTTCTCACCCTGGGCCAGCAGGGGGATACTGTAGATAGTTATGCAAATAAGGGATCGAAAGTGACGTTCAGTGATTGGATAGTTTTAGGAAATTGTTACAGTTACGTTGTACTGGAGCTCTATATAAGCAGGCTGACTGAACCCTTCAGTTCAGTTCTGTTCTGGCCTGTGAATAAACAAGAGCTGTTTGAAGAATCGCTGTGTCCTCTGATATGTTCACCCACAACTTAACACTTACCCCCTTGCCCTTCCACTTCAACCACCATTGAAATGCAGATCACACCTGTCTCTGGTACCTGAGCCATCAAATTGCAGATCTGGTGTTTACCAACAATGCCATCGTACACAAATATGGATCCTTACAGATCCTCACTATTTTCCCCTCAGAACCACCATCAAATGACCTGTGTCCAAAGATGTGCTTTGTAATTATTATTTTTAGCGATTTTTTCAGTCAAAATATGTAAAGTAATGCAGATCAAGCAGGATTCATGCCTGGCTGGGATTAATGTTTCTGTGGTGCTCACAAGCATCAGATCTGTGATTTTTTAACTCTGCAGTCTGCTGAAACAAGTTTTGATTTGATGGTGGTTTTTGGTGGACCCCATGCAAATTTGTTTTAATTCTGCTGGATCCAACATTTAGCCAGCCCCCATAGAAAAATAGTGTGTGCATGTGCACATGAAACATATTCTCTCTTTTGTCTGTTGAGGGGGAGGGAGAAGCTACCTGAAGAGAAACTGCCCACAATGGTCTCTCAAACTTTCAAATTCACTCAAGGGGCCAAAAATATTGGCAACCCCTGGTTCATTACCTCAGTTCCCTGGTTTATACGTAATGCTAAGCCATAGTGTCTTTAGCTCAACTATGACTACCTATTCTGCCTAGCATACTAACCATGGTTTATTTTATGTGAAACCACAATAAGCTTATGGTTTGTTGCTGGTAAGGATCATGACGTGTTTTAACCATGGTTTATGGTCTAACTCAACAATCTTGTTTAACCATGGTTTGTTTATAGCTAGCCACCCCACCTCAAGTGCTCTTCAGGTTACAAAACCGCGAGTCAAGAGAAGCTGGAAAACAAAGCAAGGTTTGGAGAAACAAACCATGGCTTCTTTGTTCGTATATGAGAAGACTTGTGGTTTGTTGAACATATCATGTTAAAATAATGGCTAAGTTATGTGTGAATGGGGCCATTGAGAACTAGAGTTTCCCCCATAGTTTTTCTACTGAAATTTGTTAGAATTTTATTGATTGGTTGATTGCTACTTTTCCCTGCTCATTTATCAGAAGGAACATCAAAAGCCCTTAGTAACAGTTTGATCTCTTTGAACTCCTCAGTCCAGGTATGAAAATAGTCTGTGCGCTGCTGAAGGGGGAATCAGGGATTGGTATATCAATGAAGCCTTATTAACAAGCCTGACACATATCAATTCACTTCTCTTCAGCCTCTTGTGAATGGTTCTGCAGCCTTTCCCTTTTTCCTCTCTCATAATGCATGTTTATTCAGAAATAAGTCCCACTATGGTCAATGAGGCTTACTCCCAGGTTAAGTGAGCATAGGGTTGTTGCAAGAGGAGTTGCTTCTTGAATCTCGGTCCTACTGCTTGATGATAAAATCCCTTTGAGGTATTTTTTCCCTGTTTCACTGCCTCAGCTTTATTGCTATGAGCCATGTCATTGCAAAAAGTAAAATGAGCAAATACCGATAATTAAAACAGAGTCACCACCAATTAAATTTATAGTAGTCATTTAGCAGCAAGAGAACTATGTGAACTTTATTTTCCTCTGCCAACGAGAATGAGTAAGATCTCATTAGAACAAGAATGGTCCACAAGATACCACAGCAACAGCAGGACATTCTGGATTAAATATTAAACAAAGTGGTAATTTAAGATATTGGATGAGAAACATCCGGACAGATGGGAATCAATAGAATTTCCGTTGCCTTCTAATGTGCAAAAGATAGGGAGACAAGTCTTGCACAATTTCCACAGGGTCTTTAGGAGTCCAAAACCATGATGACCCTCTTCCAAAATAATAAAAGGGTCTATAGGTAGGCAGCAGCAACAACATGTTGGTGAATAGAGTCGTATGCGCTGGGTCGTCTAGCCAGTATCCCCTAAACTAGTCCGCTGCCTCAGTACAGTGGAGGATGCTATCCCATCACAAGGGCAAAAGTAAGACAGCTATCAATCCTGATGGTGTTACACGGAATAGAAGGGGATGCCATCTTGTTCTTTCGTTTCAGACAGCAAAATCTTTTGGTTCAGCCCTGTTGAAAATGAAGTAATGCATAAGCTTACCTCAAGCCGACATGCTGTGAGGGAAAACTAATTCTCCAAGTGGTTATTTTCATAATGCTGCCCTGAAAATAATTTGATTTGAAGATTGTGGTGGTGGTGGGAATCTATAAAATAAATAAATATTCAATCTCCCCGGGGGTGGGGGGCACAGGCATAAAACAGTGGACCTTTTAAGACCCCCAAGTGAGATCTGAACCAGAAATTTATTGGCTCACAGTGCTGTCAAGTGCTGCGATGTGCAGATCCATATATCTTGCCATTCCGCACTGTCACTTCAGTTTACATAACCTAAGCCCTTATAAGTAGAATATCCCAGTAATTTCAGTGGAAATTACTCCTACATAATGTTCCTGCAGAAAGAATGGAAAATTACAGAAATGCAGATGAGAAATCCAGTTAAGTGGAAAGAACAGAATTTGTCCTTTTATACATATTAAAATAACAACAAATATGAATGAAGAGGCAATCTAGAAAACAATGAGGGGTAATTTTATCACCATGCCTGTCAAATGAGATGCCATGATCTTTTTCTCTAAGTTTTTGTTTAGTAAATAGCCAATGATGATTCTTCAGAGGGCACTGATGGCTGGTTACTAATTGCTGCAGAGACCATGACTCCCAAATTTGGCTGGGACCTAGAAAGAAACAATTTGACTGCTTTGACAAAGTAGAAATTCTACAGTTGTCTGTGAAGGAATCATGGGGGTGGGGGGCTCAAGGGGCTTGAATTTGCTCCTGGAGAGCTGATACTACTTTAAAGATTAGCACTGCTAGGGTTGCCATATTGAGTGCAAAAAAGAGGACACATTTGCCAACGTGTACTATGACGACTCTACCCATGAAAAAGAGGACGTGTCCTGGAAAAAGAGGACATATGGCAACCATATCCTCATATGAAGGAAACTTACCTGCATTAGCAAATGTCCTTAGGATTTCAAAAACAAAAAAAGCCCCACAATGTCTCCATTATTAGGTATTTTAGGCTTATGAGAGATTCCTCATGAGACACTAATTGATGGTGGACAAACTGCATTAAACAGGGGTACCCAAACTTTTTCAAAAAGGGCCAGATTTCATGAAGTTGTTGAGCTTTTTTTGGAATGAGGTAGCTGAACTTTTTTTTACAATTTTACCCCAAAGTTGTTAAGCTGGATTTAATCGTGTGCCGGATTATGACATGCCTGGCATAAAAGATAACTTACAGGGGCAGCCCATACCATTTTGCCACCTGAGGAGAAACGGGAATTGCTGCCTCCTGGCCCCATCCACTGTGCCCCACTCCCACCACCACCAAACCCTGGTTCTCACAGGACTCAGCTGGAGCCAGGGTGCTCCTCCAAGCGTTGCTAATCGGTTTCCCCCAGGGCGGGAGGGAGCCAATCGGCCACCGGCATGCAGGAACACTCCAGCTCTTGCCAAACTCAGTGGGAGCGCTCCTCCAAGTGTTGTCACTTGCTTGGCTTCCCTAAACTGGGGGCGGGGGGGGGGGTCTGCGGAAGACTGGGAATACAATGCATCTCTCACTTGGGTAATGGCGGGGAAAAGGATCTTCTAAAAAGCAAAAAAATAACTTCAAGTAGATTGCACGAATCTTAGAAAATACCCGATGGTTGGGGGCAGCCAACCACTGAATTCTGAAGGTGACAGTTCAAAAACTTCTAATATTTGGTAGATCCAGCAATCAGATCAGATAGAAAGAAGAGCACACAGCTGCCCCAGGGATACACTCCATCAAGTCTTTAAGAAATCCTCTCCACTCTGGGTTCCCCTTAGCACTATACTGGACAGCAGAGGAAAATTTCAAGGGGGTAGGAAAAGGGAAAATAAATGTCCCGTGCAAGCCCTCAAAAGCACTACAAAGTTGGCTCAAGTGCGGCTGTTTTGTGTCAGGACCCTTTTAGTGTTAATTTTATTGTTAAACAAATAGAATGCTCTGTAATCTCCCCCCGCCCTCGCTTTCCTTCTGGAAACAACAATGGTTACTATAATTGTATTGCGCCCTCTAATTATAGACCTATTAGCCTGACTGACATAACAGCAAAATTCTAAGCCAAACATCAGTTGTCAAAATTGTCAAAAGACTCAGACCAATACAGGGGTTGTATCGAGGGATGTGAGGAGGCAGTAATTTCCAGGCCGTCCTGTTTTCATCGCAATCAGCGCTGTTCCCGTTCTGCTACGTTTCAGCTTCCAGTAAAGCCTACATTATTCTTCTTGCTTGATTAATTACATAATTGACTTCAGTGCATTTCAATGGAAGGGAAGCGTCAAACACAATGCAGAAAATAACACAGTGGTTTCTATAATGTTTGTGGACTCAAACCAACAATAGCAAGTACCTCTTGTATTTGCTTGAATAAATTCTATTTCTGATGAATATGCAAATAGTGGCAATTTCCACTCCCATTTCTAATTGTTTGACGTCTCCTGTTTTAGCCAACCTGGTAATTCCATCAGTGCAAGAACTTCCACCTTCACAATGACAATTCCTATCCATGAGCTCCTCTCTCCCTGCGTCCCAGAGAGTGAGGGAACCACTGGAACAGATTGGATGCGGCGAAAGAAGCAGAGGAAAGGAAGTCCGATTGCACAAGCAAAAGCCCTTGCACAAGTTGGATTACCTAATTGGATACAACCCTGATGTCTTCTAGCTTCAGATTAGTGTACAGTGGTACCTCAGGTTACATACGCTTCAGGTTACAGACTCCGCTAACCCAGAAATAGTGCTTCAGGTTAAGAACTTTGCTTCAGGATGAGAACAGAAATCGGGCTCTGGCGGCGCAGCAGCAGCAGCAGGAGGCCCCATTAGCTAAAGTGGTGCTTCAGGTTAAGAACAGTTTCAGGTTAAGAACGGATCTCCGGAACAAATTAAGTACTTAACCTGAGGTACCACTGTACTCTGCTTCGAACAATTATGTTGGACTTATTATACTTTGAGTAAATAAATGCATTTCATATTAAGAAGGCAGCCTTATACAGTACAGTATGCTGCTTTGGGGGATTTTTCAAGGCTGCTTTTGACACAATGGTTCAGGAAAAGTTGAGGGAAGCCTTTTGTGAACCAATCTAGATAGCCAATTGTTGCTGTTTTAAAAAGGGTTCTATATTCAGAAAGCAGCCTCTGGGCTATTAGCAAATAATATGCCAATCACCTGGGGAGTAAAACAAGAATGCAGTCTCGCTCGATTTCTTTTAACCTTTTCTATAAATGAAACTACAGGTGCACTGGGCGATAACAAGCTCTCTCCTTCCTCCAACGCAGCAGTTCTCAACCTGTGAGCCCCCAGATGTTGTTGGACTACAACTCCCATCATCCCGGAGCTCTGGGATGATGGGAGTTGTAGTCCAACAACATCTGTGGACCCACAGGTTGAGAAAGGCTACTCCAACGGATGGTTAAGGAAACCAATGCAGTCCCTCCTCTCTCATCTATGCAAGAGTAGGCTATAACAACGGTTAACCATCTGAGGTGGATATTGCTGTAAAAAAAATGATCTTAACGTAAACTATGGAAAAACTAGGGGTGAATATTTATATTGCTCCTAGGCATCTTGAGCACTATTTGGTGGAAAGGCAAGATATTATAAGTAAATAATGTTTCATACCCTCCAACATTTCTCCAATGAAAATAGGGACATCCTAAGGAAAAGTGGGACATTCCGGGATCAAATCAAGCAGAGGGCCTTCTTGGTCGTGGTGCCTGCCCTTCCATCAGATGTCAAGCAAATAAATAACTATCTGACTTTTAGAAGACATTTGAAGGCAGGGAAGTTTTTAATGTTTGGTGTTTTATCACTTTATTATTAATAATAATATTATGTTGGGAGTCGCCCAGAGTGGCTGGGGAAACCCAGCCAGATGGGCGGGGTATAAATAATAAAGTATTACTATTATAATAAACTGGAACGGCGTCTCTAAATCAGGGACGTCGCTTGAAAACAGGACACTTGGAGGGTCTGATGCTTTGGGGCTCAATGTTAAGCACATCGACTCATAAAATTAAGCAAGCCATAACTCATCAATATTTTGAAATCCTGTTCTCTAGTTGGATAACTAGAAAACACACCTGGATCTAGCTCAGATGAAAATGGATAAATCCATATATGTGGTTCATAATTTTTAGAGTATCCACGGAGGCAAGCAAGTATTCCTGCACACCTTCCATGGGGCAGTAGTCTGGGGCATTTGTAGACCCTCAGATCTGAAACATTTCCAAAACAAAACCCCAAGATGCATCTTGAGAGTGTTGTGGCGAACTGAAACTGGAAAGAAGAACATAGCAAGAGTCCTCTTGGATCAATTAAAGGCCCATATCTAGTCCTACATTCTGCTCTCACAATGGTGCCCCAACTCATCTTCAGCCGAGATGAAAATATATCAGTGTCTTGTCAACTATAATGTATGTCAAATTGCAGTATGTCCTTGGGATCCTTCCAAGAGCAATTGCAACCCAACTCCTCTAATTGTCCTATTGAGCCCAGAAAACCACTTTACAGTGCAATTCTATATAACTGTTTTGCTTGTTTGTTTATCGTTATGTCTGTTTATATGCTGCCCTTCAGGATATAAATCCATTCAAGGTGGCTTACAATTACATACGGTATTTTAAAAACACAGTAAACAGTTTTAGCATATTTAGGATCCTTCCCACAGGTTGACTGATGGTAGGTGACCCAGGAGAAGTAAGTGCAGCTGGAGCAGACCCTGAGGTGGTCTTCACCAGCCACCCTCTCTCTCCCCCCCCCCCCCCGACAGCGCAGTTGAGGATAGATTGCCTTGAACAAGGAGGAGAAAGCAGGCCCAGAGTACGTATCTACTCAGAAGCAAGTCCAGTTTCATTAAATGGGATTTACTCCCAAGCAACCCTATTTCCTTCTTTAAAATTACTTGCCTGAATCCAAGCTGGCAGCTGCTAAACTGGAATTTAACAGCAGAGAGATTTTTTTGTTCAGTAGACATTCTTAAAGAAGCACCCTGGTTATGAATTAATACAATTTTAGCACAGCCTTGTACATTATTTAACTGGGACCGGTCTACGTTTCAGTTCTAAACTGAGATCTGCTTTTGCATTGCTAAGGTTCCAACAGCTGCCCTCTGCTGTACTTGATGGACATTATCGCAACGTTCCTTTCAATTTGAGACACCGTTCTGTGCCGTAAAGAGGAAGATATTCCCCTCTACATGTTTCGCTGTGTTATCTCTGAAACTGAATAGGGTTTCCTACCTCTGCTGGAAAGGTGGTGCTTTTTTCTCAAACAAACAAGAAAAAGTAGTGTGTGTTTTTTAACTTGTCAGCTGCAAAATGTCACGTATTTCTCCAGGATTAGTTTTTGGATGACTTGTTCTCGTATCTCTTACCCTGCTGCAATTTTTAATTTGTTTCTGAATCGAACAGCCAAAAGCAAATAAACTTTAAAAAGACAATTGAGCATGCTTTTTCCTCTTACTTCCCAGTCTAGAAGTCTAGACAAATTTCATGGACTGATCTTCTGCACCACCCATCAATGAAATGAGTCACATTAAGCACCCGCAAGTCTGATGAGAGACATAAGAGACTGGGGTAGGAATCCCCTCTGTGCCCATGTATATTATCTGCCAACTGAAATAGCAATACCATGCAGCTGATGAAGAGGGCTCTCATCCAGAAAAGCTTGTGCCACCATAAATCTGTTGGGTCTTTAAGATGCCACGGCACTCTTTTGTTGTCTTTGCTGCAACAGACTAGCATGGCTACCTCTCTGTGGAATACAGCCGCTCTCGCATGCAAACACAATACCACATAGCAGCAGCTAAACGCCAGCCAGCACCACGGAAATGCAGATTCTGTTGTTTCTTTTTAATGTTTGGAAATAGAAGCAGATCCGAATTGCACATACCAAACAGATGATATCCGCTATCAGATGCACAGATATACAAAGAGCCTCTTGCGAATTGCCGCCAGTATTAAGGGAGCCGCAAAGATGCAACCTCTACCTCTAGCCAGGCAGAAGTGAAACAGGTCTTGCCAACTGCCAGGTATGCAGCCTACTTGTGCTCAGGCTGTTTCCCAGCAGTGCCTATTTGCAGGAAGAAAGATGCCAGGGGCTCCATTTTGCCTGGAAGTCATGACCTCTGACCTTCAGGCCCCCCACACAACCAGCCCTTTATATTTGGGGGCTACTCAGTAATGAGAGAAAGGCAGTCTACACATGCTCAGAAAGGCACTTAAAAATAAAAATAAAAATCTCCAAAATCCAGCATTGATGAGCCATACTGCTGAAGATGGGTGCTGGCGCTCAAAACCGGCTGAGTCCCAGCTCCTATCAAGCCTAACTACTCCGGTTGTGTGGACATCTACCTCCCACTTTCCCTCAGCCAACATGTCCAGTACCAGAAATTTGCCTGCACTACTCTCCTTCACTTTATGCCTGTTGTTACGGAAAATCAGGCAGCAATACAACAGGTGCAGCTTTCAAACAGCCCAGGCTCCCAACAGTAGTAAGCCCCTGCCCCTGCTGCACTTCTGCCTGTAATGCTCTAAAAGGAAGAATGAGTCGGGGAAGTGAAGGTGCAGACCCTACTGGGCTGTGAGCCTCCTTACCAGTATCCACCAGTCCACTTACCACCCATCCTTCTACCTTTGCTGGGGGGGGGGGGAAGGGATGTTACCCAGGGCAGCTCAGAGGTCAGCCAAGTTTGGCAGCCCCCTACAGTTTCCCAGCACTCAAACAGCTGCTCGCGCAACTGGGGTGCCGGCAAATTAGCATTCAAGGGTACACTGCCCTGGGAGATGGAGGCTCCATTAAGCTCCTGGAGCTCACCAGGAACGTGCCCGACTTATTCTCCAAAGGCGCCGCCTCCACCGGGGGCCACTGCCCGCATCTCCCTCCCTAATTAGCCCGGCGGGAGAGAGGCGCGCCGAGCCCCCCTACCTGCGCGCAGCGCTGGCATCTCCGGCGGGGGGCGAGGGTGGCGGCTCCGGCGGCGCAGGGAGCCCGGCGTCCGGCTGCTCCTCCGCGTTTGCTGGCTCCCCGCTCGGCAGCCCAGCCTATCAATTATTCAAGTAGGTTGCAGTGTCCTCTTCTCCTCCCCTTCCGCTGCTGCTGCTGCTGCTCCACCTGCCTGGGGAGGAGGGCGGTGGGGAGAGAGGCTGGCACCGACCCGCTGCGAGGCGCGCAGCAGCCTGAAGTCAGGACGCACAACACACACAGGCACCGTCGCCAGAAGGGGGTGGTTGTGGAAGGAGGGCTGGGTTTGTGACCCACAGAGGCAACACGAATTGGAAACCCCTCCTCCAAGTGATGGAGAAGATCATGGCTAGTCTAATCATTTAATCAGGCCAGTTGTATAAGTCTGGTTTTCTTCTCCCAGGGCGCGCTCCAAGAAGAAGCAGTGTGCGCATTTTCGGGAACTGGTGTTGTTTAGTCGTGTCCGACTCTTTGTGACCCCCTGGACCAGAGCACGCCAGGCACTTCTGTCTTCCACTGCCTCCCGCAGTTTGGTCAAACTCATGCTGGTAGCTTCGAGAACACTGTCCAACCATCTCGTCCTCTGTTGTCCCCTTCTCCTTGTGCCCTCCATCTTTCCCAACATCAGGGTCTTTTCCAGGGAGTCTACTCTTCTCATGAGGTGGCCAAAGTATTGGAGCTTCAGCTTCAGGATCTGTCCTTCCAGTGAGCACTCAGGGCTGATTTCCTTCAGAATGGAGAGGTTTGATCTTCTTGCAGTCCATGGGACTCTCAAGAGTCTCCTCCAGCACCATAATTCAAAAGCATCAATTCTTTGGCAGCCTTCTTTATGGTCCAGCTCTCACTTCCATACATCACTACTGGGAAAACCATAGCTTTAACTATACGGGCCTTTGTTGGCAAGACGATGTCTCTGCTTTTTAGGATGCTGTCTAGGTTTGTCATTGCTTTTCTCTCAAGAAGCAGGCGTCTTTTAATTTCGTGGCTGCTGTCACCATCTGCAGTGATCATGGAGCCCAAGAAGGGAAAATCTCTCACTGCCTCCATTTCTTCCCCTTCTATTTGCCAGGAGGTGATGGGACCAGTGGCCATGATCTTCGTTTTTTTGATGTTGAGCTTCAGACCATATTTTGCGCTCTCCTCTTTCACCCTCATTAAAAGGTTCTTTAATTCCTCCTCACTTTCTGCCATGTCCCCTTACATGCATTTCGCTGCTTTCCTCCAAAGAGTGTGCTGCTTTCCCCTCCTCTCCGTTCCTCTCCTGACGACAACCCTGTGAGGTAGGTCACTGGCCGGCCCAAAGTCACCCAAAGGAAGTTCTGTGGCTGTGTGGAGGTTTCAGGTCCAGCACACCATAGGAGACAACTCCTAGAGGGCCAAGGACCCTTTGGCTCCCCTTCCCATAAAATATTTGAGGGGGCTGCCCCCCCAGTTGATGGCATTGCCGTTCAAATGGTGTGTGATCACAAACGGTCTTGTGATCAATTATGCAGGGCTTACCTGCCATCCCCCAATATTTTATTCAAGTTGCCACTGCTGCAGCACACTAACCACACTTGACCTGTAAGCCAAGAATTGTGTGTTTGTGTATTTGTGAAGCATCCTTTCCCTTGCTTCAAAAGTACCCGCCTGGACCTGCAGGCTGAGATCTGCCCTGCCTATCTTTAGAAGAAAACTAGCAGCCTTACTAGACACTGTCCAGTGGCCCAGTGGTGGTTGCCAGGCACGATCCAGCTTGTGCCCACACCCCTCATACCAAGGTTATGGTTTCCTGTAACAATTTATTTTAAAAAGGAATATCCATCGCAATCCGATCCCCTGCATACGTTTGCTTGGAAGTGAATTCCACCGAGTTTTGGGGTGAGAGACCTCCTCTGGCTGCCTCCTTCCAGCAGAGATGATAAGACATTAGGAGCCAGATGTCTGAGATGACCTTGTCTCTGCCTGTTTCCAAACTTGGCTCGCATCTTAGACTGGCAGCCAAGCCGCCGGGAGGGGCAGAGGGAGAAGGCAGCTGAATGCTGTCTGCCAATGGGTAGAGGGAGGGGTGGGTCACCTCAGTCTCTGCTTTTCTCGACACAGCTTCGTTGAGGAAGACGGTTGTCAGTTTTATGTGGAGTTTTTTTTCCAGGTAGAAGCTGTTTTATCTACAGATTCTTCATCACACTGGTTTTTCAGTCCTCCTTCGAGGATCTTGGGACAGGGCAACTGCAATCTATCCCATTATTATTATTATTATTATTATTATTATTATTATTGATTACATTTCTCTAACCCACCTTCCTCACCACACAGAGCTCAAGGTGGCATACATTTCTCCGTCTCATTTAATCCCCACAACAGCCCTGTGAGGTAGGTTAGGCTGAGATGCAGTGACTGGCCCAAGGTCACCCAGAAAGCTTCATGGCTGAGTGGGGATTTGAACCCTGGTCTCCCAGGTCCTATTCTGTCACACTAAGCACTATACTATACTGGCTCCATTTTGCTATATTTCACCTACCCGCTGGGTAATTTTGGTTGTGTTCACACTCCTGTTTACTGTGCAACTACTGCAATTCCAGTGCTGGGCTTTTAACCCATGTTCCCACAAATACGTTATCCAAAATGCATACGTATGCAATACTTTGTTATGAACTACTGCTACTAATGCGGGTGGCGCTGTGGGTTAAACCACAGAGCCTAGGGCTTGCCGATCAGAAGGTTGGTGGTTTGAATCCCTGTGACGGGGTGAGCTCCTGTTGTTCGGTCCCTGCTCCTGCCAACTTAGCAGTTCGAAAGCACCAAGTGCAAGTAGATAAATAGGCACCGGTCCGGCGGGAAGGTAAACGGCGTTTCCATGTGCTGCTCTGGTTCGCCAGAAGTGGCTTAGTCATGCTGGCCACATGACCCGGAAGCTGTACGCCTGCTCCCTCGACCAATAAAGTGAGATGGGCGCCGCAACCCCAGAGTCGTCCGTGACTGGACCTAATGGTCAGGGGTCCCTTTACCTTTACTCCTGCTTCATACCTTGTTTCTCAAACCAGCTTCATACCAGTTGGGAGTCGTTAAGCCATTCCTAATTACCCCCTAGCAAAGCATGAAGACCACTTCATAGGATAAAGACATCCCTGGCCCTGTCAATGCCCACCCCCCCACCCCCCCGGTGTGTATACAAACAGAAACGAATCTGACATTAATGAAGTCCTGTTGATGTGCTTTTATAATATGCAGAAGTTAACATTGGTTGAGAAATCAGAGAGAGGAGCTGAGGGAAGTAGTAGGGGGGAGGGAGGGAGGGTTTGTTGGGGAGGTGGGAGGTGGGAAATGGGGGGCGGAATAATGAAGATGGTTTGTTTTGATAATTTGTTATGTTTAAATTGTTAATAAAAATTTATTTTTTAAAAAAGACGTCATGGCTGACTCTTCCTAGTCCAAGTTTGGCAGGGAATGGATAGAAATTGTTATTTTGCAGGCATTTAAAGGAGATTCTACCCAATTCACACTTTCCAAAATCATTTGGGAACCAAAATGTAGTCATTCTTTGAACATTGCACCATACAAAAACATGGGCATAGCCAGGAATTTTGTGGGGGGGCAGAACCTCAGATTTGTATTGATTTTTAATGATGATTTAGGTGGGAGGCTGCTGCCCCCCTGCCCATGTACAAAAACAACATCCATTACTACAAAGGAGCTGTCGCTGAAAATATTACACAAACGGTACACCCCAGTTATCACTGGCAAACCCTAATGTTTCTCCTATACATTGCAGAGGCTGTGGTATCTTTGGCACGCCTCCTGGACCCCGGAACCCCGGTCCCTAGATTGCGAGCCCTGCTCACTGCGGTCCTAGAGAGGGAATCCCAGGACCCTGGAAGCCGCCCAGACTGACAGTGATGATCCCAGTGCCAAGGAAGGATCCAACTGAGCTGAGCTTCTGTAGGCCAATTCGCCTAAGTGAACCAGGATGCCAAGATTTTAACAGTGGTAATGGCTTAAAGGTTGGATGTTTTTATTAACAAAGATCAATCTGGTTTCGTGCCAGGGAGGCACACAGAGAGCTCTGTTTGAAGGACACTCAATATAGTACAACACAGCCAAACACAGGTCTCCTCTCTTTCTGGATATACCGTATTTTTTGCTCTATAAGACTCACTTTTTCTCTCCTAAAAAAGTAAGGGTAAATGTGTGTGTGTCTTATGGAGCGAATGCAGGCTGCGCAGCTATCGATTCAGAATATTTTTTTTCTTGTTTTCCTCCTCCAAAAACTAGGTGCATCTTGTGGTCTGGTGCGTCTTATAGAGTGAAAAATACGGCACTTGGGGCCACTGACAGCCTTGAATGGCGCTTTATGCTGTACCAAAATGTGGGATTGGCCCGCAGGTTGCTGAACCCTGAGGCAGAAATGTACTCATGCTCCAATGGCCATAATGCCTCTGACACACCCTTTATCACCCTAGGTGGGGAAACAGGGATGTCCTCTGTCATGCCTTCATTTCACACTAGTGCAATAGAAGCTTTGTGTCCAGGGCAGCTGTCTACCAGCTCTATCTGGTATGCAGGCTGAGAGCCTGTCTGCCTGCGGACTGTCTCACCAGAGTGGTGCATGTTCTAGTTATCTCCTGCCTGGATTATTGCAATGGGCTCTACATGGGGCTACCTTTGAAGGCGACCCGGAAACTGCAACTAATCCAGAACACAGCAGCTAGACTGGTGACTGGGAGCGGCCGCCGAGACCATATAACACCGGTCCTGAAAGACCTGCCTTGGCTCCCAGTACGTTTCTGAACACAATTCAAAGTGTTGGTGCTGACCTTGAAAGCCCTAAACGGCCTCTACCCAGTATACCTGAAGGAGCATCTCCACCCCCATCGTTCTGCTTCTGGTGGGCCTTCTGGTGGTTCCCTCACTGTGAGAAGTGAGGTTGCAGGGAACCAGGCAGGGGGCCTTCTCGGCAGTGGCACCCGCCCTGTGAAATGCCCTCCCATCAGATGTCAAGGAAATAAACAACTATCTGACTTTTAGAAGACACCTGAAGGCAACCCTGTTTAGGGAAGTTTTTAATGTTTGATGTTTTATCATGTTTTTAATATTCTGTTGGAAGCCACACAGAGTGGCTAGGGCGGGGTATAAGTAATAATTTTATTATTATTATTATTATTTGGCTGATAAGATTAGAGCTGATGTTAAGATCAGAAAGACCATACTGGAGACCGTGATCATGCCATCTGTCTCTTTATGGATGACACTCCACTGATTCTTTCTGACACTCAAAAAGGCATCCACCAAGTTAAAGTCTGAGATTTAACACTGCAACTAAAAAGTTGCAGGGCTGGAAGCTGCTTGAAGTCACAGACCGTGTGCTTTCATATGCAGTGACAGGACCACTTTGATTCATGCACCTGCCCCTACTAAATTAAGTAAATAAATAAAGATGCTTAACTAAAAGTAGAAATAAGCAGAATATTTGAAATTGAAATGATTGCGGAGGTCACTTGGATGATTTTGTGAAAGGTTTCCAGGAAAACCTATTTGAGATTGTTTTAAAAATAAGGTGAAAAAGGCACGCTCTTTGTAATTTTGCAAAATATACTCATTAACTGCATGAAAGGTACACCCTGATGTTAATTTTTTTTATTTAACTTCCTAGTTTTCAAATGACTGAAGATTTTGACTGATTTTTCTAACCACTTGGGGTCAAAAGAAAGTAATTTAAAACAACTGTTGTGGAGACATTTCATTCCAAATCTGCTAGAAAGAGCCAGACAGAGGATGAGGACAGGTGGGGCATAACATAAATTGTGGCTGTACCCATGTTTCGGCTTATTTGACTGGTTTGTCCTTGCAGGCTGTGAGGCAGCTACAAAAGCTTCAAATATCTGGCAGCAATTGTCCAAAAAAGAGACTTGAATCAGCATAAGAGAAGGGGTATATTATTATATCTGGGTTGGAGTGGTATCCCTGTGCTTGGAATTACGTCCTTATCAAAAACTCAGGGATCTGTTTCAGACTCCTCCAAAATTAGCTCTATATAGAAAAGGCCAGAGAGAGAGCTGGAGGGGGTCCCAATCCAAGAGTGCAAAGAGAAGCCTGTCAGCTACACCAATTGCTACTATTGGTTCAAAATAACCAGAATATGCTATAAGTCCTGATAGAATACAATAAACTAGTCTGAAGCCTACCATCTTTACCTTTCTGTTTATTTTTTCCTACAACCCTACAGAAAACTGATTACTTTTCTTTTTAATCCAGCCAATCTGGAGGAGCTGACACAGGGATCTGCACCCCACCTCTCCCCTAAGTGTCCCTAAAGCCAGTGCTTTTTTTCTTAGAAAAGTAAGTGCCGGTATTCACCATGACGTTGTTATAACAAGTGCCACAGTTTTTAACAACAAGGTGTCAGTACTGTGTATCCTTGAGTACCCCCTGAAAACCGATCTGAAGGTCAGCGGTTTGAATCCCTGCGACAGGGTGAGCTCCCGTTGCTCAGTCCCTGCTCCTGCCAACCTAGCAGTACGAAACCACATCAAAGTGCAAGTAGATAAATAGGTGCCGCTCTGGCGGGAAGGTAAACAGTGTTTCCGTGATCTGCTCTGGTTCGCCAGAAGCGGCTTAGTCATGCTGGCCACATGACCCGGAAGCTGTACGCCGGCTCCCTCGGCCAATAAAGCGAGATGAACGCCGCAACCCCAGAGTCGGACACGACTGGACCTAATGATCAGGGGTCCCTTTACCTTTTAAAGCTATGTAGTAAGGGTTATATAAACCATGGGTGTAGCCAGAGGGCAGCTGCCCCTCATAAAGTAAATAAATAAAAATAATTAACTAAAATACTTAACTAATAGTTGAAATGATCAGAACATTTGATTTTGAAATGCTCACTGAGGTCACTTGTTTGATGTTGGGGGGGATGAGGAATTTGAGAAGGAAGTGCTGAAAACCTTTTCAGCAAATCCAAGAAAACTTGTTTTAGTTTAGATTAAAAAAAAATAGATAAAAAGGTGTGTTCTTTGTAATTCTGCAAAATAAACTCATTAACAGTATGAAAGTTATTCCCCATGCTAACTTTTTAATTTAACTTGCTAGTTTTCAAATGACTGAAGATTTTGACCAATTTTTCTGAGCACTTGGGGTCAAAAGAAAGTAATTTAAAACAACTGTTGTTGAGACAGTTGAGTATGCTTTGTTCTTCTTTTAAAAAAGGCAAAGCATATTTTTAAAGAAACAAATAAACAATAAACTGGCACAGTAGATGAAGCTGCTAAACATGCCTTCAACTGGGCTTCTAAGAATAGCCTTCAGTATAGGAGCACTATAGCCAAACCTATAGCCTATACAGTGGTACCTCGTGTTAAGTACTTAATTCGTTCTGGAGATCTGTTCTTAACCTGAAACTGTTCTTAACCTAAAGCACCACTTTAGTTAATGGGGCCTCCTGCTGCCACTGTGCCGCTGCTGCACGATTTCTGTTCTCATCCTGAAGCAAAGTTCTTAACCTGAGGTAATATTACTGGGTTAGCGGAGTCTGTAACCTGAAGCGTATGTAACCTGAAGCGTATGTAACCCGAGGTACCACTGTACCAGAATCAGTGGGACCCCAGACCAATTAGGAGGATGAGCAAGCCCTGGGGGAACAGGAGAGTCTTCCAATGATTTGCTTCCACCCCTCCCTACACTTATTTGACTTCCACTGGTAAGATCCTGCTAGCATAAGACTTCTGCTTAACATGAGTCAACAGTGTGATGCTGTGTGATGCAGCTGCAAAAAAAAATGAATGCTAATCTAGGCTGCATCAACAGAAGTATAGTGTCCTGATCAAGGGAAGTAATAGTACCACTCTGTCTTGGTCATCATACCACACCTGGAATACTGCGTCCAGTTCTGGGCACCAAAATTTCAAAAGGTTGTTGACAAGCTGGGATCCGTGCAGAGGAAGGCAGCCAAGATGATCAGGGTCGGGAAACTAGGCCTGATGAGGAACAGTTGAAGGAGCTGAGTACATTTAGCCTGGTAAAGAGGAGACTGAGAGGAGAGACGATAGCCATCTTCAAATATCTCAAGGGCTGTCACATGGAAGACGGAGCAAGTTTGTTTTCTCTTGCTCTGGAGAGTAGACATTGAACCAGCGGCTTCAAGTTACAAGAAAGGAGATTCCGACGAAACATCAGGAAGAACTTTCTGACATCAAGTGCTGTTTGACAGTGAAACGGACTTCCTTGGGAGATGGTGGACTCTCCTTCCTTGGAGGTTTTAAAGCAGAGGTTGGGTGGCCATCTACTATGGATGCTGTAGCTGAGATTCCTGCATTGCAGGGGGTTGGACTAGATGATCCTTGGAACCCGTTCCTACTCTACATGTATATGAATCTATGCTCCCTATATTATCCATTAAAGGTTAATGGACCCCTGACCGTTAAGTCCAGTCGCGGATGACTCTGGGGTTGCGGTGCTCATCTCGCTTTACTGGCTGAGGGAGCCAGCGTTTGTCTGCAGACAGTTTTTCCAGGTCATGTGGCCAGCATGACTAAGCCACTTCTGGCGAAAGCACAACAGCGCACGGAAACACCATTTATCTTCCTTACCTATTTATCTACTTGCACTTTGACGTGCTTTCGAACTGCTAGGTTGGCAGGAGCAGGGACCGAGCAACGGGAGCTCACCCCGTCGCGGGGATTCGAACCGCCTACCTTCTGATTGGCAAGCCCAAGGCTCAGTGGTTTAAACCACAGTGCCACTCGCGTCCGTTATATTATCCATTAGCACAAGAAGAAGAAGAAGAGTTTGGATTTGATATCCCGCCTTTCACTCCCCTTCAGGAGTCTCAAAGCGGCTAACATTCTCCTTTCCCTCCCCCCCCCCCCCCACAACAAACACTCTGTGAGGTGAATGGGGCTGAGAGACTTCAAAGAAGTGTGACTGGCCCAAGGTCACCCAGCAGCTGCATGTGGAGGAGCGGAAATGCAAACCCTGTTCCCCAGATTACGAGACTACCGCTCTTAACCACTACACCACACTGGCTCTCTGTGCCACTATATCTTTCGGCTGCGTTCATCATGCAAGGGTGTTTAGATGGGGATTAGATTCTCCTGAGGGGTGTAACGCAACATTCTTAGAACGAGCATTCACATGCTCAATGGAAACCATTGCTTTAATCCCTGAAGTCTGATGCAAGATCTTTCTCAATGAAACTGCATGATGAGGCAACGCCTGGGTAGCTTCCTTCTCTGGTCTGTGAAAGATGAACCTGAGGAGACTGAGGCTTGCGAAACAAACCATTTCCAGAAGATGGCAGTAACTGTGCCATCCAGCCAGTCAATACCGCTGGCAGGGATTACTCCTTCCTTGAGGCAGCAAAGAAGCCCAAGGACAAAAGAGTGACTTGCTGACATAACAGTGACAAAGCCCTTGCATTCCTTTCCTGGTGGTCACCACTGCTGTGTGCTGGCAGGACGCTATCAATCATATTTCCCAAAATGGAGCCGAATTTCAGGTCGTCTGAAATGTTACATGCCTGCTCAAACAACCTGCCCCTGCTTTAAGGACAAATTTAAGATAGTTGGGTGTTGGAGCAGGTGCCACTGAACCTCCTAGGTCTGTTAAGAAGAAGAAGAGTTTGGATTTGATATCCTGCTTTATCACTACCTGAAGGAGTCTCAAAGCGGCTAACAATCTCCTTTCCCTTCCTCCCCCACAACAAACACTCTGTGAGGTGAGTGAGGCTTAGAGACTTCAGAGAAGTGTGACTAGCCCAAGGTCACCCAGCAGCTGCAGGTGGAGGAGCAAGGAAGCAAACCCAGTTCACCAGATTACGAGTCCACCGCTCTTAACCACTACACCACACTGGCTGTGTACGCAGTATATTTTTAAAGCAACCCTCAAAACAAATTTAAGGGCAAAGGAAATTGTCCCTCTGCAAGGGATAAACTCCCAGGATTCTTTGGGGGATGTCATGTGCTCATGCATGGCAAGACACCAGCTGTAGCGGCTTTATAGCCAGGGGTGTTCCCAGGTACATAAAGGGCACAGGGCTTTGGCACAAATTTGCATTAAATCTGCATATGCTCATTTATATGCATAGATGCCGGTTTTAGTCTCTCAGATGGTGGGTCTCACCAGCAGTGTGTTTTGCAGCATGCCTATAAGCAAATTGTGTGTGTGTGTGTGTGTGTGTGTGTGTGAGAGAGAGAGAGAGAGAGAGAGAGAGAGAAGGCAGAAAGCTTTGTGGGGTGTATGAAGGGGCAGAGGGCAAAAGACCTAGGGCTCAGCCTGCTAGGTTCTGTTTGCCGCTGAGCAGTGCTTTGGAGTCACAAGACTCTGTTTACATTCCAGAGACAGTCCAGGCTGCTGGAAGTCCGACGGGAGACGGGATGTGACGTTAGTTGTTTTCCTGTTCCTTTGTTCCTTTGTTCTGCAGTTGCTCTCTGCCCTCACAGAGAGAGGATCTATTTTTCTTTGCTCTCTGCGTAGCTTAGTAATAAAGCATAGCATGTAGCCATAAATCTCATCACTTCCGTGTGCTGCTTTGGATTCTCTGCTGAATCGGGGACGTGCCTGAGGCCTCATCAAAGGCTCAGGACGTTAATTATCGTCGGGGGCGATTCCGGAGGAAAATGAGCTTTATCAGCTTGGCTGAGCGGAGATCCCGACACAGCCCCCCTGGGCCACCCCTGAACAACACACCTATTTATAGCTCCCAGATTGTTCCCATCAGCCATATGGAAGCTTGACAGGGGATCACTGGGCTGAAGCATTCCCCCTATCTACACTATGGGCATTCTGGAAGTAGTGAAACGGCACAAGGGATTCCTTAAGTAAGGGCCCTGTGAACCAGGTGCCCTAATGCTAAACCAACTAGGCTGGGAAGAAATCCATTTAAAGGGTAGTCCTACGTCTCCACAATTTATGCTGCCCTGACTGGGATGGGCAGCTACAGGCTGGTGGTATTGTGGAGGGAGCACGAGGTCAGTGGTAGCAGATGTTGCAGATGTGTGTTCACCTGAGCCCAGCACCACCAAGCTGGCAAGCAGGAGCACCACCGCAATCAGAGGATAAATGATGGTCCCTGTTTTCTTACTGATCCGTTTCTTTAGCAAAGCTAGTCTGTACAGTAGATAGAGAGCCATTATGGTAGGAAGTCCCTCATCAATCATCATACAGTATTTCCCCTACCCACCCAGCTTTCCACTGTCTTGAGTCCACATTCTTATTTAATATTATTTAATGGGCACTGATGGCTAGAAGATGCTTGCTTTAAAGGATAATTGAAGGCTGGCAGCTATTGGACATATTTCACTTGCTTGGATGGTGAGAGAAAAGTAATTGGGGTTCTGCCAAAAGAGAGGGAAGTCTGAATTTTGCAGCAGTCTGGCAAGAACAAGCTGTTTTGGAAGGACTGTTCGGCTTTTGAGGAACTGTGTGCTGCTTTACAGCAGAGCACGGTCTTTTTGAATGCCTGCCTAACTCTCCCCATTCTCGACATGTAAATTTGTGATTATGATAATTATAATCACTGGAGCCCATAGCACTTAATATACTTTTTTAAAAATTAAAAACATATACCACCTATTCTGAAATATTAAGGTGGTTTACAGCTACCTAATCACAGTTGTGTCTAAGCAGTGTGCAAGAGTCCCCATGCAATAAGATTAGTTCAAAATATAAAATCAGAGTTCTGTTCAAAAGCCTGATGGAGTGTTGTTTTTTTAAGCCTTCAGTCAAGGCCAGAAGTTCAACAGGGAGAACTTGTCTGACCTCAAGACTGGTCTGAATGTGGAGCAGAACAAATGTTTGGATAGGCACCCTGCTAAAAGTAATGAAGTGTTTGTGGGCTGTGTGTGACTTTTTCTTCATATCTGCATCTGAGTTATACCCTGCAATTCACCAAGATAAGTTACCACACTCTACTTTTCCAGACCCCCTTTTCTGTGCAACCGTGTCTCCGGTTTCCAATTTGGAGGAAGAAACACGTTGAGGGTGCTTCTCGCTGGGTGTTTATTATGGGATGGGTGCTCTTTAATAGAACTGCAGCGTTGGAAAGGACCACGAGGGTCATCTAGGCCGGCAGCAACGCAGGAATATTTTGCCCAATGTGGGGCCTAGACCCACGACCCTGAGTTTACGAGTGCTGATTTTGCATCTGTGGAAAATCAGAAGTGCCCTTCCTGTTGCCTTCTCACAATCCACTTCTTGCCATCATCATAAAACTGTGCATGCCCATTAATCTGCGTCCTCCATTTCCAGAAGTAAAAAATAATAATCGTTTAACAAAACAAAACAAAAAGCTGCTGTCTGGATAGTTAACCTTGGTGAAGACTTGACGTTTTTATCCCCCAAAAAGTTTTTGATTGAGTTTCCACTGAAATGAGGCTGTATTTTAATGTTTTAATGTTGTATTAATCTTGTTCTTTAAGCTGTATTTTAATCAATTGTTTTTATATTTGGTGTCAGCTGCCCTGAGCCCGGTCTTGGCTGGGAAGGGCGGGGTATAAATAAATGTTATTATTATTATTATTATTATTATTAGGGACGCAGGTGGCGCTGTGGGTTAAACCACAAGCCTAGGACTTGCCGATCAGAAGGTCGGCAGTTCGAACCCCCGTGACGGGGTGAGCTCCCGTTGCTTGGTCCCTGCTCCTGCCAACCTAGCAGTTCGAAAGCACACCAGGGCAAGTAGATAAATAGGTACCACTCCGGTGGGAAGGTAAACGGCATTTCCGTGCGCTGCTCTGGTTCGCCAGAAGTGGCTTAGTCATGCTGGCCACATGACCCGGAAGCTGGACGCCGGCTCCCTCGGCCAATAAAGCGAGATGAGCGCTGCAACCCCAGAGTCGATCACGACTGGACCTAATGGTCAGGGGTCCCTTTACCTTTACCTATTATTATTATAAATTATAATTATTATTAAAGCACTCATTCATATATATTAAGGGGTGTGTGCAGAGAAAGCTAAGGAACACCTTCTCTTTCTCTTTTGCCTTGCCCAAATCCTGTGTGCCCTAGTCTGGAGTGGCCAGAAACCAGCTCGCGAAGGAAGAAGGAGCAGCGCGCCGCCGCCGCCGCCGCCACTTCTGCTCCGCTCTGCTGCAGATCCCGGTTGCAGCTGAGGTTGCGACATGACGTCACTGGCCCCCAGCGGAGCCGAGGATGCCGTCATCCCGTCTGGGGCGAGGGAGGCGGCGCTGCCCGTCGGAGCGGCGGCTGATTAGTGTGGCCGGCACGATCCACTGCAGCAGACGCGAGAGGCGGGCGGGCGGCACGGAGGAGGCGGCCTCGCCGCATTGCAGCGCCTTCGCGGGGACCCAGGCGGCTGATGACCACCTTTTGGGCGGGGGGGGGGCAGACGGCCGTCGAGGATTGCA
The DNA here is from genome assembly GCF_964234715.1 of Podarcis melisellensis. Lineage (NCBI taxonomy): Eukaryota > Metazoa > Chordata > Lepidosauria > Squamata > Lacertidae > Podarcis > Podarcis melisellensis. The sequence continues at coordinate 31,772,960 of NC_138534.1, forward strand.
GAGGAGCCGCAGTCTCTGCCCTTCCCCCGGGCGCTGGCAGCGGCGGGTGCGAAAGGGTTAAAAAGCACCACCCCACTTTCCCAAGCGAATATAGCCCCCCCCAGACTGCCTGTAGGTTTTGGACCTAGATGACGCTCAGGGTCCCTTCCAATTCTATGATTTAAGTTCAGTATCTCCCCATCCCCCCCGTCAACAATAATTCAAGCAGATGCTATTTTTTGTTGTGCTGTAACTTTTTAAAAGACAATAAATGTTATTTTTTTAAAAAAGCATTGGTAATTTAAGCAAGCATCTCTTAGCCATCAGTGTCCATTAAAGGAATATTTGTTTCCAAAATCAGAATGTTGACTGACAGTGGAAAACTGGGCAGAGGAGGCGGTGATGACACTAAGTGAGGCTAAAAAGCACCGCCCCACTTTCCCAAACAAATATAGCCCCCCGAGAATGCCTGTAGGTTTTGTGTCGTTGTTTTGGCCGCTATGAAGTTTATAAAGATCTGACTGGGGAATTCTGACCTACCGGGCTTCATAGAATTGGAAGGGACCACAAGTGTCATCTAGTCTAACCCTCCGCAATGCTGGAATCTCGAACCCCTGACCCTGTGGTTAAGAGTCTCTTGTTCTACCGACTGGGCTTGGTCTTAGGAAAGTGCAAAGTGCTCTAGGCTGTTGTTGCAAAAATGCAAGCGGAGAAGTGGGCAGCAAGCAATGGGCAGTGCTAGCTTTTAAAGTTGCTGGCACACGGTTCCTCAAGCGTTTGTCATAAAGGTTGCAAAACTTTGCTGTTCGCTTGTGTTCCTTTGGTGGTGAGAGAGGTTGGGGTTGGCCTAGGGTGTGGTTATTCATTTGTGGTTGGCTGTGGTGGTCTTTGTTTTCATGTGTGAGTAGGTGTTTTGGATCAGGTTTGTTGCTGTTTAGTCGTTCTGACTCTTCGTGACCCCATGGACCAGAGCACGCCAGGAACTTCTGTCTTCCACTGCCTCCCGCAGTTTGGTCAAACTCATGCTGGTAGCTTCGAGAACACTGTCCAGCCATCTTGTCCTCTGTCGTCCTCTTCTCCTTGTGCCCTCCATCTTTCCCAACATCAGGGTCTTTTCCAGGGAGTCTTCTCATGAGGTGGCCAAAGTATTGGAGCCTCAGCTTCACGATCTGTCCTTCCAGTGAGCACTCAGGGCTGATTTCCTTCAGAATGGATAGGTTTGATCTTCTTGCAGTCCATGGGTCTCTCAAGAGTCCTCCAGCACCATAATCCCAAAGCATCAATTCTTCGGCGATCAGCCTTCTTTATGGTCCAGCTCTCACTTCCATACATCACTACTGGGAAAACCATGGCTTTTACTATATGGACCTTTGTTGGCAAGGTGATGTCTCTACTTTTTAAGATGCTGGATCAGGTTAGCCACATTGATTTGTATGCTGTTGGTGGATTTTTGTCGTTGTCTTGTTGGGCTGTGTTTGTGATAAAGGGGAGCCATACCGGGTGAAGGTGTCTTCTATTTCCCCCCATTCAGTTTCAGTTTATTGGTTAATTTTTTCTAGTAGGGCTGTTTCCCATACTATTTGGTACCATTGGTCCATGCTTACTCCTGACAGGTCTCTCCAGTGTCTGGCTATGATGTTTCTGGCTGCTGAAAGCAGGTGGGTTATGAGTTCTTTGTGGTGCATTATTGTCTTGCACAAGCAACGCTGACACCAAACCCTACATATAGTAAGTGAAATAGAAACATCGCCACCTGACCCCCACCCCCACCCATCTTTCCCCCCCTACACCTCTTTCCCCCTTTTCTTCCTAATGTCTCAACAAATGAAAATGATTTGTAAAAATGTTACATGGGGGAAAAACACGAGAGAAAGAGATGTTGCACACTTTTGTAAATCAACAAAATCTTTAAGAAAAAAAGAAAGGTTGCAAAACTGAAACTTTCCTCCCTATTGACTGTGTCCCAATTTCTTGCCTCCTGTACCGACTCAAGCATATTCCGGCTAAACACCAGGAAGAACTTTCTGATGGCAAGAGCAGTTTTGACAGTGGAACAGGCCCCCCAGTGGTGGGTTCTCCTTCCTTGGAGGTTTTTAAGCAGTGGATGGATGGTCACCTGTCATGATGCTCTAGTTAAGATTCCTGCACCAGATTAGACTAGACAACACTCAGGGTCCCTTTCAATTCTATGATTCTGTGACTTAAGTTCAGTATCTCCCCATCCACCCCCCCATCAATGATAATTCAAGCAGATGCTATTTTTGTTGTGCTGTAACTTTTAAAAATACAATAAATGTTATTTACAAATAAATAGCATTGGTAATTTAAGCAAGCATCTCCTAGCCATCAGTGTCCATTAAAGGAATATTTCTTTCCAAAATCAGAATGTTGACTGACAGTGGAAAACTGGGCAGAGGAGGAGGCGATGACACTAAGTGATGCTCTCTGCCTACCATAAAGACCCAATGCAATGGGTCCACCTATTTCACCAGGGTTTGGAGAAGGGCGTTTTCCTTTGCAGTGCCCACATGGTACAGATCAAGAGAGCACCAGTAATGGGATTTTTCTGCAGTTGGGATGCTGTTTGTGCATTTCCTGACAGCTGATAACTGAACTTTCCTTCCTTCTGTGGTTGCTAAAATCATGTTTTATGATTTATTTATTTTTACATTGTTGTTACTGATTTACTGTTATTTATATATACGGTGGCCTTTCCTATTTATAAATGAAACTCGGTGCATAAGTTTTTATGTAAATAACAATGATATTTGGTATGTAACAAAATATGAACGTGCCTTTTTACAAATTCAATAAAAGGGCAGCACAATAAGCAAATGCAGTATTTGCAGGTCTCTCACTAATGGCACGCAGCCCAACCAATCAGAGAGCAATTGCTCTGTGTGGGGCTGCCTTTGTGTTCGTAAATTTCCAGAACAGACTACAGTATTGACCAGAGTGAGATGTTGGGAGCTGTGACACACATAACCTGCATAGTTAAAACTGTCTCACAGGCTTCTGATCTTTTTTCTGGAACCCATTAAAAGTGCTGGTTATCACCTAAAAGCAATAAATGGCTAGGAGTGTTTCAAAATGGGAGTTTATTGAGGACCCAGCACTGCTCATTCCAGAAATTTCTTGTTGCTCTTTTGCAGCTCCAACATGACACTGTTGCATTAAAAAGCCAGCCATTACTACTACTACTTTTTTTTTTTACATTTAATCCAGATTGCCACTTACTGTAGAAAATCTGATGTTAAAATAATTCATTATACATCTTCAGTCACAGGTGTGTTTGTGTGTGAACCGTTTGTTTTGTGTGCGGTGGTGCCGTTTTTGTGGGTGTCTCTGTCACCACACCCCTGTTTCCATGTGCTCCTCAGCTGGGCACAACCTAACCATTTTGTTCCCAGTAGCTTCTGATACCAAACTAAAGACACTTCGTTCCAGTGGCTGCCACATGCTGAAGGCCTGACCAGATCAGGGAAATATTCTCTCAAGATCCTAACACAGGAAATGAGGGAGAATTCCTGGGAGGTCGAAATCATAGTTTAGCCTTTTTAGCCTCAGGTGAGAAGAGCTTTGCGCCCGGGACAGGGAAATGGGAGTCAACAAACACTCAAGAAATAGTTTCAGAGAAAAAGCTTTATTTCTACCATCCGGGCTGGTAGAAGGAGCAAGTGTGATAGATTCACAAAACAAGCACGAGCACAGCCATTTGCACTGAGCATATATTCCCCTTCCATTTCCTTCCCCTTTCTCCTCCTCCTCAGGAGTCCTGCCCCATGTTGAGTTTCCTGAGCATGAACAGAAAGCTCCTGTCTTTGGGACTCTTGGCACCTTTCCCAGGAAATAAGAGAGAAAAGGAATTTTGGACAGTTTTGAAGCCTAGGGTGACTTCAGGCCTAGGTGGGGCACCTGTCCTTACCTCCTTCATTAGCACATACATTGGGTTTTTAAAAACAAACACTGAGGGTTTTTTCCAGACAACCTCTCCACCTCTCTTCCACCTTGCAGAACACCTCAGTATGAAAAAATAAATAAAAAACCAAATGGAAGTAGATATTGACCCCCCCTACACCCACAAACTCCAAAGCACAAATCTCTAATTTCACTCACTGTGAGACGGGCTGGATAAAGTTGGTAACATTTGTTCAAGTGCATTTCCTGAGATTGGTGGTGTTTTTTAAAAAAAATACCTGTGTGCATGCCCAGAATGGCAACAGGTAATGGAGGGTGTGGGAAAAGTGCTTGCGGGGAGGATTTAAAAATTTAGCCCGTCACGCTCCACCCACCAAAATAGATGTCAAGCGGGGGAAGAACAAATGAATATTGTGACTCAGAAAAGTGGGAAGTCATGGAAGCGAACTTGTGAAACAAGTGGAATTTTTTCGCAATGTAAAGTCCCTGTCTGGAAGCATCTAGGCCATATCGCTTCCTCCCTACTTCCTACGTCAAGATCTGTAAAAGAGAATCTGCTGTGTGACCTGGCAACAGAGATGTACCGTATTTTTCGCTCAAGAAGAAGAAGAAGAAGGAGTAGGAGTAGTAGTAGTAGTTTGGATTTGATATCCCGCCTTTCACTCCCCTTCAGGAGTCTCAAAGTGACTAACATTCTCCCTTCCCTTCCTCCCCCACAACAAACACTCTGTGAGGTGAGTGGGGCTGAGAGACTTCAGAGAAGTGTGACTGGCCCAAGGTCACCCAGCAGCTGCATGTGGAGGAGCGGAGACGCGAACCCGGTTCCCCAGATTACGAGACTACCGCTCTTAACCACTACACCACACTGGCTCATAAGACACACTTTTTCCCTCCTAAAAAGTAAAGGGAAATGTGTGTGCATCTTATGGAGCGAATGCAGGGGGGAGGCAGGCAGGAAACGCCCCCAAGAGCCGGACACAAGCTCTGCGTGGATTTTGCGGGCTTTTCCCCAGGAGGGAGAAGGGACTGACGCCGCCAGTCAGTCTCTTCTCCCTCCTAGTAGAAAAGCCTGCAGGAGTCGCATGCTTCTAAAGTGTGCGTGGCTCCTGTGGGCTTTTGTGGGAGGTGGGGGAATTGCCATAGCCGCGCGCAGCCTCTCCCGGCTGGAGAGGTTGCGCGCGGCTAAAGAGGAAGCCAGGACAGCCAGTGGGATGCATCCCACTCGCTGTCTTGGCTTCTTTGCTCTTTGGGGCTGGGGGGGGGGGAACCCGGGCTTCCCCCGGCAGCCCCGAGAAGCTCTGGGAGAAGCGGACAGGCTGCGCACAGCCTGTCTGCTGCTCTTTGGGGCTGGGGGGGGGAGGAATAATTCCCCCCTTCATTTCCCCCTCTAAAAACTAGGTGCGCCTTATGGTCAGGTGAGCCTTATGGAGCGAAAAATACGGCACATGGCTGGTGCACACACCATATGTACACACCATACATTTAAAGCATACCCCTTCCCCCAAAGAATCCTAAAAACCATAGTTTACCCAGGCAGAGCTACAATTCCCAGCACCCTTGACAAACTGCAGTTACCAGGATTCATTTTGGGGTGTGTGCTTTAAATGTATGATGTGTACACAGCCTACAGCCTTCTCTCTGTGCATGTACCCAGATTGTGGAACTCCCTTCCCAAAGATGCCTGATGAACTGCCCCACCCCTTAATTTTTATTTTTCTGTTCGAAACGTTGAGATGCAACTCAGCTTGTCTTGAAAGCTGATGTGTCAGCATGGGAAACAGTACGAGAGAGGAATCCCCTCATAGACTGTCCTTCCTGAGCTAAGCTGTGCTTGCCTTCCCTCAACACTTAACCGGTTGCTGACCTAAATTTCCTACTTTTCCTTGCTTTCAGGAAAGGAAACATCTGTTTTGGACCTCTCTCCATCTGAGAGGTCCAGATGTATTGTATTGCCTCCTTAGTTAGAACCAGGATCTTTCCTCTCAATGCATTATCTGCAATGAATAATATTTATTTTCTAAAGTGGAGAGTGATTATATCTAGTGTAAGGGGTGTTCCTCTAGCAGGAATTCAGTGTTCAGTTCAGCTTCTGTCAGTTTTTAACTCCAAAAGCAAATATTTTGGCCGCTTCCTGGACATCTTTTTATTCTGGCCAATATGAGGCCTTGGGGGCTGTTTTTAGGTTATTGACTTTTTTCTTCTGTCTCGGTTCCCCATTTCAATCCTATTTTAGTAAGCTTTGCTGTTTTTGACGACGTAAAGCCCCACAAGTGTCCCTTGTGAAAGGGTGGAGTATAAACGATGCAAACAACTTACATAAATAAATAAATAACAAAATTCCCCTCCAAAGACAGAAGGTGAAACCATTATCAGCTGAGCCAGAAAACGTTCAGTGTCAAATGCCCACTCACTGCCATCCTAAGGTGGCCTGGCCCCTTCTAAAACCATATAACTGAGGCCCCATCTGCACAATATATTTAAAGCAGTACCACCCAAAGAATCACGGGAACTGTAGTTTCCTAGGCATATGGAGAGTTGCTAAGAGATGCCCATTCCCCTCAGAGAGCTACAATTCCCAGAATTCCCTGGGAAGAGGGATTGGCTGTTAAACCTCTCAGGGAATTTTAGCTCTTGTAAGGGGAAGATGCAGGGTCTCTAACAACTCTCGCCACCCTTAGAAAAACTACACTTCCCAGAATTCTTTGGGGGAAGCCACAACTGTTTAAAATGTTATGATACTGCTTTAAATCTATAGTGCAGATGGAGCCTAAGACAAGAACACACAGCTCAGTGCTTCATTTTACTTACTTTATCCCACTTTTCAGATAAATATTGTCTCCCAAAGCGGCTCACAGCAAAAAAGAGAGAGAGAGAGGACCTGCCATCAAGCTGATGAACTTAAAAAACAAACGCACAATGAAAGGGAGCTGAAGGAGGAAAGCGCCGGGAGGAAAATCAGTTTTTAATGCCAAAACAGAATGGTGAGCTATAAGCACTGCAAGCATTTATAGCTTGCTAGGACCCGGCAGACCTGCCCTTGCTGGTGTTCTTGCTTGAATAACGGCAGGCAGATTTTGTTCTTTTGGCTGATGCTTGAAGCCAGAGTGTCCTTTCCTACAGCACTCCCAGGACAATAACAGGGAACTGGAGCTGGGTGTTCTTTCTGGCAGAAGCAAGTTCTGATGGAAGCCAGGTTGGTCTCCCTCTTGCCTTGATGTTATTGTCGGGAGTCTGGATGAGTGGTGTGAGGTCCCCTGCCCAACAGCAGAAACCAGGGTTTGCTTCTTTTCTGCTCCCCAGTTTCCAGAGCCAGTATGGTGTAGTGGTTCAGAGCGGTGGACTCGTAATCTGGTGAACCGGGTTCGCTTCCCCGCTCCTCCACATGCAGCTGCTGGGTGACCTTGGGCTAGTCACACTTCTCTGAAGTCTCTCAGCCCCACTCACCTCACAGAGTGTTTGTTGTGGGGGAGGAAGGGAAAGGAGAATGTTAGCCGCTTTGAGACTCCTTAAAGGGAGTGAAAGGCGGGATATCAAATCCAAACTCTTCTTCTTTCAAGGCAGTTTCTTCGGCCTGATGAGAGTAGTTAAGAGACGCCTGTTTCCTTCAGAGAGCTACACTTCCCAGAGCTCCCTAGTGGGGCCAGTTGAGGATTATAGGAATTTTAGGCTGCTTCCAGACGGTTGGTTTTTTCCATGTAGGATTCAATCACATACAGTGGTACCTCGGGTTACATACGCTTCAGGTTACAGACTCCGCTAACCCAGAAATAGTGCTTCAGGTTAAGAACTTTGCTTCAGGATGAGAACAGAAATTGTGCTCCGGCAGTGCAGCAGCAGCAGGCGGCCCCATTAGCTAAAGTGGTGCTTCAGGTTAAGAACGGTTTCAGGTTAAGAACGGACCTCCAGAATGAATTAAGTGCTTAACCCAAGGTACCACTGTACCAGCAAACTCAGGCTGTGCAACGAAAGGGGTTTTTTGGTGCTCTTGTGCAACAAACCTGCTTCCAGAGCAAACGGGCCTTTTTGCAGCAAGGAAAGTGACAGGGAAATCGCGCTCAAAGTTGTGAGGTAGCAATTGCTTGGCTCTCCCTGAAAGCAAATCAGAATGAATGCTCAGTAAACAGGTTGTCTGGAGGTAGCCATCGTTCAAAACGCCTAGAGGGGAACAGGTGTAGGGAGAGTGCCTTAAGAGTGTTGGGCTCACAGAAATAGAGGCTGGAGTTCAAATCCTCACTTAGTGTTTCTCCAAAACAGACTCTGCTCCAGGAATGCAGGATGGAATAACAGAATCCTGGAACTGTAGAGTTGGAAGGGATCCTGAGGATCATCTAGTCCAACCCCCTGAAATGCAGGAATATGAAGTTGTCCCATACGGGGATCAAACCTGCAGACTTAGCATTATCCGCACCATGCTCTAACCAATTGAGGAAAGCCTCCCTGTGGCTGCTACTGCTTTCCTGCTTATATTACACCACGTGCATTCCACTAACATTAATAAAATCATAATGCCCCATGGGAAATAATTCATTATTCCTACGATACAAAGCAATAAGCCCGAGTTTGACATTCAATGTATGCTCACTGAGCAGGGAGATGAAGTCCATCCTGGCTCTCTGGCACAGGTCACTTGCAGGATACACACGCCAGTGTGGTGTAGTGGTTAAGAGCGGTAGTCTCGTAATCTGGGGAACCGGGTTCACGTCTCCGCTCCTCCACATGCAGCTGCTGGGTGACCTTGGGCCAGTCACACTTCTTTGAAGTCTCTCAGCCCCACTCACCTCACAGAGTGTTTGTTGTGTTGGAGGAAGGGAAAGGAGAATGTTAGTCGCTTTGAGACTCCTTAAAGGGAGTGAAAGGCGGAATATCAAATCCAAACTCTTCTTCTTCTTCTTCAAACACCTGTTTTTCAAAGCCACACCTTCCACTTTTGTGGTATACACTTTAACAATCTAAGGTGTACTCTTAAGGCTGCCAACTTTTTTTATGGGCCCCCTGCTCTTCCTCCTTCTTTGCCTTTGACAGAAGCTTGGTTTGCTTACCTCTGCTTATCTCTGTACAGTATCTTGAAAAGTACTACTGGCTGATTTATGCAGGTCATGTTGCAGTTAAAGAGATAAGAGAAGGCCAGACGGTTGCTGACAACAGCTAACAACTCTATTCACATTATGGTTGTGAAAAATACAAAAAAGCACCTTTACATACGTTCGGTTCAGGAGAAAGACTACCATTCCTGGACCGGGACAGGGCGTAACTTATTGCAATGCACCCAATGTAGGGCTACCCTCAAGGATAGTTCAGAAGCTGCAGTTGGTTCAGAAGTACAGTCATACCTTGGGTTGAAGTAGCTTCAGGATGAATATTTTCGAGTTGTGCTCTGCGGCGGCCCGGGTTTCGAAGCTCACGTATGCGCGGACAGTCAAAACGACGTCACGCGCATGCGTGGAAGCAGCGTATTGCGACCCACGCACGTGCAGACACGGGTCGCGTTCGCTTCAGGATACAAACAGGGCTCTGGAACAGATCCCGTTCGCATCCAGAGGTATCACTGTATCCTCTCCAGGGTACAAGCCTGGGCAGTGTGTGTTAAGTTGTGGGCGAACATATCAGACAACACAGCCATTCTTCCAAAGCAGCTCTTTATTGTAAGCTGGAACAGAACTAACTGAGGAGCTCAGTCAGCCTGCTTATATAGAGCTCCAGAACAATGTAACTGTTGCCATTTTCTAAAACTATCCAATCACTGAACGTCACTTTTCGATCCTTCATTTGCATACAAACTATCCAATCACTGAACGTCACTTTTCGATCCTTCATTTGCATAACTATCTACAGTATCCCCCTGCTGGCCCAGGGTGAGAACTTCAGTACATAACAGTGTGTGTGGAGATCCTGGACTGCAAAACCCTCCTCTTGGCCTTGCTGATGTGGTCCAAAGGAAAGCAGAGTGAGGCATCTGGCACCAGCTGGACTGCAGGAGTTGCCAAAAGGAGGCGTATAGGGTGCTGTCTCTTGGGGAATCCGCTCCTGATTTGTGTAGGATTTTCTCCCTGGCCTTTTCTTCTCCCGAAGATAACCCTGCAAGGCAAGAGAGGTTTAGGACCGGTTTTCTTTCTCCTAAATGGGCTGCCTTCCCAGTTTGAGGAGCCCCTTCTGCCCTGCACTTACCTCCGCAGCATGTGCAAGAAACCGCCTTTGCCTAAGGCAGCTGCTCTCTCTGCTCCGCACATCATTCGCCACTGCTGCCAGGAAGAGGCAAGAGGTGCAGACCATCCAGCGGCCCTAGAGGACGGGGTTGCTCCAAGGACAAGATCATGTGCATTTGGTGACGGTCACCACTGCATTATAATTTTTCTTTCAGAAAGTTTAATAAGTGTTAGTTTTCGTTTACAGCCAGTCAGCTTAGAAGCCAGTGGAATATAACTGATGTTGCCGACTGCTTGGTTTTGCGTGAGTGTGTGTATAAAACCTCTTTGGCCTGTTGTTGTTGTTTTTTGCTTTCTTTCTTTTTGAATAAACATCCACAAATTTATTGGTTGAATATAGGATAGACAAGGCAAGGATATGTACAATTTTATAACGTGCAGAGAACAATATGTGTAGAGAAATCAGAGAGGGGAGTTGAGGGAAGTCATTGGGGGGGAGAGGGAGGGATGGAGGGGGGGAAGGAAAAAAATAATGTATTTAATTACTTGGATTGATAATTGTTATGTTGAAACTGTTTAATAAAAAATACTTTTTAAAAAAAAAAAAGAGCAGCAAGCCTCTGTCTTTGTGGTGGTGGTGTTGTTTCTTAAGAGGAGCGTGACCTTCAGAAATCAGCAGCCGGAGTGTTTCAGGATATTGTGCAGAACATATCTGTGTTTGCGCTCCATTAAAGTGCACAGCCTAAACAGAAAGGACAGGTGCAGAGGAACAGAAAGGCTGAATAACTGCATCAAACCAGAAGGAAGTTTCCCTCACATTTTAAAACTGTGTGTGTGTGTGTGTGTGTGTGTGTGTGTGTGTTTAGCTTTTCAGCAAGAGATATGCCAGTGTAAACAACACATGAATTCAAAAACTTATGTCATGTAATATGGCTTAATTTCTAAATAAGAGGTATGGAGTAAATATTGCCTGAAAATAATACTGGCCTCCCTTTTCCATGAAAGCTCTTCTCCTTTCTGTGGAAGTACAAGGATGCACTGTATGCATGTAGTGAGGAGACAGTGGCACTCTGCATATATATAATGGTGTATTTTCCTAAACTAGTGCCGTACAAGTCCTATTATGATTAAAGCAGCATGGTTAAAAACTGCAGCCCTACCAAAGTCAACACGTTCCAGTCACCACAAGCAAGAGCTGTGCAATGATACTCCAGTCCCTGTTTAGATTTTGGAAAGCTGCCTTCCACCAGTGTTATGTACTGAAGTTCTCACCCTGGGCCAGCAGGGGGATACTGTAGATAGTTCAGGTCCACATATGCAAATAAGGGATCGAAAGTGATGTTCAGTGATTGGATAGTTGCAGAAAGTTGTTACAGTTATGTTGTACTGGAGCTCTATATAAGCAGGCTGGCTGAACCCTTCAGTTCAGTTCTGTTCTGACCTGTGAATAAACAAGAGCTGTTTGGAGAATCGCTGTGTCGTCTGATATGTTCACCCACAACTTAATAACCAGTAACTTTCTAGCTGAAAATTATGTGGCTTCAGCACTTCCTTGACTGCGAAGAACTGTATGGCCATGGCAGGAAGGCAGACCGCCATTCCGAGACTGATAATAAATAGCTTGGAAAACAAAAAGCAACAATTCCTAGCAGCGCTTGATTTAAAACATAGAACGCAACTGATTTATAATACAATCACGGGACATCCAGAAAACAGAAAACATAAGAGCTACATAAGAACATGAATAATTCCCAAAATATAAACAAGCCTCTTACATATGTAATAGTAATTTATTATTTATACCCCACCCATCTGGCTGGGTTTCTCCAGCCACTCTGGGCGGCTTCCAACAAAGATTAAAAATACATTAAAATGTCACACATTAAAAACTTCCCTGAATATATGTACCTTAGGTATGTATACAAGCTCAATGAAGAGAAGAAGAAGAGTTTGGATTTGATATCCCGCCTTTCACTCCCCTTCAGGAGTCTCAAAGCGGCTAACATTCTCCTTTCCCTTCCTCCCCCACAACAAGCACTCTGTGAGGTGAGTGGGGCTGAGAGACTTCAAAGAAGTGTGACTGGCCCAAGATCACCCAGCAGCTGCATGTGGAGGAGCGGAGACGCGAACCCGGTTCCCCAGATTAGGAGACTACCGCTCTCAACCACTACACCACACTGGCACACTGCTGGATAATCTCAATTATACTCAGCCTAATTTGAGACAAACAAACTCTCCTCAGCAACAAAAAGAAGCCTTTCTCTTTTCTGGTTTTACATTTTTGTCAGAGCTGAAAATCCATGTTCACAACAATATGTCATGGAAAACCATAGAAGAATCGCCAATGCTCTTGAAGAGAGGCGTGGATACTGGTTCTGGTTGTATATCCTAAAAAAATATGTCAATCCTATCCTATACTATGTTAAAATGTTAAAATGTTTCTTTGATTGTCCTTAACAACCATGGAGCATATTTCACCAGAACAGTCTGTGAAAACCCAATTGAAATGAACAGGAATTACTCTGTCATTCATGTTCCTGCTTAATTTCTGTTCATTTTAATAGGGCTGGCGGAGAATTCCCCAGTAGACAGAATGTGTTCCACCACATTAATTAGTGTAAACCGGGAACACCGTTTCCATTTTCCACCTCAGGCACTAAAACTTCAGTTTCAGATTTGTTAAATACGCTGCTGCATTCCTTAAATGCTTATTGCTGCTAACAATACAGTTCTCCATATCTTCAAAGCCACAATTAAATCATTAACAATTACTCTTCGAGGCCACAGTTAAATCATTAACTAATTAATTCATCAGCTTTCCGGGATCAGCCTGGTACCAACTAGTGATAATGATCCGGCAAGGCATTGAAAATTCTAGCAGTGCGTCTGTTTGTATTTCAGTTGTTGGGAAGTCTGGCTTATTTCAAACCTGTTTATCTGAGGGTTCCTTGAACTATAAAATGTTAGACTCGTACCTGATTGGGGCTTTTTCCTTTCCAAATACAGAGTTCTGGTTTTCAGCTGCAAATATTGCAGACATTCTGTGAGAGCTTTGGACACTGAGGGTTGTGCCTGAGCTTCCAAAACCTAGCAGACACAATCATAGCTAGAGGAAGCAATAATAATATGGATGTAGATAGAGGTGGAGAAGATTTAAGATAGCCAGATGAGAAGGAAGATGGGGATACTGCACTATTAAACAGTTGTGTAGGTGGCACTCAGAGATCTTGGATGCTTGCCATGCAAACTACATCTGCTGAAATCCCCTCTGCTTCACAACTATGGAATGTTTTATGTATTGAAGTTATCCCCCCCTGAGCCAGTAGGGGGATACTGTAGATAGTTTTCACTCAGGTCCACATATGCAAATAAGGGAGTGAAAGTGACGTTCAGTGATTGGATAGTTACAGAAAGTTGTTACTGTTGCGTTGTAGTGGAGCTCTATATAAGCAGGCTGGCTGAACCCTTCAGTTCAGTTCTGGCCTGGCCTGTGAATAAGCAAGAGCTGTTTGAAGAATCGCTGTGTTGTCTGATATGTTCACCCACAACTTAACAGAATGTGAAGGAGGTGTCCTTTACAAATGAGTGGTGCTGTCTCCCTGCAATGGGAAAAGAAGAAATATGGCTCTACAGTCACGAGCAAAAAAGAACCTGCAGTTCCCTCTTGCTCCAAGACAGTCTGAAATCTGAATGCCGTTGCATTCCTTGTATTTCTTAGGTGTTTATTACACTGTTGTCTCGCCTTTCCTGCAAGGAACTTGAAGGTGGTGCACATGGTTCACCTCCTCCCCCTCTCACAACAACCCTGTGAGGTAGGTTGTGCTGAGAGGCAGTAATTGGCCCAAGGTCACCCAGTGGGCTTCATGGCCAAGAACAAGGATTTGAACCCTGGTCTCCCAGGTCCTAGTCTGACACTCGAACTTCTGACTGCACTGGCTCGCGTGTATTTTTTTCATGTATTTTAATGTACTGAGATGTTTACATGTCAACAGTGCTGTACAAAAACAATCTATTAGTGCCAATTAGCTTTTATATCTATGTAGAAGGCTGAAAGATCAAACTGATCCATTCCTAAGGAAATCAGCCCTGGGTGCTCACTGGAAGGACAGATCCTGAAGCTGAGGCTCCAATACTTTGGCCACCTCATGAGAATAGAAGACTCCCTGGAAAAGACCCTGATGTTGGGAAAGATGGAGGGCACAAGGAGAAGGGGGCAGAAGAGGACGAGATGGTGGGACAGTGTTCTCGAAGCTACCAGCATGTTTGACCAAACTGCGGGAGGCAGTGGAAGACAGGAGTACCTGGCGTGCTCTGGTCCATGGGGTCATGAAGAGTCGGACACAACTAAACAACAACAGGAACAGAACGCTGAATACTTCACAATACTAGACGCTGAGAAGGGATCCACTTGGAATCTGCTTGGAAGCTTTTCAGAAGCATTTGGCTGGCTACTGTCCTAAACAGAACATGAAGTTTTTGGCTCTTGGGCTGATTCAGCAACACTTCTGAATCATCAAACTGAATAAAAAGTATTTTTTTGCTGTAACATGGCATTGTTTGTTTTTGCCCGGATGATTGTTTGAAGAGAGGATATGTTCATCCTTTCCAACTTTGATCAGATGGATTAGGAAAACAGGTTTTACATCCCAGAAAATGAGCAGTGAAAACAAACAAAACGCTGCTGTAAAATCAGGTGCTTTTTTTCTCTGCCCAAAGAATTGCAGAAACTTAAGACTTTTGCTCTGTGTCATTCCCTACGAGCTAGAAAGCAGATGTACAGTGGCACATATGCAAAATATTTTCAATGTACTACAGCTCATTTCTGCATTCTATATATTTAACAGAGCTTTTTGTTCTGGTACCACATCAGGAAAGTTAGTATTCCAACAGGCAAACAGGTGTATTTGGTTTCATCCAACTTAATTGGTCAATTAAATCATGAAGCCGATTAATAGGCTTATTTTAATTGAGTTTCAGTTCCACTTTCAACACCAAAACTGCCTTGGTTGCCCTGATGGCCTGGGCTTAAAGAGGGACAAGAGGAGGGCAACACTATTTATTTTCATGGCTCTTTTGGCAGTTTTCCATGCCATCACCAATGATATTCTCCTGAGCTGTTTATGTGAACTTGGAAACAGGCACAGCGATATGATGGTTACTCTGCCATCTGCATAGCTGGGACACAGAGGGTGGTTTGGAGGTTTAATTGTTTAAATCCCTCATACTTGCACACCCTCCAACATTTCTCTGATAAAAATAGGGATGTCATATTTTATTATTATTTTTATCATCATCATTATCATTATCATTATTATCATTATCATCCCTCCTATCTGACTGGGCTGCCCCAGCTATTCTGTTTTTTTTTTTTAATATAATTTTTATTAAGTTTATAATATACAAAATTCAAATTCCAAATACATGTTTCCATAAATCTAGTGGACTCCCCCCCTCTTCCGGACTCTGCATTCTCTGTAAAACCAAAACCTCAGCAATTTGTTGACTTATTTTAAACATAATAATATATCTTCCATTTTATCGTGATATCTGGTCTCTAGACATTTCAATCCGAACCCATTAATTTTTAGTTTCAACACAATAAAATTATTTCATTACACCACTTCTATCTTGTTGTGCCTTATTTACCAATTCAAAGATTTACCAATACTGAAGCTATAATTTCCTAGAGAGAAGCATTTTTTAACATTCATACAATTTATAATGCTTTTTCAAATAGTCCTTAAATTTTTCCCAAACTTCCTCCGTTTCTTCTTCTCCCGAGTCTCGAATTCTGCCAGTCATTTCAGCCAGTTCCATATAATCCATCAGCTGCGTCTGCCATTCTTCCAGTGTGGGTAGATTTTGTGTCTTCCAGTGCTTTGCCATCAAGATCCTTGCTGCTGTTGCCCCAGCTATTCTGGGTGGCTTCCAACATATATAAAAACATCATTAAACATTAAAGAACTTCATTATACAGGGCTGCCTTCAGGTGTCTTATCACCTTAGCTCAGGGGTTGGATAACTGGCTATAAGCAAAATAAGTAAAATACTTCTTTTTAAAATGGCCTTTAATATATGTTGCTTATATCAATTTCATGCCAGATGGTTAACCACTCCTCTTCCTCCAAATAGGTGTGAATATTTTTCTTGTTTTTATATTACTGTACGGTTTGTGAATTATCTCAAGATTAGGAAGGGACAGACTGGAAGGGAAGAATATCATATTTAATTTATTTAAAAGCATTTATAAGTGGGCTTAATATGTTGATATGCTTTTAAATAAATAAAATATGATATTCTTTCCTTCCAGTCTGTCCCTTCCTAATCTTGAGATAATTCAGAGACCAAAAACAACTCCTAGAGGTACAAAGCATAAAAACAAAACAATATCATTCAAACCAAAATACAACCTGAAATCAGTAAAAGAACAGTATGTAAGAGCAAATGAAAACGGAAGAGATTCAAGCAGAAAAGAACTAGGTTCAATCTTATGGGTCAGGGAAAGGTAAAGTCTTTACAAGCTGTGCACAGAAACTGATGTTATTCCATAGCATGGGGGAACAGCAGAAAATGTCCATGTTTTGGTGATTGCCTTATGATACTCTTGTTAGAGCGTAGTGCCATTAGTAGAATTTCCCCAGATGATGTGTTAACATGTTCTGAAATACATTCAGAATATGAGTCATGTTAGATACCCAGCGGCATTCCAGTAACAGCAGTACAGGACCTACTTACTTTGTCTAGTCTGCCGTCTCATTATCTGATTGGAATTTGCTGACAGCTGATACTGCAGTGGCAATAGAATTCCAGTTCCAACCTAACATATATCATATACTGGACTATTATCTTCCAACAGAGCTTGCAGGCAGTTATATTTTAAGGGCACAGCCAGCCATAAAGTTCTCTTGCGCCTCACTGAAAGGAATGGCACGTGTGCAAGGAAACTACTGTGCTCTTCCCCAACTCTGTCAGTGGAGAAATCTATGAGACACAACAAAATGCGGGTGGAACTTTGGTCCTATTCACACTATACATTTAAAGCACATGGCTTCCCCCAGAGAATTCTGGGAACTGTAGTTTGTTAGAGGTGCTAAGCATTGTAGCTCTGTGAGGGGTCAACTATAGTTCCTACGATTCTGGGTGTGTGTGGGGGGGACCGTGTGTTTTAAATGTGCTTCGCATCTATGGTGTGGCTGTGACCTTTCACACATGCTTGATTTTCTGAGAAAGCTGTAGAACAACAAACAGAGAGGTTTATGAGTATTGATGTAGATTTATGGTGAACACAGTGGTTTGTAGAATCATGTATAACTTTACAAGCTGGTCTCTGCCCAAGCCAGAGCACGTCTCTGGCATATAACCAGGCCCAGAACATTGGTACCAAACGAGTGTCACATTTAGTGCCACATGCACTTCATTCTAATTCAGTAATTTTGGAACTTTCTCAAAGAAGGGAATTACACGCGCTAAAATAAATATTGAAAGAGGAAGTGTGAGTCATTGGTGCTCCCATTCCCTAGTACTGTATATATAATATACAGTATGTACATTTTGGGGAATGGGAGCACCAGTGACTCACACTTCCTCTTCCAGTTTACTGTACAATGTTGCCCCAGATAACTAGCAGAAATGTGTATGTTTCAGATAAGTGTGGAATTTGAAAATCTCACTGCAGGGAAAGGTGTGTCGTTCCCTTCAGCAATATACCGCCGCAAAGTAAGTAAGAAATTTCCACAAGCTAATGTGGAAAATGTTTCACAATGCAGTTCTGGCCCTCCTGAAGATCTGGGCAGATAGTTCTTTTAATGTCTGGGTATCGCCGACTTGCAGTGGCTCTGTAAGGATCTTTCCTAGCAGCCTTATCTGGAAATGCCTGGGACCCCACCTCCTGCATACAACACATGCTATAGCCCTGCCCCAAAGTGCACTTACTAGGGAGTAAGTCTTTGGAAGCACGCAGACTTCTTCTATGTAAACTTACTTAGGGTCAAACTGCATTCCTCAGGATCAGGAGAAAGCAAAAGGGCCTGACTGAACATGCAATATTGCATCCCTAGATATTCCCAGTTACAGAAATTGGACATGTCTGTGCTTAGAGTAGCCATTGACACTTGGCCAAATGAATGGACACCAATTTGCATACGCTGTGTGTAGATGTGCATTTAAAAATATTAGTAGTTTACATCCTATTAAGTCAGAGTCACTAGACCCATTGATTTCAGTGATTCCGAGTATGACTTAGTTGGGTATATGATATTACCTTAAGTATGACTGATGTGTTATGTCACCCTATAATTCTACATCTCACTTTAGTGGGGAATACTGTGGTCTGTGTGTTTGTGCTTAGTCTCCTGCCAATGTTGATGGGCAACTTCAGTGCCCCTACTCTTCCTTGTGTATCTTTAGACCAGACCTGGAATGCACGGCCGTTCAAATAGAGGACACCTTCATACAGAGAACTGCCACCTGTCCTCATCACAAGCCTCTGAAAGCCCTGAAAAATGACAACTGTCTTCTGTAAAATAGGACACCTGAGCATCCGATATTTGCTGTTCTTCTTGTTCTAATGAGTAAATGTCATGCCATTTCCTTTTCCACATCTAATAATCTAAATAGGATCCGTTTGTTTGTATATTTAGGTTACTTCCTAAACAAACAATGCAAAATTAATAGACAGTCTTTTCTATATATATATATAAAAGAAGTAAGTATTTTGTTCCCTATGACAAGGAGTGCTCGGATAGGAAGCATCCATGTAATCCACCTTGTCTTAGACACACACCAGTGATGCATCAGAGGAGCACTTTGCTTCATTTAGTTCTTAAGGGGGAGAGATAGATAGATAGATAGATAGATAGATAGATAGAGAGCTTGCATTGGAAGTAAGCAGGGACACCGCAGGGATTTGAACCCCGTCCTGGAAATCAGGAGCGCTGACCACCAGCGTCTTTTGCTTTTTTTTTTTTTTTGGCAATGCAACAAGGTGAAAAGCAAAACCTGAGAGAACACTCTGAATACAGAATGTTCTCTCAGGAAAAAAGAAAACCCTTAAGAGCTATGAAGTTGCAGACAGAACACAATCGAGGTTTTATCCCTTGCCAAGCAAGGGATATTCACCTAGATGTGTTTAAGTCACAGAGTGCCATTTTCACTGCCATTTGCAGTGCAGAGCAGAGAGACTGGTTCCAGTCTTAAAACTCTGCCTTTATGCTCACCTTTTTGTTCGTCCCTCTGAAGTGTGAATTCATGGGCCTGGAAGTTCCTTCTGCTGGTCTGTGAAAAGCAATCTGGACTCATTAGTTTGTCCCCGGCTCTTTCCCACCAATTCCAGAGAAATGTTTTTTGAACACCACTGTTCTTACTAACCTGACTTCTGCAGGAAGAGCTGGCTTCACCTGAGTGAGTGTGGTGGGCTCTTCGACAGAACTATGAAGAGATCAAGCGGGGGGAAATGGAGAGGCCAGCACAAAAGGATTCTACTAAAAAAAAATCACTGAATTATAGAGTGTGGAGTTCACTTGCCGTTAAGTTTCCTGAAGGCTTGCAAAATTCTATTTATTGTGTCCCTGAGATGCACCTGGAAGAGTTTTCAGCAGCCCTCCCCTCCAGACACAGGAGCTAAAGCAGCAGGTTACCTAAAGCAGTGCAGTCAAGATGCAGGTGTCTCTCAATCCTACACTGCACATGTTCACTTAATGTATCAAGAGCTCTGACATTGCCTTTTGTCAATGGAGCAGATCTGCTTCCGGCACAGGTAGCTCTGTGAGGTCTGTAAAAAAAAGAGCTGGAACAAAACAAGGATGGCTGTCCCACCAAAAGATGTACCTTATTGTGTGGTGGTGGCACAGGAAAGGGCCTCCCCTGCAGTGGTGTCCCAACAAGAGAAGTCTCTCCAGGTAGAAACTCGGAGAGCGACTGCATTAGACTTTCGAGTTCGCAGCTCTTCTGAAAAAGGGATTTAATAACCAACATTGCTTAATACAAGCTCTTTGGAATATTTAGTTTGCATATTTGACGTATTATTCCATTTAGAGCTACCTTTTCTCCAACAGGCTCAGGGTGCTTGAATGGTCCCCCTCACTGCGACCTGAAAGAACCTTTGTACAAAGAGTTGCAGGCAGAACACAACAGAGATTTTCTTCTCAGCCAAGCACAAGATACTCACCTAGTTGACCTTCAGCCAGAAGACACACAACTGTATTGCTGCTATAATTACGGTAGAGCATTTAGAGATTACTTGTTAGTTATTAGCCCCTATCGCCACCTCTGATAATTCAATTGCAGTTGAAGGTAACCAAGTGAGAGGTTACAGGCAAAGGAAGCAGTTTGCTACACCAGGTTTTTAAATATATTACCTTAGAAACAGAAGTACTGGCGAGGATCCAAATTTTAGTATTTGTCAGAAACCCAGCAACTATCAGCCCTATCATGCAAGTTTTCACCAAAAAGCCAGCAATACAATTTGGGTCAAATTAAATATCTAATAAAGTCTCAGCATTTATGGATCATGTTTCCTGCACTAAACATACATACCTGTACCCTAGGCAAAGAAAATTGGGAGCTACATGCCTCCTTTATCTACAGAATTTAAGGGTACAGACCTCTATTCCAAAATGTTTCACAAGGTCAAAGTGGGAAAGCCTCCCATTGTCTCTTTCCTCACAATCCTGTCTTAAGGGCACATTTAAGATATGAATAGGATGTGAGCCTGTGACCTGGCCCAGGAACTAAGTATTTATCATTACAAAAGACTGGCCAGGCTCCCCAGGCAATCCAATCAAGTAACTTGCCAGACAGGAGATAAACAAGGACAGGAGAAAAACAACATTCAAATTTCTGTTTTAGACCGCCTTTTCTGTGATGTAGGTATGATGTATCTGAGGGGTGGTCTTAGGTTACACCCTTTCTGTGATGTATGTATGATGTTTCTGGGGGTGGTCTTGATCTACAGGGTGGCAATTTCATAAGGCCTTGCGCACCATTTTTCTGGGTTCCTCCTCCTTTCCTGCCGGTGAGAGGAGCACCCTGTTGCAACAGATCAATAAAGATCAAGCTTACTAGCTGCTTTGCTTCTCAATATTCTCTAGTCGGCCTCTGTTATTCTCTGCTACAATAGGGAACCTATGTAAGGACTCTATATGGGCTCTTGGATACCCCATAAGGGAAAAGGGCAATTTTTGTTTACAACAGCTCCTAAACTGGGGTATGTGTTGTTCCTGGATCAATTTCTTTGCTTGCTTGGCTATGTGTTGCACCTGCTGTGCCTTTGAATGGCATTTTGCCCATGTATCACACTGATCTGAGCATTAAAGATTTTGGTAGACGCTGCAACCTCTAGTTCAAATTCTTCACTGAGTGGGAGGAGATGGGAAACTCTCCTCCCCAGTGTGCTTTTCTAGAGATTCTCCTGACCCTCCCAGAGCCAATTTTTTTGGGGGGGGGCATGTGGGTGTCTATGCTCCTCCCTTTCCCTATAACAAGATGTTCTTGTTCCTCCAATAATTTCTATCCAGTTGTAATTGAAAGTGGCACCATGGACAAACATCTCCTAAGGCAGGGGTCAGCAACCTTTTTCAGCCGTAGGCCGGTCCACCGTCCTTCAGACCTTGTGGGGGGCCGGACTATATTTTTTTGGGGGGGATGAACGAATTCCTATACCCCACAAATAACCCAGAGATGCATTTTAAATAAAAGCACACATTCTACTCATGTAAAAACCCCAGGTGGGCCCCACAAATAACCCAGAGATGCATTTTAAATAAAAGGACACATTTTGACGTTTTCATCCCCCAAAAGTTTTTAATTTGAGTTTCTACTGAAATGAGGCTGCATTTTTAAAGTTGCATTTTAATCTTGTTTTTAAGTTGTATTTTAATCAATTGTTTTTATACCCGGTGTTAGCCGCCCTGAGCCTGGTCTTGGCTGGGGAGGGCGGGGTATAACTAAAATTTATTATTATTATTATTACTTATGTAAAAACACGCTGATTCCCAGACCGTCCACAGACCGGATTGAGAAGGCGAATGGGCCGCATCCAGCCCATGGACCTTTGGTTGCCTACCCCTGTCCTAAGGGATCGCAGGTAGAAAATGGTCTTTCTAGCTTTTATTTAATAAAAAAAAAACCAAAAACTTTTCAATTCTGAAATTGGAAATATTATTTAACACAATATGAAGAGGTGTTGATGTGCCAGGTACAGAGAAACATTTTTGTATTGGGTTAATTCCCAAACCCAGATAAAAAAATAATGATATTAATTCCTTTTGCCTTCTTAATCTTCTGAATCAAGATCAAAAAATGTTCACAGCAGTCTGGTCAATAGTTTGAGTAATAGTGCTCCAGGCGTAGGAACATCTGCCCACTTCCAGTCTTGTGGTTCTTTTAGAATTTCCGAAAAGTGTAATTAACCACTGACATAATATCTGCAAGTTCCTTTAGTACCCCAGGGTGCAATTCACCAGGCCCTGAAGACTTGAATTAGTTTCAATGGGCTAAGGGCTCCTGTATCATCTCTTCAGCTATCTGGGGATGCAACTCTGTCCATTTATCTCTTAATCTGTTTTTATGAGGTCAAGCACATTTTCCATTGTGTGAGAAGACTGAAGCAATCCTGTCTGCTCCCTGTCACCTGCTAATACTTTTCCGTCCTTCACACCGTGAACCTACCATTTCCTGAACACAGCAAAACACCCACCCACCCTCCTTTGGGTTATTTTGAACACCTCTAATAAGCCTTACACACATTGTGAGCTTTAGCCCTGCTGATAATCTGTGCAAGCTTTGGCTATTTATCTGAAATTGCCCTCAGTGATTTTCCCTTTCAGAACTCTTTGTTTTCAGAGCTCAAGAGAATACCGTATTTTTTGCTCTATAAGACTCACTTTTTCCCTCCTAAAAAGTAAGGGGAAATGTGTGTCCGTCTTATAGAGCGAATGCAGGCTGCACAGCTATCCCAGAAACCAGAACAGCAAGAGGGATTGCTGCTTTCACTGCGTAGCGATCCCTCTTGCTGTTCTGGCTTCTGAGATTCAGAATATTTTTTTTCTTGTTTTCCTCCTCCAAAAACTAGGTGCGTCTTTTGGTCTGGTGCGTCTTATAGAGTGAAAAATACAGTACATATGTTTGGACTGAACATACTTGGGGTCTTTCTAAAGTGGTCTCCCAGCTCTTAAAATGTCCTAGAAAAATATAATTGTCCCTCACTAGGTTATCATACCTGACAGTTCAGAATGAATCCCAGACTGTTTATTTGGTTGTATTTACAGTACATAGATCCTCAACTTTAGCCAAGATGCGTCTGTTCCACTCTAGAGATTAAACCTCTTGAGATCTTCCTCTGCTTCTAGATGTTAATCTGAAGGTTTAACAAAATTTATTAAGACTCCTTCAAAGGGGAAATAGGGGCATATCAATTATTGCTCGGGTTGTGCTCTGGTGCAGGGACAGGCAGTTCTGCAAGTTTGCAGCCCAACTGGTTGTGAATGTGGGTACCAATTACCCAGTCTATGACTCCCACCCTCATACCATCCTCAGGGCACTTTTGCTTCTATTCTAAACACTTCCTTAAAAAAAAAAGGCAAAGCATGAATGCTTAAATTATCTATATCTATACTTTTAAAGTATAGGGACGCGGGTGGCGCTGTGGGTAAAACCTCAGCGCCTAGGACTTGCTGATCTCATGGTCAGTGGTTCGAATCCCCGTGGCGGGGTGAGCTCCCGTCGTTTGGTCCCAGCTCCTGCCCACCTAGCAGTTCGAAAGCACTCTTAAGTGCAAGTAGATAAATAGGTACCGCTTTATAGCGGGAAGGTAAACGGTGTTTCCGTGTGCTGCTCTGGTGCCGGTTCGCCAGAGCAGCTTCGTCACGCTGGCCACGTGACCCGGAAGTGTCTGTGGACAGCGCTGGCTCCCGGCCTCTAGAGTGAGATGAGCGCACAACCCTAGAGTCTGTCAAGACTGGCCCGTACGGGCAGGGGTACCTTTACCTTTACCTATACTTTTAAAAGGAGGATTCAATGTGCCAAAATAATGTACAGTGGTACTTCGGGTTAAGAACTTAATTCGTTCCGGAGGTCCGTTCTTAACCAGAAACCGTTCTTCACCTGAGGTACCACTTTAGCTAATGGGGCCTCCCGCTGCCGCCTCGCCGCTGAAGCACGATTTCTGTTCTCATCCTGAAACAAAGTTCTTAACCCGAGGTACTATTTTGGGTTAGCGGAGTCTGTAACCTGAAGCGTCTGTAACCTGAAGCGTCTGTAACCCGAGGTACCACTGTACTTCTATCCGATGAATTGCAAAGCCAGAAGCTGTATTTCGAACACGAGTGAAGAACCTGCCATGACTAGTCTTTAAATATTGGGTTGATTTAGATGTAATCTCAGGCGCACACAGTCCCCATCCCACTGGCACTGGCATGGCTGTGAGAAAGAAGTTAGAAGCTTTTGCCTCTGTTTCAGATTAAGCACAGCTTGCCATGTTGTTCAAACCAGGCAGCCTAGGATATCTGAAACAGGCCAACGTCAAGCCAGAGTTCACCAAATTAGCTAGTTTCAACTAACCATAGGGTTGATTATGCTGTGTTCACACGACAGGCGAAACTGGGGGTAATCTGAAATGGGTGTTTATGATCTCTTATTTGTGGCTGCCCTGGAGAGGGGCATGGAAGAGACCAAGGTTCAATGGGGCTTATTCTTGTTCTGTTAAGTCGTCACTTTTCGATCCTTCATTTGCATACAAAACCATCCAATCACTGAACGTCACTTTTCGATCCTTCATTTGCATAACTATCTACAGTATCCCCCTGCTGGCCCAGGGTGAGAACTTCAGTACATAACAGGATCCTACTTGCCTATTGTTCTAGGATCCAAGCTTAGCACATAACACTTGTTATGCCTATCTTTGCCCTATATCTAAAATCTACTAAGTGCTGAGGGACATATGTGCAGCAAATAAACATGAATCCATGTCTGGATCCTGTCCTGGAACCAATATGATTGGCAATAAATAACATGTCTTTTATGGAGAGCTGAAAGCAGTTTGAAAGAGGATCACTGCTTATGTTGTACACTATCCTAAGAATATACCCTCCAACATTTCTCTGATGAAAATAGGGACATCCTATTCAACAACAACAATAATAATACTTTTATTATTTATATGCACACACCATGGGAAATGTTCTCTCTCTCAAGCTACTTTCAGTACTCATAAAAATGATTGTCTGTCTCCAAGTAGCTGAAAAACAAAGTCCATTTCCATCAGCATGACTCAGCACACCATGTAAGAAAAGAAACAACCTGTGAAAGGGAAAAAGAAGAATTTGTGTTTTTAGACCACAGAACCAAGAGAATTAAAATCAGATGTGAGGTGGTAAGTCTGTAGCTGCTTGGCTGTATAAATTCAGGCTACAGGTGGGACTCCATTGCTGAGTTTTCCTACAGATTAAAAAACAACACACACCGTAACTTTAATTTCACTATATGTAGAAAACTGGTGTGCCATGGAAGAGGTGAGGCTTCTATGTGTAAATGATTTTGGTTTAATAGAATAAAATGCAACTATGCAAGCCCTTTGTGTTCTGAAATAGTACGAGTCAGACACAATTTGACCACCTGAACAGGTCCACACAGGCAACTTAAAACACAGTGAAGTAATCTCCACACACACATTTGCACTAGCTGCACACACTAAACAGGGGTCAGGGGTCATTACCTGATTTGTTGCCATGTGAACTGGCTGCTTAAACTGTGCACACTTCAGCCACGGCATGTGTTTTCAAATCGGATGGAAGCTGGTCTGAGGGAAAACACATCAAATGGGAGCATTTTTAGAGGAACTACAGGGTGCATATGGATTGTAGCTAATATTCTATGTGCTTGGTTTTCAACACCTGTGAAATCTACTCGGAGTCCTGTAATGATTTCATGCTCTTTATTGCAGCTTGTAAAACAGTGATTGAACTGCCCCCCCAAACCTCAGGCTTTTATATACATTATTTACACAATGAGTGCCATCTGATTGGCTGATTCTGCTTCCCTCCTGGAGCCTGATTGGTCTTTTCCTGCAGGCCAATCAGTTGTTGCATTTTAATAATAGTAGTAATAGTAATAGTAATAGTAATAATAATAATGAAATAATTTCTTTATACCCCACCCTCCCCGGCCAGAGCCGGGCTCAGGGCTGCTAACACCAGTAAAAATTACAGTAAAAACATAATAGGGGAAAGGAAAATAATTAAAATACAGGTTTAAATGCAATTTAAAATGCAGCCTCGTTTTAAAAGTGGCCTATAGGATCCTACTTGCCTATTGTTCTAGAATCCAAGTTTAGTACCGTATTTTTCACCCTATAGGGCACACTTTTCCCCCTCCAAAAATGAAGGAGAAATGTGTGTGCGTCCTATGGGGCGAATGCAGGCTTTCGCTGAAGCCTCTCGCTCTCCAGGCTTTGCGGACCTCTCCGCAAGCAGCAGGAGCACTCCCGCTGCTTGCGGAGACTTGCCTGCATGCTGAAGCCTGCGCACGCTGAGATCAGCGCGTCCAGGCTTCGCGGACTGGGCTGGGGTCGGGGGAAGCTCGGGCCTAGGGGGGAAATAATTCCCCCCCTTTATTTCCCCCCAAAAAACCTGGGTGGGCCTTATGGGACGGTGCGTCCTATAGGGCAAAAAATACGGTACATAACAACCTGTGTTTGTAGTGCCCTGGCTCTGGAGTAAATAAGTCGCAGTGTGTACAAATGCCTAGGGCAGAAAGAACAAATTAAGGCATTCCTGCATGTGGTGCCTGTTTCTTAAGAACGGAAACAGCAGCCTTGAAATTGGTCACTGACTAAAAACGTAATGGAATTTATGGGCTGGGCTAAGGACCCTCCCATTGAGAGCCAGGTAAATGCCTCAGGATACCCAAATGATAAGATAAGGCAAATCAATGGCAGCCTAGGAAAGTGGTGATCTGGAGAATTAATGGGTGACTGGAAAGAGAGGGAAAGTTAGGGGCCGCTTAGAGGCAGAGCAGTGTGCAGCTGACCTACTTCACAGATACGGCACACTTGTATATTTTGTATGTTTTTAAAAGCTGACGCAGCCAACTTGTATTACAAGACAGTAGGCCTGGTATAATAATATTTATCATTGATACAGTGTGGTTTATGTCTGCTTTATATACATGGTCAACAACCCTTCAAGATAAGCCAGAATTATTATCCCCACAAGGAAGGAAAGGGGGGCTGAGACAAAAAACAGTCTTTCCCAAGCCTCACAGTTCTAGTGAGTTCTTGGCTAAAGTCAGAATTGAACTATGGGCTCCCCAGCTGACATCCTTACTTATGACACTAAGACAACTCTATTCCATGTGCCATAAAGGTAAAGGATCCCTGGTCGGTTAAGTCCAGTCAAAGGCAACGGTGGGGTTGCGCCGCTCATCTCGCTTTCAGGCCAAGGGAGCTGGTGTTTGTCCATAGACAGCTTTCCGGGTCATGTGGCCAGCATGACTAAACCGCTTCTGGTGCAACGGGACACTGTGATGGAAACCAGAGCACACGGAAATGCCGATTACCTTCCTGCTACTTGCACTGGTGTACTTTTGAACTGCTAGGTTGGCAGGAGCTGGGACACAGCAACGGGAGCTCACCCCGTCGCGGGGATTCGAACCGCCAACCTTCCGATTGGAAAGCCCAAGAGGCTCAGTGGTTCAGACCACAGCGCCACCCGTGTCCCTCCCTTCATGTGTCATATATGAATTGTAAAGTGGGCAGTCATTCATGGGAGTGTTTTCAACGCATTCCCATGATGAAAAACCATAAAAATATTAGCTTTGGTCACCCACATACAGAGCCTCAACGGGCATATGAATGGACTTGCCTCTTCTTTTACCTGGGTGGCATTCGGTTTTCATTCAGTTGCCCTTGTGATCCACACTTGTCAGGAAATGGTGCACAGCCATGATAGCTAAAAAGAACTCCTCAGCTGAACTTTTTGTCCTAGGAGCGAATGAGTATGATCTTATTTCCCCTGTTGTGTGTATCATTTGAAGAGTTTTTAACAAAATTGCCATTAGATTTGTCTCTTTTTGGAGGTGTTCCCTGCGGGTGTACATCTAGTTTAAGCTAAGAACACATAATGGCTGTGTATCATTCCCACATTCTGTTGGGTAAGTTTTGCTTTCGTGTCCATGCTTTCCATCCAAAAGGTGTTTTTGAAAAACAACAGGCTCACTTGTCCTGTTAATGTAACATCAGGTTGCACACAAATCCATTTGGTGCCTTTGAGACAGGATACATCCAGGCAGAATTGCCACTGAAGTTATCCCGAAGGGAAACATTGAGGTGAACTTCAGTGGCGCAGCCTCTCTTCAAATATTAGATAAGCCACCTTGAATCAGAATTGTAGAATTGGAAGGGACCGTAAAAGTAATCTAATCCAACCCCTCAATGCCGGAATCTTCACACCAAAGCGGGGCTCATAAACCTGAGATTAAATCTCATTCTCTACTGAAGGAGCTATCCCTCAGGGCTTGCTATTGTTTGGACTTTCCACAGCAACAGCAATACCTTTGCATGCATAGTATTGTGGTCATGTGATGTTTTGGCGCCTGAAGGAAACCACCAAATGGTGCCTTCTCCACCAGGAATGAAGTGAATATCTAAATCAGGAAAAAGGGAGAAATAAAAGATCTACATTGGGATCTGTTGCCCCTGTGGACTTTGCCACCTGAGGCAGTCACCTCATCAGTGGGCTGAGAGAGAACAGAAAGGACTGAGGGATTAAGAAAAACAGAAACAATTTCGAAAGAGGGATTAGATTGAAATCGAAAATTATGTCAGCCAGTTGCCAGCTGATGATGCCCAACTCCACTCTTGAGTCAGCTGCTGTTTGGTGACTGGTTCTTCCATTGCATTGTTAACTTGTGACTGATAATTATAATTTTCTACTTTCTCAAGTGGGCCCTGTGGTTTGAGAAACCCCTGCTCTAGATTGTAGTGCTCTTCTGCTAGCAGGGACCAGGATAGCAGGCTGTGAAGTGTCCACGGCTTCATGGAAATGTGTGCATGATTGCTCCACAAGGAAGAGTGTCTGGCTTTTTCCTGGTACTCATCTCATAGTGTTCCTGATGTGCAGATATAGTACCAGGCAGGGAATGTGGGGCTTTCCCATTAGCTGGGTCAAAACATAATAATCTACACTGGCCTTCCTCAACTGGTGCCTTCAGATGTTTTGAAATACAATTCCCAGGAAAGGCTAACCATCTCAGATAATAGTTTTCAAACTGTTCTGGGGAACTCCAAGCTCAGGAATTGAGCATGTGCCATGTAGCTCAGTTCTGTGAAAAGGCTTGTTAGCTGGCCAGTAAGAAGCCAAAAAGTTTCAAAGCCACTGATCTACAGCGTTGAATCACTTCCCTAATGCCTAGTTCTTTTTGCAAGTTTAGATCCTGGGTTGGGGTAATATTTCAGTGATCCTTCACCCAGTTGTCAAGATTTCAACAACACAGCTGTAATTTCACAAGAACTTTCTCCGCTTTTATTCTGTGCTCCTAATCCCCAGGTGTTTTCCTTAAATCACACAGAGACACTCTGCCTTGTCTGTCGTCTGGGAAGGTGACTGACCTGACGGCAGCTCCATTTCCTCTTTGTCCATATAGCACAGAAGTCAAGGGTGTAAACTAAAACCGGTACCTGCCAGGCAACCTGAGTAGTAGGAAGAACACAGAGTTTATATCTTTACAGAGCTCATAAATAGTTATGTACATGCCATGTGATTTAGGGATGGGCCTAATGCCCCACCCTGCTGAGGGAGGTGTCACTGAAGGCTTTCTACAAGATAAAAGAGAGAGAGAGAGAGATCTTCGCCCCAGTAAGAAAAAGAAGCTGGAGAAGCAGGTTGACACACACCCCTTACTCACTCTTTGCAATACGCCACCCATTTCCTCAGCTGCCTTCCTGCTCTTTTAAAGAGGCCCAGCTGGGAGGGCAAAAGAGGAAAGAAAAAACGTTCTCACGTGAAGAAAGGAGACAATACTATTTGGGGGAAAAGATTGTGGAATCTAAGAAGGGGTAGCTCTCTGTTTCTACACTCGCAACTTCCTCCTTGGATGTTTGGATGTGCCCTTAAAGGGTGAAGACGGGAAGCTGCTGGCGTTTCTGGGAGCTCTGGCAAAGGAGCTTGCAATCAAGTTACCTGGGGATGACCACAGGAGGGAAGACCTCATGGCTGAGGCTGGTCCAAAGCATCCAAGTTTGGTGAGTGACCAGGCTGGTGAGGGGCTGCTGCTGTCAGAGTGTGAGTGTTGCTTGCGAAAGTAGCCGAGGTGCGTACATGCATGCGACAAAGTAAAATGAAAAATACTGAGAGCATCGGTCACATGTGTGTCTCTGTTTAGCAGCAGAATCCTTTTACAAAGCTTTCAATGACCTGAGTGTAGTTCCTTCTGTCCTGTGCAAGACGTCAGCTGGTGCTCAGACATTGCAATCACATTTATATTTACTCAGGAGTAAGCTGTGCTTAGTGTGGTTTACTCTCTACTAAGCCTGTCTAGGTTTGCAGCCTGAACTATGAACAAGCTTGATTGGTAGATAGGGAGGGAAAAAAGCACAAACCCACTAAACTAACTACTCCTGTAAAGTCGAGTCAGCATTTCCAAACTACTGTTGCCACTTTTTTCTTCCGTCATTATTACAATATTCTTAATCTTTTTATTTTAATATACAGATTTAGCAGCATCTCAAAGCACGAGGCTGTGAGCTGTCATTGATAATATATGCATGTTTCATCGTTACATTGCAGCAATAACCATGAATCATAAATGCAATGTATCTTAAAGGTTAATATAGAAATTGGTGTTAAGTTTTGAATAAGATTTAAAACAGTTTTCCGTGATTTAAGAGTAAAGATGAGCTATATTTTTAATTAGTGAAGATTTGGCTCTCTGTGTGTAAATAAATTCATTTATAATATATACATATTTACAATTTAATGTGCCTTTCTTTAAGGCACACGGGTGGCACTGTGTCTAAACCACAGAGCCTAGCACTTGCCGATCAGAAGGTTGGTGGTTCGAATCCCCGTGACGGGGTGAGCTCCCGTTGCTCGGTCCCTGCTCCTGCCCACCTAGCAGTTCGAAAGCACGTCAAAGTGCAAGTAGATAAATAGGTACCACTCTGGCGGGAAGGTATATGGCGTTTCCCTGCACTGCTCTGGTACGCCAGTAGCGGCTTAGTCATGCTGGCCACATGACCCAGAAGCTGTACGCCAGCTCCCTCGGCCAGTAAAGCGAGATGAGCGCCGCAACCCTAGAGTCATCCGTGACTGGACCTAACAGTAAGGGGTCCTTTTACCTTTACCTTCTTTAAGGAATGTAGGGTTTAGCAACCTCCCCTCCCCATTTTATCTTCACAATAGTTTAGGCTGAGCGATGGTGACTGGTCTAAGGTAACCAGGTGACTCTCATGCCTGAGAAGAGTTCAGAACTCACAACTCCCTCCCTGGTCTTCGTTGGAAGCTAACCACTACACCACATTAATTATCATAATTATGTTAATTATAGGTATGCTTGGATTCGCTTGGGCTTTCTTTTGCTCAAGTGTTTGTTTCATACCATGTATGATGCTTACATGACCATTTCTCAGCCATCTTGGATAGCGTAAACGCAATTGGAAGATACACAGTTAGAGACACTCTGAAAGTGGGGGGTTTTGTGTGTTGTTGTTTTTAAAAAACAAAACTATAGCTGTTAATCCTACTGAGCATGTGAGCTAGTTTAAAGTCAAAAAGTTGCTTGTCTGTTCAATCAGATGATTGACTATAGTAAAAAAATCTCCGGAATCTGTATGTACATAGGGGGTCAATGTTTCTGGCTGTTGGTGGTTTGAGCCGACCCTGGGACGGCATTACAGGGGGTTGGACAAGGTGACCCTCCCCCGGGATACCTTCCAACTCTGCAATTCCATGATTCTATCTCCCCTCCATCCTTCAGAATCTAGGGTTGTATCCATGTTTATTGTCTATGGAAGTGTGTTGTTGGAACACATGTGATATATATATATATATATATATATGCATGCTAGATAAATGTATCTAGTAAATGGCACCCGTCCTGTGGAACACCCTCCCACCAGATGTCAAAGAGAAAAACAACTACCAGACTTTTAGAAGACATCTGAAGGCAGCCCCGTTTGGGGAAGCTTTTAATGTTTAATAGGTTATTGTATTTTAATATTCTGTTGGAAGCTGCCCAGAGTGGCTGGGGGAACCCAGCCAGATAGACGGGGTATAAATAATTAATTTATTATTATTATTATTATTATTATTATTATTATTATTATTATTATTATTATGCTGGTTCGTGAAGGTGAGATACCAGGAAAGGTACTGCAGCTGAGAGACAGATAATTTTTTCAGACAACTCCTGCCACCCCTCCCCAACCTTTCTTCCTTTTTCTTATTCACTTCCTTTTCTTCCTCTGTCCTTTGTTTGGGTTTTTGCAAGCACCTTCCGTCTCTGACGCTGCAGAGTGGAATTTTCCTGCACTGCTGCTAGGCTCAGGCACACACAGAGCTTCGGTGGTTGTTGTTTTTAAAGGCATGGGAAAGGAGAGTCCAGTAAGAAAGCTATTATTAGTGCAAAACAGAGGCCAATAGCAGAACTTCCTCCATCTGGGATTTCCCTGTAGCCTGAAAGGAGCAATGTCCATGAGTGGCACAGCCTGCCTCATGATGACCATGCATGCTTGCACGAAAGCAGCTGTTTAAAAGGGCTTGTGTTGCTGTCAGACATCAAAGGGAACAACATGACTGTGCTGTGAACATGCAAGTGAAGCCAAAGTTAGAGAGCCATTTATTTCACTTGGGGAGCAAAGGATGCAGTTAAATCAGACTGGGTGAGCCTTTCTGCTTTTTTATCAGCAGTGGGTATAAGTAAACTATTATAATTATTATTTAAAAGGTAAAGGGACTCCTGACCATTAGGTCCAGTCGTGACTGACTCTGGGGTTGCGGCGCTCATCTCGCTTTATTGGCCAAGGGAGCCAGCGTACAGCTTCCAGGTCATGTGGCCAGTATGACTAAGCCGCATCTGGCGAACCAGAGCAGCGCATGGAAACGCCGTTTACCTTCCCGCTGGAGTGGTACCTATTTATCTACTTGCACTTTGACGTGCTTTCGAACTGCTAGGTTGGCAGGAGCAGGGACCGAACAACGGGAGCTCACCCCGTCGCGGGGATTCGAACCGCCAACCTTCTGATCAGCAAGCCCTAAGCTCTGCAGTTTAACCCACAGCGCCACCCGCGCCCCTCTATGATTATTATTTACTGCACTGGATTTTTTTTCACCTGTTTACCTTTTTTATTGCCTGGTTCACAGACTGCCTGAAACCCATTCACAAACCCCCTAGGGTCTCCTGGTTTCATTTCTCTTGGGTAAAGCAGCATAGGAGACTTACAATGTCGTCTTCATGTTTTTTATTTACAATTTAAATGTACAGACAGAACATATGGGAAGCAAGGGGATTCCTGTGGTGTGCAGCAGAACCAATGATCTTGTGCCAGATTCCCAGAGCGAAAAGTGCACCCCACTGTGATTTCATCTTTAGTCAACCCACAGCTGTGTCAGCTTTCTACCTGGCTCTGCCTGCATTGGCTTTCACACTTGCCCATCCCACTAGCCCAAAGGTGCTGCTTTTCAAAGGAGCAGAGAGATTCCAGGCTGTGAAGAAAGAGCTTCCCCAGCCATTGAGAAAACATAAACATTATCTTCCCCATTGGCAAGTCCAATTAGCTATTTTGGATGGATGGATAGAAAAGAGGGACAAATGATGTTGGGAAGTCTCACACAATGTGATCGTTGTGTGGGATTTGTTCTGAATGTGTGGGGTGGCATTCAACTAAGAGCCATTGAAATTAATGAACATACTGAGATAGGGCCATTAATTTCAACGAGTCTACTCCAAGTAAAGCTTAGTTGAATACCATCCTATGTTTTTCTGTGTAGCTGCTTGACTCCATTTGTCCTGGCAACACATTCCTTTTGTGCGATGCATATTGCATACTGGGTATGTCCTCGTGGCTATGTGTGATATTATACCTTTTGAGAGATGCAAAAAGCTATGTTGAAATGCTATTGTTGCCCATTGCTTATTTCTTGTGTCTGCCTAGGGTCAGTTTAGCATGCCTTTGTTGCACTTCAGGTTCCACAAGGAAAGCTGGAATTAGTTCTCTGAAGTGCAACCAATGCTGCATTTGGTCTTTTGTCTGCATCTTAGCATGACTATCAAGGATATCTGCTAGGATCAGTAGTTTTCAGCCTTATCAGAACACTTTTAACTCAATCATGCATGCAGGGGCTAATAAAATGCTTAAAAAACCCCAACAATCTATTTGTGTGGTGGTAGTGCTGTTTTTGCAACCCACCTTAGATTAGGCCAGGGGTTGGCAAGGTTTACCTCACCTGGGCCGGTTCAGTTCAGCGGAGATCCCTCTGTGGGCCGGATTGTGTGTGCGCATGAGCATGCGCATGAGCACGCCTGCCCACGATTTCCGGCGTCTGTGCAGATGTGATTTCCACCTCCGTGGAAGTGAGTCCCCGCGCCGCGCTGCACCGGTTTAGCGCAGCGCAGGGGGACTCGCAGCTTCGTTCAGGGGCGGCTTGTGGGCCAGTTAAATGACCCCATGGGCCACTTGTGGCCCGTGGGCCTTAGGTTGCCTACCCTTGGATTAGGCCATGACCTGGCTTGGGTTGCCAACCCACCAGTTGAAGACCAGTGTACAAGATGGCACTTCCAATTCCTAGTGTTCGCAGCAATTTTGGACCATTTTTTAGCTTTAAAATTATATATTAGAATATATTTGCTTATCTAGATATCTGCAGGAGCACTCATGTAGCCCCTTAAAGTAACAGCACAATTTTATTCCAGGGTATCTATTTTCACTCAACTGTGACCTAACATTTTTCATTCTCTCTCTCTCTCTCTCTCTCTCTCTCTCTCTCTCTCTCTCTCTTTCATCTATCTATCTATCTATCTATCTATCTATCTATCTATCTATCATCTATCTATCTATCTATCTATCATCTATCATCTATCTATCTATCTATTATCTATCTATCTATCATCTATCTATCATCTATCTATCTATCTATCTATCTATCTATCTATCTATCATCTATCTATCTATCATCTATCATCTATCTATCTATTATCTATCTATCTATCATCTATCTATCTATCTATCTATCTATCTATCTATCTATCTATCTATCATCTATTATCTATCTCTTCCTTTGAGAATCCACTAGGGCAGGAGGGGCAGGGGGAACCTTTGGCCCTTCAGATATTGCTAAACTACAACTCCCATCAGCCCTAGCAAGTATGGCCAATGGCCAAGGATTATGGTAGTTGGAGTTTGGCATCATCTGGCAAGCCAAAGCTTCTCCACAGTTGCTCAAGAGCGAAGTCTAAGGAAGAGCAAGCTCTCCACTCATCCTCCTTATTCCAGGAATGAGGGATGTCTTTCAGCTCAAGGGCGGAAGCCACATACTAGTGGCAGGTGGAGCAACAGACACCACATTCCAGCCATGAAAAAGTCAGCTGTTTCCACAACCAGAGGCCCACACACGTTTCTCCATCCATCCAGCAAGAGGAATTATCTCAGTCCCAGTAGGCAAAAGTAGTCGAGGAGGGTTGGTATGGCTTGGGGTGGGAGGGTATAGCTTAGGGAGGCCCAGGGGCCAGATACAGAGGGCCACATTTGAGCCCCAGGCCAAAGGTTCCCTACCCCTGCCCTAATCCTTCATTATGTTGCATATTTATCCTGGATTAGGGCTAGCGCTTCAATAGCTCTAAGTGGTTACTTCATTGGAATGATTGCCTGTATATATTTGCACTCATGTCATCAGGTACTTGGCTTGCACATGGCATGTCATTTGAGACCCTTGCTTGTCGTGTGCTTGAGTCGCATGTGCCCGTGTCTCTTCATCAGCATCACTGCCTTTCATCTCTTTGACAGATGCCCATTCTTGCCGCTGCCCAGCTTTCTGCCGTTGACTGCCACTCTTACCATTCCCTCTGCCATGTTATCTGCGTCAAACTGGAAGAGCCTCCGTCAAACATTAATGGTGCTGTTCACCGCCACGCTTCTCATTGGAATAACCATGCTGGCCCTCTCCACTGACATCAACCCTGTTGGATTTTTCTTCATTGCAGTGGGGGGTCTGTGTTTGCTTGGCTACCTCATTAGTTTGGCAGCGGAGTTCTACCTGAAGCAACGCAATCCAGCGGAAGAAAATAATCCAGGCTCGCGGAGGCAAAGTCAGGCTGGGTAAGCAGCTGCGTCTACTTTCCTCTCCTCTGCATATGCTGACCCTTTAGAGGTAGTCTATACAAAGAGCAGATTGTGGTAGATCAGGCTTCCTCAACCTATTTTGAGACTACAATTCCCATCATCCCTGACCACTGGTCCTGCTAGCTAGGGATCATGGGAGTTGTAGGCCAAAAACATCTGGAGGGCCGAGGTTGAGGTAGCCTGTGGTAGATCATGAAGAGAGCATGGCCAGATCAGACCATGGATCTGTTTGTCCTGCATGCTGATGATAATATCATTTATCGTGGTTTCCCCAGCCACTCTGGGCAGGTTCCAGCAAAATATAAAAACACAATAAAACTTCAAACATTAAAAACTTCCTGATGCAGGGCTGCTTTCAGATGTCTTCTCAAAGTTGTGTAGTTGTGTTTATATCCTTGACATCTGATGGGAGGACATTCCAAGAAGGCCCTCTGCCTGGTTTCCTGTAACCTCACTACTTGCCGTGAGAGAAATGGCAGAAGACCCTTGGAGCTGGACCTCAGCGTCTGGGCTGAACGATGGGGGTTTAGGGCTTTAAAAGTCAGAACCAACACTCCAAGTGGCCAACCAATAATTCTGGGAAGCTTACAAGCTGATCATGAAGGCAACAGCCCATTCTGAGGTATATTAGCTCTCAGCTGTTTAGCTACAATGGCTCGAAATTCTACTTAACTGTAATATATTCTCCATTGACTTAGGCCTAAAGTCTTAAAAACTCCCCTGAGCTACCAGTTACCACCTCCTCTTGGGTCAGTAAAACAAATAATGCATTGTATGAAATATTCCCAGTGGAGGACTGCAGGATCATATTAACAAAACTGCTTGTGGCTGGTTGTTAAAAGCAATGAAAACCATGAGTTGGCATTGCATCTGAACCAGCCTCAAGAAAGCCAGGGGCAAGAGTGAAAGGATTTGTTATTTGGGGGTGGGATTCTACCTGGAAGCACCCTAAAAGTCTATCAAATTCTACAGTAGGTTTAATAGTCACTCCTTCTCTGCAGCAAAGTTTGGGAACTATAGCTCCAGTGAAAGGAGTTGGAGTCCCCTAAGCTCTCAGCTCTCTTGGCAAGATACAGTTCCCGGAATTCTTTTGGGGGAAGCCCTCACTGTTTAATAATAATACTAATTTTATTATTTATACCACACACATCTGGTATCAGTGTTTTAAAACAGGGGAGGCCTGTGATTGTGGGGGCCAGACTGCACTCGATGATCCCATTGCTTGAATATGGTAGATATTATTGTTTGTTGAGAGCACAGAGAACCCTCCTTTGTGGAAAGTATGGAGCTATTATAATGCTTTGTGTTTTTAACTACTTCCCCTCTCTTTTACCAGCATAGACAATGAGGCCTATGAGGCACCGGCATATGAGGAGGTGGTGACTACTGGCTACTTATCGGGACCAACCATCTGGACCATCACCTCCAGCCCAGGGACAACCCCAGTGGAGCCCCCTCCGTACAGCGTGGTCATTGAGCCTCCTGCCCACGGAGAGACTGTGGTCGAGGCGTTCAGTGTTTCGGTGGCACCAGGCCCACGGCGTGCCTCAGAGGCAGATCTACAGTCCCGGTTCCGCCTCAGGTTGCTCATGCCCCCAAAACTGCAGCGATTTGTCTCGGATACCCATGAACTCAAAGGTGTTGAAGAGCGGACAGAACGTCCGGAGCCCCTCACACCCCCTCCTGCTTATGAGAACGCGACAGTGGAGGAGGTCCTTGAAGAAGAATTTCAGCCCTCCAGGCTATGAGAATGGTGCACTGTGGACAATTTTTGTTAGACTTTCTTCAGTCCCTGTCCTGTTGCAATCTATACGATATGAGAAACATGGCCTGTGTGCAAGATGTTAGCTGCTGTACTCGCTTTTTAAGAACTCTCCTGAGAAATGTGCACATACAGGTCTGAATTTCTCATTGGAAATACAAATATACAGTATATAAAAAACGAACTTGTGTTTTCTGACGTTTCCAAAATGTTCTTGGACTTACAGTGTAGACTGCTTGGAAGCTGGCTTTAAAGAAGGCTGGACTGATTGGTGTAATGATTGCTGCTCCTTTAAAAAAAAATAAAAAAAATAACCACATCTGAAACCAAATAAACTGAGATGGCAAATCTGGAATCTAAATTACAAACCACATCTTAATGATTTCCAAAACCTGTTTAAAAGCTTTGAGTCTGAGGGTTAGCAAACTGAGATTAATAAGGAATTCAGCTTCTGAAAATAGCATTTACTCAATCCATATTTCTTTATTGTGGAACAAACTGCATATTATGTGCAGAACAGTGAATTTGTAAATATGTAAAATCATAAACATTGATTGTGTACAATTGAACAACGTTACATAGAAATGCAATTGCTTCCTGCCCTTTTAAGAAACATGCTAGCTGATTTACCAAGGAATGCTGTAATGAAAGAATTTCTGAAATAATGTGATCACAGAAAATCTCTGTAAATCTATTGCAGCCAGGATACCAACTGATGGAAGTGATCTGTTGACCAAGTCTTTTCCTCAACATTGCAAGCAGTATAACTTTAAGAAACTTGAAAACAGGACAATCTGTTTAACAACTGTGTTTATTGTCCAACATATCATGTACGCTACTGGGTGTCAAAAACAGATCTCAGACCAAGGGACAGGAGAGTATGGAAGCTTGGGGATGGATTTGAAAATGGGTAAAGATGAGCGTGTTGCTGTCATCTGAAACTGAGTCCAGAATGGACAGACATAGGGCCGACCCAATCCAAAGGCCAACTGAGACTATTCTCCCAGGTTACAGGGTTAGGGTGAATCCACTTCCAGATGTGGAAGCAAATTCCATTGATATCCAAGGGATTTACTGTTGATTTTAATCATCTTTTAAATGTTTTTAACTCTCTGTTTTTATCAATAATTTCAATATATATATTATATTTTTGTACACTGCATAGAGATTTTCTTACGATAAGTGGTATGTAAATTTTATTAAATAAAGGATATTTTGTTCTACCAGCTTCACTCTGGCACCTTAAACAGCTGATTGACATGCAGAAATTAAACAGATGATGTTTTGCCCAGTAACAGATGGTAGCACCTATCTTTAGAATTAGGCAGCAATCCTCTGCACAATTTCACACATTAAAATCAGTTGACCGCAGCCCTCTGTCTACTTAATCTGAGAGCAAGCCTCGCTGAACTCAATCAGATTTACTGCTGAACAGGCAAGAATGGGTTTGCACTGCAAATTTATCTGTGGCTATAAGAAGAAAGAGGAGAATTGCTGGTAACTGAGAAACAGACAGGCAAGTCTCTTTAAACTAAAGAGAAATCTCCAAATGAGTGAAATCTAATGAATATGCACATGTGAAACATGGAGACACTGGGTGCATTGGGCTTTGGTTATTCTTTGAAGGGTTCCACCACCGTATTTGCCCAATCTGATATCTACCACACTCCACCATTGCGTCAGGCAACCTTAGAATGAGCACCATATAGGAGTTCCATCCCAATTGCAATATCCAGCTTTGTTGAAAGGTGCCCCTTCAGTTAAAGGGTCTCACCCTGCTCTAGCAGTCTTTTACTGCAACAAAGCAAGGGAAATTCTGGTTGTATTGAAGCTTCCACAGTGGAGTCCTATCTCTTCTCAGTCTCCTCTATTCCAGACTAAAGACATCCAGCTCCCTCACCTTTTCCTCATAAGGCTTGGTTTCCCTTGATCATCTTGGTTGCCCTCCTCTCTACACATTCCAGCTTGTCAATATCCTTCTTAAACTGAGGCACCCAGAACTGCACACAGTTTTCTAGGTGTGGTATGACCAAGGCAGAATAGAGTACAGTGGTACCTCTGGTTGCGAACGGGATCCGTTCTGGAGGCCCGTTCGCAACCTGAAGCGCTGTATCTGTGCAGGTGTGCGGCACGATTTGGCGCTTCTGCGCATGCGTGAAGCGCGATTTAGCATGTGCAAGCGGCGAAACCCGGAAGTAACCCTTTCTGGTACTTCTGGGTCTCAACCTGAAAAGACGTAACCTGAAGCGTCCGTAACATGAGGTATGACTGTAGTACTATGGCTTCGCTTGATCTGGACACTATACTTCTGTTGATGCAGCCTAGATTAGCATTCACTTTTTTTTGCTGCTGCATCACACTGTTGACTCATGTTAAGCAGAAGTCTTATGCTAGCAGGATCTTACCAGAGGAAGTCAAATAAGTGTAGGGAGGGGAGAAAGCAAATAATTGGAAGATTCTCCTGTTCCCCCAAGGCTTGCTCATCCCTCCTAATTGGTCTGGGGTCCCACTGATTTTGGTATAGGTTTGGCTATAGTGCTCCTATACCGAAGGCTATTCTTAGATGCCAAGTTGAAGGCGGTTTAGCAGCTTCAGCTGCTGTGCCAGTTTATTGTTTATTTGTTTCTTTAAAAATATGCTTTGCCTTTTTTAAAAAAGAGAAAAAGCATACTCAGGGAAGCTTGCCATCAACTGTCTTGACAACATTTGTTGATGCAGCGTGGAATAGCATTTGCCTTTTTTGCTGCTGCAACACACTGTTGACTCATATTAAGCTTGCGGTCAACTAAGACCCCTAGCTCCTTTTCACATGTACAGTGGTACCTTGGGTTACGTACTTAATTCGTTCCAGAGGTCCGTTCTAAACCTGAAACTGTTCTTAACCTGAAGCACTACTTTAGCTAATGGGGCCTCCCACTGCTGCCACGATTTCTGTTCTCATCCTGAAGCAAAGTTCTTAACCCAAGGTCCTATTTCTGGGTTAGTGGAGTCTGTAACCTGAAGCGTATGTAACCTGAAGCGTATGTAACCCGAGGTACCACTGTATATAAAAGGCACAGCACAGTTTTTGTCTGTCCTAGCTAGCTTTGTTCCTTGCATGCAGTGTATTATGAGGACCTGGAAAACAGGCAAACAACCCCTATATAGCCGTGGGAATCATAGAATCATAGCTCTGAAGGGCTGGAAGGGACCATGAGTCACCTAATCCAAGCCCCTGCAATGCAGAAAGCTTTTGCCCAAAGCGGGGCTCGAACCCACAACTCTGAGATTAACAGTTTCATGTTCTATCGACTGAGCTGCCCCAGCTGTAAAGGGAGGAAAGAACCAGCAAAAGGGGGGAAACGCACCTGTCCAAACACCGAGGAGGCGGGTCTTACAGCGTCAGTCTTAAGAGAGTCTCTCAATGAGGGTTTTTACTCCAGAAGTTCGGTTCCCAATTAACAGAACTTAGCGTCCTCCATATGCAGGGCAGGAGGGCTGGAAGCACCTTTAACCTAGTGAATAAACAATGGGATCCTTTAGCTGTGGGTTTAACCCACAGCGCCATCCGCGTCCCTTCAATTCAATATGCAGTACTGGATATTCAATATATGTACTATTCAATATACAGTACTGTAAAACACTTGGAAACAACAAAGACTGGAACTGGGGAGCCGGAAGTCTATAGCGCACATGACTGGTTTTTATCTGTACCTCTACGTCGGCTTTCCGTTTCCTCATAGGAGCGCGTGAGAGAGAATCTCTGCCTCTGAAGGTCCGGCCGGCGCGCACGCGCAGTGGCCGCCCGCCCTCCCATGCTCTGTGTTTACATTCGAGGGCTGCCCGGGCGGGCGGGCGAGGGGGCGATACTTCCGGCCCTCAGGTGGCCGCGTGCCTTTCCGTTGACGTCTGAGGGTGAGTGGGTCGGTTTCACCTGTGGGTGCGGTGGGGTTGCGGGTGGGTGGGTCTCCTCCCAGGGTTGGATCCTGCTCGCGGGGGTTCCCATGGCTACCTGGCTGGATGCTGAGAGGGCAGGATGGTGCGCTTGTTTCAGTCTCCTTGCGCTCGTTTTCAAGAGCAGGGAAGATTTCCAGGTGCACCGAACATGGGTGTGGGCAAGGGGGGCAGGGAGGGGAGCTGCCCCCCTAAAAATAAATGAAAATCAATAAAAATACTTAACTAACCGAGGTTCTGCCCCTCTCCCCAACAAAAATCCTGGCTACGCCCATGGCACTGAAGGCTACTGGATTGGAGGTTGGAAATTTTGGGGGCTTACCAGACACCCCCAAACTCGGCCCTCCAGCTATTTTTGGACTGCAGTTCCCATCATCCCTGACCACTGGTGCTGTTAGCTAGGGGTGATGGGCGTTGTAGTCCCCAAACAGCTGGAGGGCCAAGTTTGGGGATGCCTGGCTTAGCCATCATAGCTCATCTTGCTCAAAACAAGGCTTTGAAGCTTAATTCCTATGCTTTTGATTCTGCGGCGAGGTGCTGTTGCTGCAGGGCACGATCCATCTACGAGCAGCCATCAGGTTATGAACATGATGGAACGCAATCCAAAAGAGAGCAATCTCCCAGAAACAAGAGCTTCACAGACACTGCGCCTCAGTGTCTGCAGCTTTCAGATACTGCTTGCCTAACATCGGACACAGCCTCTCCCGACTCAGATGTTTTGCTCCTGATCGCATAATAACCAGTTCTGTGTGGGTCAAGGGTTCAAATCTATTAACTCTGCCCGAATGTACATGGCAATTTAGAATTTGATTTTCCCATCGTAACATTATTGAAAACTGATCACACGTCTGAAAGTGCAAGGTTGAAATAATTTTGATCGTCATAGTTGATAATTAAAACTTGTTAAGCGGAATTGAAATAATTCTTTCTTGGCAGCCTTGACAAAAATCCCATTGTGTGCAGCATTTGAAATCCGTCAGGCACCAGGGGCATTTTGCGCCTGGCTATCGGGTGCGCTCCCGCTGCTCGGTCCCAGCACCTGCCAACCTAGCAGTTCGGAAGCACCTCCGGGTGCAAGTAGATAAATAGGGACCGCTTACCAGCGGGAAGGTAAACAGCGTTTCCGTGTGCGGCTCTGGCTCGCCAGATGCAGCTTTGTTACGCTGGCCACGTGACCCGGAAGTGTCTCCGGACAGCACTGGCCCCTGGCCTCTTAAGTGAGATGGGCGCACAACCCCAGAGTCTGTCAAGACTGGCCCGTACGGGCAGGGGTACCTTTACCTTTACCTTTATCGGCCACTTGCGACCAAGTGAAGATGCCCAGGTGTCAGGATGGCATCTGATGTCTCCTCCATTTGGAGGTGAATGGCTAGGAATTCTTGGATCTGTACTGTTTTTACACACTAGCAACACATCCTGTAGAATCCTATCCACTATATTTTATCAGCAATCAGAATTAAGTTCAGGAACCAAAAAGTCATATTGAAAAATACAACTTTCAAGTCCTCTGGCCCCAAAATGGCAACTGGGCTTTCCATTTTGGCGACTGTAACCCTGGTTTAAGGAGCCATTTGGTGCCTATCTTATATATCTGAGTTTGTAACACTGCTGTGTGTAATGCATATTCTATATTATCCTACATATGTCATTTATTTTTATTAACCTTAGTTTAAATTATTTTTTCCCTTTTTTGTATTCAGATCAGTTGTGTATACAGATACAGAGACTCCTGTTTCAAGTTTTTCAGTATGTTTATATTATGGCTGTAGTCAGATCAGTCTTGTTTCTGAGAAGTAAATTCAGCTGAAATTAGTTGAAGTTGCTCTCAGGTTGACTAAATGCGTTGAGACAGTCATATGCTGTTGTTTATAGTCATGTGATTGCTTGCAATGTAGGTCAAAATCAATGCGAAATGTTGAAAACATGGAACTTGCATTTCATTACGGAACTTCCTCACTATTGCATGACTTCCTTCTTGGCTTTCAACACAAAGTCCACTGGAACTGCTTTGCTTGCGTGAGAATCTGACTTTGAAAAACACTGACATTGATTTCCTTCTGCTTCCCTCAATGCTTCATGCATTTGTTGGTGTTATAACATGGAAACATTATGTAAAGTAGCATTTTCTTTTTCTGTTATGCTTTTTATTTATTGGCTGATGTTGCTATTATAAATTGATGATTCTCATCCTACCACCAATTTCATGTACAGTCATACCTCAAGTTACGGCTGCTTCAGATTTTGGGTTGCCGACCACGGAAAACCTGGAAGTACCAGAACGGGTTATTTCCGGGTTTCGCCGCATGTGCAGAAGTGCTGAATCGTGCTTCGCGCTTAAGCAGAAGCGCAAATCACACTGGCGCAGACGCGGCGCTTCAGGAAGCGAACGCTGCGGGTTGCGGACGTGCCTCCATCACGGATTACGTCCGCAACCCGAGGTTCCACTGTATGAGCAGAAACATTGCATGGTTTGTCTCAGAGTTATTCTGCTAGCTGTGCAATCATCTCTCTGAGTTCAATGAGGCTTACTCCAAGTAAGTGTGGATTCTTGGCCCTTATAAAAATGTTGAAATGTTACTTTCTACATAAGGAGTTATAGTGGAGAGCAACTCTTCTTTTGTATTACCACAATCCTAAGCATGTTTACTTTGATGCACTTCCTACTGTT
This sequence comes from Podarcis melisellensis, assembly GCF_964234715.1. Taxonomy (NCBI): domain Eukaryota; kingdom Metazoa; phylum Chordata; class Lepidosauria; order Squamata; family Lacertidae; genus Podarcis; species Podarcis melisellensis. The sequence goes on from NC_138534.1 coordinate 31,817,689, forward strand.
TCTGAAGTTCCTTAATTACTAAAAGTACAATCACAACATATTTAATCTCCTATTCTGATACTGGTATGTGATGATATAGCATCAGTTTCACTAGTGCTAAATATGGGATGCGGGTGGCGCTGTGGGTTAAACCACAGAGCGTAGGACTTGCCGATCAGAAGGTCGGTGGTTCGAACCCCTGCGTAGGGGTAAGCCCCCATTGCTCGGTCCCTGCTCCTGCCAACCTCGCAGTTTGCAAGTAGATAAATAGGTACTGCTCCAGCGGGAAGGTAAATGGCCTTTCCGTGCGCTGCTCTGGTTCGCCAGAAGCGGCTTAGTCATGCTGGCCACGTGACCCGGAAGCTGCACGCTGGCTCCCTCGGCCGATAAAGCGAGATGAGCTCCGCAACCCCAGAGTCGGCCACGACTGGACCTAATGGTCAGGGGTCCCTTTACCTTTAAATATGGTACCTCTGTTGTATATATTACTGACAGATGTTTTATATGAATCCTGCTATGCTCACTCTCTGCTTTGTTCAAACTCTAGGTTTTAGGTATTGGTCATGTGACAGTCGGGGTCGCCATGTCTGCTCTGTGTCCTCCTCCTTCTCCTGCTGTTGCCAAGACTGAGATTGCCTTGAGTGGAGAGTCCCCATTGCTGGCTGCTACTTTTGCCTACTGGGACAATATTCTTGGTCCCAGGGTCAGGCACATCTGGGCCCCCAAAACAGACCAGCAGCTTCTCAGTGATGGAGAAATAACATTTCTTGCAAACCACACTCTGAATGGGGAAATACTTCGTAATGCAGAAAGTGGCGCAATAGACGTGAAGTTTTTTGTTTTGGCTGAGAAAGGAGTCATTATCGTGTCCTTAATTTTTGATGGGAATTGGAACGGGGACAGAAGTACGTATGGACTATCGATAATCCTTCCGCAAAGTGAGCTTGGCTTCTACCTTCCCCTTCACAGAGTATGTGTCGACAGGCTGACACATATTATAAGAAAAGGGCGGATATGGATGCATAAGGTAGGATACTTCTTCATGGTAATCACTTTTAAGTCTGGAGCCTTGTGATTGGCTAAGCATAATATTTGCCAGCAGATGGTGATCTAGCCAAATAAATTCAAGATCTTCCTTCTCCTGCTCTTGATTTTGGGAGCCCTGACACTCTCATCCATAGCTCAGCATGATCATTTTTCAGTTTATTATGCCTACACAAGAGCAAGCCTTTTCCTTGCACACACAAAGCCACTTTGTTCTATCTGCGAGGTGCAACACCCCCAGAACTTTAACATGACCTGCAGTAACACAAGAACAATCTTTGTAGTGTGTGTTCTTTTTACTTAGTAAAATACGTGTACTGCTTTTCCATACGCTGCTCAAGACTTTGATGGCCATGTGTATTTATTTACTTCAGTTATTTAAATAGTTATCAACCACACTTTCATGGAAAAATAACAAGGTGATCTACTCCCATGCACCCTGTCTTGATCAATGTCTGCAAAAGAAATACACAGTGCCCAAGGCTTTACTTCGAAAAATATCCAGGGCATTGGTCTTTCCAAGAAGTATAATCTTTCCAGTTCATTTTAGAATGGGGCACTTGGGCTTTTTATTGGAAGAATCTTATGGTCTGAAATGCAGCTGTGTGGAAGTAAGTCACTCAAATCAGACGTCTTTCTCTTTTTTGTTTGTTGGACCCTACTCAGCTACAGATCTGCTCAAGGCAGCATGCATATGTGGTGGTATTATACCATTTTACCTCACAAGAACTCAATGGACTAGGTTAGGCTGAAAGCATCTGGGCAGACTGAGGCTGTTCACTGAGATCATGGCTGAACACAGATCTCCTTCTTTTAGCCTGTTTAGAATCGAATGTGATTTTGTTTTGACTAAGATACTGCAGCTTAGTTGGGTCATTGTGAATCAGATGTCTTTTTATAGAACATTGGCTGTACAGTGTGTGGGTTAAAACATATACACATGTACTAGAACCTTTCTTTTAAAAATAACAATTTCCCCCATGCCTAGGAAAGGCAAGAACACATTCAGAAGGCTGTCCTGGAGGGCACAGAGAGAATGGAAGACCAGGTAAGAATGGTGAAAGCGGAGAGACTCTGCGCACATTTCAATATTGACACTTCATATCCCATCAGTTTCAAGTGGAAGGATTATAAGTGTTCTTGGTTCCTTTCCAATTCAACCACATCCATCTGTAGAAGCTGCTACTGCGGGTTCCTCTGGGTATCGGGAATGTTTTCTATCTGTAAGAGAATGATTTCCATGAAGATGGAATAGAAACACTGAGCAAACTGGGAAAAAAACATATGCCAACTCCATGCCATTGTGGAGCGAAGTAGAATTCTGAGTGGTATTTTATTCTCTTTGTACACAGGCCATCTAAATGAAGAGTGGTATTTTTTTTTAAGTGGTGGCTTCTTCAGTTTATTTTTACCATCAACCTCCTGTCAAAACAGAAGATCTTACTAGAGCATTGGTTTATCAGGCAGAAGAACTGGCAGTGCATGTGTATTGGGCTGCAGCCGGCTGGGAGAGGGTTTATTATAGAGCAGGGTTGGGGAACATCAAGCCCAGAGACCGAATGTGGTCCTCCAGGCATCTTTGTCTAGCCCTTGGGACTTTCTCCAACTCCCCCCCTCCCCAGCTCACACTTCTCACTGACTGTGCTTCACACCCTCCTAAAATGCTTTTGCCTGGCTGGAATATTTCCTTGAATTCTGATGGCCCCTTTCTGTTGCCTTCATGGAGGATAGAAGGGTATGTGTGAATGTGTACAAAAACGAGCTTGAACAAAGGTAACATTTACTGTCACTGTTCCACCCACTTTTGCCTCTGGCCGCACCCACCCCTGGGATATGGCCCCCAGAAAGTTGCCCAGTAGGGAATGTGGCCCTCGGGTTGAAAAAGGTTCCCCATCCCTGTTGTAGATGACCTTAGGGAAACGGTACTTCACAAGGAATGAAACCACAAGTATTTTCTCTTTATCAGCTGTAAACTCTAGCAATATTAACTTTTCATTTTTCTCTGTTTGTCCTATATCTGCCCAGGCTCTTGAATTTTATTTAACCGAGTAGTCTAACACAAGAGCTTAGAAACTCAGTTTTTAAATTGCATTCAGTTCAAAAATTATATTCATGGTTTACTTGGTAATTTTTATGCTAGGTTGGAACAAATCTGGGAAAAAAAACATTGAATCGAACTTAAGATATTCTGAGCAGACCTATTAAAATCAATGGGTTTGACTAACTGACTTGACCCACTGGAGCAGGTTTTGGGGACGTGGGAAGCTATTGGGCTGGGTGGAAGGTGAAGTCTTGACACACAAGCAGGCATCTACTTCCATAACATTGAATTGTTTTACTACTTTCTTGTTACTCCTTCCTCTCCAAAAAATGTTTACCCTATTCAGGTTCCATTCTTTAAGTACACACTCTGTTTTTTATTTCATAAAACATTATTTATTGCATAGGGCCAGAGCATCATTCCAATGCTGACTGGGGAAGTTATTCCTGTAATGGAGCTCCTTTCATCTATGAAATCACACAGCGTGCCAGAAGAAATAGATGTAAGTCTTACTGTTAGCTAAGTCATGAAAGGAAGCAGCTCTTCCACCTTTCTTTGAAGTGCCTTTAATAAAAAGAATTTCAGCTCATTAGTCAATGGATTTCTAGCTTTGGGGTTTTTTTTGGCCAGTACAGTACAGAATTTATACCAGGGTGCATGCATACATACATTATTTTATTTGTATGCCAACCTTTCAAGAGTTAAAACCTTGCTTAAGACTACTTACAACATGACAAAATACATAATTAACAAAAGTAGTCTTAAACAAAAACATTGAGAAGCACACAGTCAAATTGAACTATAAATCATAGTAAGATCCATAATAAAGATACCAAATATTAGAATCAATAACAGCAACGCCCCCCCCCCAAACCTCTAAACAACACCCCAGCCCAAGAATCTGTTCAGCATTCTCAGCTTTTGTAGCTGGAGTCAGTCCAGGCCCTGCAAGGCAAACAGCAGATCTTCCAGGACCTGCAGCCAAGGGCACATCTCACAGACATCACAGCACTTTTTAAACTCTACTGGACTAAATTGCATGTGGTCTGGTCTGTACGTAGCTCTTTAAAGTGCAAAAAATTATCAAAATTGTGATTCATTCCACAGGTGTTTGTTTTTTTAAGAAAAACCTAGGGAGAGTTCAAAGGTAGGATCTTTTTAGATCCTAGGCATTCTTTTACTGGATCATTAATGCATCAGCAAAACAAATATACTGATACAATGGTGGGTGTGGAGCTTGTAAAGCTGGCGGTGGGGCGTTATACAGGCAAAGCAATGAACATATAGTTCCACAGTCACTCTCTTCCTTGCTTGAATTGTGAGAGAGGATTGGCGCTTGTGTCCACGCAGGTCCCTGGATGATAAAGGTCCTTTGGAATAAGACGTAGGATAGAAAATAAATGGATAAATGAAATGTATTAAAATTCTGACTTCGTCTACTTCCTTATTTTGTATAAATCTCAGTATATATATATTTGCATTAAAATAGGATTATGGGCTGTTTGTCATTTGTAGCGTATACACCATGACTAATCTTCCTCCTTGTGCTTTTATCACATTCCAGATAAGTGACACGGTGCTTAGCGATGATGACATTGGAGACAGCTGTCACGAAGGTTTCCTTCTTAAGTATGATCATTTGCTTTTGGGAAAGTACTTACTTCTAAAGCAGAGATTTTGAGAAAGAGGGAGGCGATTGGTGACTTGATGAGTGGGGAAGAAAAAATAGTTTTTATTTTTTGTTAGGGTTTTTGCCTATAAGCAAGCCTCTTTTCAGGGACACAGGTGGCACTGTGGTCTAAACTACAGAGCCTAGGACTTGTCGATCAGAAGGTTGGCGGTTCGAATCCGCGTGACGGGGTGAGCTCCCGTTGTTCTGTCGCAGCTCTTGCCCACCTAGCAGTTCGAAAGCACGTCAGAGTGCAAGTAGATAAATAGGTACCACTCCGGTGGGAAGGTAAACGGCGTTTTTCCATGTGCTGCTCTGGTTCGCCAGAAGCGGCTTAGTCATGCTGGCCACATGACCCGGAAGCTGTCTGCGGACAAACGCCGGCTCCCTCGGCCTATAGAGCGAGATGAGCGCACAACCCCAGAGACGGTCACGACTCCTGTCCTATAATGATTACTGCAGAGTAAAACAAGATGTTCACATAGGAGTTTAAGGCAATAAAACGCTTTGCAAAGTCTTTTTAGCTGCTGCATGTAAACTTCTTGTGAAGTATTTCATATTACTTTGTATGCCTCTCTTTTCAATTTGCAGAGCCATCAGTTCACACTTGCAGACCTGTGGCTGCTCGGTAGTTATAGGAAGCAGTGCAGAAAAAGTTAATAAAGTAAGCACCTCCGATCTTATAAAGGTTAGATTACCAGGCAGAACGATATATTGCCAGAAATCATAGGCGTTAGTCCTTTGATTTCATATATTACCTGTAAAGGGCGGGGGGAGGGATTATTCTAGTAACAAAATATGAAGCTTGTGTACTTAGAAAACAACAATATAACTGTACTTAGAAAATGACAATATAACTGGCAAAAAGTCATTTGGGTTCCTGTAATTGGTAAGTAGCAACTACCCAGTTACGATATCATATAACAATTTTCATTTGCAAGTTTTCTCTTTGCTAAATTTCCCTGCCTATAAGTATTTTTACTGTATTTTTGTATTACAGATAGTACGGACGCTGTGCCTCTTTCTTACTTCAGCAGAGCGAAAGTGTTCTAGGCTGTGTAGAAACGAAACTTCCTTTAAGTATGAATCAGGGCTTTTTGTGCAAGGATTACTGAAGGTGAGGTCTTTGATTTGCTCAACTACATTTTGTCAGGAGCCAGTAACTTTAGTCATTAGTTTTTCTAATCAAATGAAGTATTGTTGTGCTTAGATTAATCAATTATTAATTGTGTTAGCATCTTTATTAATGTCCGTTAAAATTAAAATACAGGTTTCTGGTAGGTTTTTCCTTGAAGTGAGGAGGTTGGAAGCATTTATCCAGCAGGACGAAGGAAGCATAGATTAAACTGCTAATTTGTATTAACACAACTACTATTTTTTTTTAGGAAAATGTTTTCCCTTTCCTGTCTGTTCTTCTCTTGCTATGAAGTATAAAGATAAATCAATTCCTTTTCTTCTCACACTTAAATGTGTCATATAGTGGAAACTGGAGAAATCTTTTCTGAAAGTGATACTGGTAATTGACTAGAAATTTGTAATGTGAAAAATAGGTTGGGTTTTTTATAATAATAAAAAAATGGCAGTCCAAACTGGACCTTTAAAACTTTAAAAACCTTTAAAACAATAATTGCCCCCCAAAACCATCCCCAGGGTGGAGGGAAGAAAACTGGGAACAACAGTGAACAAAACTACAAACTGCAGTTGTGTTTCCCTCTCTAACACAGTCATAAATTTCATTTATGAATCACTTCTCAGTAGGCATCGTGAAGTGAATTACAGTATAACACATATAAAAGCGGCTAAAGTAATTGCAAACACAAAAATTTCAGTGATTTCAGTGGAATACTTCCTTCTGAGTTTTCTATAAGGGCACTCGCTATCCACAATCTGGAGTCCCCTGTGCACTTGTGGAGTTTCTATGCATGTTTACTCGTAAGTAAGCCCAAATGTAAGGCTGTAACAGAGTCTGCTTTCTGTATGGAGAACATTCAAACTCTTATAATTCAAACCGTAGCAAGTTTACTCGTGTGTTAGCCCCACTAAGTTCAATTAAGCTTATGTCCACAGACATCAAGGCAGAAATCCTAAACCTGCACCCAAGGGATTAAGTAGCTTACTTGGTTAGAGCATGGCGCTGATAATGCCAAGGTTGCAGGTTCGATCCCTGTATGGACCAGCTGCATATTCCTGCATTGCAGGGGGTTGGACTTGATGGTCCTCAGGGTTCCTTCCAACTCTACAATTCCAGGATTCCTGCTGAATTTGTTGGGACTGTATATGTGCTAAGAATTGAATTGTAAGATGCTGAGTTCTGTCCATACAGAACCCATCCTCAGTGTGACATATGTATATATCAGGGGTCAGCAAACTTACCGCAACTCAGGCCGGTGTCTCCAGCGCCGATCGCGTGGCGGGCCAGAGGGTGGGGGAGTGCACACCCTATTTCTGGCGCACCTCTGAGTCAGAGGAGCACTGGAAATAGCTTGTGCGCATGTGCACGGGCCTCTGACCCAGATATGCATGCTTGCGCATGCTCAAATAATGCTTGTGCATGCGCACAAGCTATTTCTGGTGCTCCTCTGACTCGGAAGTGGGCAGCCGTGCAGTACAGTGCCGGTAAGAGCAGGCAGCGGGCGTTGCCGTGGGCCAAATAAACGAGTCCCTCGGGCCTTAGTTTGGGCCCGATCTACAGTGGTGCCTCGCTAGACGAAAAGAATTCGTTCCGCGATTCTCTTCGTCTAGCGGTTTTTTCGTCTTGCGAAGCAAGCCCATTGACATCTTAGCGGATTAGCGCTACAGCTGTCTAGCAGCTTCTAGCGATCAGCTGTTAAGCGGCTTATCAGCGGAACAGCTGATAAGCGGCTTAGCGGCTTAGGAAAAGGGCGGAAAAAGCGGAAAAAACCCGCGGGGGGGGGGACACAAGATTTTTTCGTCTTGCGAAGCAACCCCATAGGGAAATTCGTTTTGTGAAGCGCCTCCAAAACGGAAAACCCTTTCGTCTAGTGGGTTTTCCGTCTTGCGAGGCGTTCATCTTGCGGGGCACCACTGTATATATGTGTGTGTGTGTGTGTGTGTGAGAGAGAGAGAGAGAGAGAGAGAGAGAGAATTGTCTAATTTATTACTATATCATGACAATAAATCAAAATGTTTCAAATTGTAATCTGATAGTGCCTTATAGTTTTTAATTCCTCTGACTTTTTTTTTAGTAAGTGGACTAATTGTTTTCACTGTGACAGGATGGCACTGGAAGTTTTACGTTGCCTTTCCGCCAAGTGATGTATGCTCCGTATCCTACCACACACATTGATGTAGATATCAACACCGTGAAACAGATGCCTCCTTGCCACGAACATATCTATAACCAGCGGCGGTACATGAGATCCGAGCTAACAGCTTTCTGGAGAGCCACTTCAGATGAAGAGATGGCTCAGGATACCATCATCCATACGGACGAGAGCTTCACCCCTGATCTGTATGTGTTCCTGTAGAGTTGCAGAATTCAGATGTTGATACCTATCATGGTTTAAATGCAGTGTCTAGATAACATTTTGGTTCTGTTTTGCCATCCAGGCAAAATTTCTGCCCTGAAATTAGGACCAAATTACCCAAGCAAGTTAAACCACAGAGCTTAGGTCTTGCCGATCAGAAGGTCGGTGGTTTGAATCCCCGTGGCGGGCTAAGCTCCTGTTGCTCAGTCCCTGCTTCTGCCAACCTAGCAGTTCGAAAGCATGAACTGCAAGTGCAAGTAGATAAATAGGTACCGCTCCGGCGGGAAGGTAGGCGGCGTTTCTGTGCGCTGCTCTGGTTTGCTAAAAGCGGCTTAGTCATGCTGGCCACATGACCCGGAAGCTGCACGCTGGCTCCCTCGGCCAATAAAGCAAGATGAGCGCCGCAACCCCGGAGTCGGCCACGACTGGACCTAATGGTCAGGGGTCCCTTTACCTTTACCTTTACCCAAGCAATATTGAAAGCCCACAGTCATTTTTTTCCATTTTGAACGGGTGAGAGCCTACCTTTTGAATGGGGAGTCTTTTGTTCTCCCCCAAGGCAACTGAGCACTTGTTCCCTATGAGTTTCTTAGGATGCGTCTGTAGCTATGAGAATTTGATTTCTGTCTCCACTAAACACTTTTCTGTGATGCCATCCTTTGGGAGGCTAATGGCATGAGAAGTAGGATCATGAAAGTGGTTATCCTCTACAAGATTTGGAAGCTTCTTAGCTTTTTTCATAAACTAGCAGCAAGAAGTGATCAGGTAGACTTGTCGCACAATTCATTCAACACTCTGGTCCGGTTTATACATGCATGTATATAGGATGGCTCCACTGAAAAACGCAGGGCCAGATTCAACTAACCAGGTGCACTAGCGAAAGCCTGTGCAAGGTCTCCTGCTAGCACACTGGGGCTTTCCCCCGTCTCTGCCCCCCGTGCCTCTCTCAGATCTGTTCTGGAGGATCTGGAGAACCCCCAGTGGCAGAGGAGAGGGTTCCATATAGCAAGCAGAAATGCTTGTACCGATGGAACGATTGCCTTAGCGTGACACTGAGTGCCACCCATAGTGTTTGAGATGATGAGAGAAGAAGTTCTCTGGTATTTGGTCTGTGATAGCTCATTCATAAACACAGATTAGCACTTGAGGTTGTAGTAATCAAGTCATGAGCCAGCCTTGGTCATGGGTTATCCTTTAATTACAATTGGCACAGTTTAGTCTCATTTTGTATACAAAGTATTGTGTGCTTCTATAAAAGTATTTATATAGAAGAGTTTGCCTGCTATTTTTGCATGATTTTTTTTTCACTAGCCCTACTTTAATAATAATAATAATAATAATAATAATAATAATAATAATAATAATAATAATTTTATTTATATCCCGCCCTCCCCAGCCGAAGCTGGGCTCAGAGCGGCTAATAACAGTAAAATGATACAATATACTAAAATCATTTCATTATAAAATCAATTCAAATCAGATTAATGGCAACCATTGGGCTAGAGTTCTGTGAGGATTGCCACACTTTATATTTTATATCACATATAAGAACAGTGGGACTTCCGTGTTTTCAAATGCTGTAAGGAATTATCGATTACAGATACCGAATGGTACTTCAGCTTTGCACTGTGAATGAAACTCAACATATTACTGCACCCTTCCTCTGTATTTTTACAGGAACGTTTTCCAAGATGTCCTCCACCAAGACACTTTAGTAAAAGCCTTTCTGGATCAGGTAACTGTTCATTCTAATGAGTTAAAACTGATGAGCGATATATCACCTATTTTAATTTTTTTAATGAGTTCCTTTTGTGTAGTTGTAGCCTTAATAAACACCACTCCAGTGGTTCCATTCTGTAGTATTTTAAAGCGTGATTTCAAAGAAGATGCTCTAATCTAATACTAATGAGATTAATTACCTACTGCCTGTCTTTTCTCTGTATTTGCACTCTAAAGTCAAGTCATGTGGCAATACTGGGAAAGTGCAGGAAAGCTTCAAATATAGTTAAGGGATGTAGGAATAAAACGTCTTTGTTCAGTATGCATTTAGCGTTTAGCAGATTAATTGTAGTTGTAATTGTAGTAGCATCAGCAGTTAACAAACCACTGACTTTAGTGAAATTTCTGAAGTTAATTATGAGACTTGGGCCAAAAATTAACTCAAATATTTTATGTTTATTGTTGATACATAAATAAGTGCATCTGTATATCTCTTTCTTTGCAAAAGCTGGTTCCCAGCATTGCCAAACACAAACACAGCAGAACTACTAACATGAGCAGATTTGCTTCTCAATGGCTGAAATTACCAGGGCAGGAAGCAGGTTTAATCCTCGCCCAAATAGTGTTTCTGTGCACATCTTTTTACATTTGCTATAAGTTGTTGCTGCCATTTACCTCCTACAGGTAAAAGTAAAACACTGCACTTGAGAGTGGCTGTTGCAGCAAGAACGAACCACCTCTCCACTCTTGCTTTACAGAAATCCCATCCCACTCAGCATATAAATATCAGGAATATAAGAAAACCAGTATGATTTTCTAAAACTTGGCCGTCCACAAAATGAAACACTAAAATAGAAAATTTCAGTATGAAACATAATAAAATAGAAAATTTCAGCAAGGCACATGGCTGGGTCACAGTGCAGGGAAAGCCTGCTTAAGTAAATAAAACACTTTTTGAGCTGAAAGCTGTACAGTGGTACCTCGGGTTAAGTACTTAATTCATTCCGGAGGTCCGTTCTTAACCTGAAACTGTTCTTAACCTGAAGCACCACTTTAGCTAATGGGGCCTCCCGCTGCTGCTGCCACACCGCCGAAGCATGATTTCTGTTCTCATCCTGAAGCAAAGTTCTTAACCTGAGGTACTGTTTCTGGGTTAACCTGTAACCTGAAGCATATGTAACCTGAGATACCACTGTACTGTGTGTGCCTGCTTGATATCCAAAGGGAGTAAGGAAATTCAATAAACTAGCTGCACCAGTGCTTAAAGCCCTGCTCCAGATGGCTAGGAAGTGAACCTAAGGAGTATATGGAGTAGCCAAAAGTGCGTCTCCTGAAGACAGTAGTAGCCAGGTAAGTGCATAAGATAACAGGCAGTCCCTCACGTAAGCTGGTCCCAAACTGTTTAGAGCTTTGTATACCATCAGCAAAACCTTAAATGTGGCCCAGCAGCATACTGGCAGACAGTGCTGTTTCTTCAGAAACTGTGGGTAGCCTGCCCTTACCTATGGTTCCTATAGAAGTGCATAATGTGTGCATGCAGAGCATTGAGATGCACTGCACCCTGCCCCACCCCCCCACCGAGGCCGTGCAAGATCCACGCTTGTCCTCTGTGTAACCAACTCCTATCATAATGTATATTTTACTAGTCTATAACAGAAGGCAGTGTATGGGAGAATGCCACTAAACAGAACCCTTTCCCCTCTTTCCCCATTTAATGTAATGTGTACTGATCTTTTATGTGGCAATCCTTAACAGGTCTTTCATTTGAAACCTGGATTGTCCCTGAGGCGTGTGTTCCTCGCACAGTTCTTGTTAATCCTTCACCGAAAAGCCTTAACCCTAATCAAATATATAGAAGACGATACGTAAGTATAAAGGGAGCAGTGTGTTTTCTTGGCACAGTTTTCACTGAAATCATTCCGTTTAACCACACTTTCCCCTCTCCTCCCACAGGCAAAAAGGCAAGAAGCCTTTTAAATCGCTCCGTAGCTTGAAGATAGACCTGGACTTGAGGGCAGAGGGTGACCTTAACATAATAATGGCCTTAGCTGAGAAGATCAAGCCCGGATTGCATTCGTTTCTGTTTGGCCGCTCATTCTACACTAGCGTGCAAGAGCACGACGTTCTAATGACATTTTAAAGGTTTATTTATTTTTATGTGGGTTGGTATCTCTTCACAATGCTTCTCAAAGGTATTGTTTAAAGGGAATATAGCATTTCTCTTCACAAACACGTGTTGTGGTCCGGTGCAACAGAAGGTGTGGTTTACACTACAACAGTCTTCTTCCCCAGCCCAGTGCCGTCCAGCTGTTGTTGCTGGGCTCAAGCTGCCATCAGTCCCACCCAACATGGCCTGTGGTCAGGGATGATGGGAGTTGTAGTCCGCCAATGTTTGGAGGGTATCACTGCGGAGAAGGCTGCAGGAAAAGTCAGAGAGGGTGCTGTTTAGACCTGCGCAGCCCCGGTAGGGGTGAGGTTTCTCACCTGCCTTCTGAGCACCATGCGCCACTGCTGGTTCCTGAGAGGGGAAGGGAGAAGGCGCAGGAAGCTCAGTGTGGTTTGGGTTTGGTAGTAGGAGTGCCGGGTTGGTTCTGCCACCATGCCACTTTGCTCCCTGTGCCTCTCCCTCTCGGGAGCTGGCAACAACATTCTGTGTTTGGAAAGCAGGAGAACAGCCCTTTGCCACCCCACCAGTTGCTACTGGAATCGACTCAGTTCAACTTAGGCATGCATCAGATGTTCCATTTTGATTACAGGGAGAGTAAACATTGGTGTGGTTTGTTTAAAGGTTAACTCAATGGCATTTTCGAAACCACAAAGTTGAGGACAACTTTTAATGGGTTTTTAAGAGGATATTGGCTTATAATTTTTCTTTGTGTGTGTGGTATTGGGAGACGTGTTCCATTTCCTCCTTTCCGTTCAGGGACTGTTGATTGCAAAACAAATGGTCAAACGTAATTTTAGGACTATCGCTTCCAGTGTGTTTGGTAATACGAATGGTGCCACCTGCTTTTTCTCCCTGCCCCCCCCTTTACATATCCTTCAAAAGCCAGCAGAAACTTGTGGTGACATCTTAAGCACTTCAACACAGGCATGGAACAGGCAATGAGGCAGTACTTTTAGATGGTGTCATCAAAAGTGCCAAGCAAGACTATTCTGTTGCTAATTATGTCACCCATCATGCATGTTGCACTGTGTTTTGTCAGACATAGGTGCAAGTCAAACAGAGTGCAAATTAGGAAAGGTATGTTGTATGCTGATAGGAGCAATTGCCAAGCTCTTTCTGATGAGCTACTGAGTAAAAGCCAATGCTCGCCAATGCTTCTGAGCAGTTTGGGGTGAGGGGATTGGTTAGAAACAAACTTACTTGGTACAACTGAAATAAGGGTAGTAGTGGCAAACTTCTACTTTTCCTTTTCAACTCTAGCATATTTACCTCTCACTTCTCAGCTTCTTCTAAACTGAAAAAGATAAACATTATGTATTTGCCTGTTTTCCACTGCCTTTCATACCTGTATAATATGGAATATTTATAATGGCTTTAATGTACATGTTTTGCAAAATGCAAAGAGCTGCCATAAAAGTGCATGTCATGTATTTTAAAAGGTTTTTAATGCATGCTGTTGTTTTTTAATTTCATTTTTTAATTGTTTGCCAGGTTGGGGTTGTTCAAATACGCTAATACGTTTCTTTAAGTGCAATATTTTGTGTTCATGATTAGGGAAAATTTACTGTCAGAAAGACATCTCTAAGCTGTTGTTGAGCATTCCTTATTATGAATACTTATTTTCTTGGAAACCTGTTTTCCCTTCTCATCTGATGGCTGTTGCCCACATGTGATGGTGATGGCTCAGATGAAGGGTATCCAATTTAACTTTTGCATCTTGGGAAGTTGCGATTGCCAAACTTTCCCCTGTAGTAAAATGAGCTAACTGCATACAACAGACACTCGCCAAGCATTGGCTTATTACAGCTAGTAATTTAATTTGTAAAGATGTGAAGTTGCCATGTCAAAAGACTAAATATTATTGTGGAGGTACGGGGGCCTAACAAAGCAGCTTCTACTCTTTGGGATGACTGGGATGAGGGCAGTAGAAGCTAGGCAGGAATGAGAAATGCCTCTTAGCTTAGCTCAGTGTAGGTAGCATCCCAGTGAATGGCCTGAGCACAACTCTGGTAGCCTGTCAATAGCTCTACTGTTGAGATTAAAAGTCCTGTGCAGCCATAACAAGAAGACAGACAACTGACATTTTTCTGTCTTAGGGTTAGTGATAAATTTAGAGGGAATACTGTCAGACCATGAAGATAATTGTGTTCTTTTCCATAACTTATTTTACAGAGTAATAGTCCTAGGTGTTGGTTTAAAAGCAGCTTAAAGATTTGAAACTAATATAGTATCCATTTACCTGGGATTTTCTGTATTTTCATGCTGCTAGGTCTGTGGATTGCAAGGTGATTGAAAAATATCAATAGGAGAATTATTGCTGATATAATCTAGTAATGAGACAAATTCCATTTGCCATTTAAAAAATACATACTAGGGATAGCAAGCTATATTTTAATGTTGTTGTTGAAGTGGCTTTAGAGTTCTGATGAATAAATACAGGAGATATTGCCACACAGAGAACACATTATTGAACCATATGCCTAATTGTAGATCAATGCATTTTTGGCAAATAAAACTGGCACTACCAAAAAGACATCTCTGTTGCCTGAAATATATCCTATTGTCATATTTTCACTATGAAATGTCTAAATGCTAGTAATTTGCTCTCATTTTTTGGTGCACTTTTCCCATGCATGTACTGTACATTATAATAAAACGGATAAATACCTCCATATTTTGTGTTGCACATCTTATTGCTCAGGGTAAGATTAGGCTGTTGAAAGCAATATTGCAAGAAGATTCATTTACCAAAAGGTCTTGGCTGCAATACGCATCATCTCAGACAGCATCACTACAGTTTCTCCAGCACCTGTGTCACAGCACCATCCATAGGGACGTTACTGCCATGCAAAACAGCACCAGTTCCTCCCTTTAGCTAATTTACCGGTCCAAGTATTTGTTTCTTGTAACACTAGTGCAGCTTGTTTTCTCTAGGCTGCAAGTTGGTGCTGTATCCAAACTATTGGTACTGGGATTTCACCAGAACACAGCAGCCCTGTCACATATACAGCTTCTTGAACATTGAGGGCAGCCGGGAACAGTGTGGAATAAATAAAATGTGCGTGGATTTATTTATTTTTTAGTGGATTGATATTGTTTCTAATATGCATTTTTTTAAAAAAAACCGTTGTACTTTAAGTGATCGCACGTGATGTGAACCACTTTGGGCACAATTTTGTGGAAAAGTGGTATACAAATAAGCAGGTGATGATATTGCAAGTCCTCTTTTTTAAAACTAAGAACTACTTTTGAAACTGCTCTGTTCTTTTAAATAAAACACCATCACCCCAATCCTCATGGGAGTGAAGACAGAATGTAAGGTCGGGCAGAATGCTGCAAAAAAACCCAAAAAAACCGGAGACCCCTGCGGGTTAAAACACGCCTGCGCAGTAGGGGCCAGCGGAATCCCCAAGGAATAAAGAGAAAGGCACGCATGCGCCCCACAATAGGCGGGTTCTGAGTAGTTTTGTTGAGGTATCGAGGCGTGCGGGGGAAGAGACTGGCCAAGCGAGTGGGTTGGAATGCGCGCGCATTCGCTCTCATCGTCCCGCCCGTTCTGCGCAGGCGCCTCAAACTAGTTGCAGCCACGTGATCGGGAATAGTTGTTCTCCTCCTCCTCCTCCTCTCTGTCCCCCCCTCCTCCTCCTCCCCACCCCCCGTTCTATTACTTGCAGGCCGTTGGGAGGAAGGAGAAATTTTAGGCGGGAAAAGCTGCGCCTCCTGCCTCGCGCAACCCGCGGCCTACCGCGCGCCGGGAAGCGCCAGGCGACGGCGGAGGCGAGTGAGTGGCTTTTGCTCTTCTTCGCGGTTCGCTGAGGCGGCGGGGCGGGGCGGGGAAGCGGGGCGAGAGGGAGCTGGAAGGGGCCGAAGCCCCTCAGTGGAGGCGGGGGGATAGGAGAGGCCTCTGGCGGCAGAGCCCCAGGCGGGAAGCCGCTTTCGCTGAGGGGAAAGAGGGTTGACAGAGCCGCGCATCCCGCCAGGGCCCCTTCAGCGTTTCCTCCCTGGCACTTGCCTCCCTCCACCGACATCCCCGCCTCTCTTTTCATCGCTCCTAATATATTATATAATGCAGCGACTCCGCAGAGCCACGAATAAATAATGATCGGCGGGTTTTTTTAATTGTTCAAAGCGTTTCAGGCGTACTTAATCCGTCTCACAGCAGTTTAATGGGTGAGCTGTGAACTGATGGTAGTTTTGGTGTGGCTTGCAAGTATAAAATTCAGGTGGAGAAACACAAGGCAGGGGTGTGAACTTAAAATAAAATATTGGGGATGGGGGGCTAGGTAAGCCTTGCCCAGCATAATCGATGATGAGATGTGGCACATGCACACCATTTGAATGGCATTGCCCATCAACTCTGGAGGGGCCTGGCCCCCTCTAATGTTTTATTGCAGGGGGATTAAGGGACCTCAGCCCCCAGTAGTTGGCTCCTACCATCACAGGGATATGGGTGGCGCTGTGGTCTAAACCACAGAGCCTTCGACTTGCCGATCGGAAGGTCAGCGGTTCGAATCCCCACAACGGGGTGAGCTCCCGTTGCTCAGTCCCTTCTCCTGCCAACCTAGCAGTTCGAAAGCACGTCATGTGCAAGTAGATAAATAGGTACCGCTCTGGCAGAAAGGTAAACGGCGTTTCCGTGCGCTGCTCTGGTTCGCCAGAAGCGGCTTAGTCATGCTGCACACATGACCCGGAAGCTGTACGCTGGCTCCCTCGGACAATAAAGCAAGATGAGCGCCGCAACCCCAGGTTTAAACTGTTCTTAAAAACACCCAACTTTTCCCAAGTGTCCAAATTGGTTTAGACCACCATGCGAGAAGGTGATTTCTAGTGTGCACCTGTGAAAATATATTGGGAAATTGAATATTATTTATTAGATTGTTATCCTCCAAATGAAGTCAAAATGTCCAAACAACATCAAAGTTAAAATACAAACATCTTAAAAGTTATAATGCATTTTAGTAGCATAAGAAATCAAGATATACCGTATTTACTTGAGTCTAATGCACCACCAAATCTAATGCACACCTCAATTTTCAGAACTGTGAAACCAAAAAAAGTATTGCTGGCGAATGTAAATGTGCCATTGAATCTAATGTGCACCTTAATTTTTGCAATGTAATTTGACCCAAAAAGGTGAGCATAAGATTCGAGTAAATACGGTAGATTGATATTGAATAAAAGTCAAATGAGCTACTATGTTGCAGCAGCTATGTATGAACAAAGTATCTCTGTTCAGCATGCAGTGTATATAATATAGAATTTTGTTATGGCTATTCTAGTATTTATAAAATCGATAGTTTTGTTTATTGCAGAATTGAACTGAGGAAATAATATAGCAATCTTTCCCAGTTTGCATCTGTATTAGACTTGCTTTCAGTTGTTTTCATTTTATTGATTGTGTGTTTGCCTTCTTGTGCTTCTTTGGGAGGAAGGGCACGCTATAAATTTAATAAGTAAATAAATTACTTTTCCACAAACTTTGAAATTGTTACCTTTCAGCATAGAAATTTTCAAGTTCTTTCTGAATTCCATAATTTGTGAGCCACTACTAAGCTGTGACTGTTTTCGGTGTAAAGCTGATGTTTAGGAAACACTGGTCTAGAAAGTAATCCAATGTTTTTGGAAGATGAGAAAGTCAGAGCCTATAATTTTGGTCAATAAACAGGGCAGCTCTTTTTTCTAACTGGTGTTATTTCTAACTCCTACACACTCCCATCAGGCTATTGGCGTGATCACAAAAGTTCTTGTTTTCCTTCTTCCAGCCAGCAGATCCTTCACCAATCTTTGTTGGATATTGCTGATGCAAAACTGTAATTAGGGAGAGAGGAAAGAATGTTCAGGAATCACTAAAAAAAGGTGTGTGTTCTCTAATAAAGGATCTGAGTAATAGAATAAACAAGTGTTTCAAAGCTAGATTTCTTTTCATTCAGAATTCCCCATGATACCCCTCTTCCATTTACCAGACAAAATTCTATGTTCCTAAGAACATTCATAATGGAAACACACAAGTTTCACTTCTCATTTGGTGTATGGTTAATGTGAAAACTTGTTCCAGTAGATTGTTAGAAGATAAAGGATTTTTATCTCTTCTAGGATGCTGGGCGCATGTGGCATGCAGAAATGTCACCAAGAGGCTCTGAAAAAGAATCGTGTTTCCCTAGCAAAGCAGCTAGTTTTGAAGGAACTGATGGAACACCTCATAGAAAAGGATGTGATCACTGAAGCAATGATGGAGATGATACAGGTACAGTTACTCTTGTCAGCAACTGGAATTAAAAGTTAAATTATCCAAAATTATCGTTGCTGTTTATGCTTCTAAGTGCCGCAATTATTCCTGTGTGTCAAATGAGATCAGTAGTATTCGGCAGCAAATAACTAGATAAAAAAATGTCATAGACTAAGACTGGTAATTAGGGATGGGCAGATCTATCTATTTCCAGTCCATTTCCCATGTGTACATTTAGAAGTCCATTCTGTCTGCAATTTTCTTTTCAATTCAGTTTTTGGTACGCATCTTAAATATGCATACTTTATTTGCCTTGTTCTATGTTTTTGAAACGGAAAACCATACCACAAAATTGGAGAAGTGCAAAAACCAACCCCCGTATTATTCCAAGTGAAATCAGGGTAGTTTGCTTAACAATACGGACTGAGCTTCTTACCTGGTAAGAACTGCCTGCAAGTGACCTTTTTAAGATGGAAAAGGGTTAGTCCCCTCTGTTTTCAGACTCAGTGTGCTCCAAAAGACTAAGGAAGGCCTTCTAAGAAAAATATATAGGGTAGGCTAATAACTTTCAAGGACATTTGTGAGGCTGGGCTAAAGAGCAAGAGAATGAACAGAAATGAGGCACTTGGCTAAGTTCTAAAAGCTCATGCTGGCATAAGTAATCAAACAGTTATTGATCCAAGCACCCCTTTTGTCACTTATGTCTCAGTAGCTCCTAAAAGTTACAGTAACTTTTTAAAACAAGTGTTTGCATTACAGAGCAACAACAACAACAACAACAATATTTATTACGGCCGTAGGCCCATACAGGTAAAAACAACACATAAGTAACAGCTTGTGCACGTGGGAAAAAAACAGCCGCTAAAACACCTCTATAACAATAGAATACTATAAGATAGAATGGCATACATTACAGAGCATCATGCCTCTTAAAACACTGGGTGCTATTGAAGTATTCCCATTCTATCATCATCTTCTCTGTTTGAAGGAGTCCAGCTGTGTTGTTGGATGATGCAGACTTAACCAATAAATTGAAATAATGTAGAATGCTGGAGAGGGAAATAATTTTTCCAGTTCCCAAGCTGTGAGGCAGACTTTTCCAGTAATAAATCACAAACATTTTTATTTCTATGTATTTCTAAAGAACCAATATTTTAATACAAAATGTATGTTAAACTATCAAGGGGATGCCAACTTCTTTGCGTGTGAATCTGTGTTAGAAACTTTATAACAAGAATACAAAGCTGACTGAATGAACTACAGCTAAAATCTTACGTTCATTTTTCACATGGTCTAGTCCTCAACCGAAGACTGCAAAAAACAAAGCCATGCTTCCCCTGCCCACCCCCCTAATATTCTTAAGAGGATCTCTTTTCCAGTCTTCAGAGAGTACTGTATTACACCCAGAGCTCAGAAACTGCTTGTGCTAATGAAATTCTCTGTCGCAAAATGTGCCTAGAACAATGGGAGTTTCGAACATTGGTGTGAATAAATGTGTAAAATGTGATTGTCTGATTCACTCTGAGTAAAGTTATGTAGGGTTTTTTTGCAACTGCTCTGTGTTTTGTGTAACATGTCTTGGCCAGGCATTATGTCTTGGGGATGGCGGATATATGCAGAGACATATAACCAAACGAGCCCTCTTGTGAGAACCTCCCAAAGCCCAGTAAGCAAAGCAGAGAGAGCTTAAGAACTCTTTCTGTGCTGGTGCAAAAGGAGCTTTTATATTCCTTGCCTTATGTGCAATTTGCGGGATTTCAGCTGGCCATCTTACAACCATGTATGCTTGAAATCACAGAAGTTAATCACTTGCAAGATGTGATTGTTCTGTGATGTAAAATATTTAATCCTCCCTGTGCAGTTTCCTTGGAGGTTTCCGTACAGGGTTGCTATATGGGAGACAAAAGGAGGAAAGAATAGTGAAATTGAATATATTTATTAAATGTATGTTAACATTTGCATGATTCCATTCTTTCAAATTAGGCAGCAATCCTAGTATACACACTAAGGAGTTCTAGATATAGGTAGGTAGCCGTGTTGGTCTGCTGTAGTCAAAGCAAAATAAAAAAAAATCCTTCCAGTAGCACCTTAAAGACAACTAAGTTTGTTATTGGTATGAGCTTTCGTGTACATGCACACTTCTTAAGATACACTGAAAGAGAAGTCACCAGACCTTTATATAAAAGTAAGAGGGTGGGGAGGGGTATTACTCAGAAGTGTGGTGGGAATGGGTGATTGGCTGAAAGTTGTGGTAAACCAGTTGACGACTGTTAACAACTGCAATTGGCCTTACAGGAAAAAGAAAGGGATGAGATGGCCAAAAACAGCTTTATCATGTATAATGAGATAAGAATCGAATGTCTCTATTCAGACCAGGTCTCTCCATGGTTTTAAGTTTGGTAATATTGTAATTCAGCAACTTCTCTTTCCAGTCTATTTTTGAAATTCTTTTGTAATATTACAGCTACTTTGAGATCTTGTATAGAATGTCCTGGGAGATTGAAGTGTTCTCCTAGTGGATTCTCTGTCTTGTGATTCCTGATGTCAGAAACTAAGGAGTGAGATTCATTAAACTCAGTGAGAGTTGCTTCTGAGTAGATATGTACAGGATTGCCAGGGTGAGAGCACTTCAAAGCTCCATAGGAACGATGTTGGTTCACCTATCCAATTCAGTGATCTTTTACCATGTTTGGTTTTTTTCTGAATTCAGGGCAAGTCTGGAAGTTTTAGCCAAAACATAGAATTCTTGAACCTGCTCCCAAAGAGGGGTCCCAAAGCCTTCTCAGCTTTCTGTGAAGCTTTACAAGAAACCAAACAGCAGCACTTAGTGGAAATGCTCCTGAGCACCATTCCCAGCCATAGCAATGGGAACGCAAGGGTAAGGAAGGATCAAATAAAATGGGGTGGGGGGGACCCCATATTTGTTTAGTGATCTCCTGTTGTCCCCTCCATGCTCCTGAATACCCTCACTTCTATTTTTGTTGTTATGCTGGAGTGGCACATGATTCCTGTGGTGTTTTACATGATGATTATTTTTTTGGGATGTGTGTCGGGAGGGGGAGTAAATACACCTGGCTTGAAATGAATATTCCCCAAAAGAGGATCAGGAATCCTAACTTAAATAGATATACACTTACATGTGTCTTATCTTTTCTGTGCTTTGTGTAAAGACTACCTAAGATGATTGGTGTATGTATAGACATCCAGTAGGCAGAAAGTGGTTATTTTCCTTTGCATCTCTGTATTTATGTTTAATAATGCTGTGTGGACTCTTTCAGCTGAATTCTGGCTATGAGGAAAAGCTGCCATTTCCTATATCTGAATCAGAAATCTCTCAAAAAAGGCCACGGTGGCAACTTGGTAAGTTTATTTTTGTGAAATGTGACTATTGCAATTGTAACAGCTAAAAACTTCCTTTTGTCGTTTACTAGCATTCTATTTAATATGACACACAATGAACAAAAGAAAAAAGATTTCTGTTGTGGGGGTAGGAAAATGCATGTTGATTTTCCAGTGTTGCCTTTGGTTAAGAAAAGATCAAACATTTTTGTTAGGTAAGAGCAAGCCTGAAAACATTTAGCCCCAAGGAGCTATTTTTTAAATATATTAATAACAAAAGTCAGAGATCAGTGTGCAAGGCTTTTGTAATCCAAAATAGATTTCCACCACCTTTGCTTTTGTTATAGCAGCCACATGGAGGTGGTGCTGCTTTATTTCTTTGGAATATTTATATATTCCTCCCTCATAAAGGCTATTTTTAGTAGTTGGATACTATAGGATACATCGAAAATTGCCAGAATGTGTCCACTGATGATGAAATTCAATTTTTGCTTGAAAGATCTATTTGAGCCAAGAATAATGTGTGGAAAAGATAGTATATATGAAATCACATAAAGATAGGCAACTTGTGGCCTATTTTTTCAGACTCAGCCTATGAAGCAATATTATCTGACCAAATGCAGCCTTCAAAATTGTAACGAAAGGTTGCCTGCAATTCCATTTATAAGGAGAAATTCCCACTTTAATATTACACTTGTTTCTTTGTTTTGGATGTTATGCTCCAAACTGTAGTTGCTTTCTTTTGTGGTGTAGTTGCTTTTGGGACCTGGGGGCACATTCAGAAATGTAATAAACTGTTGTGAGCACCACAAAATGCCCAATTGGTGTTGCTCAGGAATGAGCCAAACACACATAAAAAAGACAAATAAACAGACAAAAAAGTTGGCTCTTCACCTACCACCCCAACAACAAAGCTAAAAAAGCACAATTTTTTAAATTAAAAATTGTCCAAAACTGGGAGAGGCAAGAGGCTTTGGGGTGCAATGGGGGGCTTTGGGGTGTCATGAGCGCACCATTTTGGGGACGCAGGTTGCTTGGAAAATAAATGCTGCAAAGGGCTCTTGTATTTTCCTCTTGTTTTAATTGTATCTCATGGCCAGACTTCTTTGAGGGAAATTGTTTTCTCCCTATATATTTTGAAGGGACAGAGATATATTTTAAATAAATTAGATATAAATAAAATTAAAGAGAAGAATGTGCCTGAGATTCACATCTCCATAACAGAAATACTTAAAACTAGGTGACATGTGTTTTTAATAAAACGTGGCTGGGATGTGTGGCAAATTGTATTTCAGTCTCCAGACTATTGTTTTCAGAACGGTGGCTCTTAAGAATACAATATATTGACTATAATGTTTTATATTTTCCATGCAAAAAGCTGACCTACTTTTTACATCCAAATTTTATGGCCAGGTCTCTTGGTTTCGGTTGCATCCTGCTGATCTTCTAAATTGCAGACTGTTTTATTATTAACTAGCAACCAGATAAATTATTCAGTATATGCGTTTTTTATCCATGACTATTAACAATAGCTGTAACACAGAATAATCACAAAACTATAATTGGTTGCCATTAGTCATTATATTTGGCAGGTTGCACAGGGCAAGGTGCCTAGACTTGAGCAAGTCATAGGAGTTTAACTTATGTATTAACCAGCTATGGCAAACCAGTGGCCCCCCAGATGTTATTAGGGTCCAACTCCCATCAACCCCAGCCAACATGGGTTATGGTCACAGAGGATGGGTGTTGTAATCCAAGAACATTTGGTGGGTTTTTCTAAAACGTGGCTCTGTCTGTGTTTCACTGGTAGCCTCAACCCTTTCTCTCCTTGATATAGTCCCAACAAATGCCTATTTGAAGTTGCTACTTCCACTTCAAAGAAATGCTCCATTGGTGTCAATGGGGGCTTCCCTTGAAATGTAGAAAGCAGCATCAGAGAGGCTATTTTTGTTAGCACCATAGTAGGGAGAGAATTAGAGAATTGTAGAGATGGAAGGGAACACCAGGCCCACCTAGTCTAACCCCTTCAGTATTGGAATATTTTGCCCAACATGGGGCTTGAACCCACAACCCTGAGATTAAAGGGCCGCATGCTCTACCAACTGAACTATCCCTCAGAGCTAGAAAGTAAATTTGCCTACTCCATCTCCACAGCCATGAGGCTTCTGCAGCTCCCCTGCAAATGCTGCCTTCATAACAAAAAATGCACACTAATTACATTCATACACTTTATATCAAGTCTGATTTAACCCTGAGATTCTCCCCACTTAATTAATATACACATATGTTCTAAATATCACAAAAAGTGGTGTTTTAAAAAGCTACATAAACATGCATTTGATTTGCAATCATTTTGATCTCTTTACTGTGACTGGACTTACTCCTCTAGTGCTTAAAAAATTGGCGGGTTATATTATTAATTTGGTATCCCTAAATAGTTGTAAATGCCAAGTTTATACCTGCACAGAAGTTATTTTGTTGCTGAGCCACTTAACATTTTGGTTTTTGGCCTGTGTCTCAGCAGAACCAGTGGAGCATTCTTTGGATGATGGAGATGGCCCTCACTATCCTCAGGTGAAGCTATGCACCCCAGAATTCTATCATGAGCATGAGCACATGGTGAGTATCCTGAAGGGTGGAAGTTTAGGGCCCCCCCCCCAAGCATTGGGTGCTTTTATTGGTAATCTGCAGAAAGCCAGCTTCAAAATGTGAAATAAATGCCTGTTCAGGGGATGACATGTTTTTTACTTTCGCATGCAGTTCTAAAAACATGAACCATCTCAAACTGAAAAATAGAGGCAGGTGGTTTAATAAGTTTTATTTTGATGTGTGCTTCTCTTTTAGATACCTGTATTTTCTTCCCAAAGGCACTTACATATTTTCCTTGGATCTTATGCTATTTTGGACTTCTGTTGATTCTGAGTCCAGTTCTTAAGGTGTGATAGCATGAGTTCCATTGCAGTCATTTGATTTAAGTATCCTTCCCTTACAGTCTCTGCCAGTCATTCGCTTCTCACTGGTGCTTCTACCAGACTGGGAGATTTTTTTTCTAATTCTTTAGGCAAAAGAATAAAGTTCTTTTAAAATATCATTAAATTTCTAAATGGAAATCCTGTACACTGATAGAAACAAATATGAACTTGTTTGAGCGTTAGCATGAAACCTTACATTGCTGGGATTTTTCTGGCCATTAGCCTATAAATCCTTTTAAACTACAGTGTTTTTTCTGCTATAAATGTAAGGTGTCCTCTCCCTTTGTGTTTATTTATGTAGGTATGCCATAGGATTCTGACTGTCATGAATAAGTATCTTGTGATTTTGCTGTTTTCATAATATACCAGGAATCTGGATCCATCAGGTTACCTGTTTTTCACAGGCATACAGGATGAAATCACACCCACGGGGCTTGGCGCTGATACTTAGCAACGTGCATTTTAGCAGTGAGACGGACCTAGAGTTCCGTTCTGGTGGCAATGTTGACCAAGTTGCCCTAGAAATGCTCTTCAGACATCTTGGGTACCAAGTGATGGTACGGCATGATCAAACTGCACAGGTGAGCCCTGAGAATGGAACAAGCATGATGAATGTCTCCATCCTGGAAGTCATTTTTTTATAATTGGCTCCTCACAATAAATTGGGTAACTGACATCATTTCTAATGTGAATCTGGGTATACTGGAGCAAGCATTTTATGTATACTAAGGATTGTATTTCCATGTAGAATTTTTATCTCTACTGCTATCTAGATAGCATAATTTACTGTATTTTTATTAAGTACTTTATTTAGTTTGTTCAGTCTCACAATTTTATTAGCAAATTCATTTATTTTAACGCATTTCACTTACGTTACTCTTACACACGTTCAATAAAAATCTACAGAAGATTGCTTAGTGTAATAACTTTGTGATAGTGATTAAATAACTTTGGTCCCCCAGAATTGTAGAGGCTGGGCACAGCAACCAGAAGTTTCTCTCAGCCTTTGCCTATACAGCCAATGCCACTTGGGCTGTTTCTGCCATCAGGAATCTGCTTCCTACTCTGGAGTCAGAGGCCCCAGGAAGACTGGCTGGCTGGTTACAGAATTTTAGAAATTACTATCTCTGAATACTTGGATTAAACAGAATATAAAATCTGGAAATTCTCTGGAAATTGGGCCCATGTTCAACCATTTTTTATAATTAATTAGCCTTCTTTGGCTCCCCATTAAGCTTGTTATTGGTACATGGCTTTGCTCTGTTAATTGTGCCTTTCCCACTTCTCTGGTATTTGCAGTTTTAGGGATTGCTGATTTTAGTTACTTCTTTTCTCAGGAAATGCATAAGGAGTTGGAAAACTTTTCAAAGCTTCCAGTTCACCGAGATGTAGATTCCTGCATAGTATCACTTCTCTCACATGGCATAGAGGGTGGGGTCTATGGAGTGGATGGCAAACTGCTTCAGGTAATTTACCTGTGTGGATTCCTCCTTTGTGTAGGGCATGGTCATCTAAGGATGATGAAATTGGCAACCAGCTACTGGCAAATAAAGTTATAATAGATTCTGGCCTGAAGCAGAAATGAAGGTATTTCTGGAAGTTGGAAAGCAATTAATGGAAACATATAGGAGCAGAATGTATATTTGAATGATATTTAGAATATTGTGATTGCTTGCCTATTTCATTGCCACCCTTCAATATAAATATTATCATGATGATTTACAGAATAAAATATATAACAATTAAAAAGCATGATTCAGATAAAATTGGTTTAGCAGTTTTTTCTAACAAATGTTTACCGTGGTTTTTTTTCCAGCTGCAGGAGATTTTCAGGCTCTTTGATAATGCAAACTGCCCTAGGCTTCAGAATAAGCCCAAAATGTTCTTCATTCAAGCATGCCGGGGAGGTAGGTAACCCAAGGAGAAGGGTGTGGGGGTATGCGGGTGGGGTTACCTGTGCTTCACAAACATTCCCCATTCTACACAGCTTGCGCTCAACTCTCCTCTTTGCTTCTCTCAGGTATAAGCGGAACCCACATTCACCTCCCTGCCTTGCTGTTGCCACTACCTCTCTCTGTAAGTGCTTCTCACTCTGCATGGCATGTGGTCAGCTGATTGCAGACCCTGCAGCACCGTGACAAAGGGGAGCTTTGTAATAATTCCCATATCTTGCATGTGTGGTGTGGGGCGGTTAGCCACACTAATCATAACCCAGCATGGAGATTTTACCTGCATCCTGGAACTTGATCACAGTTGCTCTTTGGTCTGGACTATAGATTTACGTATATTTTCTGGATTTGGGGGAAATAAAAAAAGCAGCAGTCCGATGGCCAGTAACCCACCTTCCATAACACCATAACATAAAACAAGCGCTATGCATTCCTTTGAAGAGAGATTCCATTGAAAAACTCTTTTATGAAGTTCCTTAAAATCAGATGGGGAACAGGGTCTTCAGCTGCATTTAGAGCATGTACAAGAAAATTTAGACATTCAAAGCTTAATGTCACTGTCTTCAGTGACATGGTCACTCATGGAAGAAACTCTTAAGTCCATTGAAAGGAATTTTGGAAGAAAAGTACCAAGAAACACAAGAGGGGCATAAGCTTCTTGGCATAAACTTTCTAGCACATCTTCCAATTATACTGTAACTTGTATAGGAGATGATGGGAGATTCACAAAACAGGTCACTTTCCTTAGCCATTTGAGGCCATGCTGGAACATAAGCCTACAAGAAATGTAGCATTACTTCCCAGTAACCTTACTAATTCAAGCACAGAACCTTAATGAATCCTCCCCTTCAGTGAAGAAAAGGCTCCCAGAGTGGCTTCCAGTTCTTAAATGTAATAAAACTAACATGTACACGCACCACCTCTTTTCTACCTTGCTCCAAGCTTGTGCTTTTCTTTCTTAATTGCCTCCTTCACATTTTATTTCCCTTGCCGCCTGCCCCGCCAGCAAATGTCACTACAAGTGCCTCTGGGGCTAATGTTCTCCCAGTTGTTTTCTGGTCTGAGAGAGAAGGAAGGGGGGTCAGTTTGCTCTTGATGCTGCTTTTAAAACACCACTCTGCTCGACTTTGACCTGCTCAAATTAATGCAAGAAGCAATCCCAAAATGGTATATTCAATGGGACTGAGACATCCAGAAGTGGGATTTAGGACTTCCAAGTTAACAGTCACATTTCCAACTGTGGATTATCCGTCTTTAAGAAATTCTTAACATAGAAGCCTAAGTTCTTCCAAAATTCAGTTCTTATGCCTCTACTTGGTGGCTTCAGCAAGCATTTCAAAACTGAATAAGCCTGTCTGGATGGGCTAAACCAAATGAAGCTTTTGCAACATATTTGTGCTTGATGCAGGCCTAGTTTTTTTTTTTTTTTAAATCTATAGACACTATAAAACCATTATGACCTGGAGATCCTTTGCACAGTATGTTTAGAGTGCATATATAGAATATAGTCCAACTACAACTTCTGAATAGAAAATGGTTTGAAGAAGTGAACAGTTCAGCTGATAAGAGAAGTAATGAAAAACAGAAGCCATTCCTTTTCATCAACAGTTGAAAGTTATAGTCCTCCTTCATGCTTTTATATTTTCCTTTTCAGTCTTACCTTGATAGTGAAAAAACAACACACAGGTTTTGTTCTAAGAAACAAATGGAAAATTTATAGTATCCCGTGCTCATGAAGCTACCTTGAAGTTTCTGTCTGTCAGCCTCGTACCTACGAATTAAATTTCTTCTAAGCAGAAACACTGTGGTCACTTACAGAAAATTCAAGGTGCAGTTTTGCTAAATTATGCTTAAACCTGAGTAGAGATCACTTTGATAAAGGAGACTCGGTGCTATTCAGATGAGCTTTAAAGCAGCAAAATTGAAAGAAATTAGTGTCTTGAAAATAAAGCAGAATTTCTGATCTTGAAGCAGGTTTTGGGCAGCAGTTTACCGTTTGGCAGTTTAATCCAGTTTTGCAAGCTCACTGCTGGTGGAATAAATTGTGAAAATACTTCGCAAGCATTATTTGATCAAACTTCATTTTACTGGACACCATTAGAAACTAGCTTGAGGGTGTCACTTGAAATAGTTTATCCTGAGTCAGATCTTCCTTCTCGCCATGCTTTTGATAATGATGATGATTTGAAATTTTAAATATCAAAAGTCACAGTGGCTAATGCCTGTATATGTATAGATCTTACTAGACATGTTGGTGATGCTGCTTGAGAGCAAAAATATCTGTTCTCAGTCTTTCTTAAAATGGTTTTGTGTGTCCGATTTATTAGTTCGTGGATGCTTGATGTTTTCAAAAGTTGTAATGCAATCCAAGAAGATTGTGCTGTTTGAAACCAGGCAGTTTTCATTCAAGTCTATCTAAAAAATGATCAAGGGCTCTGTCCTACATTTTTCTCATTCCTTTTATTACCTCTAACCTATGTATACACATCTTTTGTACTGTTTAAGATGTATGGTGATTACAGAGGGAAAGCAGCTGGAACAACCTTTCCAAGATGTATAAATACTTTCTCTTCAGATTTTATTCCCAGATTTGCTTCGTCTCGGGTTTATACCCTTACTTAAATATGCTTAATATTACTTAATAACCTTAGTCTTTCTTTTCTTTTTTCTTGCTCTTCCTGTACATGTTGCTTTTTCCTATTTGCTCTGGCAAGATGTAGAAAGAACGAGTCTGTAGCACTTTAAAGACTTAATAAATTAATTGTGACATAAACTTCCTTAGGCTGGAGTCCACTGCTTCAGGTGCATGAAGTATTCTCAGTTGGTTAGTCTATGCCAATGGGGGGTATAATCAATGGGATTTTCCTCTTCTATGGCAGGTGATTCTCCAGGGGCTGATGGGGAAGGGGAAAGCTAAGGTGAAAACAGTTGGGATTCTTAAATCAGTGCCTGGCTTACACACGACTACTTTGGACATGAGTTCCCATGTGTACCAGGGGAGTGGTACCAGTGCTTTTTGATCATTTAATTACTGCAAGGTAGATAAGTGGCTAATAAGACTATTGTAGTCAAATTTGGTTATTGTTGCCAAAAGTAAGGAGGTCAGGGAATGTAGATGATGCTCAATAGTAAACCCTACTAATTGAACATACAATCAGAAATGTACCTTTAGAAAAGATGCTTGACGAAGGTGGGTGAAATTCCTGCCTTCTTGTTTTCTCTTTATTAGATGAGACAGACCGTGGAGTGGACCAAATAGATGGAAATGAGCGTGCTGACTCTCCAGGTTGCGAAGAAAGCGATGCCAACAAGAAAGAGAATCCCAAGCTGCGTCTTCCCACTTGCTCTGATATGATATGTGGCTATGCCTGTCTGAGAGGTACCTGGAATAGTACCATAAAAGTCTTTTCGTTACGTTATTTTAATGAACTGCTCAAAGGTGGTTTTACACCTTTGAACTGAGTTGCTGTTGGTGGATCATCATGCACTTGTCCCTCTTTTTCTACTTTGCACTGACTTTACTTACTTACTTACTTACTTACTTACTTACAGGCACAGCTGCTATGAGAAACACCAAACGTGGGTCCTGGTATGTAGAGGCTCTGACTTCTGTGTTTGCTGAAGATTCCAGAAATACGCATGTGGCTGACATGCTTGTAAAGGTGAGCTGGGATGCTGTGCTTCACTCTTGCTTCTCAACTAACTTCTAGAAGGCGCTGCACTCTTGAGATTCTTGTTTAACTTTCGTTGGACCTCCTGTAGCATTACTGTTCCCTTTTGGGGCCTCTGGGAAGCAAAGTGCAACTTCTGCAAACAGACATTTGATATAATTTAGGGGTGTGCTGTCAAGAGAACAAGCTGGTCATCACACTTTTCCAACAACACAAGAGACGACTCTACACATGGACATCACCAGATGGGCAGCATCGAAGTCAGATTGATTATATTCTCTGCAGCCAAAGATGGAGAAGCTCTATACAGTCAGCAAAAACAAGACCTGGAGCCGACTGTGGCTCAGATCATCAGCTTCTTATAGCAAAATTCAAGCTTACCGTATTTTTCGCCCCATAGGGCGCACCTAGTTTTTTTGGGGGGGGAAATAAAGGGGGAAAAAATTATTTCCCCCCCAGGTGCAGGGTGGGGCAGGGGAAGCCCGAGGTTCCCCAGCCCCCAGAACAGGCTGCTCTCCGCAAGCCATGGGAGCCCTCTAGACATCCTGGAGAGTGAAGTCAAATGGGCCTTCGAAAGCACTGCTAATAACAAGGCCAGTGGAAGTGGTGCTATTCCAGCTGAACTATTTAAAATTTTAAAAGATGATGCTGTTAAGGTGCTACACACAATATGCCAGCAAGTTTGGAAAACTCGGCAGTGGCCAGAGGATTGGAGAAGATCAGTCTACAGCCCAATCCCAAAGAATGCTCCAACTACCGCACAATTGCACTCATTTCACACGCTAGCAAGGTTATGCTTAAAATTCTACAAGGCAGGCTTAAGCAGTATGTGGACCGAGAATTCCCAGAAGTGCAAGCTGGATTTTAATAGGACAGTAGACTGGAAGTCTCGAGTAAACAAATATCCTGTCTGGTTTGAATTTCAGTAGAGCATCTGAACCAAAATATAAATAAATAAATATTCAAAAATGAATACTGTTTTAAATTTCTAAGCCTTTCTTTTGCCTTTTGTTACCTTTTCATTTAGGTGAATGGAATGATCAAGCACCGAGAAGGTCATGCCCCAGGCACCGAGTTCCACCGCTGCAAGGAGATGTCAGAGTATTGTAGCACTCTTTGCCAGGACCTTTACTTGTTCCCAGGAATTAACTGTGTCATCTAAGGGGGCCACTGCCTCTAAGGCCAAAGTCCACGTAATACTCTGTGCCATAGGATGACCTTCTGTAGAGGTCTAGGGCTACTCTTCCCTTACAGCATTTCATATTGAAGGTAGGGGGCGTTAAGCTGTCCTGTTTAGGAAGCGGTTGACTGATGAACATATGATACTTGTTCTGTTGTTTCTAACAGTTTTTCTGATTTTATTGGGAATTTCATATGTTATCAGATATTGTGACCCATGGAAATTAGCATATAAGTGTCTTTTAATTTGATCATGCCTGGCTAAGCCAGCTTTCTTACTCAGTGTGCAGCTTTTTTACTCATTGTGCAAATTTCTCTAATATCACTATTTCAGACAGACTTTGGCAACTTGTTGATGCTTGCCTCCCAGTTCAGGGTTTGTAAGTA
The DNA here is from genome assembly GCF_964234715.1 of Podarcis melisellensis. Taxonomy (NCBI): domain Eukaryota; kingdom Metazoa; phylum Chordata; class Lepidosauria; order Squamata; family Lacertidae; genus Podarcis; species Podarcis melisellensis. The sequence goes on from NC_138534.1 coordinate 31,849,519, forward strand.
TAGTGTGTTTATGTGCCAACATTGAGGTTGATGGGGAGCACCTAGGTAGCGAGTATTTATCACAAACAGGAGTGTGAGAAATACCCCCCCCCCAAAAAAAAAATCTGTTCTGCTTATTTTCTCAAAGAAGTTGATAATTATTAGCACAAACTGACACCAGGACTTGGAAACAATTGAAACAGGTTTCCATTCCACAAGGTGTTTCTAATTATATAACAAGTTTGTCTTTTTGACTTCTATTGTTGCTATTTCCATTCTCAATGGTAGCATACCCTGTGATGACTATTGTAGACTTGTCATTTTATTAGGAGATGTTTGCCTACACTGTATTTGCCTATATTTTCTGCCCACCCATCCCATGATTCCCTATTCCTTGTGAGTGAAATTGATCCTCATGAGCAGAGGCATGGCTATAAGCGCCCCCCCCCCCAGCTGCTCAGATGCCACACATGGCTTTTTAAGGGCAAATCTACACATTGGCAGAGTTAGGGAAATCTCTGCATGCCCATTTGCACACCTGCTTTGCTCCTCCCATTGTGTGAGCAAACAATTCAGGAAGTCTTCAGTTAATTATGCATTCTTTTTTCCAGTACTGTAACGGCCCCCTTTTGCGGGACCTGCCATTTTAAGAAACTCACTTGCAAAATGAGGACAATCCTCAAGAGCCAGTCTTATTTATATGTGCAAATGTATACTCCCCAGTGGTGCAACAGTCCTGGCACCCAGTAGCCACAGGTAATTAAAAGCCTGGACTTTTAACTGGTGCATATGTTTGCTGCAGAGCACAGGAAATGTGCTCTATTCCCTCTCCCCCACCACTTTTTTTTTTAATTGCATGCCACACCTATGTTTTGCAGTTACGTTCTTGTATATTGTTGCCTTTCGGCATCCTAATAACTGCAGCCAAGGACTGTATGCTTAAACAAGCTGCCCTTGATCAGCCTTTATCATTCTCTTTTGCCTAAGATTTTGAAAAAAAATATTTTTATAGGATTTTGATATATATTTTTAAAAACAAACATAATGGTTAGGAAAATAACATGAGGCAGAATAATCTAACAAGAGGCCAGAAGCTTAGAAGGTCCTTTTGTCCTGCCCTAGTGCAGTTGAACTGCACACCACACCTGTTGAGCAGTAGCCATTTCAGGGCCAGTGAACAGCTCAGGGTGACAACTCAAAGGTTCTTTCCTCTGAGTAAAAATAGAAAAAAAACATGGGAGTCCTCTCTGGAAATTGGTGCTTGGTAACTGTACTGTGTTAGTACAGACGTCTCCTCCTAGTCTGAGAAAGGAGAGGGCAGGTCTTTGTCACTGCCACTTTTTATAAACTTTGTATATAAACTATATCTCCATGTGCCAAAATAAAAAGTGATCTTGTTTTCTAACTGGTGTACTTTGTTGTTGTTTTTTTTTAACCAATAAGGAGGCATCGTCTCTTTCTCTATATCTGCAGTGCAACTAGGTTACAGAACAGGCCTTTTACCAAAGAGAACTGGTACAAAACAGGATTGATTCTAATCCTGGAGTCATGAATGTGGGTAAAGTTTTCAGTTCTGTGTAGTTGTGAGTATGAGCCCTTTGTCTGGAGCATGGGTAGGCAAACTAAGGCCCGGGGGCTGGATCCGGCCCAATCGCCTTCTCAATCCGGCCCATGGACGGTCCCGGAATCAGCATGTTTTTACATGAGTAGAATGTGTCCTTTTATTTAAAATGCATCTCTGGGTTATTTGTGGGGCCTGCCTGGTGTTTTTACATGAGTAGAATGTGTGCTTTTATTTAAAATTCATCTCTGGGTTATTTGTGGGGCATAGGAATTCATTCTTTTTCTCCCACCACAAATATAGTCCGGCCCCCCCAAGGTCTGAGGGACAATGGACCGGCCCCCTGCTGAAAAAGTTTGCTAAGCGCTGAGCATTCAAAACAGGGATCCTCCTTAGTGACACCTGTGTAATCTTGTGTTGCACTTGGTTGATTTTACAGGAGAGGAGTGTGGTTTATGATAGCTGTATAGATAGGGTTCTGACCTCATGTGACCACGCTTAATCTTTTTTAAACCCACCATGCTTGCGTGAATTTACCCCCAATAAGTATAGTACTTGTTAACATGGTTACATTGGGTCTGATGTCCTTTCCTCCATATGGTTATCTGGCCCACAGCATACTTTGAATTTGGAGGTCACTTATTAGTTTGTAAATACCCAAATTAAAGGATTTAAAAACCAAAAGAAAAGCCATTTAGGTTTTTCAGAAGAAAACAGCCAAAGAAAAAGCAAAATGGTAGCCTCAGGGAAAGTGGAAAGGAAACACTTTCACAAATATATTAAGCAGACACTGGGATTCTTATGAAAACGTCAATTGCATTAATAAGTAAAAATGTAAAAGGTCACTAAAATTGCCGGGCTGATGAGCTATTATTTTGCATGCTTTTGCTCATAATTATAGTCGGCTTGACTGAGTTGAAGGATTCACTTTAGTAACTGAAGACAAGTTATGCAGAAACCATTTTTAGTGTGTATGTAGTTTGAGAAACTACATTTTGTGTGTGCATATTTTATTTAAGGTACTACACCATTAAATAAACCCTTAGGAATATGATTGTCCCGGGCTACATCTTAAGAGAAGAACTGTTGCCATCAAAGCAAAAGTGGTTTGGTAATATCCATGTTTTGCAGTCTGTACTCTTCTACTAAATAGGTATTTCAGAATCCTTCTAAATCAGTGCAAGCGGGGGGGGGGGCTTGGTAGTTCCACCACCTTCAGAAGTTCCAGGGTGGCAGTGGTCTGGAAGAGGGCATTCTCCATGTGATTCTCCCTATGCTGTAGAATTCCATTCCCACAGGTGCACTGGGCACTTTCACTACATAGATTTTGTCATAAGCTGAAGATGCACCGGGTAGGCAGCTGGAGTGGTTCAGATAATTAGATGTGCATGACAGAAATCTGAACATCTGAAACAGCCCCTAGAAAAAGGTAGTCTTAAGTAAAACAGAAAAGGAATTGTTTAGACTGGGCATTGTGGAATAGAACAAGAGCTAATGGGACAAAATTATGGAAGCACCACATCTCAGCCCTAAGCATGTTTACAGTTACATCCTGCTGACTTCATTGGAGCTTATTTGCAGTAAGGACACTGGCTGTTGCCTGCTTATGAGAACAATCTCTGAAGCCTGTGGGATTTGAACTTAGCTTCCCAGGGGATGCTGTTGAGAGTCTGTCAACAAGGGCATTCGAAATATACAAAGCTTTGGATTATGGGCTGTAATGGTAATAGCCGGGCATTGGCACCTTTGCCACTAAGATATCCTTCTCAGTCTAATAATTTTGGTCATTCTTCATTCTTTTTTCCCAATGCTTTTTCCATGAGTCGAACAAATGTCAACCTCTGGTCCACCTCCACCAAAACCCTACCGATCACCCTTCCAGTTCTGGAATCATTGGCCTTGGACACAAACAACCCCACTGGAGCCAGGAGAAAGAAATCTTATCACCTTTTAATTTACTAGGCTGACTCAGTGCCAGAGCAGCAGTTAGAGGCATTAGAGCAGGGACACGACTGCTGTGTCAGAGCATGAGCAGAACCAGGGTATCTGGTTACGCATCCCCCCCACAGTGAGCCTTTAGCTGGAGCACTCACAACTTCAGTTTTGTCCCATTCCATGATCCTGCAACCGGGAAGCAGAAGGGAAGGCACCTCCCCCGGGATGCCCAGTTTCCCCATTTGCAAACACTGGATATGACTGGGGACAACCGTCCAAAAAGGACATTACGGTATCAGCAGACACTGGTGAGTACACTGGTGTTGCATACTTCTCATTTACCTTGGACACCAGCCAGGGAGCCTTCAATTGTTGTCTCGTACCCTGTAATCTGCCACTTGAGAACCACTGTTTGGGATGCCTTTAGTTGTCCAAGCATCACGGAAAACCAGTGTAAAACGTGAAAAGTCATTCCTACACTTTCTGGGTGGAGTGAAAATCCTTTGATAGTTTGAGAGGCAAAAACAAAACAAAAGAAAAACAGAGTCTCTCCCTTCCCAAACAGATGTCCGGGCAGTTAAGTTCACTTAAGGGATAATTTGCAGTTTGGTTTTTGCCTGTGCTGGATTGGGAGGTAAGGTTGTTTGAGGTTCGAAGTTAGAAATATTGCCATTTAGCTTCCAGCTGAGGTGAAGAGTTGCCCCAGGATAAGGAAAAGACAATAAAACTAATGCTTGAGTGCTTCAATCTTTGTAACGCCTGCTGCAGTAAAATTACTCTTCTGTCTTCCATGTATTGTGCTGGCAGCTATAAGGTTTGGGTGGTTTGAGGTTACATTAGTATTCTGTTCTGTGTTGCTAAGCAGGAAAACGTTCGGCTCTTAGATTCTGGATTCTGTTTTTATTTGTATAATTTTGGAAGATTTCTTCAGGGAATGCATGGGGAATTACTGATGAATATTATAGAAGGTGTCTTAGCTACTTCTTTGAATGATGACTGCCAGTGACCTGTATACTGTATTGCAAAATAATGAGTGCTGTTGTGCAGAAATGATTAAGCAGTTTGCTCAGACGGGCAGTGGTTATCCAAGGTTTGGGGCAGAGGTCTTTCCCAGCTTGTTACTGGAGAGTCTTTTAACTGGCAATACCTGAATGGTGATTCTGTTTGCTGCCTTAAGCATGTCAGTGCAAAGGCATTACTGTATTATCAATCTAACAAATTAAATTCTCAATACTCCAGAAAAAAATTTAATGATTGAATCACAAGAGATGGACAGATAATGTGGGGAAAATGGTTGCATGACACATTCATTGTATTCACATGTTTTCAGATATACTATATGCTGAGAAAATCTTTGGTATACACCTTAGAAACTGTGTTAGAAACTCATATATAGAATCTAGGTGCCAAATGACTCCTTAAACCAAGTTTGCAGTCACCAAAATGGAATGTCTAGTTGCCATTTTGGGGCAAGATGGCTGTAAATTCTTATTTTTCAAATGATGGACTGACTGATTGATTCTCAGTTAAACACCAGGATAGAGCTAAGAGCTCTGAGAAGAAAAGTTACTTGATCCAGGGACAGTCCATATATATATATATATATATATATATATATATATATATATATATATGCAGGTTTTGGTGTCCTCGGGTGTCTTCCCGTGTAAAAGTTGGGGTGTCTAGGCGACGTTTCGACGAGGTCTCACTCGTCATCTTCAGGCTGGTGCTTTCGGCTTCTTGTTACTGGAACAGAGCAGGATCTCAGTGTTTGAGTTCCTATAAATACTGTTGAGGGGGTGTGGTGTATAGCCTCCAATGTTCTGGGCAGAGAGGAAGTTCCCAGGCTAGTGTGCCTTTTCTTCTTTTGTTCCTTAATTACTTGAGGGATATCTTGAGTGATTTCTTGAGTGATATCCTGAGTACCACTTAGGTGGGTCATTAGGTGTGGATTAGTTGCTAAAGTCTTTGTGTCTTGACCTCTTGAACTTTGTGAAGAGTTTTTCTGAGAAGATGGCTGTACTGCACTTAGTTGTGCTCTGGCTTGGCTTCGTGTATAGGGGCGAGCTGTGGTTTTGTGGCCTGTGTCAGCCAGATCTGTGTAGGGATTGCAGGGGGGTGCAGCATCCGGAGGTGCCACCATGGTTTGGCTACTGGATGGTGTCTGTAATTTATCTGTGGAGAGGGTCTGGGTTTGGGTCTGGTGTGGTTGATTGGTGATGGCGTTCTGTGTGCCTCTGGATCTGGTGTCAGTTTTTGTGGGGAGGGCTAATTTCCAGATGTCTGGCAAGCGGGATGTGTCGTCACGCTTGTTCATGTTGTGAGGGTGTTTCTCTATCTCGATGGCTTCCATGATTATTCTCTTGTGGTGATGTTCCATGTTAAAGAGCAATTTGGAATCTGCAAAATTAATTTCGTGTCCTGTTTCTTTCATGTGTTGGAAAAGAGAGGAAGTTTTTTCTTCTTTTTTGACGGCATTCTTGTGTTCTGCGATACGTGCATTTATTCGTCTGTTTGTTTGTCCAATGTACGTGGCTGGGCAGACTTTGCAGGGTATTTCATAGACCCCTTGGTTTTCCAACTGGATTTTATCCTTGGGGTTTCTGAGGATATTGGCTATTTTTTGGTTGGTGCAAAAGGCTGTTTTGATATTGTGTTTATGGAGGATTTTGCTAATTTTATCTGTAGTGCCCTTGATATAAGGAAGGAGGGCCATGCCATTGTTTTCTTCTGTGTCTTGGTTTTTGGGGGGTGTTTCTTTTTGGATTAGCTTCGTAACCCTGTTTTGCTGGTATCCATTGGCAATTAACACATTTGAGAGATTCTGTAACTCAGTTGTCAAGTGGTCTTTGTCAGCCAGGCGTTTGGTTCTGGAGATGAGAGTCTTGGCTACGGAGTTTATTTGTGCAGGGTGGTGGTGTGATTGTGCATGTAAGTAGCGGCTAAAAACTCTTCACAAAGTTCAAGAGGTCAAGACACAAAGACTTTAGCAACTAATCCACACCTAATGACCCACCTAAGTGGTACTCAGGATATCACTCAAGAAATCACTCAAGATATCCCTCAAGTAATTAAGGAACAAAAGAAGAAAAGGCACACTAGCCTGGGAACTTCCTCTCTGCCCAGAACATTGGAGGCTATACACCACACCCCCTCAACAGTATTTATAGGAACTCAAACACTGAGATCCTGCTCTGTTCCAGTAACAAGAAGCCGAAAGCACCAGCCTGAAGATGACGAGTGAGACCTCGTCGAAACGTCGCCTAGACACCCCAACTTTTACACGGGAAGACACCCGAGGACACCAAAACCTGCATTCCTGTACCCGTGAAAATCTACGAAAGCAATATATATATATATATATATATATATATATATATATATATATATATATATATAGTGACTGCTTCTGCTCAGGCTGCACAGAAAAAGCATTTGGCTCTTGAAATTCATTTTGATGGTGCAGGTAAAATATAACTGATAACTGATAAAATTCTACAGGCTGTGGTATTAGTGTGTGAAAACAGTCAAGATCTAATGATCCCCAGGCATGCACCTCCAGATGGTGGAGATGTCAGGCACCCTCCTGGTGTCCAGGTATCTTCACTGGGTTGCAAGTGGCCGATAGCTCCTGGTTAATTTCAAACACTGGTTAGAAACATAACTTACTACTTAAATGTTTTAGTCGTAATGGAACAAACTGATAAAAACGTTGGAATTGTATTGGTTTGTAAATTTCAATTAAAAATAAGCCAGTTATTGGCAGGGGATATCCTTTCTTGGGGCAGGATTTTTGACTAAATAGCCCACTGCAGGCCTCCCTACGCCACACCAAACAAGAACCCTTCATGCATTCTCAATGGTGTACATTCATTTCAGTGGATGCGGTAGATTTGTGGAAATGCTGTTGGTGTGTTTGGGCAGTGGCGTTTTGTGGACACAATAAAGGTCCCGTGCCCATTAAGAGTTCAGTGGGATAGTGTTCATTATGGAAAGGATCTTAGAGTGGACCTACAGTTAAAATAAATTAGTTGTACGTCTGCAAGACTGCGTTATTACAGGTTACCTGAACAAGCGATATTTAACAGGTCCTGAGAGAGACTGACAGGCCATAATTCATAACATAGCAATAACTCAAGGCAGCTTTATTGCATTACAGTTATTGCCAAATACCCAGAAAAGCTTCAGCTTGAAGGCAGGGATACTTTGTGCCAGCTGCCATCTACTAGGCTCATTTTTAAAAAAAGCGAAAATAAAATAGTATAATCATCACCCAAAGAATTTAATCACATTGATTTATTCACACAAAGTGAAGCATTTTGGCATACCTGTTATGTGGGTTGTAAGTTTCTTCTTCAGCTGGGATATTTGGCCTGTAAGTAGGGGCTGGCTCAAACCAACAAGCAGTACTTGTGGCTATGAGGGTTGCCAGGCTAATTGGTATAATTTCTTTGGGGGAAGAACAATTGTGCTGATATTAGCCAATAGTCCTTGCTGCGTTATTAGATGCCTGCTGAATACTCTCCACCCAGAGACTTGAGTTGGCATTCGTCTGTCTTGAGCAAGTGTTCCTCCAGGGGTGAAGTCAAGCTGCTGTGTTAATTTAACTAATAATTTTTATTATTATTATTATCTTATTACCATATGTAACTAACTATACATGCTTTTAAAATCTTGCTGATTTTATCTATTTACTGATAATTACTGTATTTTTCGCTCTATAACACGCACCCGACCATAACACGCATGTAGTTTTTAGAGGAGGAAAATCCGTAGGCATGCCACCCGTAGGCATTTCCTCCATAACACACACAGACATTTCCCCTTACTTTCTAGGAGGAAAAATGTGAGTGCTATGGTGCAAAAAATACGGTATATTATTTTTGTATACTGCTTAGAGATTCTTAATGATGTTTACTGTTTTTTTCTAAATAAATAAAAGCCTTCCTGTGTCTGCAAACAGGAAAACTCAAGACGGTGAAAACATGCCCCTTTCGCCCACAATATGGAGGGAGTAACTGCTGTTGTCATGTATTTTTACATTTATTTTATGAATTTGTTCTTAGTTGCCTTGAGTGCTTTTTTAAAAAAGCAGAAGAGAGGAATTTAAATAGTTTTTAATAATAATAATAATAATAATGGTCATGCAGGGCAGCAAGAATAGCTTGAGCTGGCTCTGCTGTATATGAAATTTGCCACGGACTCATTTGTGTTTTGGAAATGCATTTTGAGAACGGCGACTCTCTCTGTGACTCTGGTGAGTGTAACGTTCAGTAGACCAGACACCAGTCTGAACTCAACCGCTTTCATGCAAGCATCTCAAATGCAAAAGAGGAACACTGGCACCACTTTATGACGCATTCCGCTTGAGGCCACATACCCTACTTTATAGAGGTATGTCCCCTGTTTGGAGAGTAGGGAGGGTTTTGAAGTTTCCCCATTTAACACCAGGGTAGCAGGCTGAGGAGGCACATAAGTCACCTCGTCATGAACTTCTTCGCTATTGGAAGAGTCATTGCATTTCTGCTTAAATTTCTGTAATTTATAAATCTGCATCTATACTTGTAAACTAGTATATGTACATATTCAAATCCGTGCCCTCTTTTGTCTCTTTTTGGGAGATTTGTTTCTTCAATGTAGGCATTGTGCTAGTGACCAAACTAAGTTAGAGACTCCATGTTAATCAGGACTAATGTGGAATTTCAGTTTCCAGTGTTCATTACGGACAGATCACTTCCTTGTGAGGTTCAGACAAATGATATTTTTGACTTTCTGCACGAGTGGTGGACAGGTTATAACAGCCACCTCCAGAGGTTCATGGATTCCTGAAGGGCACTGAAGAGTTTCCAATATGCAAAGGCGGTTCCCTTGTTGAGCCCTGGTCACTGTGTGGAAGTTGGAGATGACCTGGTAGAAAGGGAAATGTCATGTGAGAAGCAAAGAGGTAGAAGAGATTTTTGATGGGCTGTACAGGCAGTCCCAGTGCATCTTCTTCTGATGCCCAGCTGTTGCTGGACACCCTTTTAAAAAGTGATAGATGAGATCTTATTAAAGCTCCATTTAGATAGTCCACCGCTTTCCCCTCATGCTTAAGACCTCACTGTGGTGGCCACTCCCTTTGCTATTTCAAAGTTGCAGGAACTATTTGCCATCTTAGGGCTGTTTGGAAGCTTTATCCGGCGCCAAATGCAGCTGTCCATGTGTCAAGCTATATTTCTTTTGGGTGTTGGGTGTGTCCCAGTTTCTGTGCCATAAAGGAATGGCAGCAGAGAGTTCTCTCAACGGGTGGTGTAACAAATCTACTCCACTTGCTGAAAACAGCTGATGCCATTTTTACATAAACTGTTTTCATTTGTACATCCATATAGGGTGAGAGAGGATCTACCTCATTCAACCCTAAAGCTAATATTGCAATTTCAGCCTTGTTAAAAAGTGCAATAGTCACATGTAAGATCAGGGAGGTCTTTTAATTTCCGAACACCTTAGAGTTGATGATGACCATCTCCAATCTAGAAATGTATGTCAGGGCTCTATTGATCTATTTGTATGGCATTCTGGATATATGTGGTCCTTCATTCTCGCATTTAAAGCCCGAAGTGGGCATTTGTTTAGCTAAGAAATATCTCCAGCACTGAGAGATGTTCAGGGAACCAAGATGGCTGAGCTTGGCTGTTGCAAAATACGGTGGCAGACAAATATGAAAGCACTCTGGTAACTTCCAAAATGGATTATTGCTATATACACCCCACATTAGTCAAATGTTTAGTCATTAGATGTGCTGAAATAAATGAATATGGCTAACTTAGGTTCATTAATTTCAGTTAGTTTACTCTGAATAGAACTGGGCTGAATACAACTCAGTGTTTCCTGTTTGTTATGTTCCTATTTAGTGTTGGATCCAATATTACCCAGCTGATAGTTTGAACACATGGAATGCTCATTGTCTTTCAGGTCTGAGCACAGACAATAGAGAGTTAAGATGTGCTATAAAGCGATGAAGCAGCAGCAGCAGCACTGAACATTTTAAGAATCCTAAGTTACTCCTGCAGGAACAAGGGCAGCAGCAACGTCTCCATTTGGTTGCCGGGATAATTTCAAGTTGTTAACAGTGTCTCAGGTTGCTTACTGTCAACCTGTTTGTTGAGCATTCATCCTGATTTGCTTGCACAAGATGTGCAGGGAGGTTAGATGACGCAATTTAATGAGCAGTCTTTCTGATTTGTTGTACAAGAGCACCAAATCAACTTTTAATTGTGTGCAAGCTGAATTGGCTGGAAAGTGATTGAATCCCACTCCAAAACAGTGACCGTCTTGTTAGCTCCCTCTGAGTCAGGTTTGACTAATTTGCACTAAAAAAAGGCAAACTTACTGAATGTGCCGCTCCCATGTGACACTTCTCACTTGATTAGGCACTTCACCTGAGTGTTTCCAGCCATTATATACCAGCTTCTTAAGGTGTAGGGCCCCTACCTCCCTACAGCTACTTCGTTCCACACTGGGCAGCTTGAAAAAGTACCACTGAAATTTAAAAAGGTAAAGGTACCCCTGCCCGTACGGGCCAGTCTTGACAGACTCTGGGGTTGTGCGCCCATCTCACTCAAGAGGCCAGGGGCCAGCGCTGTCCGGAGACACTTCCGGGTCACGTGGCCAGCGTGACAAGTTGCATCTGGCGAGCCAGAGCCGCACACGGAAATGCCGTTTACCTTCCCGCTGGTAAGTGGTCCCTATTTATCTACTTGCACCCGGAGGTGCTTTCGAACTGCTAGGTTGGCAGGCGCTGGGACCGAGCAGCGGGAGCGCACCCCGCCGCAGGGATTCGAACCGCCGACCTTTCGATCGGCAAGTCCTAGGCACTGAGGCTTTAACCCACAGCGCCACCTGCGTCCCCTGAAATTTAGGTAAAGGTAAAGGACCCCTGGATGGTTAAGTCCAGTCAAAGGCAACTGGAGTGCGGCTCATCTCATTTCAGGCCGAGGGAGTGGGCATTTGTCTGCAGACAGCTTTCCGGGTCATGTGGCCAGCATGACTAAACTGCTTCTGGCACAACGGGACAGCATGATGAGTGTCAGAGCGCACAGAAACGCCGTTTACCTGAAATTTAGGTACAGGTACACTGGAATTTAGGTCACCTTCATAGAGAATATCAAGCTGCTGTTGAGCAGTTGTGCATGCAGGAGAAGTAGCTGCGGTTGAGAAGTTGCAGAGAGACTATTGCAAATACATAAACCTAAAGTGGCTATTTGGCTCCCACACTTTATTCAAAATCACTCTGAATATTCAACTTTGATTCCTCCTTCCTTCTTTGAGCTCCCTTTGTATGGCTTTATTATTTAATGCTAAAAGGTGTATCCTACCAGCTGGCCCGGATATGGCATCTAACCAACAACAGGAATAGACGTGCAATAAAAAGTGATTCAAACAATAAAATATTAAACAAATGAATTATTCAAGCAACCTTACAAAGTATTAAAAACAGCCAGCCAGCACTGAAAAAAAGCTTTCCAAACAGCCAAACTTAATGTGTGGCAGATTCTCATGATCCGGAGCCCTGATTCGTGCTGAAAATAGAAGTAAGCAGTGGGAGTGAACACTTAATCTGGAGGGGAGAAGCAGAAGGCAGGGGGTGGGTTACTTAACCCTTCCCCTCCTGCTGCTGTTCCCCTGCACTTCCTTCCCCCATCATTCCTCCCCAACAAGCACATCTATGCTTTGATAGCCATTCTCCTCCTAGCTTGGTCCTAAACAGGAATATATTTACTAGCTGCCTGTTAGTCCTCAGTGAACTGTCCAAATTGGCCTCACTCATCAGGGAGTAAACTGAGGAGGAAATCGTTTCGTGTTGCTGCTTGTCTTGTCTCTGACAGTGAAGCCACCTGAGGCAGAGCCTCATCTGAAATTCTTAGCATCCAGGGAGCCACATTGGACATTCACACAGGCTTCAAAGGTTGACACCAAAGGGTGAATTGAAACTAACTGGGTTTCACCGAAACTCTCTTGAGGACAGGTGAAATGTGCTCACTTATAAATACCTGGCTGCTGCGTTCTAGATAGCCAGCCAGCTAAACAACAAATTGAATAATTATGTGTGGGAGATGGCTGGCGGGATGGCTGCTTTCATTGAGGAGGCTTCCCCAAAAGAGCAAAACTAGAATCTGATTTCAAATGATAGATAACATAACTTGTCCACGCAATTTTTTAAAGTATCTAGGTCTGCACTGTGCTGTCATGTGCAAACAATGGAAATAAAGCCCCAAAGCCCACAAGTTTTATTCAGATATGTTGGTCATGCCCAGTGGGTCCCCTCTGAATAGGGCTAACATTGGATTCAGCTACATATCTTAATTAATTGCAATGTGTAATTAATTCATTGCAATGTGTGTGACAATCATGAAAACATGTTTGCTTATTTCCTTGGCCTCAAAAATATGAGATTCAGTGTCATTTTCACTCTTTCAATGGCCCCCTGCAACTCCAGTGCATTGTGGGAAAGTTTTGGAAAAGCTTGTTCAGTGTGGAACACTGTCCTGACGAAGCCCATCTATCAATGGCAATTGCTTCATGAAGTCATTAGTTGTTATATTTATAGTACATGGCTGGCCGACTAGGACCAGTTGAAGATTTTGACACACTTTTCATAAGCAGCTTCATGTTGAGTGCATTGCAGGAAGTCATCCAAGAAGTTGCCACAACAGTCCTGCTCTTCTTTTTATGGTGTGATTTGTTTTTGTTTGTGCTTTGAGCTCTTTGGTTAACACAGGATAATTGATTAAAGCTGCACACCTCCTTCTGTACCATATTGCATTGAGAATCAAAACTATAATTCCCAAATGGGTGCCCTGTCCTGATTGCCATCCTGAATGCACCAAGATACACCTCACTGCTGTTGGTACAATTTGATACCCCAGACATGTGCTTTCCTTGTCAATATTCCTTCACCTAGTTTGCCCGGGAGACTAATTTTGCATGACACTTTTTTCACAGTTCCTGCCACCGATCATCACAGAGGCTCGCATCCAGGTTAGTCAGGTGAAATTGTTCCTGCAAGCTGTCAGTGGCTTGATGTGCCTGGCTCCTTGAAGTTTCTTTACAGCTACTCCACAGGAGAGCACTAGGCTCCCAGCGGAGTTTTAAGTCACATTTTAAATTTAAACCCCTCGCATCCTTAAATGTGGCAACGCTCGTAGCTTTGGACCAACTCATTTTGCAAACCACATTTCAGCTCCAGTGATGTATAAATAATCGTTCCTGTAGTGTTACAGAATGTTTTGTTAACAGGATTTACTTACAGTGGTGCCTCGCAAGACGAAAAGAATCCGTTCTGCGAGCCTCTTCGTCTAGCGGTTTTTTCGTCTTGCGAAGCAAGCCCATTGACGGATTAGCGGATAAGCGGCTTAGCGGCTTAGAAAAAGGGGGGGGGGACCCGCAGGAACTCGCAAGACATTTTCGTCTTGCGAAGCAAGCCCATAGGAAATTCGTTTTCCGAAGCACCTCCAAAATGGAAAACTTTCGTCTAGCAAGTTTTCCGTCTTGCGAGGCATTCGTCTTGCGGGGCACCACTGTACTAATTTCAGAAACCCTGTTATTAAAGATTGTCAGTGTGGCACAAGAATACCTGTGTTTATTCTACAGTAAATCCAAATGAGTTCAAAGGGGCCAACTGAGAAGGGGGCAACTCCATAATGAAGTGAAGACCAGTATTAGGGAATGTTACAAAGGAGGACCATAATATACTATAACAGAAAACACAGCAAACTGGGATGAGATATTTTAAAGTGCCAGCTCCTCTCCACTATCTTCCAGAGTCATTCATGCAAGTTAAGTGTGAATGTACATTAAAAACCCCCAGTGCATTTGACCTTCATCGTGCAAATAAATACTTTGCAAACTGCTTCAACTTTGTGGGGTGGGCATGTCTCCTCTTGGGTTTTTGCTGTCAGATAGTGGGGTTGTGTTACATCTGTGAAAGCTGGGAGATGCTTTGGATATGACTTGTTTTTCCCCTGTTTATGGCATGGAGGGTTTGAGGGGAAAGAGAGGTTATTTTATAGGATGGATGGATGGATGGGTTTTTGCTGCACCAAGAGACTCTGGCCAGGAAGCTGAAGGGCCTTGGGGCACAGGTGGCTTTTTCATCACTCTTGTTGAAGGTTACAACCTAGGTTACAGCCTAGGAAGAGAGCAGAAAATACTGGAAATAAACCACTGGCTGCATAGGTGGTATCATCAGGAAAGGTTTGGCTTCTTGGATCATGGTGTCTGCTTCCTTGAGGAAGGACTTCTGGCAAGAGATGGGTTGAACTTCATAACGGTTGGCAAGAATTTGTTAAGATTCTCACAAACCTGATCAGGAGAGCTTTAAACTAAATCCTGAAGGGGAGGGAGACAATATTACAGACAACAGGGGAACACCTAGTACTGGGGATAATTGTGCCATTGATGCACAGAAAACTACCAGAAGGAAGCAGCTAGAAGGAATAACTCATGGTTTTAATTGTCTCTATGCTAATGCACAGAGTATGGGTAACAAACAAGATGAATTTGAGCTCTTAATGCAGGATGGCAAATAAGACCTAATAGGCATTACTGAAGCCTGGTAGGATGAGACTCATCACTGGAATGTAGGAATTGAGGGGTATAACCTGTTCAAAAGGAATAGACCAAACAGGAAAGGAAGAGGAGTAGCATTATGTGTAAAGGATGTGTACACTTGGGTAGAGATCCATGGCCTGGAGCATGGAAGGAAGATTGAGAATATATGGGTAAAAATTGTAGGAGAGGAAAACAACAGTGACCTTACTGTGGGTGTCTGCTATTGACCTCCAAGCCAGACTGCAGATTTAGGTTATGCCTTCCTAGAGCAGATTATCAAACATTCAAAAAGTAGAGATACAGTAGTCATGGGAGACATCAACTACCCCAATATCTGTTGGAACTCAAACTCGGGTGCAAATAATGTACCGCCAAACAAAGTCCTCGATTGCCTCACTGACTATTTCATTTCCCAGAAGGTGGAAGAAGCAACATGGGGGTCATCTGTTTTGGAACTGGTCCTCACCAACAAGGAGGAACTGATCAACAAAGTGGAAGTACTGGATACCTTGGGAGGAAATGATCCTGTCCTCTTGGGTTTCATGATGCAGAGGCAAGAGGGAGAGTTGACATGCACTTTGGGCTTTAAGAAGGCTGATTTCAAAAAGCTCAAGGAACTACTAGGTGAGATACCCTGGTTGGAAATACTCAAAAAGAAGGGCATCCCATTTTATGATTCTTTTCTAATTTACTCAGCATGAACAGCCAGGTCTGGTCAGATGGTTCACCACCTCCCCTTCCCAATATGTTTAATTCTTTCTTTCTGAGGAGATGCTCTATATTCCTCCTTCGTTTATGTCTCTCCCTCTCCCACTTTCCCCTGAGGAATAGTCTAAATTTGCACACACAGTCACTCTCCATTAGTATATATGTGTGTGAGAGAGAGACAGAGAGAGAGAGAATTACATTTCACTGCTGTGTGCCTCCCTGGCTGCGTCACTGCTGCAAGACTTAGTTCTAAAAATATTCCACCATGCTCTGCTTCGAAGGGGTAGGGTGGGGATCCTCTGGCACATTGTTCTCTCCCTGTGTGCTCCAGAAATGAATATTAGAGGGTGGAAAAGCAAGGGGCAGAACTGACAGGGGATCCCATTGCTAATTCTAGCCTTGGAGAGCCAACCAGCCGGATGAAGACTGAGCCAAACTATGCAAACTAGGATACAAACAAATGCCAGGTGTTTGCTCCAAGCAAAGTGGAGAATGGATTGAGCCTTCTCCTCTTGCTGTGGTTCGGTGGGATCAGACATTACATGGGAGTTATTAGAAAGTGCTGTGAACTGCTCTCAAGGAAATATGGCCAAGTTCTTGCACTGCAGGGATGGGGCAACAAGGGTGGAGAGGGGAAATGGTTTATGTTTTCGATTGTCTGCAAGAGGAACTGGACTTGCCCACTTTGCTCCTTGGCCTCCCTTGTCACCTTTCTGTTCACCGAGGCCAGATTTATAATGGTGCAAGTGGTCTAATTGCAGAGGGACCCAAGTAAGCCTCTAGCCCTGATGGAAGGAAAGTTATTAAGCAAAATGTGCAGGCAAGCTTCTACATGATTTCTGCAAGATAAGCCAGCCTGATTGCTCCCGTATTTCAGTGTTTTTAGCCAATGAATGAGGTGATAGATGAATTAGTTATTTGAGCAATAGGCTATAGGGATATAGGCTATTCCTGGTGCCCTAAAAAGCTACTGTTTTGCATTTTCTTTCCTGCTGCTTTTTAGTGCACTTTTCTTTCCAATCCTTGGGGCTTCAGTAGTTCTTAAAGATGTCATGGAATCACCCTTTGTCCTTTCTTTACCCCAATGTGATTTTGGCTGAGAGAACTTACTCCCTGCAAGTTAATTTCCACAAATGCATAATTTCCCAAAATCCAGTCACTGAGAATTCACGGTAAAGGTAACTTATAATACAACAGTCTATATATTTACCCGCCTTTTGCAGCTGTTTTATGCCTACTTCTGCATCTTCACAATAGCCATGTGAGGGAGGTTAGGCTGAGCGTTGGTGAATGACCCAAGTTTGGAGGAAGCAAAATGACAAGAATTAAGTTTAAAACAAGAAACTGCGCGTGCTCAGAGTATTTCCTTTCTGTTTGTTAAGGGTGCTAAAATGTTTTTGCATTCTGTTGAGGGTTGTGAAACTTCACGTGCTCAGGCTATTTTTGGTAACCCACAGAAGCGTATGTAATAAGAAGTTTGTCTCAAAACATATTTTCTGTTACCTTATTTCATGCATTCCTTTGGGGGTGAAGGGTCCCCCTATTATGAGGCCTGCACCAGGGCCCCTAACCGCTTTAACCTGGACTTGTTGACAACACTGTCATAGTTGCCTTTGGGGTGTGCAGGGCTAAGAAAGAGATATCATAATGAAAAGAAAGAGCAGGGAGCCAGCAGGAGCTGTTTAGCTTCTGGGTGAGTTGAACTGATACATTTAAGAAGCGATTGCTTTGAAGACGGATGCCCTCAATTTCTCTCCCACCCCCCAAAGGCTGCAAGCTCTTCTCAGTGTTCTAGAGGAAAATCAGTATTGAACAAAGGGTTTATTTTTTAAAAAATAACTGGATTCTTCCAAATGTATTGAAAGGCATATGGGAAAGAGGACGGGAAAACAGTGTTCTGTTAATTGCACTACTATAAACTTCACAGCGCCTTTTCCATTTCATCCCCGCCCACCCCCAAATCTGCCGGGTTAACTACTTGAGATGAACAATACATCAGGGTTATCATACATGACCTCCACCCTTCCTTCAGTAATATGAGTATAACAAGACTGGGTTATTTTGCATGCCTCTTGTAATATGAGCAGAATAACGCTGGACTTCCTAAACCCAGCATTAATTGTTTTTTTTAATGGAAACTAGAAATCACTTGGTGAATAAACCTGAGCTGGAATGGTCATGAGCTCCTGTCTTTGCTTCTACGTTTTGCTTTTGAGTTGACATATTACATACATCTCAACAGTGCTCCCCCCCCAAAAACAAAGTTTAGTGGTACTCTGATTTTGACTCAAGGAAATCACCATTTTATAGTTCATATCAGGGAAAAATAAATTCAGTAAATGGGCAAAAGTACAAAGATTCACAAGATGTTTAGGGGTCTGTGCCCCCCCAAGCACTGCATCTCAGTCACTGCTATGCTACAATCCGGGATGCCTTCATTGTTTTCTATGGGGAAGCAATCAACTTTTCCACCAGGGAAGACCAGCAGTAAAGACAAAAACAAACCAAGAGTCCATCAAGGGTGTTCAGCCTTTTTCTTTGTCTAATGGCATAGATGTGCACTCCTAAACGTCAGTCCTTGCTACATTCCTCGATTAAAATACTGAAGGTGGGGTGGGAGGCTAGTTTTCCATCAAACAAATGAGTTGGATGAAGCCTGCTCATTTTTGTTTCATATGTCAGGTTCTACAAATATTAGAAGAAGAAAAAAGGGGGGAATGGAATGGAAGGAATCAGGCACAGCAGAGGGGACACAATTGAACACCCAGGCCTGAGATGAGTAGTTATTGTTAATCAGTGCTTTTTTTCTGGGGGGACGCAGGGGTATACATACCCCTAAATATTTTGTGAATCTAAGTTTGGCCTCATTGAGGGGCAGTATTTTAATATGAGTAGGAAAATGAGAGTACCCCTAAACTTTTTTTTTTTAGAAACAAAAGCACTGCTGTTAATTCAGACATAATAGTCATGTCAGTGGCTCCACAGTTCACCACAGGAAAGCACCAATGAAATAAATATGGCAAGGTCTCATTCTCACACTCATACCAAGCAGGAAAGAGGGGGAGAAGATCCCTCCCCAATTAATGTGTTAGTCTTTAAAGGGCCATAAGACTCTTATTTTTGCTACAACAGACTAACCAGGCTTCCACTCTGGCAATCAAGCTGAAACTCTGCAGGACCGTTTTGCAAGAGAATACATGTTGTTGTCACAGGAAAAGAAGATTAAACCTTCAAGAGAGTGTCGTTTGAACCTCCAGTGTATTGACCCTCTGACATGGATAAAAATATAGGTAGTCTCTAGGAAAAGTCAGATGTTATCTGAAACGAGGAGACGGATGACCTTCTCTGAAGGAGGCACTCAAGACACTTCATCATCCCATAGTATCAAATGTATATTGTCGAATGCATTTGGTGCACCTAGGGAAAGGGCAATAAGTCTGTCCGTACGCGAGAGACCAACTTTTAATTTCTCTTCCTATCCCCATAAGCTTCTGTTCTGATTAAGTTTAGGTGAAGTCAGGAAGTGTCTGACATCTCCACGAGCCAAATCGGGCTCCAGTAGGAAGGCTATCAGATTACAGCCCTGAGCAACTTTGGACCAGGGAAGCAATATGTTTGAGGTTGCTATGACACTGGCTGCCAAGCAACCCACAGCGTTTTCACAAGTGGTGCTAAGACACTTGTGAATGTTGCTAATGCAGGGCAGAAAAAGCAGGAAGGAGTCAACTTGAAACGGAACGTGCATTGCAGCCAGTGACAGTCAAACGATAGATTCGAGGAAGATAGTGGCACAACAAAAACAATGGCGTTCAGACATGAAGGAAAACTCTGTTCTCTCCCCCCCCCCCCAATTAATGATCAGTTTCAGCTAAATGCGGTTCATATTGCTGGTAGGAAAACCGCTGTCATTTCATACAGAAGGGTATATTATCCACTAGTCCGGGATACAAACCTGTAAACTGCAGTCCTCACTCTGGGAATAAGCACCATTGAATTCATAATTTCTGGATTGACATGGTTAGGATTTCAGCCTTAAGCTCCTTTTAATAAAGGTTAATTGAGAGAGGGAGAGGATGCCCCCTCTATCTCCTTTCTCCACAGAGTGCCTAATTTTATACACCTCTAAAAATTCCTTCCAGTAGCACCTTAAAGACCAACTAAGTTAGTTCTTGGTATGAGCTTTCGTGTGCATGCACACTTCTTCAGATACACTGAAAGGTGAGAAGGTGAAAAGTGGCTTTGTCATGTATAATGAGATAAGAATCCAATGTCTTTGTTCAGGCCAGGTTTCTCCATGGTTTTAAGTTTGGTGATAAGACTTTTAGAATATGCTTGCCATTACTGGCATGACCAAGGGCCCAACCTTCAGGGCTCAAGTGTGTCACCAAGGCTCCTTTCTCAACCCTGATCCTTTCTACTCGAAGGTGTTGAGGATTGAAAATGGAGCTTTCTGCCATCCAACTCTGTGCTCTGCTAATGTGGCCCCTTTCTAAATGTACAGCTACCCAGGGATGCTCCCTGACAGCCCACATGGCAAGCAAGAGACAGCATACTTTGTGCATTCTGAATGCCTGGCTTCCTGGACGAAGCATGGGAGTGCCCCAGGACAAAAGCTGCCTGTTTTTTTCCTCTGGGGAACTTCTGACATTCCTGATGCCACCTGAATGACAAGCCCATCCTAGATGAACAATGCAACAAGGGGACAAAGTTCAGCCATTATCAATTATACATCCTCTTCCAAATCTGCCCTCTGCGTAAGTTACAGCCTTGAACGTGTCGCAGATAAGAAGATAAACAAGCTACGTGACGAAAGACTGATTTAGAGAATGTAAGATCTGCTAGTATATTCACACTGGGTTTTGAAATTGGGGAGGCTTCCCTCGCCTGCTGCCATCCAGATGTTTTGAACCACAGCTGCCATCACTCACGGCTGCCACAAGTTCAAGAAGGCTGATCACACCAGTCATTGTGTTTAACACTTTCCTGTGTTGCTATATTTTTCTCAAATTACTCCTTGCGAGATGTGGGTGGTAAAATGTGGTTTTTATGTGGTTAGTTACAGAAGCACAGCACCTACCATCCCCACTCCCGCCCCTATTTCTTAACTCTATCTTTTATTGCATTTATAAACTCCCATATCCTGTAGGATCACAAGTTGGTGAATACACACCACAACAAACTAATTCAACCATCGTTTGTTTTTGTAAAAAAATCACACTAGTCCAACAAAAACAGTTCAGTAGCAGCAGCAGAAATACCGTATTTTTTGCGCTATAAGACTCACTTTTTCCCTCCTAAAAAGTAAGGGGAAATGTGTGTGCATCTTATGGAGCGAATGTAGGCTGCACAGCTATCCCAGAAGGCAGAACAGCAAGAGGGATTGCTGCTTTCACTGCACAGCAATCCCTCTTATTGTTCTGGCTTCTGAGATTCAGAATATTTTTTTTCTTGTTTTTCTCCTCCAAAAACTAGGTGCGTCTTATGGTCTGGTGCGTCTTATAGAGCAAAAAATATGGTAACCACAGCCACTCGCAGGTGTCTCCCAAAGGACTGGCTGGAAAGATGTGCTTTAAAAGCCACACATAATCTATATAGGAGGTAGTTGCACAAACTGGGAGGCGGGGAAGGTACCAGAGGGAAGACCAACTCCCACATCACCACATAGTGAGCCATGCTTACCAATGGGAACAATGTGCCTCCTCTGCACATCGCAGGCACTGACATGGCCGACATCCAATCCCTGGGTGGGTTTTGACATTGCGCTACCACAAATTTTCCATCTATGCTAAGCGTGTCAGCTTGCCTTATTGAACATTCACTTCTTTCCTTACCCTCTGGGGGGTGGTTCTCACCCCCGAGCCACTTTTGAAGGGTGCTGGGAGAAAGCCCCATGGTGCATGTGGAAGTCTGGGGGGTGGGGTGTCCTACTGCTTGTAGGACTTCTTAGGTGAATCCCACTCAATGTCTCCTAAGCTGTTTAGGACTTTGTACAACTGAAGTCAGCACCTTGACTTCGGTCCAGTAGCAAATGGGCAGCCCGTGCCCCGTTTGTGCTGGGTCAGTGTTATGTGATCCCTTCTTGCCGTACCACTTAAAACATGTGCGGATGCCTTCTGCACCAGCTGAAGTCTCTGGACTGCCCTCAAGGGTAGCCCCATGGAGAATGCTGTGGCTGGTATTCCCCAGTCCTTTAGTTCCTTTTCTTGACATAAAGAGAATGTGAGAGCTCCGTTCTCTATTAAACAGAGTCATTATGCCCCCACTGCTTTTTTACTATAGCCAACATTACGTCTGAAGTGGAAATGATATGCGGCAACATGGGAAACCTGAAAACGTAAGGATATGTGTGTGAGAGAAAATATATTGCTTTGGGTTAAGACCCTTCTGTTCCTTCCTTGCCTTTATGAATTCCCTGTTTCACCAAATCCTTGGTTAGGATGATTTTACCTCAGTGTCTTGTTTATTTAGTTATATTACAGTTGTTTACACCCTGTATTTCAGGCTCCGGATACTTCTGAGGCAGCGTGCAAGAAACGTCAAACCACATGTATTAAAATAAACAATACCGGCCTATGAAAAGTAATTGGGATCCTTTTCATGAAGCAGTTAGTGCTGGTGTTGCCGGAGAGGGGGCCACAGTCCAGACACAGCAGACTCGAAGGTGGGCTTCACTTGCCACCCCCTCTTTGAGAATGATGCAGGCTTTTTGCAAGGGACTTGTTTTTCCCAAAGGTAACAGTAGCAGAACTTCCCACTAGAGGGAGCTCGGCAAGAATAGTAATTGCAGTGACTGGTGAGAGACAGTTGTTTAAATCTCAAGCGGGAAAGCATTAGAAAAAGAAAACTCACGCATAATGATAAGCCAACTTTTGTCGGTTTAGGGTGATTTATCAGAAACTCCTTCCCTGGTGCAAGTGCGGGGGGAAACAAATTAGGAAGCCTTGGCTTCTCCTTATATCCAAATGAGGGTTTGCTTGGCCCTAGCAAACTGATTAGGGACGCAGGTGGCGCTGTGGGTTAAAGCCTCAGCGCCTAGGACTTGCCGATCGAAAGGTCGGCGGTTCGAATCCCTGCGGTGGGGTGCGCTCCTGCTGCTCGGTCCCAGCGCCTGCCAACCTAGCAGTTCGAAAGCACCTCCGGGTGCAAGTAGATAAATAGGGACCGCTTACCAGCGGGAAGGTAAACGGTGTTCCGTGTGCGGCTCTGGCTCGCCAGAGCAGCGATGTCACGCTGGCCACGTGACCCGGAAGTGTCTCTGGACAGCGCTGGCCCCTGGCCTCTTAAGTGAGATGGGCGCACAACCCCAGAGTCTGTCAAGACTGGCCCGTACGGGCAGGGGTACCTTTACCTTTACCTTTTTAGCAAACTGATTACGTTTGAAAATCGAGGTACGACTGTATTTATTCATGCACTTATTGCAATTATTTACACCCTACCTCTCAGGATACAAATCCTTCTAAGGCAGCTTACCAGTAACATGAAATGATATCTGAATACCACTTGCTAGGAATTAAGGTAAAGGTAAAGGACCCCTGGATGGTTAAGTCCAGTCAAAGGTGATTATGAGGTTCTGGTTCTCATCTCACTTTCAGGCCGGGGGAGCCGGTGTTTGTCCACAGACAGCTTTCTGGGTCATGTGGCCAGCATGACTAAACCACTTCTGGCACAACAGAACACTGACAGAAACCAGAGCGCACGGAAACGCCGCTTACCTTCCCGCTGCAGTGGTACCTGTTTATCTACTTGCGCTGGTGTGCTTTCAAACTGCTAAGTTGGCAGGACCTGGGACGGAGCAACTGGGAGCCCACACCGTCACATGGATTCGAACCGCCAACCTTCCAATCGGCCCGTCCAAGAGGCTCAGTGGTTTAGACTACAGCGCCACCCTCTCCCTGGCGCTAGGAATTATGAGCAGGGAATGTGATGCTGCACTCAGGTCTTCCTTACTTCCCATAGGCATCTGGTTGGCTACTGTGAGAAAACAGGGTGCTGGCCTGAAAACGGGGTCTTTGGCCTGATGTAGCAGGGCTTTTCTTATGTTATAAACAAACAAACAAACAAACAAACAAACAAACGCACGCACCACTATACTATTAACATAAACATTTTTTAAAAATCAGCTGCTTCTCACAGAGCAGTTGGGGGCAGAAAGACCCTGTGAAGTACAAGAAGCAATCTAGACCGTGCAGGCTTTGAGGTGGTCTTTGCCTGCACCCTGCTGTCTCGTGGACGGGGAAAGTGGATTAGCTTTGTGCAAAGTGTTGAGCAATCGCCACGGGGGTGACACGACAACAGCCTTTTCTCTCACCCACTTGAACTTCACAACAGGTAATCCAGCCATGAAGCCAGACATTCCTGTAATTAAGCACATTAGTCAAACAGCACACATCGCACAGGATGAAAGATGGGGAAAGATCTGGGAGGCGTTTGCTCCCCCACACAAAGGGGAATTGTGTGCCCTCTTGTGCGTGCGCACACGTACACACACACACACACCTGAGCAAGGAGGTTGTTCTCAGATGAGATTTTTTAGGCCACACACAGAGACATGGAGTTGAGCAATTTAACTGACCTAACTTAAAATATACAGTACAGCTAATTCACACTGTAACTTCCCACCAGAGGGGCCTCTTCATCACAGTGGCCTTGATCTATCATAAACGTGTTTAAATGCCTCTTTATATCACCTTCCTGTTTCTACTAGAGTATCATTTCCCCCTGCAAGGTCAGACATTATCCAGAGACAGAGGGTTTGGCAGGCTATTGCCCAGAATGCTCATCTGCATGACAAATTAGTCTATTCTGCCTTTTCTTCTGTTTGCATAGTGCTCAGGCATTTTATTCGTGAGGTATATATGTGTTTACGCCTCATGAATGAAAAAAGAAAAGTCTCAGGTTTTGTTGTGGTTGAGAATTAAGGCTGGGCTGAAATTCCCCCCACCCATGTTTCTCAAAAACATTGTCATCATCACCCACTCATGAGAATGGGGGCTGATTTTCTACTGCTTTCTTTGGAGTGGGGTATTTTGAGGGAGTGATGTTGCTGCTTGCTTAACCTTACAAGTTAACTGTCAGTCGGGGGGAAGGGGTGTGGGTGTGTGAATTTAAGCCCCACACTGCCTGCAGCAGCATAAGTTGTGTCTTTGCGATAGTCTGTTGGCTATATTTCCCATAATGCTTTAGGAGTGATGTCATGTCGCATTGCATTGTGCTGCACAAGCTTCCAGGGCATTTCAGGAAGTGCAACTGGTAGGAAGATGTCGAGTGAGCAGGCTCCTGATGCAAGTCTAGCATAACATAGTCTAAAAACGGAACACCATGAAGCATCATGGCCACAATGTTTTGCATAACCTGCAGTTTCCAAACTGGGTAGATGTAAGGTAGAGCATGTTGCTGTAATATAATCTATTATAATAGAAATAATAATAATAATTCTCGCAGTGCATTGCAGCCTGTCGCAGGGCGGTGGTGTAGTTGTTGATTGACTCCCCCTCTGCCTGGTTCCAGTGGTAGAATGCATGGCGGGCAGCAATCTTGGACGGCTTTGGCACGTAGTTGCGGAGCTTCTCTTGGATCGTGTCCCACGGTGCTGCCTGGACTGCTTCAGGTGCAAGCAATGCTTGGGCCATCTCAAACACCTCAGGCCCACAGAGGCTGAGGAATAGGCCCCGCTTCCGCTCCTGTGATACTTGCGTCAGCTCGTTGGCTTGGAGGTAGCAGTCGTACCAAGCGAGGTAGGAGTCCCATGATTCAGAGGCTGGAGCAAACGGCGGTAGAGGCACAAGTGAAGCCATGGTTCCGATGCCGATGTGGAGGCGATGGATGGAACACAGTGCTCTAGCCAGAACAGTCAGCTCTGAATTGGTTCTGTTCAGTGATTTCGCTCGGTGTTTCAGCTCAGTGATTCAGCTCAGCTCAGAGGCTGGCCGCATCTGGCTGTGCTCTGATGTCCATCGATCCCACCTTCGTCGCCAGTGTTAAGTTGTGGGTGAACATATCAGACGACACAGCGATTCTTCAAACAGCTCTTGTTTATTCACGGGCAAGAACAGAACAGAACTGAAGGGTTCAGCCAGCCTGCTTATATAGAGCTCCACTAGAACGCAACAGTAACCATTTTCTGTAACTATCCAATCACTGAACGTCACTTTCAATCCCTTATTTGCATATGTGGACCTGAGTGAAAACTATCTACAGTATCCCCCTGCTGGCCCAGAGTGAGAACTTCAGTGAATAATAATAATAATAATAAGCTGCCCATCTGACTAGGTTGCCCCAGCCACTCTGGGTGGCTCCCAACAAAATATTAAAAACATAATAAAACATCAAACTTTAAAAGCTTCCCTATACAGGGCTGCCTTCATATATCTTCCGTCTATTTCCTTGACATCTGATGGGAGGGTGTTCCGTAAATGTCATTGTGACCAAATCCATCTTCTCCAGGAGTGGCTCAGTTGGCACACCAGCTGAAGCTAAGCAAAGGCACTTCTGGCCACAGTATTAGCCTGGACATCCAAAATCAATGTCGTATTCAAAAGCATCCCAAAATTGCAAACATGATCCCTTAGAGGGTGTGCCACCACATTTAGAGAACATTGTACTCCCAGTTTGGGATCACTTTGTCTACTGACCATCAGGACCTCCGCCCTGTCTAGACTGGCGATACCTAACTTTAAAACAGCAGATGCCGTTTCGAAGCAACAGCATGCTTTAAAGCATGTGGGACAAAATAAGGACCTGAGGAACCTCACAGACCAGTGTCCAGGGGGCCAAGAATAAGTCCCTCAGCACCACCTGGGAATATTCATTTAAGGATGATTAGAACCACCATAATACAATGCTCCACAGCCCATGTCAACCTAAGGACCCAGGAAGATATTATGGTCATTGATATTGAATGCAGAACCTCCAAGTGTCCCTATTTTCCATGGATAGTCCCAAATTTACAAATGCTGCCCCAGCTTCTGATCTGATCCCAGAACAACATTCTTTTCCTTAGGACATCCCTATTTCCATTGGAGAAAAGTTGGAGAGTATGGATTTATGTGACCCCCCCCCCAAGCCGGGGTGAGCTCCCGTTGCTCGGTCCCTGCTCCTGCCAACCTAGCAGTTCAAAAGCATGTCAAAGTGCAAGTAAATAAATAGGTATCGCTCTGGCGGGAAGGTAAATGGCTTTTCCGTGCACTGCTCTGGTTCACCAGAAGCGGCTTTGTCATGCTGGCCACATGATCTGGAAGCTGTCTGTGGACAAACGCCGGCTCCCTCGGCCAGTAAAGCGAGATGAGCGCCACAACCCCAGAGTCATCCGCGACTGGACTTAATGGTCAGGGGTCCCTTTACCTTTACCCTTTATGGACTTATGTGACCCCCAAGCCAAGGAGATAAGTAACTATACAACCTTTGAAGGCAGTATAGGGAAGTTTTAAAATGTTTGATGTTTTATTATGTTTTTATATATGTTTTATATGGGTTATATATGTTGGAAGCCACCCAGAGTGGCTGAGGCAAACCAATCAGAAAGAGTTGGGTATCATAATAATAATAATAATAATAATAATAATAATAATAATAATAATAATAGGACACCCCTAATTTCTTTGAAGAAATGAAGAAATGTCCTTGAAGGGCATGTGGCTGCCATTGTTCCGGCAAAACTAGCAGGCAGACACTCCCCAAACCTGGCCAAAACTCAAAATAATTCAAAAATCTGCCCCAGCCACATAAAAAGAGGGAGTGGGGCCAGTTTTAATAGCAAAGCGAATAGGAAGGTAACGAAGGCAGAACCCTAAACAACAGCATATCTCTTCTGCAGCCTGCCCTTCAAAGTGCCATTCTCCTCACTTAAGCTCCTATCCCTCACAGGTATTCAGTTGAGAGAAAAGAACTTGGAAGGGAAGGCTGTGGGGAAGTAAGCAGTGGATTGGGGAAGTTTATGCACCCCTCGCCAACAAACGTTTCTTTGCTGTTAAAATGGTCACACACACAATTTTGATGTGTTTGGGGCATCTCCATATTTAAACAGATTTCCCACCACCAAGCCTTCTTTAAGGACCAGACTGGCCCTGCAGTTCACTTGCCCAAATTGCACGCCCTCCAACATTTCTCTGATGAAAACAGGGGCATCCTAAGGAAAAGTGGGACATTCCGGGATCAAATCAGAAACCGGGACGGCTTCTGTAAATCTGGAAAATAGGGACTCGTGAAAGGTCAGAAACTGGTTAGCCTCCAGTGGGCTCAAATAATAATAAAAAAAGGTCTGTGCTGCTTCCCACGTTGGAATTACCAACGATCATGTCACAGCAAGTGAGAAATGAGGGAGGGGGGAAGCAACTTCCAAGACTGCCAAATGTAATAAATCCCTCACAGGCAAGGCCAAAGCAATCTACTTGTCTTGTAAAACAACTGTCACCAGCCTCTGATAAGGGGATGACAGCAAAACACACTGTGACACTTGTGGAGCCTGGGAGAGAGAGAGAGAGAGAGAGAGAGAGAGAGAGAGAGAGAGAGAGAGAGAGAGAGAGAGAGAGTGTGTGTGAGAGAGAGAGAGAGAGAGAGAGAGAGAGAGAGAGAGAGAGAGAGAGAGAATGAGAGAGATTTAAGTTTCAGAGGGGCAGCGGCAATGAGGCTGTGAGGACGTGTGTTGCGAGGCTGTGCTGAAACTGTGGTAGCGCTGGGAGCTCCGGCTGGCTCTGAATTTATTGCTTGGCGCATCAGACACTTTCCCTGCAAAGCTCGTAAAACCAAAAGCTGGCAAAGATTATGCAGCTGAGAAACTGTGGCTGCTGCAGTGAGCCCAGAGGGTGAGGGACAGCCAGCAAGGGCCGAGGGAAGCCACCTGCTGGGCACCGAAGCTGGCACGCTCTTTCCTCTGCAGAGTCAAGGGGCAGGTGGGAAGGACAGAGAGAAACTTGATAGGGCCTGAATGGGTTTCCTGGGCCAGAATATGGAGGGTAGGGGTGGGGTGGGGATATTGCATTAAAAGCGGGGTGCAATCTCTATATTAAAAAGTATGAGCTCTCCTTTCCAGAACCAGACTTTTCTGCAAATCACATTGGCCATCCTGACAGTAGGCACACGAGGGCATAATGTCTCAAGAGGGCTGGTGTGAACCAGAGCTTTTCCTCTCATCTTACAACCCCCTTGTCTTCCTTAGTTATAAGCGCATCAGAGATTAAGGCTATGTACAGTGGTACCTTGGGTTAAGAAATTAATTCGTTCTGGAGGTCCGTTCTTAACCTGAAACTGTTATTAACCTGAGGTACCACTTTAGAAAAGGGACACGGGTGGCGCTGTGGGTTAAACCACAGAGCCTAGGATTTGCCGATCAGAAGGTCTTCAGTTCGAATCCCTGCGACGGGGTGAGCTCCCGTTGCTCGGTCCCTGCTCCTGCCAACCTAGCAGTTCGAAAGCACGTCAAAGTGCAAGTAGATAAATAGGTACCGCTCCGGTGGGAAGGTAAACGGCGTTTCCATGCGCTGCTCTGGTTTGCCAGAAGCGGCTTCGTCATGCTGGCCACATGACCCGGAAGCTGTACACCGGCTCCCTCGGCCAGTAAAGCAAGATGAGCACTGTAACCCCAGAGTCGGCCACGACTGGACCTAATGGTCAGGGGTCCCTTTACCTTTACCTTTTACCACTTTAGCTAATGGGGCCTCCCGCTGCTGCTGCGCAATTTCTGTTCTCACCCTGAAGCAAAGTTTTTGACCTGAGGTACTATTACTGGGTTAGAGGAGTCTGTAACCTGAAGCGTCTGTAACCCAAGGTACCACTGTACTGTACATGTTACCAGCTTAAAATGCAGCACCGTCCTTCCCTCCCCCCATTTTGTTTAGAGTCTCATTTGCACATTGCTGTACACATTAGAGAGCCGGGGGGTGATTATCTTCACCTGACATGCATGATCTCTTTGGTTTCCCCATCCCCATTAAGCTCTCACCTGCATATGTGCAAATGCTGCATCAAATGTACACACCGGGCTTAAGTACGACGTCAATGAGGTTTAATTTTTCTTGTTGGGCTGAAGCTGGTTGTAAAAGGTAAAGGGACCCCTGACCATTAGGTCCAGTCATGGCCGACTCTGGGGTTGTGGCGCTCATCTCGCTTTACTGTCCGAGGGAACCGACGTTTGTCCGCAGTTTTTCCGTGTCATGTGGCTAGCATGACAAAGCCACTTCTGGCAAACCAGAGCAGCGCACGGAAACGCCGTTTACCTTCCCACCAGAGTGGTACCTATTTATCTACTTGCACTTTGACGTGATTTTGAACTGCTAGGTTGGCAGGAGCAGGGACCGAGCAACAGGAGCTCATCCCGTCACAGGGATTCGAACCACCGACCTTCTGAGAGGGGCAGTGGCGTAGCGTGGGGGGTGCAGGGGGGCCCGGCCGCACCAGGCGCAAAATCTGGGAGTTAGGGTTGGGGGGGCAAATCCACGGGTTAGGGGGCACAAATCCATGGGTTAGGGGGCGCAAATTACTTGCCTTGCCCCGGGTGCTGACAACCCACGCTACGCCACTGGAGGGGGGGGGGGAATGCATCAGGCAACAGGATTTCTCAAGAAACTACACAATCAATATGGATAGTAGCTACTGCTATGTGTACTTAGCTCCAAAAACTAGCAGGCGGAGTGCACTGAACGCAAAGTAAGCTGTAAGGTGCCCACAGACAAACTCTCTGTGTCACCTGTGTCTGCCGACACAGCCAAATGCTCTCAATTGAGGAAGGACAGCTTGGAGCAGTTTAGAGACTCCTTTCACAGTGGCAGGATACAGCCAAATTCAAACGGATTGTGTTTGTGATTTGCTGTGCGGATAGCAAGATACTGTTCATGAATTGCCTCTTCTTTTCATTAGAGAGCTGTTGAAACTGATCCCTCTTCCAGGAGGCAGCTGTTATTTTAAGGCTGTAGCAACCTCAGAGTCCTGGCACCGTTTTTTAAAAGGTACCCTTACGGAGATTCCTGAGACTGAGCGCTAGGAGGGGATCTGTCTTCAGGATATGTGCTTTTCTGGAGTGGCTTGTTCCGTTTACAAAACTGACAGAACACCTGCTACCTTCAGATGACTCAAAACTCAAAACCTTGATTAATTACTCCGGGAAACATTTATGGTTTAATTCCATATGCTTTATTTACAAGAGGCAGAGCACCTCCAGACTGTTACTATTTTGCAGGATTCAAGCACAGAGCAGAACTTTAGGTTTGCACACTTAAAGTGGATTAACGGAACTCTTTCATCCTAGCGCAGCAAATCTATTTAAAAATGACAGCACAGAGACTGTTTGCAGTTTGGAAAGTGACAGTAATGCATTGAAAAGTATGGGATGAACGAACAGCTGATGGGAAGACATGTAAGCACCCCACAAACAAATAAGGATGAACGTTCATTTGTTGTTGTTTAGTCATTTAGTTGTGTCCGACTCTTCGTGACCCCATGGTCACGCCAGGCACTCCTGTCTTCCACTGCCTCCCGCAGTTTGGTCAGACTCATGCTGGTAGCTTCGAGAACACTGTCCAACCATCTCGTCCTCTGTCGTCCCCTTCTCCTTGTGCCCTCCATCTTTCCCAACATCAGGGTCTTTTCCAGGGAGTCTTCTCTTCTCATGAGGTGGCCACAGTATTGGAGCCTCAGCTTCACGATCTGTCCTTTCAGTGAGCACTCAGGGCTGATTTCCTTAAGAATGGAGAGGTTTGATCTTCTTGCAGTCCATGGGACTCTCAAGAGTCTCCTCCAGCACCATAATTCAAAAAGTTGTCTTTGTCCATGGAGCTTTCTTGGCAGGGATACTGGAGTGGCTTGCCAGTTCCTGCTCCAGGTGGATCACGTTTGGTCAAAACTCTCCACTATGACCTGTCTATCTTGGGTGCCCTGCTCGGCATAGTTCATAGCTTCTCTGAGTTATTCAAGCCCCTTCGCCATGGCAAGGCAGTGATCCATGAAGGGGATCACAACAGATTAGACATGATCTAACCTCCATGTAAGTTTTCTGCATGCAAATCAGGATGACTGTTCAATCAATTAGTCATCTTGAGGGGCCCTAAATGCTACCTCGCATGTAGCATTGCTGCATGGGCATAGCCATGATTTTTGTTGGGGAGGGGCCATAACCTCAGTTAGCTATGTGTTTTTATTGATTTAGGGGGGGGGGCAGCTGCCCCTCCCCCTTGGCTACACCCATGCAGTGCTGCCTGTATTAAGTTAACATCCCTTAGGAAGAAATCACGTTGGAATTGCCAAAATGAAATGAAGAAAACAATCGAACTGGATTTTTCTATGTATTTTAATATGGCACATGAATTCTGGAAGCTGCTACATGTTCCCAAGGTTAACATAAAATATTAATAAAATGCTATGCCATGGAAAGTTGGACTCTGTGGTCTCTCCATAGGGTATTCAGAACCAAGCAACTATGCATATATGGTCAGCCCAGTTCTCTTAAGGGTAAGGTACTTCTAAGCCCATAGATTTCAGTGGGCTAAGGCAATCTTATTTAACCTGATGCCCTCCCAATGTTGGGTAAGGTTGGGTAAGGTTCAGTTAAGGCATGGCTAGCTCTATAGAGGACTGGATTGCCATTTATGTTTATAGGTCAATGGGTCTGGGCAAAAAGCTGAGAGGCACTGGAGCGTTGCCCTATTGGGAAAACACCACCCAGATATCCCTTTCACCAGTCAATGCCCACACACTTTAAACATGCCTTGACAGGCATAAGGACTATAAAAATAAATATATGATATTCTAAATATACTGAATTTTGCAACTGGTATGGAATATTTCCAATATCAAAGTCATATAACATAAAGATCAAATGGGTGTTTAATAAATTTTTTTGTATGAATTGTTTTAAGTTGGGGTTTTTTTTACCCTTTATATCATTTGTGTCTGGAAATAATCCCATTTTTGTCTCCATTATGAGAACCATTCATATTCACAAAACGTAGCAATCGTGACTCATGAACAGACAAGGCTTTTGCTGGCTTTCGTATTAATTCAGTCCGTGTTCTGGCATTTGTCGCATGGACCTCTTTTTCTAACATGCCTCTGGCGTTTCCACCTTTTTTGCTTTTTCATTTCCACCTGATTCCTTTGTCTGCAAACCTCCCCAATCCGTCTTTTCCCACCTCTTCCCAATCCCATCTCTTCTTCCCTGTGGATATCCCAGCATATGCTATTCCTCATACTTTCCCTCAGTCTTTTTTCCTTCTCACACTGACCTCATCCAGTCCACCATTCCAACCCTCCCTTACAAAAAGAACATTTTGCAAATCTGCAGCCTCCCACACAACCCAGCCCCAGATTATTGCTTCTCAAATAATCTCTCACATATCTTTCTGCCATCCCAGGCAGGCTGTCACATCAAAATATCGAGCCATATTAACTCTCCCCCTCCTCCTCCTCTTTCTCCCCTAATTAACAATCCTGCAATCTTTTCTCTCTCCTCCACATCCAGGATCTCTCTCTCTCTCTCTCCTTTTGCTCTGTCTTCCCTCTAACATTATCAGCAGAACACACGTTATTACATCTGCTATTCTGGGCACTGGAAACATATTGCATATAAATTTAGATGTAGCTAGGGTTGACAGCTGTTGGAGTTTGGGCCAAAATCTCAGAATCTTATGGCAAAATCCTATGCATGCCTACTCAGAAGGAAGACCCACTTAGTTCCAGGTAAATAGATAGGATTACAGAGGTAAACAGCCTCAAAGGAAGGAAATACATCTTATGGGAAGGAGCCAGAAGAAGGACAGCAGTTTATTTTTCCATAGGGCTCATTCCTACCTTGGCTCCCATTCCAGAACATAACCCAGCCAATATTCAGGGCATGTTCTTCCACTTCAGTGTTTTTCTGTCTGCCAGACAAAGAGACTGTGAGGTAGACATCAATACAGGCTTAATCTGTGCTATTTTTCTAGAAAAAGAGGTGCTGGAGCTCAGTGGCGTAGCGTGGGGGGTGCAGGGGGGGCCGGCCGCACCGGGCGCAACATCTGGGGGGGCGCGCTCGCACTCGCAGCTCTCTGCCCCTACCTGGCTCACTCACCGCAGTGCTGGCTGTGCGAATCCGATCCGAGCCGCCAGGTCGCCGCCCACTGTGGAGGGGGTGGGTGCCAGGCGTGAGGTGCGGAGAGAGAGCGAGGGACTATCTGCGGGAGGGACAGTGCAGCGGCCGCCCAGCGCAGCGCTGAGCGCGGGAGAGAACCACACCAGACCAGACCAGGCAGCAGCAAGAAGAAGCTGGCAGCGGCGGCAGGTTAGGGGTTAGGGGGCGCAAATTACTTGCCTTGCCCCGGGTGCTGACAACCCACGCTACGCCGCTGCTGGAGCTCACTATGAATCTCTCCCTTGTTCTCTTAGAATGGCAATGGCGCCCACCTGTAAAAAAGATAAATCTATTTTGAAAAGACATGGGAGAGTGCCCTGCATGTCAGTTTTAATAAAGCTGACAGGACTGAAACCTTCATAGCTGGAACTAGGGTCTGGGCAACGTGGGCAGAGATTCAGACCTGTGGATTTAGGGAGGTCGAATTCAACCTCCCATGATGGGCTGTGCCTCTTTAGACCTGTGGTGGCTGTGCAATGTATGCATTGCCAGCTAAATATCTGGCACATAGCTCTTTTGAGACAAACAGTTGTGACCCAGGAGGGCGTCTCTCATGCAGAGTTGACTCAGGGATCTTCTGAAACTACACTTGTCCCCATGTCTAGAAAGGTTGAGTCCAATAAGTTTCTCCCTTGCTCCTGTTTTCTATACAGTGGTACCTTGGGTTACAGACGCTTCAGGTTAGAGACGCTTCAGGTTACAGACTCTGCTAACCCAGAAATAGTACCTCGGGTTAAGAACTTTGCTTCAGGATGAGAACAGAAATTGCGCTGCCACAGCACGGCAGCAGCGGGAGGCCCCATCAGCTAAAGTGGTACCTCAGGTTAAGAACGGTTTCAGGTTAAGAACGGACCTCCAGAATGAATTAAGTTCTTAACCTGAGGTACCACTGTACATGGATTTGGGTGAGCTTTCGTTTGCCACACCACTTTCCCAGTGAAAGGTGTTTGTTGCTGATTCAGAACAAATGTCAACCCACAGAAAAAAAACCGATTGACGTTTGTTCCGATTCAGCAGCAAAGTGACTGGGCAAACGAAAAACCTCCTCAGAGAAAATGCAGGACAAGCGGAAGTGTGGACAACTCCTCCAAGAGGTGGTGTGCTGGTCCAGGGGGGAGGTTACCGTGGGGCGAGGTCCAGGACCTGAGTTGAGGGTCAGCAGACAGTCCTCCTCGGGCGAAGCGGGGTCCACAGCGGGAAGCCGGGCAAGGACAGGAACTCTGGGGGAAACAGGACTGGATGCTGGCCAAAACAGCTCTTCGACGACGTTGCTTCCGCAACCTGGGACCGGGCTGACTGGCCTTTATCTTCTCTGAGGCCAGGGGCGGCCCCGGCCCCCCGGGAGACCCGCTTCTCCTGGCCTTAAGGCGAGCACTCCTCCTGGGAGAAACCAGTTCCCTTCGCCTCTCTGCCCTGAGCCTCTGCAGTTCAGGAGAGGCTGAAGGGTTACTGGGCCCAGGGGGAGACTCACCTGTAGGCACTGAGTCCTCAACCACCTCTGGAGCCAGAGTGGATTCACCTGGTGCCTGCTCCTGAGGATCTGGCACAGGTGCAGGCGCTTCAGAATCAAGGCCCTGCCCCAGTTCAGCCGGCCCTGGAGGCGGGGACTCCTGTGCAGGCTGGGATTCCTCCGGTTCAGCCTCTGAATCGGATTCCCAGGCCATCACAGGTGGCCTGGCTGGAGGCTTTTAGTTACTATTCTGTGTAGGCTCCCAGGCCTCCTCAAGAAGGAAGCTGGATTTATCATTTGATTCACATCACAGCCAGTTCATGTAGAAACAGCAGAAGACAATACAGTGGCCTCCCTGTTCAAGGTGGTGTCAGGACTGTGGCTGTGTCCCACCATCCAAATCTTCGCAAAAGCAGCCACACCAGCAGCAAAACAAGCAACCAATAAAGTGAAAAAGGCTTTAAAATAAGATGGTCAATGAGGGGAAAATGTGAGCTGTCAAAGCAAAACATATAACTGCATTGGTCTATTCATAATAATCAGGCAGTAACAAGTCTGGAGCCTTCTTAGACAAAAATACCTCAGTTTATGGAAGTTGTAAAGCTTGGATCTCCACTGAGAAGGTCTTGTTCTGTGCACTACTTGATGTATAACAAGAACAACAACAACATCAGTACTTTTTTTTCTTAAAAAATGTTTAGGGGTACTCTCATTTTCCTACTCATATTGAAATAAAAAGGTAAAGGACCCCTGACAGTTAAGTCCAGTTGCGAATGACTTTGGGGTTGTGGCGCTCATCTTGCTCTACTGGCCGAAGGAGCCAGCATTTGTCTGCAGACAGTTTTTCCGGGTCATGTGGCCAGCATGAAAACAGAAACCAGAGCAGTGCATAGAAATGCCGTTTACCTTCCTGCTGGAGCAGTACCTATTTATCTACTTGCACTTTGACGTGCTTTCGAACTGCTAGGTTGTCAGGAACTGGGATTGAGCAACGGGAGCTCCACTTGTTGCGGGGATTCGAACCACCGACCTTCTGATCGGCAAGCCCAAGAGGCTCAGTGGTTTAGACCACAGTGCCACCTGCGTCCCATCATATTGAAATACTGCCCCTCAATGAGGCCAAACTTAGATGCACAAAATGTTTAGGGGTATGCATACCCCTGCATCCCCCCAGAAAAAAAGCACTGATGATAAAAATAATGCCTGTTTTCTGCGCCTCATCCAGATTTAATTGACATCATCCTCACCATGCTAAACCTCTGCTGCAATGCTATAAAACTGCCATCTTTCCACCCCAAGCAAACACCTTAGTATCCTTCAGGGAGAGGAATACCTGGGAAATCACAGACCTTTTAATTCTGCAGCTTCTAGATGGGAACAAGAGGCACTTACTAACCCAAATGAGCAGGAAAACAAATAGGTGTGAGTGAGGGGGGAACATAAAATTAATCCTTCCCCCAAGTGATAGATAGTGGTAGCATATGAGGTGATAAATCTCCCCTTTGGCAGAACTATGAGAGAGGCATTGGCACCCAAGGTCAATCTGTATATTTTCCTCTTCCTCACTGAGCCAGGGGTTGCCAGGGGAAGTCTCAGGGTTTTCACCATAATGCTGAAACCGATGACCTGAAGGTGGGGAGGAGTAAGAGGCCGGGCACTATATTAGAGCAGCCTGAATTTCAGCCTGCGAAACAGGTGAAAGAAAGGAGAATTGGGCTGCAGTGGTAGGTACAG
Organism: Podarcis melisellensis; assembly: GCF_964234715.1. NCBI lineage: Eukaryota > Metazoa > Chordata > Lepidosauria > Squamata > Lacertidae > Podarcis > Podarcis melisellensis. The sequence goes on from NC_138534.1 coordinate 31,886,569, forward strand.
GTATGGCTGCCCTGAAGAAACATCCACCTCAGGTGAGCTCCACCTCCTGCACCCCTTCCCTTTCCTTTCAAGGCTCTCCCATTCTTTAATCACATGCACACACGTCTTACTTGAGGACCAATTTCATGTTTTTTGGTCGTATGGAAGGACTTTTAACAGTCATGTTGAGTGAGGTGGCCAGTCATGAAGAGGATTTGCAATGCCAAAAAGAAAAAGAAAAGGGAGCGGGAGGACACAAATATGCATAACATATGCATATGGAAATATATATGTATAGACACATGTTTTTGAAATAATTACTACCATTTGAATAGAAATATAATACAGTGGTACCTCATGTTACATACGCTTCAGGTTAAAGACTCCGCTAACCCAGAAATAGTGCTTTAAGTTAAGAACTTTGCTTCAGGATGAGAACAGAAATCGTGCTCCGGCGGCGCAGCGGCAGCAGGAGGCCCCATTAGCTAAAGTGGTGCTTCAGGTTAAGAACAGTTTCAGGTTAAGAACAGACCTCCAGAACGAATTAAGTACTTAACCTGAGGTACCACTGTACATCTGATCACAGTGGGGAAAACACCAGGCGTCTTGTATGCTTGCTCTGATGACTAGAATCTGCCAACTGTCAATGAGCTAACGTTAAATAAGTTGGAGTTCTTGTTATTAAATATACCAAGAGAAAAGTTTGTAATCTCTATTTGAGTTTGTAATCCTTGTCAGAATACATACCTTTGAATGGATTATTTTTGTTAAAATTGACTATTGATTTGCGAGTAGGGACCCCTCCCACTATTGAAACTTAAATTAGCCTGAGTTCTTGGTGGGCTTTTCTCTTGGTATATTTAACTGTCAATGAGCAACATCAATTCTCCTGTTTTATGGTTCCTTATCTTCAAACCAGACTTGGATTGGAGAGCCCTCAGACTAAGGACACTTTCAGATAGATGGCTGTCCTCTGAGAGCCCTCTGCCGAGTAAGACACAGGACCATCCTAATTCTGAGGGAGACATGCACAAGGATACCGTGTTATTTCCATGTGAGTGGTTGTTGTTAGTGTATTGTTTAGATTTCTTTCCCGTCCTTTGCCATAAAGTCCTGGAGTGGCTTACAACAATTTTTAAAATACAATATTAAAGACAGTTAAAAACAAGCTGCATTCAAGAGAATAGGTTGGGTCCTAAGATATGCATTTCAGGTGTCAAAGGCAAGGGGGAATTAGACTGATATTGTGAGATCAGTACTGCTCATGCATAGAAGTTTTTTTTCTTCCAACATCCACATGACATTAGTGTCACCAATATGCCAGTCAATCCATGTCCCCCATTCATATTCTCTTTCTGTTTATCAAGAACAGTGGCGTAGCGTGGGGGGTGCAGGGGGGGCGGCCGCACCGGGCGCAACATCTGGGGGTTAGGGGGCGCAAATCCACGGGTTAGGGGGCACAAATTACTTGCCTTGCCCCGGGTGCTGACAACCCACGCTACACCACTGATCAAGAAAATGTTATGAATTGAAACATCCTGATATCTCAATGGCCGGTTTGTGATATCGCAACAATGTGGTATTAGGCCCCTGTCTGCAATCACTCTCATTTCAGATTTTACCAGTAATTGGAGAACTTTGGGCCACATGCATAAAATATTTCAGCTTTCTAGGTTACATGGAAGTGTCTTAACTGCTTTAATATAATTGATACTGAGTTTCATTTCCTTAAAAAAATCTCAGCAACTTTGAGTTTCATTATCCAAAAGAAGCTTCTAGAAATATGGCATATTTCTGCATTGCAGAAGGTTGGACTAGATGATCCTCAGGGTCCCTTCGAATTCTACAATTCTTTGATTCTTTGAAATGCAATCTCTCTCTCTCTCTCTCTCTCTCTCTCTCTCTCTCTCTCTCTCTCTCTCTCTCTCTCTCTCTCTCTCTCCCTCCCTCCCTCTCTCCCTCTCTCCCTCTCTCTCTTTGTGTGTGTATTAGTGGTGTGCCAAAAGGAGAAGTGAGTGATGTCTGCTGAACATTTTTGTCCCGTGTGAAAGATGACCTCCCTATTTGGTGATCCCCAACCCCCACCCCAGTCCTTTGTGAAAAGAGGCAAAACTGTTTGCAAATGTAGCACTTTGTCCAATCATATGCAGCTGACTAGTTGGAACTGAATGTGGAGAAGGAGGCACATTCAGATTCACATCAGAGTGTGCATAATGTGATGTAGAGAGATGCACGTTCAAATATGGTTATTATAATCCATCCAAACTGCATTAATTTCAATGGGATGAGCAATCGGCAACTCATCCAGATATACGTAGATCTCTACCCACATTTCAGCCTAGCTAGTCATGCATGACTTACTACGTGCAACGAGAGCTGGTTTAGGGTGAAAGTGATGCCACAAAGCAGGCAATGGAATTGCTGGACCCTGAGCATCACCCCAGTTGTCTGGGCTATAGGGATATGATCCCTCACCACACACAAGCACACTGTAAACGATGGCGTTGAGAAGACTTTATTTGCCATCAGTGTTGCGTGGCGAGTTCCCGCCTCCCACCAGTAGAAAGAAAGACACAAGACACCGATATTTAGGTTAATGGGCTAAAACTGGCCACAACTTTATTGGTTACAGGTGATGAACAGTATTGGCTTAGGCATTGGTCCTAATTGACTATCCAACTTCAGCCTGTCTGCCTGAAGGCCGGGAAGGGTTAACACCAGTAGGGGGAGCCCTGCTGATGCACATCAACTAGGCACTCCCCGGGGTCACCGCTTGGAGGCGTGCCTTGGGCCCTGGCCTCCATAGGCTTCTGACGGGGCCACGCCCCCAGAATCCTTTACCGGACTACCCTTCACTAACCGGGGGAGGTGATGGCACTCCCCCCCATTGATCTACATAACAATACCCCTACCAATGCCTAACCGCCAAACCGATTAAGTTGTGACGATTTGCTACGAGGTAGGCGGAAAACCAAGTGGCTGGTGCCAATTTGCCAAGTGGAAAAATTCCTACCAGGCCCATTAATGGCGACCAACCGAAGTCCATAGCAAGGTCAAAGGAGAAGCCTTGAAGGGCGGGTGAGTGGGAAATTCACCCAGCTGAGCGGCGGCCAAAGAGGAAGATCCTCTGCCGTGCCTGCCCTAAATGCAGCCGATTGGCTGGCCAGGGGGATGGCGCAGCAGAGGATTCCCCAGATCGCGTGGGGCAGTGTTGGGGGCATGAAGCCTGCAACATCAACTCCTCCCGAGGTCGGAAGTGGCTTTGTCAACACATAGTCAGATCTGTCTGGCTACAGTCATACCTCATGTTACGTCTGCTTCATGTTACGTTCTTTCAGGTTATGTCTCACGGCGACCCAGAAGTACCGGAAAGGGTTACTTCCGGGTTTTGTTGCTCGCGCATGCGCAGAAGCGCAAAATGAGGTCACACGTATGCGCAGAAGTGGCGAATCGCAACCCGCACGTGCGCAGACGCGCCGCTGTGGGTTGCATTCTTTTCATGTTGCTAACGGGCCTCCGGAACGGATCCCGTTCGCAACCAGAGGTACCACTGTATATGGTTCGCTACTGTCATTATATTCCAGATGCGATTGGCTGGGATCATATAGTGAAGAAACCCTTTCAAGTAAAAAAAAAGTGGCATTGAAGAAGCTACAAACAAGTGTGAAAAATATGTGGAGTGAAACGCAGGGGGTTTTTTGTTTTTGTTTTTTTGCAAATCTCAGAAACAGCAACATTCATGTCAAAAATTTAGTATTTGGCACAGTATGTGTTAATATTTGAACTGCAGTGCGAATGTTTTTCTGCTGAGAGTATATGGATGGATAGTGTTTGAATCAGATGTATACACAAAGCAAACCTTAGCAGATTACCAACACCTTGAGTATTTAACATATTTTAATTAGTTGGTTCTGTATATTTAAGCCTCATTAGTGTGCAGCTGAAAAGCTGCCTTACTGTATTTTAAAACAGGGATGGGCAGCATAGCTGTCAACTTACAGATTTGAAAATAAGGGACCAGCAGCCTTGAAAATAAGGGACCAGCAGCCTGACCTGTTCCAGGCACTCTAGTCTTCCTGTCCTCCTGCAGTCTGGTCAAACTCATGCTGGCAGCTTCAAGAACACTGTCCAACCAACTTTGTAACCAGAGGTTCAACTGACTAGAATCTGATTCACATGCACCACAAGGCCTATGCAGCCTCAACTTAAGATGGCTCCCCGGCCTGGCTTTGCACTGCAAAGTTTGCAGCAGCACGTGCAACAAAATGGCGTCCAGCATTCAAAAACCCCCTCAGCTTGCATTAACTAGCCACATATAAGGCATGCAAGCTCCACCCCCCAGTCGTTCTTAGACTTCTTATTGGGTGAGCAACACAGCCAAGCAACGCAGTTGGAGCCTCCCTCCTCCCTGGCTGGCAGGGAGGGAGGGAGAGGAGCTGCTTCCTTTGAAATTTAAGGGACATCATTTAAGGGACATCCATCAATAAGGGACAGCAGTGGGACATGGCGCTGGAATAAGGGACTGTCCCTTCAAATAAGGGACACTTGACAGCTACGATGGGCAGACTACAGGATGGCAGGCTCCACTCTCCTTGTGAGACCCACCAACCAGAGCCAGTTGCAGAAGGTGTGCACTTGAAATTAAAAGTCTTCCGGTCCCAGGAATTTGTTTTGAATACAATGGTACCTTGGTTCTCAAACTTAATCCGTTCCGGAAGTCCATTCTAAAACCAAAGTGTTCCAAAACCAAGGCGCGCTTTCCCGTAGAAAGTAATGCAAAATGGATTAATCCATTCCAGACTTTTAAAAACAACCCTTAAAGCAGCAATTTAACATGAATTTTACTATCTAACGATGCCATCAATCCATAAAATGAAAGCAATAAACAATGTACTGCAGTCACACAATAAATCAATCAATCAGTAGCTGAACTGGGTTCCATACAGTCACACACACAAAAAAGTGCTGCAAAAACAAAAATGCAAAATAAATAGCAAAAAACTCAGCGTAACACTCAAAACGGAAGTGTGGCATAATACTCAAAATGGAGCACGGTCGACTTCCGAAAAAAGTTCACAAACCGGAACATTTACTTCCAGGTTTGCAGTGTCTGGGTTCCAAGTTGTTTGAGTACCAAAGCATCTGAGAACCAAGGTACCACTGTATTGGTACTGAATGGAGCCCACGTTTCTTCCATGCAAAAAATCCACAGGTCACCCCAAGTTTTCTTCATTTCAGAGTATTTGGGGGGGGGGGTATTTTGTTGTTGCTGCTGTTAGCAAACCGGGAAGCAGAAATTATTGTCACTTTAGTGTAAATCACTTTAGTGTCAATCAGCTTCTAACCAGTTGTTGGAAGTTTTGCTGTTTATGCATAGACAGCATCAGAGGGACAAGTGGGGGAGGATGAACAGGAGACAAGTATTCCTGCAGGAAAAATGCCCCCAAATCTTTATTCCTCCATTGAACATGTGAGGACCAAGTTCACTGGAACAAAAATGTATTTTTCTCCCCCTATGCCCCTGCTACAATTTTTCTCCCCCTGGTGCTGCGACTGTCATTGTGTCATACTCTCTTTGGGATCAAGAAATAAAAAAGAGGTGCTGAAAATTGCTCATTGGCAGAGGGGTCTTCTTTCCTTGCACACAATTCCTGCTTGGAATATGATCTGGGGGTCTCACAGTCACTTCCTCTTTTCTTCCTATTAATTGCCCTTGTAAGATCCGTCTTGTTTACAGACAGGCCAAGTCATGAGCAGGTTCAAGAGCTGTCAGTGGGCCATCAGGGTGGAAAAAATGTGCCCTTCATTCTTCTCACAGCTAAGCAAATAAGTGAGCAGGTCCCTTCCCAGCTGCTGCAGATAGAAGTGTATATAATAGAAAACAGAATGAGAAGGGGGGAAAGTCTATGCTGGGGAAGCCAGCACTAGACAACAGCTCTGGGGTCAGTTGTACCCATAGGGGTACACCTATGGGTTTAAAGAAGCAGCAAGGAACATGTTATGTACTGAAGCTCTCACCCTGGGCCAGTAGGGGAATACTGTAGATAGTTTTCACTCAGGTCCACATATGCAAATAAGGGATTGAAAGTGACGTTCAGTGATTGGATAGTTACAGAAAATGGTTACTGTTGCGTTCTAGTGGAGCTCTATATAAACAGGCTGGCTGAACCCTTCAGTTCAGTTCTGTTCTGGCCTGTGAATAAACAAGAGCTGTTTGAAGAATCGCTGTGTCGTCTGATATGTTCACCCACAACTTAACAGAACATGTGCTGCTCCTTTAAGCAGACAACCATAGAGTCTGGGGACTGGGTGGATAGTGGCATTCGGACAATCAATACTCTACCTCAGCGTTTCCTAGCCTAGCTGGGAAACCCAACCAGATGGGCGGGGTACAAATAATAAATTATTATTATTATTATTATTATTATTATTATTATTATTATTATTATTGGTGTGGTGACCCATCAGTTTGTTGTCACATGAATTTTGGACCTTACATCCGTGGCAACCATCAGTTTCATACGTTTTAACTGCAGGTATGGCTATTTCATAACCATTAATATTGTTTTTCTTTTCTTTATTTATAAAAATATTTATAGACTTCTAGATCATAAAAATATATCTAAAGTTGTTTACAACATTAAACAAAAACAAAAACCCGTACAAAATAGTGTAAACAAGTTAAGAACAATTTAAAAGTAAAGAAAGGTAAAAATACTCCTTGAGGTATGCAAGCAAAGAATTCCCCTTTTATATGTGGAATTTGATGATGTATTTATAGTACTATGAAACAACAACACCACAAACTGGCTTATAAGTATAAAACCAAATTTACTAGAATAATAGCTAGGAAAAGAGATAGACTTGTAACTTAACAAGTTACATGTGCAGTAAATGTTATACAGACTGGATAAATGGACCGTTCAACAAGTAGCGTAAGTCCAATCACAGAACAGCAACCCCATGCCGCCACAACGGCAAGGGTAGCACACTGGAGAATATGAAAAAGTTTTTCAAAGCTGTTTTTCAAAGATTGAACTGGATGAGATGTTCTTCAATGGGTCTTGAGTTGGAAACACAAAGCCGATTGCATGGATCAGTGGAAGGCAAAGTTAATCACACTTGTTTGGGGTGTGTGTGTAAGAACACCAATTATCTTATTGCGTGATATTTCTTCATAAGCGATAAACATTTATTCTAAGAACATACAGCTACACAAATATGAATATTTTAAATAGTTTTATTCATAATACAGTGGTACCTTGGGTTAAGTACTTAATTCGTTCCGGAGGTCCGTACTTAACCTGAAACTGTTCTTAACCTGAAGCACCACTTTAGCTAATGGGGCCTCCCGCTGCCGCCGCGCCGCCGGAGCACGATTTCTGTTCTTATCCTGAAGCAAAGTTCTTAACCTGAAGAACTATTTCTGGGTTAGCAGAGTCTGTAACCTGAAGCGTATGTAACCTGAGGTACCACTGTAAAGCCTATTTGGGAAAGTATCGGTGGAACAGCTTGCATTTTGCCAATGCGTAGGTCAATGTGAGGTTTGATGGGTGTCAGACTTGGTCTCAGATCATTATTGATCTACGGCCTGCCGTTGCATTTTCTCTTCATAGCAGTCATTGCTGAAAAGCCTGTTTTGCAAAATGTATGTGCTACCAAATGGCAGTAGTAGCACAGGCATTGCTTCATTAGCAAACTCAGGATGCGAAGTGCCGACGGGTTTTAATAATGTCAAGCAAAATTCAGGTAACCTCGCTTTCAAAAATGTATCTTTGAGGATCCTGTCATGACAGTTAGGTTTCGTTATTATTTTAGCAGGAACTAGAGCTGCGTTCAGTGGCGTAGCGTGGGTTGTCAGCACCCGGGGCAAGGCAAGTAATTTGCACCCCCTAACCTGTGGATTTGCGCCCCCTAACCCTAACCCCCAGATGTTGCGCCTGGTGCGGCCGGGCCCCCCCTGCACCCCCCCTGCTACGCCACTGGCTGCGTTACACATCATGCGTGGAATTCAACCCTGCTCTGATTTGATTGTTTCATCAGCGCAAACATTTCTGCTTGTTAGATAAAACAATATTTCCTCTCCTCCCCCCGTGCAGTTTTGTGGGGGTTCTCATGACCCTCCAGAGCAGACTTAGAGGAAGCATGGGGTGCGGGGGGCAGGGGGTGGGGAGAAAGCCCTGTTCCTCCTCTAGCTGGAAACCTGAGCTGACTTGCACAAGTGAACTGGGGTTTGTTTGTTTTTTAAAAAAATATTATTTATTGATTAAAAAATTTGCATGTCTATACAAACATTATGTACTATTTCTTAACAGGTAGAAAAAAAAGGAAATTATATAAAATAGAAACTTTATAAAGCAAGAAAATAATAATAGAGAAGTAACAAAAATAAGAAACAAAGAAAAAAAAGGCAAAATTATTTACATAGTAAAAGTACTCATCGACCCAACCCTTCCCACCCTTCTCATTACACTGTTTGATATAGCATTCTTTTTTTACACAGGTTTACATTATATAATATCATTTCTTTCTGCTTTGTAGACATTCCTTTGATCTTTTTCTTTACAAATATCACTCAATTTCTGCTAATATGGAGCTATTTGTACAATAAAGTTTTACATAATTCGTAAATATTATCCATTCTATAGTTGTTGTCATGACCCTCCAGAGCAGACTTAAAGGAAGCATGGGGATGTGTGGGGTGGGGTGGGGTGGGGAGAAAGCCCTGTTCCTCCTCTAGCTGGAAACCTTGAGCTGACGTCATTGCACAAGTGAACTGGGTTCGTGGAATCCAGCCCTATACATCTGAAACGCAGAGCTACACTTTCCAGAGTTCCCTGTGAAGAGGGATTGATTGTTGTTACATCATTCTGGAAACAGTAGTTCTGGGAGGTCCCTAGGGGTCTCCTAGCAACTCCCAGCACCCTTGAAATAGACTACAGCTCCCAGAATTTTTTTTTTTGGGGGGGCAGCCATGACCAGTTCAAGTGGGTATCATTGTGTGAAGGTGGCATTAGCAGACCCTACAAGTATCCTCATTTTCCAGGGACAGTCCCAAATTTACAGAAGCCTTCCATGATTCTGATTTGATCCTGGAACGCTTTTCCTTAGGATGTCCTTATTTTCATCAGAGAAATGTTGGTGGGTATAGAGTTATGCGACCCCTGAGCCAAGGAGATGCAGTAACTACGCAACCTTTAGAACAGGGGTCAGCAAACTTTTTCAGGGGGCCGGTCCACTGTTCCTCAGACGTTGTGGGGGGCCGGACTATATATTTTTTTTGGGGGGGATGAACGAATTCCTATGCCCCACAAATAACCCAGAGATGCATTTTAAATAAAAGCACACATTCTACTCATGTAAAAACACACTGATTCTTGGACAGTTCGCAGGCTGGATTGAGAAGGCGACCAGGCCGGATCCGGCCCCCGGGCCTTAGTTTGCCTACCCATGCTTTTTTAGAAGATATTTGAAGGCAACCTTGTATAGGGAAGGTTTTTAATGTTTTATTATGTTTTTATAGATGTTGGAAGTTACCCAGAGTGGTTGGGGGAACCCAGTCAGATGGGTGGGGTATGATGATGATGATAATGATAATAACAGAATAGAGTTTCCTTATTTTCATTGGAGAAATGCTGGAGGGTATGCGTTAGCTGTGCTGTTATTTCCACTCATGGTTGCCAGATTCCTGATCAGCGTCCTATCCCTAAAGAAGAGAAACGGTCTCCTGTGTGATTCGGATAACCCCTTTAAACCATGACCTATGTTTTAGGTAAGGGACACAGGTGGCGCTGTGGGTTAAAGCCTCAGCGCCTAGGACTTGCCGATCGAAAGGTCGGCGGTTCGAATCCCTGCTGCGGGGTGCGCTCCCGCTGCTCGGTCCCAGCGCCTGCCAACCTAACAGTTCGAAAGCACCCCCGGGTGCAAGTAGATAAATAGGGACTGCTTACCAGCGGGAAGGTAAACGGCGTTTCCGTATGCGGCTCTGGCTCGCCAGATGCAGCTTGTCACGCTGGCCACGTGACCCGGAAGTGTCTCCGGACAGTGCTGGCCCCTGGCCTCTTGAGTGAGATGGGCGCACAACCCCAGAGTCTGTCAAGACTGGCCCGTACGGGCAGGGGTACCTTTACCTTTACCTATGTTTTAGGTGATATCACCATTGTTTTAAACCATGATCTATGTTTTAGGCGATATCACCATTGATATCCTTGATTAATTTATGAGCAGAGGGCGATGTATAGGTTACAAATTTACTGTAATGTATGATGGTGGTCTTTGTTTTTGTTTTGCTTCGGTTACTGTTTGTCTTTTGTAAGTTTTGGCGATTTTAAATTTGGAGGTTTAAGTATAATATGTTGGTATGGGAAACTGTCGTGTAACAGGCCAATGGCCGTAATAAAGATCAATCCAATCCAATCCAATGTGCTGTTATTTGGACTTAAGGAGCCAACATAATGAACTGCTAATACCAATGCATATCCTAGCGTATGAATACGTAAATATGCAGAGGGGAAGACTGGCTACCGTGAACAAGAGGAGAACTCTGTGTGCTTCACTTCCATCCTGCTGGCTTAGCATTGCCTGGCTGCTTCTTCCTATCTCCCTCATTGCTGCCTTCTGCTCCCCACCCCCGCTCCTTCAGGGTTCCCTCCTGTCACACACCTGATATTCAATCCAGGCCGAGTTAATGCCTCTTGCTCAGATCAGATGTGGCTTTGGTGGGGGTGGGGGGGTCATGTGACAGAAGAAGGTTGTTCTAAATATAGTTAAACCCAGCTATCACTACCCCAGACGCCTTTGGGGGCTAGGAAGAGAAGAAAGTGAGAAAGACATAAGGGATAGGGAAGGAGAGGTCGGCAGACAAGAGGCCATGCCTTGGGCCAAACAGCTTGTGGGGCTCGGCGTTCGTCCTGCAGCACCCGTGTCCCAGCTCAGAAGTAGTCGAGTATAGCGCAATGGAGCATTCGGAGCACAACAAGGCGGATGACGCCAAGAAGGGCCCAGCGTTGTGGGGCGGTGCCCCCCAGTACGACTACATGCACTATGAAAATTGCACCAGTTATGGGATCCCATCCGAGGCGGGGCACGAGACTGGGGGAACTGGGGACGGCGTGAAGTACCAGGAGAAGGCCCTCAACCACGTGCAGGTAGGGTGGATGTTATGGAATAATCATAGGCGGATGTGTCAGAATGGAGCCCATCACATGCATGCTGGTCCTGAGGGCAGGCTAAAAATTTTGCTAACAATTTTTTGCTTAAAATTTGCTGAGCACCAGGTGAACCAGGAGGCATGTACAATGGTACCTCAGGTTAAGTACTTAATTCGTTCCAGAGGTCCGTTCTTAACCTGAAACTGTTCTTAACCTGAAGCACCACTTTAGCTAATGGGGCCTCCTGCTGCCGCCGCGCCGCCGGAGCACGATTTCTGTTCTTATCCTGAAGCAAAGTTCTTAACCTGAAGCACTATTTCTGGGTTAGCGGAGTCTGTAACCTGAAACGTATGTAACCTGAAGCGTATGTAACCTGAGGTACCACTGTATGTATGATGTGGGAAAGATGGCTGTCTCACTGTAATACATTGAATGGAAGTGTTAGTAATTTCTACCACGATGCCCACAGCAATCAAATGGATTCCTTGGAGATGGCGCAGAAGGAAAAGTCCAGACCTCAACATCTGGGCCACAGTTCAATCTTATCTGGTACAGGGACCATTATTATTATTATTATTATTATTATTATTATTATTACCCGCCTTTCACCAGACTCTTTCTACATATATTCAGTATCAGAATTTTGGAAAGGTTGTTTATGAACTTGGAAGGTTGTGATGTAGAAGACTTTGGGATTTTGCTTTAACACGGGGTGTGGTTGACATGGCCAGTCCTCTGTAGTGGTTTTAGGAGCTGGTCAGGGGAACCAGGCCACATTGGAGTTCTCGGTGTGGGAAGTAAGAATGTGGCCTTGAGATGCTAAAATAAAACGTAGTATAAAGTAGTCAATGATATAGGTGTTATGCACAGCAAAGACCAGCCTGTTCAGTCCTTTCACCTTTCTATATCAAGTGGATGTTTTTTGCTTCTGAGGATCTGTTAGTGTGTTATTTGTAGCTCAGTCCAACAAGCGCAGAGTGATGCTGTTGCCTTACAACAATTCTGTGCGATAGATTAGGCCAGGGGTCGCCAACCAATTTGGGCCTACTTCACATTTGGTTTTTGAACAAGTGCCATGGGTACCCAGTGGCGTAGCGTGGGGGTGCAGGGGGGCCCGGCCGCACCAGGCGCAACATCTGGGGGTTAGGGTTAGGGGGCGCAAATCCACGGGTTAGGGGGCGCAAATTACTTGCCTTGCCCTGGGTGCTGACAACCCACGCTACGCCACTGTGGGTACCACCTTTTCTGGTCAGTTCTCTCCCCCATCCCAAGAGTCAGCCTCTTGGAGAAAAAGACTGAAAGAATAGACATAGACACACAAAGCACACACTATGCTTTTCTGAGTTGCATGGGTAAAATTTGGATCCTGTATAATTAAAAAAGGAATCCCTTGAGGGTTTTTTTTAATTTTACAGTCTCCCCACAAAAAAGACAATCCTGCTACTGTCAGATTAAAGCTTACATCAGTAGATAGCACAGTGAACAACACAGATCCAGTGTTTGGTATGGATTCTCTTGGATGGATAGCAGCAAAATTACCAACAAATCACAGGATGTGTCTGTGTACAAAGAGGCGAGTTATGATTTTATGATGACTTTGAAAGACTCCCTTCAAAGTTACGTCGATTCATAAGGATCTT